>NC_064638.1:1242542178-1243247178 GCF_023864345.2 Schistocerca serialis cubense
CTTGTTGCGACTTCTGGCACCACTTGTTAGCAGCAGACATAGTGGCTGCGCCAAAGACTGAGACGCCGTGGAGTTTACAATTATTTATTGAACTTTCTTTACAATTTCTCCCTCGTCGTCGCTGCCCAGCCCTGCGGATCCCTCCGCCTGGCTGCTGCTGTGTAGATTCTCCGACAATGCGCCCCACGCGCGCCGCTGATCGCGCTCGGGAGCCTCAGGTCACCTTTGCTCCGCTGAAGCCAGGATGCCCTGTGGTTGAGATGAACTGGTCGCTGCTCGGCGCCCCAGTACGTTCACGCCCACGGAGCCGCGTCGCCGTGAGGTCAGCTGCCGACGCCTGCTGCACCGGCGGCTGGGAAGCCGTCAGTCGCGATGTCCGCGAGGTCCCGTCATGGACGGACCACGCGCCATGGGGCCGGGTTGCCGTGAAGTCCGGGCTCAGTCCCCGGAAGCGCCTGTGACCAAGACCGCGCTGTGGCCGGTCCTACTGGATGTTCTCGCTGTAGTTAGTCAGCCATGGTGCCGACCGAACTCGGGCCGACTTCCAGAGCTGAAGTTGACATCTGGCAGCGAACAGATCACTCCTGCGAGTTGGAACAGACTTCCGGAATCGTCACCTACGAAGATTGAACATTCTGAGACGGATCACGTCCGTCCTCAGATCTGAACTGCTTCCTAATGGCTTCTGTCTGTTGCTTCCTGCGCTCCACTATTTATATCCGGCAGGAGGACGTTTTTTACCCTCGGTGGTAGCTTTTTGTTATTACTCCCGCAGTATAGTGCAGCATAACTAAGCGTGCTGGCCTCACTTCCCCTTACTCAGCACTCTCCAGGCTTCGCTCGGTCTGTGTGCGTCCTTGCGTCAGCCTGTTGGTAGACTGCTGCTGTCAGCAAGGCTATCTGTGCGTGCTTACTTCGCAACGCCTTGGTCGCTGGCGTGCCTCAGTTTTGCTATTCTTGACTGCGTGAAGCAACGCTTACTACATGTGGCCGCATCACCTGTTTGTGTTGTAAAAAAATGGTGTATCCATTCCAAGGTTACTTATAAATGACACAAGTTTTATGAATTTTTTCAAAATATCCTTTTAAAGACAATATGTTCAGAAATCGTTTTTGATTGAATGCTAAATTAAATCAGGAAGTAATATAGGCTTCATTTAATGGAACTTTAAGGTACCATTACGTCAATGATATATTTTTAGATTGATCAGTCTACTCTAAATTTTTGTGTAGTACTTTTGAAAGATCTATTGCTTTTTGTGTGAAGTTTTTTTCAACATCGCTGTCATCAGCATCAGTGAAATAATTTCTTGCCTGTGAGTCACATTTTAAGTATATTTCATTTTCCTCTTTTTGTTCAGCATCCAGTTTACTACACAGTCTTTTCTTGAACTTGTATACATAAATATCTGAAGCAGTACCATTTCTAAATCAGTAATTGAGAATTAACATGCATAAATTTTTGTGCATTATATCACAATTTGAATTTAAACTTAAAATGGAAAAATTGGTATAGTATCTACTACTGACCCATGAACCATGGACCTTGTCGTTGCCTCAATGATACAGATAGCCGTACCGTAGGTGCAACCACAAGGGAGGGGTATCTGTTGAGAGGCCAGACAAACGTGTGGTTCCTGAAGAGGGGCAGCAGCCTTTCAGTAGTTGCAGGGGCAACAGTCTGGATGATGGACAGATCTGGCCTTGGAACACTAGCCAAAATGGCCTTCTGGTACTGCGAGCAGCTGAAAGCAAGGGGAAACTACAGCCATAATTTTTCCCGAGGGCATGCAGCTTTACTGTGTGATTAAATGATGATGGCGTCCTCTTGGGTAAATATTCCGGAGGTAAAATAGTCCCCCATTCGGATCTCCAGGCGGGGACTACTCAAGAGGGCGTCGTTATCAGGTGAAAAAAAAACTGGTGTTCTATGGATCGGAGTGTGGAATGTCAGATCCCTTAATCGGGCAGGTACGTTAGAAAATTTAAAGAGGGAAATGGATAGGTTAAAGTTAGATATAGTGGGAATTAGTGAAGTTAGTGGCAGGAGGAACAAGACTTTTGGTCCGGTGAATACTGGGTTACAAATACAAAATCAAATAGGGGTAATGCAGGAGTAGGTTTAATAATGAATAAAAAAATAGGAGTACAGATATGCTACTACAAACAGCATATTGAACGCATTATAGTGGCCAAGATAGACACGAAGCCCACGCCTACTACAGTAGTACAAGTTTATATGCCAACTAGCTCTGCAGATGATGAAGAAATTGAAGAAATGTATGATGAGATAAAAGAAATTATTCAGGAAGTGTAGGGAGACGAAAATTTAATAGTCATGGGTGACTGGAATTTGAGAGTAGGAAAAGGGAGAGAAGGAAACATAGTAGGTGAATATGGACTGGGAGAGAGAAATGAAAGAGCAAGCCGCCTGGTAGAATTTTGTGCAGAGCATAACCTAATCATAGCTAACTCTTGGTTCAAGAATCATGAAAGAAGGTTGTATACATGGAAGAACTCTGGAGATACTAAAAGGTATCAGATAGATTATATAATGGTAAGACAAAGATTTAGGAACCAGGTTTTAAATTGTAAGACACTTCCAGGGGCAGATGTGGACTCTGACCACAATCTATTGGTTATGAACTGTAGATTAAAACTGAAGAAATTGCAAAAAGGTGGGAATTTAAGGAGATGGGACCTGGATAAACTGAAAGAACCAGAGGTTGTACAGAGTTTCAGGGAGAGCATAAGGGAACAATTGACAAGAATGGGGGAAAGAAATACAGTAGAAGAAGAATGGGAAGCTTTGAGGGATGAAATAGTGAAGGCAGCAGATGATCAAATAGGTAAAAAGACGAGGGCTGGTAGAAACCCTTGGGTAACAGAAGAAATATTGAATTTAATTGATGAAAGGAGAAAATATAAAAATGCAGTAAATGAAGCAGGCAGAAAGGAATACAAACGTCTCAAAAATGAGATCGACAGGAAGTGCAAAATGGCTAAGCAGGCATGGCTAGAGGACAAATGTAAGGATGTAGAGGCTTATCTCACTAGGGGGTAAGATAGATACTGCCTACAGGAAAATGAAAGAGGCCTTTGGAGACAAGAGAGCCACTTGTATGAATATTATGAGCTCAGATGGAAACCCAGTTCTAAGCAAAGAAGGGAAAGCAGAAAGTTGGAAGGAGTATATAGAGGGTCTATACAAGGGTGATGTACTTGAGGACAATGTTATGGAAATGGAAGAGGATGTAGATGAAGATGAAATGTGAGATATGATTCTACGTGAAGAGTTTGATAGAGCACTGAAAGACCTTAGTCGAAACAAGGCTCCCGGAGTAGACAACATTCCATTAGAACTACTGACAGCCTTGAGAGAGCCAGTCCTGACAAAACTCTACCATCTGGTGAGCAAGATGTATGAGACAACGAGCAATAAAGGAAACAAAAGAAAAGTTCAGAGTAGGTATTAAAATCCATGGAGAAGAAATAAAAACTTTGAGGTTCGTTGATGACATTGTAATTCTGTCAGAGACAGCAAAGGACTTGGAAGAGCAGTTGAACGGAATGGACAGTGTCTTGAAAAGAGGATATAAGATGAACATCAGCAAAAGCAAAACGAGGATAATGGAATGTAGTCGAATTAAGTCGTCTGATGCTGAGGAAATTAGATTAGGAAATGAGACACTAGAAAGTAGTAAAGGAGTTTTGCTATATAACTGATAACTGATGATGGTCGAAGTAGAGAGGATATAAAATGTAGACTGGCAATGGCAAGGAAAGCGTTTCTGAAGAAGAGAAATTTGTTAACATCAAGTATGGATTTAAATGTCAGGAACTCGTTTCTGAAAGTATTTGTATGGAGTGTAGCCATGTATGGAAGTGAAACATGGACGATAACTAGTTTGGACAAGAAGAGAATAGAAGCTTTCGAAATGTGGTGCTACAGAAGAGTGCTGAAGATAAGGTGGGTAGATCACGTAACTAATGAGGAGGTATTGAATAGGATTGGGGAGAAGAGAAGTTTGTGGCACAACTTGACTAGAAGAAGGGATCGGTTGGTAGGACATCTTTTGAGGCATCAAGGGATCACAAATTTAGCATTGGAGGGCTTCGTGGAGGGTAAAAATCGTAGAGGGAGACCAAGAGATGAACACACTAAGCAGATTCAGAAGGATGTAGGTTGCAGTAGGTACTGGGAGATGAAGAAGCTTGCACAGGATAGAGTAGCATGGAGAGCTGCATCAAACCAGTCTCAGGACTAAATACCACAACAACAACAACATCTACTACTAGAATTGTCACATATGACATAAACATAATAAATCACTAAAACAGAATTCTGAAAACACAATTACAAGATGAAACATTTGCAGTGTTTCAAATAATATTCTAAAAATATTTATTCCCATTCTAAGAGAGGTATATAGCTTATATATCTTATATAGCTTATTTACCACATAGAACCTTTCCATATCATTTTTGATGTGACATATATGTTTGTCTTATAAACAAATTTAACTACTAATCATTTACAGAGAACTGATTGACAAGAGTAGGGACTAACAAGGCAGCTATCTTTTGCATTTTTCAAAAACAGTGCAAAAGATCATGACGGACTATTAAATTACTGCATTTTTCAGAAACAGTAGTAAAATTTACACTTGAGAATTTCCTCCCATTACAGGACATGACACTGAAAACCAGAATGGTATATTTACATACAACATTAGTAAAATCTTTTTCACATAGATAACCTCTTCACTTCTAATGTACTTTCAAATCACTTCTTTCAGCTTCAAATTTCACAGTTATCACAACAGTTATTACAGAAAAAAATAACTCCTAAATCTGGAAAGCATATTTGAGTAAAAAAACTGATGACAAGAAATTTTTTGATTACATGCACAGAAATTGAAGACACATTTTTCTCACAGGGATGTATAGCACAGAAAATCTTAAACAAGAAATGTTGCAAAATACATCTGTATAAACAAGTTTGACTGAAAATTAAAAATAAGTACTACATTGTAAGAGCTCCCTGTTAATATGACATATTTGTGACAAAGAACAGTTACCTTAACTGTGTGTAAACTGTCCATTTTGCTTATGCAGCAACTGACAAATTTATATTGTACGTCGTAGGTGAATAAAAGGATGTATGTGAATGAATTTTTGTAATATAAATACAAGCAAAGAAGAGCATGTGACACACACACTTAACGTTTAGTGAAGAAATAGTAGTAAATAATCTCAAAATTTTCTTGTGGGCTATTGACAGGAAAGTATAAGCAGATAGTGAACCAGAAAATGAAGGATGGTTTTGCCCAGTGGGGATAGCTCTACTTGCAACTACCAACATCAACCTAGGGTGCATTAGATATTGTAAGTTTTTTGACTTCATGTTCTTTGATAAATAAATCAAGGTCATATTATAAACAAACAGTTTATAAACTTCCAAGAAGTTTCTTGCATATTCTGATGTAGAGTAAAAACATTCATTCCAAGTAATAAAATGGTTTGAGACTGATACATCACACATGCTCCCAAGCTTTTTCAAACATCATCTTTATAGTTTTTGACTTTGTATTTTTTGGCAAATAAGACTGTCTAAATTTTGTTAAAAATTTTAGTCTTTGCAAATGGTATTCAGTACAATTCACACCGAAGAGAGACCATAGCCTCTATACCATTATTAATTAAATTATGTGTGATGTTTTTAATTTTTGCAAGTAAACAAAAATAAAGTTATAGTTTCTATGGCAGTGGATGCAAATACAAAAAGGAGAAATTGTTCATTTCTGACAACGAAATGTAAAATTCAAATTTCGTATGCTCTCCATTTGACATTTATACAAAGCATAATCTGAGTGAACTAAGTAAAAATTTTAGAATGCAAAGTCTGCCAACACTGAAAATTGTATGAATCATATGAAATACACTTATAAATTTTTTGGAGATGATAAATTTCTTACAAGGTTTTGCACAGAATGAAATAAGATTGCGTAAAATACCATGGTTGTATCATCATAAAGAAATCTAATGTATGCAGTAAGGTCCATATCAGAAAAAGGTGTAAAGGAAATATTTGTGAAGGAAAAATTGTCAGATTTTTTCTTATTAATGAAGTAATTTTAAACATTTAGAACATGTGCACTGAATTCCGTTGTTTAATAGACAAAATAATATTTTTTTATATCTAAGAAAATTTGAACAAGCAGGTAAAAAAAGAATTGCATTTCGTGGTGACAAATAAGCATGAATTTTATGTGTATTTCCAAATTTCGACATATAACTTTAAATTTTATTGGTAGTAAAAAGTTTTCCTTGTTGTTCATTGCCAAAGTTCAACAATTTAATTTTGTAAAAATTCTAAACAGGATATGTTTTAATGAGGTTTTTTGTTTCTAAGGCCTTAATTCAGTAATATTACCTTATACAAACAGTTTTCTACATTTTGGGAAAATTAATCTATGTGTAGCAGGATATGGATTCTCTTTTATTTCAAAAGGGCCTATGTAGACATAAAAAATTTCTTTAATTTGTCAGTCATTTTCACTCTGTTTTTTCATGACTTCTCTAACAATTTTCTCTCTTTTTTTTATGGGATCGTATCAACCAACTGGGTTTTCAGTGCTTTCAGAAGCGAAGTTAGCTGCCTTTTTGTTATATATTACTTCAGGTGGTGAAATTCCAGTGCACGAATGCTGCAGGCTATTCATTAGATCTTAAAAACTATTGACATATTTTATCCAAGTCATATGGTTTCTCCTATAAATGCTGTGAAAGCTCTTCCTCTTTCATATACCTTTCACCTGGATGATAAGAAAGGTGGCACACAGAACTGAAAACACGCTTTTTTGGGTCAAGAAAAGTTTCACATAGTGGTTGTGCCAACATTGAAGAGTAGTTCACTGTAATTTTGAGAGTAATTTGTTTGCTTATGGCCTTTCTTGGAGGATACATTACGAAAATGTAGCAAGATCTTCTTTAGGTTTTGGCAGAGGAAGATATATCCACAGCTACAAGATTACTGGATCTAACTGTTTCGCAAAATATTTTGCATTAACCCACAGTGAGTTGATTGGTAGTCTTTACTGGCATCTCTCACAGGCAGCAAGCTTTTTTTTAAAATTTTTTTATTAACTCTTACCAGTGTACTATCATTTGGATGCACTTCGTTGGGCCATTGTCACCAAAACGTTGATGTACATATTTCATTTAAGGTGTCGATGTGATGTTCAGTCCAGCATAATTTCCAGTCTGAACTGGGACTTTTAAGCAAAACCCCTACAAGTAACTTGTACTGTTGTTTAACTTTTTCTTTTCCATTTTTAGCTAAATACCTTGGGCCATCTTCCAGTTTTCATTATGATTTTATGTCTTCCTAACATCATTACAAATTTTCATTACTTCTGCCTCTCGCTTTACCCACTTAAATACACAACTTTTAACTCCCGTTCCCTTTCCCCACTACTGTTTTCTGAACTGACACCAGCAGTACCCTAGAAAGTGTGTCAGCAACATCATTGTCTTATCTCTGAATATATGTGATTTCATATTTCATGTCGTTATTGTTGTTGTGGTCTTCAGTCCTGAGACTGGTTTGATGCAGCTCTCCATGCTACTCTATCGAGTGCAAGCTTCTTCACTTCCCAGTACCTACTGCAACATACATCCTTCTGAGTCTGTTTAGTGTATTCATCTCTTGATCTCCCTCTGCGATTTTTACCAGCCACGCTGCCCTCCAATACTAAATTGGTGATCCCTTGATGCCTCAGAATATGCCCTACCAACCAATCCCTTCTTCTAGTCAAGTTGTGCCACAAATTTCTCTTCTCTCCAATTCTATTCAACACCTACTCATTAGTTATGTGATCTACCCATCTAATCTTCAGCATTCTTATCTAGCACCACATTTCGAAAGCTTCTATTGTCTTCTTGTCCAAACTATTTATCGCCCATCTTTCACTTCCATACATGGCTACACTCCATACAAGTACTTTCAGAAACGACTTTCTGACATTTAAATCTATACTCGATGTTAACAAATTTCTCTTTTTCAGAAACGCTTTCCTTACCATTGCCAGTCTACGTTTTATATCCTCTGTACTTCGACCAAATAGCAAAACTCCTTTCCTACTTTAAGCGTCTCATTTCCTAATCTAATTCCCGCAGCATCACCTGATTTAATTCGACTGCACTCCATTATTCTCGTTTTGCTTTTGTTGATGTTCATCTTATATCCTCCTTTCAAGACACTGTCCATTCCGTTCAGCTGCTCTTCCAAGTCCTTTGCTGTCTCTGACAGAATTACAATGCCATCGGCGAACTTCAAAGTTTTTATTTCTTCTCCAGCGATTTTAATTCCTACTCCAAATTTTTCTTTTGTTTCCTTTACTGCTTGCTCAATATACAGATGAATAACATCGAGAATAGGCTACAACCCTGTCTCACTCCCTTCCCAACCACTGCTTCCCTTTCATGTCCCTCGACTCTTGTAACTGCCATCTGGTTTCTGTACAAATTGTAAATAGCCTTTCGCTCCCTGTATTTTACCCCCGCCACCTTCAGAATTTGCAAGAGAGTATTCCAGTCAACATTGTCAAAAGCTTTCTCCAAGTCTACAAATGCTAAAAACGTAGGTTTACCTTTCTTTAATCTATTTTCTAAGACAAGTCGTAGGGTCAGTACTGCCTCACGTGTTCCAACATTTCTACGGAATCCAAACTGATTTTCCCTGAGGTCGGCTTCTACCAGTTTTTCCATTCGTCTGTAAGGAATTCGTGTTAGTAGTTCGCAGCAGTAGCTAATTAAACTAATAGTTCGGTAATTTTCACATCTGTCAACACCTGCCTTCTTTGGGTTTGGAATTATTATATTCTTCTTGAAGTCTGAGGGTATTTCGTTTGTCTCATACATCTTGCTCACCAGAAGGTAGAGTTTTGTTAGGCCTGGCTCTCCCAAGGCCGTCAGTAGTTCTACTGGAATGTTATCTACTCCCGGGGCCTTGTTTCGACTTAGGTCTATCAGTGCTCTGTCAAACTCTTCACGCAGTATCATATCTCCCATTTCATCTTCATCTACATTCTCTTCCATTTCTATAATATTGTCCTCAAGAATCTATTTTATAAGATTGTATAGACCCTCTATATACTCCTTCCACCTTTCTGCTTTCCCTTCCTTGCTTAGAACTGGGTTTCCATCTGAGCTCTTGATATTCATGCAAGGGGTTCCCTTTTCTCCAAAGGTCTCATTAATTTTCCTGTAGGCAGTATCTATCTTACCACTAGCGATATGTGCCTCTTTATCCTTACATTCGTCCTCTAGCCATCCCTGCTTAGCCATCTTGCACTTCCTGTCGATCTCATTTTTGAGATGTTTGTATTCCTTTTTGCCTCCTTCATTTACCGCATTTTTATATTACCTCCTTTTGTCAATTAAATTCAATATCTCTTCTGTTTCCCAAGGATTTCTACTAGCCCTCGTCTTTTTACCTATTTGATCCTCTGCTGCCTTCACTGCTTTACCCCTCAGAGCTACCCATTCTTCTTCTACTGTATTTCTTTCCCGCATTCCTGTCAATTGTCCCCTTATGCTCTCCCTGAAACTCTGTACAACCTCTGGTTCTTTCAGTTCATCCAGGTCCCATGTCCTTAAATTCCCACCTTTTTGCAGTTTCTTCAGTTTTAATCTACAGTTCATAACCAATAGATTGTGGTCAGAGTCCACATCTGCCCCTGAAAATGTCTTACAATTTAACACCTGGTTCCTAAATCTCTCTCTTACCATTATATAATCTATCTGATACCTTTTTGTATCTCCAAGGTTCTTCCATGTATACAACCTTCTTTCATGATTCTTGAACCAAGTGTTAGCTATGATTATGTTATGCTGTGTGCAAAATTCTAATAGACGGCTATCTCTTTCATTTCTTAGCCCCAATCCATATTCATCTACTATGTTTCCTTCTCTCCTTTTCCCACTCTCGAATTCGAGTCACCCATGACTATTAAATTTTCTTCTCCCTTCAGTACCTGAATAATTTCTTTTATCTCATCATACATTTCTTCAATTTCTTCATCATCTGCAGAGCTAGTTGGCATATAAACTTGTACTACTGTAGTAGGCGTGGGCTTTGTGACTATCTTGGCCACAATAATGCGTTCAGTATGCTGTTTGTGGTAGCTTACCCGCACTCCTATGTTTTTATTCATTATTAAACCTACTCCTGCATTACCCCTAATTGATTTTGTAATTATAGCCCTGTATTCACCTGACCAAACGTCTTGTTCCTCCTGCCACAGAATGGCAATAATTCCCACTATATCTAACTTTAACCTATCCATTTCCGTCTTTAAATTTTCTAACCTACCTGCCCGATTAAGGGATCTGACATTCCATGCTCCAATCTGTAGAATGCCAGTTTTCTTTCTCCTGATAACGACGTCCTCCTGAGTAGTCCCCCGCCCGGAGATGCGAATGGGGGACTATTTTACCTCCGGAATATTTACCCAAGAGGACGCCTTCATCATTTAACCATACAGAAAAGCTACATGCCCTCGGGAAAAATTACGGCTGTAGTTTCCCCTTGCTTTCAGCTGTTCGCAGTACCAGCACAGCAAGGCCGTTTTGGTTAGTGTTACAAGGCCAGATATGTCAATCATCCAGACTGTTGCCCCTGCAACTACTGAAAAGGCTGCTGCCCGTCTTCAGGAACCGCACGTTTGTCTGGCCTCTCAACAGATACCCCTCCGTCGTGGTTGCATCTAGTGTACGGCTATCTGTATCGCCAAGGCATGCAAGCCTCCCCACCAGCGGCAAGGTCCATGGTTCATGGGGGGGGGGGGGGGGGAGGGGTCATATACCATAGCTGAATTGTTTTCAAACATAGCCAAGCTGGTTATCTTACTGTGATATAATTTGCAAATAGCTCAGTTCTTTACCTTCAGAATAAACAACTAATTTGTAACCAAATATATAACTTTTAAATTTACTGAAAGCCCAATGTATCGCCAGGAGCTCTTTTCCAATTTCATTTTTTCATGCTTTTGTAACATCTTACTTGCAAACTCAATAGAGTTCATTAAATTTTTCCGTCCATTTCTCTTTCCTGAAATAACTTTGCACCCAAAACAGAGATCTGCTGTCAGCAATTAGAAACAAAGGAAGAAACATTTTTGGTCTGTGTACTGTTTAACTCTGAGGAAGGTGATTTTTAATTTCATCATCACAAACTTGCTTCAAATTCGAAAGTGTATTTTTCCTCAACAGGTTGCTTAGGTAATGTGCATTTAAAGCTGATTACAAATAAACTTTCTATAAAATCGTGTTAGCCCATAGTATGGCTTTAATTGCTTTTTATTTACAGGCGCTCAAAAGTTTGCAATAGTTTCGATTTTGTCTTTATCTGATTCACTTTTCTGGAACACTGTATCCTAAAAATTTTAATCCTTTTACCCAAAATTTGCACTTTTGCAGTTGTAATGTCGTTCTACCTCCCCTAACAAAGTGTCATTAATAATTCAAGTCTTTCCATTTATTGGTATGTCATTAACATGAACAGTTAATTTAAAGGAAAATTCATGACCCAGAACAAAATCTAATACTGTAATAAAGTATGTGACAGCAGCATGTAGTCCAAAAGGAACAATACAATACTAGTAA
Source organism: Schistocerca serialis cubense (assembly GCF_023864345.2). Lineage (NCBI taxonomy): Eukaryota > Metazoa > Arthropoda > Insecta > Orthoptera > Acrididae > Schistocerca > Schistocerca serialis. Next base: position 1,242,553,849 of record NC_064638.1, read on the forward strand.
CAATTATTCCCATATAAACATGCAGTATGTTTTCTGATATCAGGGCCAAATGGTATTTGATGAAAACCTGAACCTTACAACATCCTCCACAGATGATGTACATGTGTACATTAAGCTTTTCCTGTTCTATTCCACAAGGCATGCTATTACGCTGGGCTGTTTGTATGTCGGAAGACCCTACTTTTCTATCAAACCTTTTTCTGTTGCCCTGGAACACCAGAAGTCGGTGTTTCCCTATCGATTCCTAGCCCCATCGAATATTTTTCGGTTGCTAATTGAGTGTCACATTTTATATTCTCTCAAATCTCATCCACACACATATACATATACCTTCTCACACCAGCAGTTTTATAACCATTTTTGCGAGCTCGTATGTGGAAACATGCTTCAGCATTGCTACACTTAGAAAAGTAATCAATAAGCTTCTTCTGTATTTACAGTGTTGAATACGATACAATTTTCCCGTTTCGAGGCTTATTCACAGTTGCGAATATGGACTACCATCAGCTGTATAATGGAATGACAAGAGTGAAAATTTATGCCGGACGGGACTCGAACCCGGATTTCCCGCTTAGAGCAAGCGGTCGCCTTACTATTTCGCTATCCGAGCGCGACTGACGACCAGACCCAAACTTAAATATGTCAGCAACCACCCACCTACAACCCGTACTCGTAAATCCGTTATGTATATTCCTGTACAGGGGAGACATCTTACTTGAAAGTAGCTCGCCCATTGTCGGTGGATAATAAATACGATATTGGAATGCATGAATTCTTCCGAATTACGACGCCATGTTCCTTCGGACATGCATGCATGTGTGAAGGAACAGACACCGCTGCAACTACAGAGCCATGAAATGGCAAAAGTTTTAACTTTACTCATTCTGTTGTACAGGTGATTGTTCTTCATATTCGCAGCTATGAATATATTTCATGTATTTCGTGACGACTGTAATCGTTGCAGTGCCTGTTCCTTCAGACATGTCCGAAGGAAGTTTGCATTGTAATTCGGAATAACACATGCACTGCAATGTCTTTCTGTCCATATCCTCCTATATCCTTTCTGTGTCCATCTCCTCCTTGCCCTTCTCTGTCTGTCCATTTCTTCCTCACCCCTTATCTCTCTACGTTATCACCGCCACCCGAATAGAAGGTTGCTGTTTCTTACCCCCTCCCCCCCCCCTCCATTATTTCTCTCCTGGTAGTAAGTAATATATACGCAAAGTTTGGTTGAAATTTCTCCACGGATTTGGAAGGAGCTTTTTACCTGCGGCTTTGCGTGCATAAACACGCATAATATGTATTTCACAAATGTTTGACATATTTGTTTACACATTTCACCTGCATCTATAGCGGATTTCGACCTGCAGTTTCTTTTTCAAGCAGTGCAATGTTTATGACTTCATATCTCCTGAAATAAGTGTTGTACAGTGGTAAAATTTTGCAGGTCAATTCAGCAGTAGAGCAGTAGCATACATGTAGATACTGTGTACGAAACGTGTTGGGAACGGTGTTAGTAGCAACGAAGTAATAAGTTTAAACATTATGCATGACGTGGCAGATTTACTGCATGAACAGCGGAAATGTAGTAAGCGATAAACTTTGTTTCCTTTCATTCTTTTATTGGGGATGCGGACGAGAAAACGTCTCGTAAAAGTCTGAGATTATGTGTAAAGTTTTTTGCAAGTCACTAAGTGCTCTCATACTCAAATGCTGGATGAATATAATCTGGTTATTTGTGGGTCGTGAGCTAAGCTTCTTTTTAACCACCACTCCCACCTGTTTGAAAGGTATATGGTTTTTCCCCCTCCCCCCTCCCCCCAGTGGTTCTTTCCAAACAGTGATACATGTGTGAAGATAGATACATACACTTTTATAATGTGTGTGGATTAACGGTAGGCAGACTTAAAAAGTATTTTCCATTCGCTTTCTTATATTACTCTGTGCTCACCTACCTTGCACACTTTCCCTTTGATTAAAAGGAGAGGCCCTAAAAATTGAATCAACAGCTAAACTGACGTTAAAGTGATCATGTAAAATGAACTTCGAAACTAGTGTCCATCATAGACTTCCCTATAAGGTTCGTTGTGTCAGACAGCGAACATGAAACAGTTTCCACACATACTGTGGAATTTCTACTATACTTGAAATACGTACTAACACAGTTCTTGAAGATTGCTGGTTCTAAGCTGACATAAATGTTTGCGTCTTCCCATCGTATTCCAAAGGTACTCTATTGGTGACCAATCAGGCAACCATTCCGGTCAGACAGGTTTCGTTCATTCCTAAAGGCTTTTAAGATGTTAACTGCAGTGTGGGGTCTCGTATTTTCCTACTGAAATATACCATCTGTTTCCCAGGTCATGAAGAATAGGCCGACAGGATTTACTATTGTTGCCACACATTGTCACGCAGTCAGTGTCTTTTAAGCAGTTGCCAAATCGGTCCTTTTGTCGTGTACAACACCTCCGTTCTCTCTGATTCCAGGAGGTGGACAGTTACAGACCTCGAGAATCCCGTGACACTCAGTATGGTCGTCTGCACACAGATTGGAGTAGCCCTGAATGCCACCGATAGTCATCGCCAAAGATTGCCACTGACAAAGAACCCCTGGAGTGCGAGGTCGCAAGTTTAATCTTTAGTGAGGCTCATTTGAAATTGTCGTGTTAATGATTGTGACAGGAAAAATATTAGCTGCTAATGACTCATCAGGTGCATCAGCAGGGCGATAACAAAAGAGTACCCGGAAGCGCAGAGATCAACTTTCTATGAGATGTATGTATTACACTTCACAAAATGAACATCGTCGACATTGAAGAAATGTTAAAAAAAGAACATTAACTTAACTTCGCAGTAGAGCTTCTGTTAAGTTTGGAAGTAGGAGACGAGGTACTGGCAGAACTGAAGCTGTGCGGACGGGTTGTGAGTCGTGCTTGGGTAGCTCAGTTGGTAGAGCACTTGCCCGCGAAAGGCAAAGGTGCCGAGTTCGAGTCTCGATCCGGCACACAGTTTTAATCTGCCAGGAAGTTTGATATCAGCGCACACTCCGCTGCAGAGTGAAAATCTCATTCTGGAAACATTAACTTGCACCTTGAATACAGAATGAAAAATAGCTCGCCACAGTGATCATAAAGGTTCACACTACCAAGATCGAAGGCGAACTTCTGCATCTACATCCACACTCCGCAAGCCACCTGACGGTGTGTGGCGGAGGGTACCCTGAGTACCTCTATCGGTTCTCCCTTCTATTCCAGTCTCGGATCGTTCGTGGAAAGAAGGATTGTCGGTATGCTTCTGTGTGGGCTCTAATCTCTCTGATTTCATGGTCTCTTCGCGAGATATACGTAGGAGGGAGCAATATACTGCTTGACTCTTCGGTGAAGGTATGTTCTCGAAACTTTAACAAAAGCCCGTACCGAGCTACTGAGCGTCTCTCCAGCAGAGTCTTCCACTGGAGTTTATCTATCATCTCCGTAACGCTTTCGCGATTACTAAATGATCCTGTAACGAAGCGCGCTGCTCTCCGTTGGATCTTCACTATCTCTTCTATCAACCCTATCTGGTACGGATCCCACACTGCTGAGCAGTATTCATGCAGTGGGCGATCAAGCGTACTGTAACCTACTTCCTTTGTTTTCGGATTGCATTTCCTTAGGATTCTTCCAATGAATCTCAATCAGGCATCTGCTTTACCGACGATCAACTTCATATGATCATTCCATTTTAAATCACTCCTAATGCGTACTCCCAGATAATTTATGGAATTAACTGCTTCCAGTTGCTGACCTGCTATTTTGTAGCTAAATGATAAAGGATCTGTCTTTCTATGTATTCGCAGCACATTACACTTGTCTACATTGAGATTCAATTGCCATTCCCTGCACCATGCGTCAATTCGCTGCAGATCCTCCTGCATTTCAGTACAGTTTTCCATTGTTACAACCTCTCGATACACCACAGCATCATCTGCAAAAAGCCTTAGTGAACTTCCGATGTCATCCACAAGGTCATTTATGTATATTGTGAATAGCAACGGTCCTACGACACTCCCCTGCGGCACACCTGAAATCACTCTTACTTCGGAAGACTTCTCTCCATTGAGAATGACATGCTGCGTTCTGTTATCTAGGAACACTTCTCGAGAGTTACAAACCGTGCAGGACATTCAGCTAGGCATCCACTCTTAAAAAAAAGCATATAGAATCATACTTGTGTAACGGGGTGATGAGAACTAATGAAATCTGATGGCATGCAACCGAACGCGAAGCAGTCTGTCGTGGAGAATATCGTGAAACTGGCTATAGCTACAGATAGTGCGATAATATGTTTTACAGGCACAGGAGAAACAAACATCCCGAGTCCGTATTTGTGCAGTGTTTCAAGTGATGTGAACTGCAGTGTGACACTTTTCAGGTGGATAGTCTGCTCTAAAGGAGTATGATTTTTATACGCAAACCAGGAACCAAGTAAAAGCAAGTTAGACCGGCCGGAGTGGCCTTGCGGTTCTAGGCGCTACAGTCTGAAGCCAAGCGACCGCTACGGTCGCAGGTACGAATCCTGCCTCGGGCATGGATGTGTGTGATGTCCTTAGGTTAGTTAGGGTTAATTAGTTCTAAGTTCTAGGGGACTGATGACCTCAGAAGTTAAGTCGCATAGTGCTCAGAGCCATTTTTAAAAGCAAGTTATTTTGACCAGCAACAGGCTAAAATCGGTCCTCATACAATAGTTGTAGTTCTCTTACGCCCATTTTCCCACTCTTGCTTGCTGTGACATAAATGTTACCCACCGTCCTTGAAAGATCACGCGCACGAGAAAGAGGGTAGAGCACCTCCAACTTCTCGCAGCACAATAAATATCTATCCACACAACTGACCATGCAGATTAACAGTCGACATAATTGTATACAAATGCGTTAAGGCATTGATGTTAGTTGATCTTCATACAACTCTCTTAGTACCTCTAATTTCTAGGGTTTGTTTAGTACGCATTGCGTATTCAAGTCCTGATTGGTCGGAGTTGAAAACAAATTCCTTATTCAACCATGGGATAAATCTTGTTTATCGCATCTACAAATTTCCGGGTCGATTCCGCAGTGCATCGTCAAGCTGACGCTTTGTTTGAAATTTCGTTAGCTTACGTTTTCCAGTTCTGTAGCACTATTTGAAGTTACAACCATCCCTTGCTCGCAGGCAGCTCGTGGTCGTGCGGTAGCGTTCTCGCTTCCCACGCCCGGGTTCCCGGGTTCGATTCCCGGCGGGGTCAGGGATTTTCTCTGCCTCGTGATGGCTGGGTGTTGTGTGATGTCCTTAGGTTTGTTAGGTTTAAGTAGTTCCAAGTTCTAGGGGACTGATGACCATAGATGTTTAGTCCCGTAGTGCTCAGAGCCATTTTGAACCATCCCTTGCTTCCCTCGAAATCACTATAACCTACGTCGCGCGCAATTTAATGTGCATAACGTGATACGTCGTTATCATGCACATTCTGTAAATTGCATCGAGCACTCTTGAAACGCACAAACACCAGTTTTTGTAACTAGTACTCCTTGTGCTCCCCTGAATACCCTCAGGTTTTCTTATGCACTACAAGCTCATAGTGCTCCGGAATTATTCGAAATCTATTTATAACTGTTTTTTTACTATGGTGAGAATGGTCTTCCATTTATGTAATTATGTTTAGAATCTACTCTTTGGGCAACGATTGTCCTTTACTGCGCTTCACTGGAGACGGGATTTGTGACTACCTGCCCGTCAAGAATGATGAACAACATGGGTCGGCATCTGTTTCTATAGCACTTTCGCTTGTTAAGCACGTATTGTCATCGTTGTACTCCTCATGTGCATTATCAGCGCGGTCGAGTGTAGATGACACCACACGTTCCACTGGCTCATCTGGCAGAAACGCTAGTGTATTTTTGTCTGCCACTTCTTTCTCACACTACGTAATTTCTTGGATTCCTTTTTGACGAAGTGTCACCTTCGGCAATTTTTGTAGATGTAATGCAATGTTTGCTTTGTTTATCGTTGCCATTGCTCTATTTTGTACCAACACTGCTAACACTGTAGCACTGTTGTGAGCTATTCGTCGATTAAGCAGTTCAACTACGTTCCGTAGCCTCATGCTCACTATGGGGTACTTACAGTTCGGCCTCATGTTGCCGTTAGCAGCCAATATATGGGGCGTTGAATCCCGACACGTCATTGGCCTTTTGAGACCTCGCACTCAAGGGGCCCTTTGTGAGTTTCCTCGTAGACTCCAGTTCTACGTCAAGGAAGTTTCTTTTGTCAGAGGTAAGGTGTCCGTGGTAAATGATGAATGGCAACTGGACGTCCAGGTCGGCTTCCAGTAATCTGTTCTTGACAGTTCGTTTTTATTCCTTACCCGTGATGTCTGTGCCTGGATTTCAGTTATCACCCGTTTATTCGTGAGAGCCAGCGAAATAATTCTGCGATCTTCTCGCGGTATGGTTCTTGAGGAAGGACCCGAGTCTGCTCCTCTTCTCTCACTGCAGTCGTCAGTCCATCTCGTCGCCACTCATCTGTCTGTACGATCTCTCCGTCTGATGTTCCTGTATCCCCAATGTCAGTGACTGACAATTCTCAAATACCGAAAGATGCCGATAAAGTGCACGTGCACTCCCTCTTGGCGCACTGTGTAGTGATCTCCACATGTGAAGTTCCTGTAAAGTTAAGCGTCCTCAGACGAGACGTATTTCTCATCGCGAAGCATGCCAGACGTAAAGTCTGTCGTGGTTGCCCCGCGCCCTCAAACGACCTGCTACATCTCATGGAACGTGCTCCTCATCGTGATATACGATCCCAGCGCTCTCCAGCGACAGTTTCGGGTTGCATCTCGTGCGTAAATTAAACAGTTTCTTTACGTAAATGGAGGAGCGTAAATTATCTGCGTTCCTTCCCTTCAACGGTCCCAATGAACCCTTGAAACCCACCTTGACCAGTTCACCACTTGGTGTAACCAGCGGTTCCTCCGTCTCAACCCCTCCAAAACCTAGGCAATCATCATAGGCCGCACCACCCGCTCCTTTCGTCTCCATGATCTCTACCTCACCCTTTATGGTCGTCCCATCCAGCTCATCACCACCCTGAGATACCTTGGCCTCACCCTCGACCGTCATCTCACCTGGATCCCTCACCTCCAGACCATCCAGCAGAAAGTCATTCCCATCTCTGCCTCCTGAAACTCCTGTCTGGCCAGACATGGGGATTACATCCTGCCACCATCCTCCACACCTACAAATCCCTCATCCGTCCTATCCTCTGTTATGCCAACATTGCCTGGATCTCCACACCCATCTGCTTCTACAAGGTCCTCCAAATCCCGAAACACCATGCACTCCTCCTTGCCTTTCATGTTCGTCTTCCTTCCCCCACATGGCTCCTGTATGACCTCATCCCCTTCCCCCACCTCCTCCTTTTCCTCCAACATCTCTGCATCCTTTACAATGCCCACAGTCTAGATCATCCTCACCCCCTGGTTTCCTCCTTCGTCTCCACTCCCTGCCCATTGCCACCTCTCTATCACTTTATCCCTCCCTCTCTCCACCTCCACACTCTCCATCTCCTTCATCATCTCCCGCACCTCCCCCCTTCCAGATGTTGAACTTCCAACTGTAACCTGGCCTTGTTCCCCCCCCCCCTCCCCAGGGCCCCCTTTTCCTCTCCCCTCCTTCTCCTAGAGCGGATTTTCCTCCTTCCCTCCCTGAGTCCTTGCACCCCCTCCTGTTTTTCTCACCTGTCCCTTCCCTCCTCGGCCCTCCTTCAGCACGCCCCCCACCACATCCACCTTCCTCTCCCCTCCTCCTCGCCTCCTTTTCCCCTATCGTCTTTTCCCTGTCCCCCCCCCCCCTTGCAGATCTTCACAGGTTTTTATACGTTATCAATGTGATGAAGAGAAGAGTGGACGTCCGAAAATTTTGACTGACTATCTTCTCGCTGAAGTTGATGAAAGACTCGTAAAAACCGTCGCTTCACAATAACGGAGCTTTCGCTTTCTTTTCCACAAGTTTCACGATGGGTGCCCAAAAGTCGTACAGAGCACCAAAAGAACAGAGAATGGGGGCAACGTTGACATCTCTGGAGGCCTACCACAAACATGGTGATTCATTACTGGATCGAATCGTAACTGGTGACGAGACTTTGGCGAAACACGTCAATTGCGAGACAAAATTACAGTCCATGGAGTGGGCGCACACAAGGCCCCCCAAAAACGAAGAAAATGGTTGCAAACCTTGTCAGCAAGGTAATTTATGGCGACAGTGTTTTGGGATAGGCAAGGTGTGGTTCTTACTGATTTTCTTGAACATGGAGCAACCATAAATTCTGCCCAGTACTATCCAACTTTGCACAGCCTTAGAAGAGCAGTTCAAAACAAACGCTGAGGGAAGCTGACGTCCAAAATTTTGTTCTTGCATTACAATGCCCGACCTCATACGGCAAACTGCACTAAATAACGCCTTAATTAATTCAAATGGAAAATTTTCCCTCATCCGCCCGACAGCCTCATTTTGCACAAAGCGACTTCCACTTGTTTCCCAAGATGAAGAACTGGCTGGCGAAGCAGCGCTTTGATGACGACGTGGAGCTCCAGGCAGGCGTGACTCATTGGCCGAAGTCTCTGGCCGCAGAATTTTACGACAAAGGTCTTTCAAAACTTGTCCACCACTATGATAAGTGTTTTAATATGTTTGGTGACTATGTAGAAAAGTAGTATGTCAGTCGCTCTTTCAGATGTATATAATAAAATGTGTTTCTTGTACTTCTTTGATGCCAAAACGTTCCCTGCTTTCTGAATAGCTCTCATATTTCTGTCGTTGTGTCTTCGATGTATGAACTGAACAGAAGGGGCGAAAGATTACATTCCTGTCAGTATACCACAATCTTTTTAATTCGCTCTCTTCGTTCTTGGTCTTCCACTCTTATTGCTCCCTCTTGGTTCTTGTACATACTGTTTATTACCCGTCTTTCCCTATAACTTGCCCCTGTTTTTCAAAGGATTTAGAACTTCCTGCATCATTTTACATTACCGAATGCTTTTTCCAGATTGACAAATTCTATGAACGTGTCTTGATTCTTCTTCCCTCTTGCTTCTATTATCAAACACAACTTCAGGACTGCCTTTACCTTTCGTAAAGCCAAACTGATCGTCACCTAACAGATCTTCAGTTTTCTTTTCCATTCTCCTGTGTACTATTTTTGTTAGCCACTTGGATGCGTGAGCTGTTAAGCTGATTCTGCGATAGTTCTCGCTCTTGTAATTTTGCGTATTGTGTGGATAATGTTTTTTCAAAGGTCTGATGGTATATCGCCAGTCTCATAAGTAGTACACACCAACGTGAGTAATCGTTTTGTTGTCACTCCCCCAACCCTATGATTTGAGAAGTACTGATGAAATGTTATCTACACTTGCTGTCTTATTTGATTTTAAGTCTTCTGGATCTCTTCTAAATTCTGATTCTAATACTGAATCCCTTCTCTCTTCTATATCGACTCCCGTTCCTTCTTGTATCAGGTCATCAGATACGTCTTCCCCTTACAGAGGCCCTCAACGTACTCTTTCCACCTATCCGCTCTCTCCTCTGCATTTAATAGCGGAATTCCCATTGTAGTCTTCACGTTACCACCCTTCCCTTTAATTTCACAGTAGCTTGTTTTGACTTTACTATATGCTGAGTCAGTCCTTTCAACAAGCATTTCTTTTTTGATTCCTTCACATTCTTCATGCACCATTTCGCCTTAGCTTCCCTGTACTTCCTATTTATTTCGTTCCTAAGTGACTTTTATCTCTGCATTCCTGAGTTTTCCTGAACATTTTTGTGTTTCCTTCTTTCGACGATGAACTGATGCATTTCTTATGTTATCTATGGTTCGTTCGCAGTTACCTTTCTTGTATCTACTGTTTCCTTTCTAACTTCAGTGACTGACCTTTTCAGAGATGTCCATTTCACTTCAACTAAACTGCTGTGCTATACATTATCACAGTATCTATAGTCTCGGAGAACTTCAAGCATACGTCTTCATTCCTTAGTACTTCTGTAGCCCATTTCTTTGTGCATTGATTTTCCTGCCTAGTCTCTTACACTTCAGACTAATGTTCATCACTGCCAGATTGTTACTTGAATCTATAATTATCTGCCCCTGGGTAAGCCTTGCAGTCCAATTTGGAATCCCTGTCTGACGATGATGAAATCTAACTGAAATCTTCCCCTGCCTCCCGGCCTTTTCCAAGTGTACCTCCTTCTCTTATGATTCGTATTCACTGTTACCATCTGAAATTTATTGCAGAACTCAATTAGTTGTTCTCCTCTCTCATTCTGACTGCCAGTCTACGTCCTCCTGTAACCCTTTCTTCTACTCCTTTCCATAGAATCGCATTCCACTCCCCCATGACTATTAGATTTTCATCTCCCTTTACATACTGAGTTACCCGCTCAATATCCTCTTATACTTTCTTTATATTTTCACCATTTGCTTGCGATGTCGGCATGTTCACCTGAACTGTTGCTGACGAAGTTGGTATACTGTCGATTCTGTGAGGACAAACCTATCACTGAACTGTTCACAGTAACTCACTCTCTGTCCTACCTTTCTATTCATAACGAACCCTACTCCCGTTCTATCATTCTCTGATGGTGTTGATGTTACCCTCTACTCGTCCGATCAGAAGTCCTTATCATCTTTCCATTTCACTTCATTTATTTTATCTAAACTGAGGATTAGCATTTCCCTTTTCAGATTTTTTAGCTTTCCTATAACGTTCAAACACATGATATTCCACGCCCCGACTTGTAGGGATTCCTTTGCATGGGATATTCAATCTCTTTATCATTATCGCCTCCTCTTGGCAGTTCCATAACTGAGATCGGAATTGGAAACTAGTCCAGAATCTTTTGCCAATGGAGAAATCATCAGGACACTTTTTCAACTACAGGACGCGTGTTGTATGTTTTAATGGAGAGGATACCATTGCCTTCGCATCCTCATGCCGTTGGTCATAGCTGATCCTTCCGATTTTTAGGCACACTTTTCCATCACAAGGCCAACGGCGGCCTTGGCGCAGTGGTAACACGGGTTCCCGTCAGTTTACCGAAGTTAGGCGCTGTCGGGCTGGGCTAGCACTTGGATGGGTGACCATTCCGTCATAACGGCCGTAGAGGGGGGTGCTGACCACATGCCTCTCCATAACCGGATCCAGTGACGCCTATGGGCTGAGGCTAACACGGCGGCCGGACAGTACCGTTGGGCCTTCATGAACTGTTCAGGAGGAGTTACAAACTTGATTCAAAATATGCTGTCAAGTGATAATTGTGGTAACTCTTACATCGATGAACTTGATGTGATACTATACATCGAATTCGTTTCTCATCCTAGTGATGGACGATGTTCAGAACACGTCAATGAAGTTTTTATAAGCGTTTCTTATTGCTCGGTTATCTGAGACAGTGCTAAAGTTGCGATCAGTTTTTAGTTCCCATCCAAGAGCCAGAGAGCGTCCTGAAAGTCTTTCCGCTCCTCCGCCCTCTTTGATAAGGCCACTGGCAGAACGATAGTGACTTCTTATGCCGGTTGTAAGTAGGCTGTTTAGGTTTTTATATTGGTAACGCCATGTAGCGCTCTGTATGAAAATCATTGGCTGTGCTTTGGGCCGTCTGTGACTGGGTGGCATTGTTGTAATATTCGCTATTGTAGTGTTGGGCTGTTGGCTGTTAACAGCGCGTAGCGTTGCGCAGTTGGAGGTGAGCCGCCATCAGTGGTGGATGTGGGGAGAGAAATGGCGGAGTTTTCAGATTTGTAAGACTGGATGTCATGAACTGCTATGTATATTATGATTTTTCAACACTATTAAGGTAAATACATTGTTTGTTCTCTAATAAAATCTTTCATTTGCTAACTATGCCTATCAGTAGTTAGTGCCTTCAGTAGTTTCAATCTATTATTTAGCTGGCAGTAGTGGCGCTCGCTGTGTTGCAGTAGTTCGAGTAACGAAGATTTTTGTGAGGTAAGTGATTTGTGAAAGGTATAGGTAATTGTTAGTCAGGGCCATTCTTTTGTAGGGATTTTTGAAAGTCAGATTGCGTTGCGCTAAAAAATATTGTGTGTCAGTTTAAGGACAGTCATGTATAATTGTTCAAAGGGGACGTTTCACGGTTGCCTTCGGCGACCATTGCAGGTGAATCTTATTCGAAATTTAAGCAGTGCCGTAGTTAGAACCCGGGACTGAGGACGTTTTGATAACTAATCAAAGACGCTATCCTTAGACTGCGGGTGCACGTTATAGACGCCATACAAGATCATAACAAGTAGAAGATGATTAAGAAACCATACCCTTATCATTGCTCCAGGATGCTAAATAACAAGAATCCACTTGTCACAAAACTTTATTGACGTTTATCGGGTATGGATCACCATCGGAATATATGATACAAACTTGATTCAAAATATGCTGTCAAGTGATAATTGTGGTAACTCTTACATCGGTGAACTTGATGTGATACTTTGTATCGAATATTCTAATATTCTAATAATGGACGATGTTCAGAACACGTCAGTGAAGTTTCTATAAGCGTTTCTTATAGCTCGGCTATCTGAAGCTGTGCTAAAGTCGCGATCGGTTAATCGTGTAATGGGTTGAGACCTCCTGCGCGAAAATGTACCGTAAGTCAAAAGTCGAAGACGTTCTTCAACGATTTCGTTACTAATGACTGAAGTGTGAACAAGTTAAGAACTTACATAATTGTTCATAAAGTGGCATTGTTTTCTCTTATGGTAATGTGGTTATGTTAAATTTTTGTTTGTGAAATGAAATATTGAAAAACAATGTGTGGAAGAGCATTGTCCACGAAGGGCAAGATTCCAGATTCGAAACCGGTCTGCCACACAGTTTTAATTTGCCAGGGTGTTTGAAAACAATGCACAGTCAGCTGTAGAGTTTTAAGACGTATATATTTCTATTGTCTATTGTCAAACCACAATTTATGAAAAATGTTTACATTTTATTAAAAGGATTAAGTAGGAATGATTAATATTTGTCATGTTGTAAATAATTGTGGTAGCAGGGAATGTCTGCACCAAAGTATTGTTGGCAGGAGAGACCGCACATTGATAAAATTTTAAAAAGGGCAGGAGAGACCGCGTATGGATACATTTTAAGAAAAGAGCGGGAAAGACCGCGCATTGATACATTTTGTAATAGTAGCAGGGACTGTCTGCACCAGAAAGCATTGTTGGCGGGAGAGACCGCACTTTAGCGTTCGTAGGAAGTCAGTAGTAAGCGAGATGTGAAGCGAGTCGGTAGCAGGTCTGAAGCGAGAGGTTGAGAGGAGCGGTGTGCCTGCCAGCCACCAGCTATGATATATAGAAGAGGTTATAAACGGATGTACAGAGACATCAGCTAACTTTTATCATAAGAGGAACTAATATTATTGAATTATTTTTTTTGAGTAACTCAAGACTACTGAAGGTATGTTTGCGCGATGCTAGTTGTAAGATTATTGTAAAAAGTAAGTCGCATTTGAATGTTTGTAAAATCATTTCATTCAGAATATAATTAATTTTTGCCAGCAATATTGCATTACTGATTATAATCCATCCCAAAAACCATCGACGTAAAACTTTGCAAAATTTTATTGTTGTCAAGAAAAAGTTTAACTATGAATTACGTAACTTCAGTCAAATTAATTAAAGAATAACGTCAGCTTTGGTAATAAATACAGCCACCTATTATGACAGCCCACCAGCAGCTAATAGAGTGTAGTAAAACAGAGTAAGTATATTCATGTCGCAGTTCGATGTAGCAGTCAGATGGCGATCCAGTAACAGTAAAAAAGGTAAATTGCAAATTGTTTCTCATACTAATCCACTTATTTTGTTTCACCTTACTATTTCGACCAGATCCCTCGAGAGAGTGAAAATTTTTACTCTTGACACGGGCGTACAGTTGAATCTCGGATTTCGGCGCAGAATTTATGCCAAGCGCTGTAATTGTTTTTGCTTCAGAATTATCTCCGTCGACAGAATTTCGTAATTAATGCAAAGAAAGGAGTATTAAACTCAGGAAATGAATCGGAGCACATCAAATATTTGTAGACGGGGGCAGCAAACATCATGCGACATGGTGACGCAAAGTTCAAGATCGCCGGCGCTCCCTGGCGGCTATTGAGGGAACAAGTGTCAGCCGGCGCTGCCAGGTTAACCGGTGAAACTTTAAACCGTGTGTGTATAATGGCCTAACAAAACGCTCCTCGACTCGACCCCGTAATGAATCCTGAGGAGAGAGAGTGGGTGGCGCAGAGGGGACGACGACACAAAGGGAGTAAAGTGAGCTGTCGCCCGCCACGGAGAGACGGCGAGGAAAAGCCGAGAAGTGAGGCGGAGAACAGGGGTGGAGGCGGAGAGGCCGATAGCGCACAGCGGTGCTGCAGTGCGCGTGCGCGCTGCGTCTCTCTCTCTCCCGCTTCTCCCTGCCGGCGGTTGTTTCTTCTCGCTCGCTCAGTCACTTCCCGCTTTCTCCCTCTCAATCTGTTGCCCCTCTCCATTTATTTCAGCCTTCCTCTCACCCTCTCGCTCATTCCGTCACCCTCTCGCTCTCTCTGTCTCTCTGCGCCTCCCACTTTGTATCTCTCCTTGTCTCCCGCGCGCGCTTCTGCAGGCCGACGGTGGCGCGCCCGGCGGAATTCCCACGAACCCGGTGGCTGAGCTCGTTTAGAGGTAATGAGCTGGCGTCCGTCCCTGCGCTTTGAGCCTCGTCACAGGCCAGAGGCAAAGAATCGATACGCGCGGAATTCGGCGCACAGCGGCTGCAAAATACCGGCTTTGGTCGCCGCCACCTCGCCATTGGCTTAATGTGGCGACGCGAAAGCCAAATGCGTTCTGCGCCGCTGCATTGACCTACGCGTTCGCGGCGAAACCGCCGTCGCGTGGCTTAATTAAACCGGTTTCGTTACGGAATCATTTCGGTGCACGATCCGCTTCTGTTTTGGCAGCGTTTGACAGCGTTATCTGAGTCTTTATCCGATTACAGAAAAGCAACGCCGTTTTCATTCAAAGGAGGCGGTAGAGGGTACATTTTGCTAGTCTTTATGGGGTTTCAACTGGTTAATTAAGCAGTCATCTTGTAGCTCTCAGGGAACAAGAAGGAGGCACTACTGAAATGTGATTCTTACGCAGTTAATTCTAGATTTGAGATTCCTTCCATGTAGTCAGTGACGAACTTATGAAAAAATAACATTTCTTAACACTACAATAATGATTATTGTGCTTGTGTCAGAATATAATTTTTCATGGAGTGCACACACAGAGACGAAAGATATTTACGGAATGAGATTTTCACTCTTCAGCGGAGTGTGCGCTGATATGAAACTTCCTGGCAGATTAAAATTGTGTGCCCGACCGGGGCTCGAACTTCGGACCTTTGCCTTTCGCGGGCAAGTGCTCTACCGTCTTTTTTTTTTCTTCATTTTGTTCGTTGTTGCTCGTTGTGTTTGTTTGTTGCGGACGTCACATGACATCCGCTAAAGTTCGTTTGTTGAGCCTTCCACTCAGTTTTTTTTATTACAGAGGCCAACCAGCTCTCTGACCGAACACGCTGAGCTACCGTGCCGGCTTTGTTTAGTGTTGTTTGCACCATCAATCAAAGTCTTTCCACAACCTGTAGCGACACCATCTGAGCTACCCAAGCACGACTCACGTACCGTACTCACAGCTTTACTTCTGCCAGTACCTCGTCTCCTACCTTCCAAACTTTACAGAAGCTCTCCTGCGAACGGGTTCGATTCCCGGCGGGGTCAGGGATTTTCCCTGCCTCGTGATAACTGGGTGTTGTGTGATGTCGTTAGGTTTAATTAGTTCTAAGTTCTAGGGGACTGATGACCATAGATGTTAAGTCCCATAGTGCTCAGAGCCATTTTTTTTTCTCCTGCGAACGTTGCAGAACTAGCACTCCTGAAAGAAAGGATATTGCGGAGACATGGCTTAGCCACAGCTTGGGGGATGTTTCCAGAATAAGATTTTCACTCTGCAGCGGAGTGTGCGCTGATATGAAACTTCCTGGCAGATTAAAACTCTGTGCCGGACCGAGACTCGAATTCGGGACCTTTGCTTTTCGCGGGCAAGTGCTTCACCGTCTGAGATAGATATCACGAAAGATATTTGTTTGAGACATTTTTATGCAAGGATAGTGTTGTAAGAGCTTCATATGTTCTGTAAGTCAAAATACGACTTCGAGCATGTTGATTGTGATCAAGCTGAAAAATCTGACGATTTCATTCTGCCGTAAGAAATGTAATGTAATTGAAACACAGCCTCTTGCGTCGTGTTGTTTGTGGCAGGTAGACGGCGACAAGTGAAGTCTCTTATTATGGCATGAATCAGCTGTGGT
This sequence comes from Schistocerca serialis cubense, assembly GCF_023864345.2. Taxonomy (NCBI): domain Eukaryota; kingdom Metazoa; phylum Arthropoda; class Insecta; order Orthoptera; family Acrididae; genus Schistocerca; species Schistocerca serialis. The sequence goes on from NC_064638.1 coordinate 1,242,570,238, forward strand.
TGAGGCCGTGCACGCCGGCGTCCAAACCGAGTCATAATAAGAGGGTCGTTAAGCAAGTAATTCATTTTTACTGAAAGCAATTGGCTTTATTCAGGATTCCAATACACCATATTATTCCCCGCTCTTGTGGCTACAAAACCCTATTTTTCAACATAATCTGCGTTTCATGTAACAGCCGCAACCACTTTACTGAGACGGCATATATGTCCTCATGGTACCAAGCTAGTGGTCTACGTTGGAGCCAACGACTTAGTGCATCAATAACCTCTGCATCATCCACGGAGTGCTTCCCACGGAGAGCACTCTGTATTGGGCCAGAAGGAAGTAGGAAGGTGCGAGATCTGGGCTGTACACCTCTGAATATCCCAGACGGTGGACGACTGTACCATCACTAACAACACAGACGTGCAGTTGTGCAACGAGTGTTTGATTGTCTCGAATGAGAGTGTCCGCACGTTTCACCATTGTAGGAGTCACATCTGTGTGCCGCCTGTTGGCATGCGGGAGATTGGACTGGTTTTCGTGACCTTGATGCAGTGATGACAGACGCCTCGTCCAACGATTCACTGTGCTTTTGTTCACTGCCTGGTTTCCGCAGACATTCTCTAAGGGCCTATGAATATTCTCTAGTTTTCTATCAAAAGAAACGTAATGACAGCTCTGTTGTTGGAACGGACCTCCGTTATACACCCCATTTTGAAGGATACGTATATCGCCACCATTTATGGAACCTCGTGAAACTATAGGGCTGAAGCTGGAATATTCCTTGATGTCCCATAAAAAATTCCGCAGTCTTTCAACCAAAATTGGCCAAGACGAAAATGTGTTTCATTAATTATTAAACACCCCTCGTAACTACTAACTGGTCCATAGCAGTGAACAGTTTCACTGCAATGGTATACTACACTCCTGGAAATGGAAAAAAGAACACATTGACACCGGTGTGTCAGACCCACCATACTTGCTCCGGACACTGCGAGAGGGCTGTACAAGCAATGATCACACGCACGGCACAGCGGACACACCAGGAACCGCGGTGTTGACCGTCGAATGGCGCTAGCTGCGCAGCATTTGTGCACCGCCGCCGTCAGTGTCAGCCAGTTTGCCGTGGCATACGGAGCTCCATCGCAGTCTTTAACACTGGTAGCATGCCGCGACAGCGTGGACGTGAACCGTATGTGCAGTTGACGGACTTTGGGCGAGGGCGTATAGTGGGCATGCGGGAGGCCGGGTGGACGTACCGCCGAATTGCTCAACACGTGGGGCGTGAGGTCTCCACAGTACATCGATGTTGTCGCCAGTGGTCGGCGGAAGGTGCACGTGCCCGTCGACCTGGGACCGGACCGCAGCGACGCACGGATGCACGCCAAGACCGTAGGATTCTACGCAGTGCCGTAGGGGACCGCACCGCCACTTCCCAGCAAATTAGGGACACTGTTGCTCCTGGGGTATCAGCGAGGACCATTCGCAACCGTCTCCATGAAGCTGGGCTACGGTCCCGCACACCGTTAGGCCGTTTTCCGCTCACGCCCCAACATCGTGCAGCCCGCCTCCAGTGGTGTCGCGACAGGCGTGAATGGAGGGACGAATGGAGACGTGTCGTCTTCAGCGATGAGAGTCGCTTCTGCCTTGGTGCCAATGATGGTCGTATGCGTGTTTGGCGCCGTGCAGGTGAGCGCCACAATCAGGACTGCATACGACCGAGGCACACAGGGCCAACACCCGGCATCATGGTGTGGGGAGCGATCTCCTACACTGGCCGTACACCACTGGTGATCGTCGAGGGGACACTGAATAGTGCACGGTACATCCAAACCGTCATCGAACCCATCGTTCTACCATTCCTAGACCGGCAAGGGAACTTGCTGTTTCAACAGGACAATGCACGTCCGCATGTATCCCGTGCCACCCAACGTGCTCTAGAAGGTGTAAGTCTACCCTGGCCAGCAAGTTCTCCGGATCTGTCCCCCATTGAGCATGTTTGGGACTGGATGAAGCGTCGTCTCACGCGGTCTGCACGTCCAGCACGAACGCTGGTCCAACTGAGGCGCCAGGTGGAAATGGCATGGCAAGCCGTTCCACAGGACTACATCCAGCATCTCTACGATCGTCTCCATGGGAGAATAGCAGCCTGCATTGCTGCGAAAGGTGGATATACACTGTACTAGTGCCGACATTGTGCATGCTCTGTTGCCTGTGTCTATGTGCCTGTGGTTCTGTCAGTGTGATCATGTGATGTATCTGACCCCAGGAATGTGTCAATAAAGTTTCCCCTTCCTGGGACAATGAATTTACGGTGTTCTTATTTCAATTTCCAGGAGTGTATTTATAAGTAGTTGTCGGATTGTGATTGCGGCTGTGGCTTCCAGAATCTGTGGAAACCAGCGAAGCGTGATATGCTTTTCACTGCTCGACCACAGTTGACTGCCATCTATATCTTCGCCCCTGTGCCCTGTTACACAACCCACACTCATCACACCGCATGCAGCAGGTGAAATAACCTCAGCATGAACTAGTAACAGGCCAAGGTCGCCACAGGGACTCCAGCCCAGCATTAACAAAGCTAAGTCAACAGAACACAAATAATCTATATTTCCTCATTTAACTTTCCTTAAGTCCTATTATTATGTTAATATACTATTATTTATCCTAAAACATCCAGACCGCGAAATACTCCTTAACGGGGAAAATCAACGCTAATGGAGCAAGGTAATCTTAACACAACATCTTGAATGTGGTGGAACATCAGAGACCAAACTATGTTGGGTACATCGGAAAAATGTGATGCAAGTCTGCATCAGTCGACTGTGTACCTTAAAACGTCTTCGGTGAGTGGTCTCGTCTTCTCAACGCCTCACGCAATGTATGTTTTTACCAGCCAGTCAGAAACTTTCTCCACGGTACGTTTGCAATGTGTGCTTTCTGAAGTTGAACAATTAAAGCTCTCTGGATTACTTGGTAGGATGTCAACTCCCTTTGCACATTTATCTTGATATAATAAACTCTTTTTTTAAAAACAGGATATAAAAATTTCGTTGACACTTTTGCGAGACTTTGATGTTCGTATAGGCCCACAAGGTCAATTGGACCATTGAACCACCTTGGGGTGGTCAATGGTTTTATCTGGCTCCAGACGGTGGCCGGTCTCCCTCTGGGCAGCATTTAAGTCGGCCACCTATATCTTTAACTCTTTTGTCGACCTCTAACAGTCCTCGTGACCACTCACACTAGTTTTTAGCGTTATCTCCGCATCTAACATTAAACTTGTTATCTCACTAGTTATGCATTTCGTTCTGTAATAGAGTTACACATGTCCCTTCCTCCTCTGCCCCCCCCCTCCCCCAACCCCTCTTCCCCACCACCACCTATTGGAATGTTTTTCGGATCGGCAGTTCACTTGCCAAGCTGAAAAATAAGTTCATAATTCTGTCAGAGACGAGGGCCTCCCGTCGGGTAGACCGCTCGCCTGGTGCAAGTCTTTCGATATGACGCCACTTCGGCGACTTGCGCGTCGATGGGGATGAAATGATGATGATTAGGACATCACAACACGCCGTCCCTGAGCGGAGAAAATCTCCGACCCAGCCGGGAATCGAACCCGAGCCCTTAGGATTGACAGTCTCTCGCGCTGAACAGTTTTTTTTTTAATCTCATTTTATCCGTTTTCGTTCGTTGTATCTGCTCGTGGCAGACGTCGCAAGACACCCGCTTTCAGTTCGTCGTTGATCCATTGACTCAGTTTTTTTTATTACAGAGGGCAGCTAACCCTCTGACCGTACACGATGAGCTACCGTGCCGGCGGCCACTCAGCTACCGGGGGAGGACATTTATCAGATTAGATAAACCGGAAGGTGAATAGTAATATCTTTGGCTTTAATGTCAATTCGTGTGAATATTCAAACGCTTTACTGAATTGAGAATTTTAAACGGATTCGGACTTTGAATTGTGATAGTGGGAAACTTTAACTTCACGCGACCAGTGATCATAGTTAATGACAGTTTGCGGATATTAAATAGAAATAACTTATTTACCGAAAGTGACAGGATATTATCTAACATCTCTGATGCTAGCGGGAATCCTACTTAGACATCTAATTAAAGGACTTCTTTGAATGAGATCGTATGAGTGAACCTATTTATTAATAATTCTTGCCAATAAACTGACATTGTTAATTTGACACATAATACAAGTCTTGAACATTAATTTAACTTAGATTAATAAACGTTAAGGTTACGTGATCTATGCCAAGAACAAACTAGCGATTCGGACCTAAAACAATTGAACGAAAGGTTAAAGTATCGTCGTCTGTAAAAATTGGTAGTAAAGGTACTAAAGATTTTTTCTCTCAGAGTTGAGAAGACTATATGTGTAGTGACCCACGTTTAACATTGGGTTTTAAAAGTAATCAAACTGATACTTAGCCGGGACAATATTAAATAAAAGTAAAACCCTTCAATTACAGTCAGTGTGTAAAAAATAAAATCAACCTTTCACCTATTAGACGAAAAAGCGAAAACAGAAATAGGGCTGCTACACAGTTCACCGAAAGGACCATCCCACCACTCGGAAGGCCACAATATGAACTTTTTCAAACTCGCTCAGTTGGCTGTACGAAGCAGGAGTACGTCTCCGAGACATGATTTTCCTTCTTTTCTCATACCTTTGCACCGTACTGAGCTCCTGGATCTCAGTACATGGTTTTTGGTAGCTGTTTCAGTGGCCGAGCCGTTCTACGCGCTTCAGTCCGGAGCCGCGCTGCTGCTACGGTCGCAGGTTCGAATCCTGCCTCGAGCATGGATGTGTGTGATGTCCTTAGGTTAGTTAGGTTTAAGTAGTTCTATGTTCTAGGGGACTGATGACCTCAGATGTTAAGTCCCATAGTGCTCAGAGCCATTTGAACCATTTTGAAGCTGTGTCACTACGTTATCTGTTGGTGAAGGACGATATTGAAACGATTATCAGTACGCCTACAGTCCCCCAGGTGACACATTGCGTCATCCGATCAAAGTCTTCGTCTTTCCAGGTGTATTAATTCTGTTTTCGAGAGCGTATTTTTCACAGGTACAAACAATATTTACCTATGTAATCAAAATTGGTTTTACACGTATCAGTTTAGCCACTTCGCAAATCAGTTGAAAATGTTTTCAACTAATAACACATTTTCACAGATAATGTAGTACAGAAACTGTGAATAATATTTACGAGATAAATGTCTCACGAGTTTGAACAGTTCATATAATTTTACAGTTTAAACGTGTACAGATAATAATAATATTTACGAAATAAATGGGTTGTATAAAATTATGGAAACACTGAGAGAAATGCGCGCTTGACCATAAAGGCAGGAGCAAGCCAACCCTGCAAGTTGTGCTGTTAAATCTAACTACGAACAGCACCTGTGCAGTGTCCTCGATATGCAATGCCTCAATACGTTGCCAATGTCAGTCGTGATCAGAACCGTGTTCTGCGTAGTTGCCAGTGCGTTATTTCGGAGCTAACTGAATTCGAACGTGGGCAAATTGTTTGTGGTCATACGACGTGTCTCAGTTTGATATTGAGAAGCCTTAAGGGTCCAGATATATGCCAGCAGTATAACATTAAACTGCGTAACAAGTTTGAAGCATTGGCATCAGACCACGCTGATGAAATAAGTGTTAACAAGCAATGGGAAGAAATAAAGAACTCTGTAACTGAAGCAGCTGAAGAAATTCTAGGAGAGAAAAAGCTAGCAACGAAGAAGAAATGGTTTAGTGAGACATGTGAACAAGCTGTGAAGGCCAGGAAGAGAGCAAGGGTGGTGCACATGCTAGACAGACAATGTGTAGTACAACAGGAAGCACTCAAGACCGTAAGAAGAGAAACAAATAGGATTCTGAGAACAGAACAGTTCATCAACAATATGACTGATGGAATCTAAAAGGGAAATACAATATCAGACTGCAGGAAAATATGTGAGATGTTGAAGCATGTGAGGAATGGTCACAGAAGCGAAGCTTTATTTATTAATGATAAGGATGGAAATACGCTAACAGACAAGAAAAAAATTCTGAATAGGTGGAAAGAATATGTTGAAGAGCTATTAAATGCTGAAGATCCAGAGAGTGCCTTTCCACATGAGAATTAACACAGAGGGTGAAGGATAAACCGAAAACATACAAAGGACTCAGCAAGAAGTAGAAAGAGCAATGAGGAAACTAAAGAATAAAAAGGCACCAGGAGAGGATAGAATAACGGAAGAGATGTTGAAGGCAAGAGGAGCAACACTTCAGGAACAGCTATACAATCTCATAAAATAAATATGGGAAAAGGAGGAAATCCTGGAACAGTGGAAATCAGCCGTCACTATCCCACTGCATAAAACGAACAGTAATAGGAATTGTACCAACTACAGAGGCATTTCTCTTCTAAGTGCGCTGCGCGAGGTAGCCACGCGGTCTGATTGCGCCTTGTCACGGTCCGTGCGGCTCGCCCTGTCGGAGGTTCGAGTCCTCCCTCGGACGTGGGTGTGTGTTGTTCATAGCGTAAGTTACTTTAAGTTAGATTAATTAGTGTGTAGGTTTAGGTACCGATGACTTCAGCAGTTTGGTCCCATAAGACCTTACCACAAATTTCCAAATTTTTCTCCTAACTGTACCTTACAAAGTTCTGTGTTTAATAATACTTGAAAAACTTAAGCCAAAATGATATTGTAGGTGAGTACCAGGAAGGACGATCGAACATTGATCAAATTTTCACCATGAGCCGGCCGGAGTGGCCGTGCGGTTCTAGGCGCTACAGTCTTGAACCGCGTGACCGCTACGGTCGCAGGTTCGAATCCTGCCTCGGGCATGGATGTGTGTGATGTCCTTAGGTTAGTTAGGTTTAAGTAGTTCTAAGTTCTAGGGGACTTATGACCTCAGAAGTTACGTCCCATAGTGCTCAGAGCCATTTGAACCATTTGTACACAGCTGAGACAACAGCCAAAGTCAAATACAAGGGGGAGCTGTCCGAGGAATTCCATATCAAAACGGGTGTGAGCAAGGTGATGTTATTTCACCACTGTTATTTTATCTGGTCCTAGAGAAAGCAATCCGAGAAATGAAAAGACAAAACAAAGGGGTGAGGCTAAATGGTACGACAGATTTATTGGGTCATCCAGACGACGTCGCAGTTGTTGCAGAATGAGAGGAAGAGATGGCAGAAACTGTAGAGGATCTAGCACAAAATGCAAGTAAGATCGGGTTACGGATTATTGCAGAAAAGACGGAGGTAATGGAGTTATCAAGAGAAGCCCGTAATGACATCCCATTACTGGTAGAGATATGGAATTCTATTAAAATGGAAAATTTTAAATACCTTGGTACACGGTTCAAAAGGCAAAATAATTTAAAACAGGAAATAAACCAACGCAATGTGAACGGGTCTAAAACTTCCATCCAAGAAGCTGCCAATTGAGACCAAACTTAAAACATACAATCTTGTGATAGTACCAGTATTGTTGTATGGGACAAAAACCCTAAGAACAACAAAGAAGGATGAAGAAAACTTGTTGGTCTTCGAAAGAAAAATTATGAGAAAGATCTTGGGACCTGTCCAGGAAGGGAGCTCGTGGAGGCGTAGAAAAAACCAAGATTGTTTGAGCTGATGAGGCAACGGAACATCGTTCAAAAACTGAAAGCGCGGAGAATAAGCTTGGCAGGCCACATTGCTAGGAGACCAGACGCCTCTCGGGCAAAAGCCGCACATATGCGAAGACCTGATGGTGCCCGTCCAAACGGAAGACCCAGCAAGCAATAGGAGGATGCGTTACAGAGAGACCTTTGCCAACTAGTAGTCACTGACAAATGGATCCAAAGTGGACAAGATCGCCATCTATGGAGGAGCATTGTGAGGTCGGCGCATAATCTACATGGTCCTCAATCGCCGATTTGATGATGATAATAACGTGTCCTTCCATAACCAATGTAGCCAAAGTGTTTGATGTTTCAAGAGGCACCGTATCAAAGATTTTTGACACACACATAGGCAAAAGTGAAAAACGTCATCCGCACACGGACGAAAGTGTGTGTTCAGTAATCGCGATGGAGAGTCATCGAGGAGGATTGTGACGAAAGATAAGAGGACGACAGCTGCGAAAGTCACTACAGAACTGAATGTCGCACTCGGGAACCTTGTCAGTGCCCTAAACAACATGAAGTGATGTCCACAAGCAGAGAGTTCTACAGCGAACTGGAATTCCAAAACAACCCATCAGTGTTACAAATGCTATAAAAGTGAGACATGGTGCTAAGGCCTTAAAAGCCAGACTGTGGAGCAAAGGAAGAATGTCATTTGGCTGGATTGGACTTGTTTCACAACTTCCAACTTCTGGCTGAGTTTATGTCCCAATAGTGAAATATGGGTGGTTTTGGATACTGATTTGGGCAGCCATATCGTGGTACTCCATGGGCCCCGTAGTTACTCTGCAAGGGCGCATTGTTGGCAAGTATTACGTGACCATCTTGGATGATCAGTCGATCCCATGGTAAAATGTTTGTTCCCCAATAGTGATGCTGTTTTCTAAGACGACAGGGCCCCTATTCACACAACTCGCATCTCGCAGAACTATTCATGGGGATGAACTGTCGCATCTCCCCTGGCCACCACATTGATCAGATCACAATGTTATCTAACTTCTGTCGTCTGCTTTGAGAGAAGGGTGTGTGATCGCTGTCCACCTCCATCATCTCTATCTGAACTAGCCACTGTTTCGCAGGAAGCGTGGTATAAGATTCACTTGAAAACCATTCGGGGTCTGTATGTACCCATTCCGCGACAAATGTAAACTGATTTGAATGCTAACATGTTTCCTACGCCACATTACGATTGGTTTTCGGAAAGTAAGGTCCGATCGGTCGCGAAATGGAAACCACTGTGAAATTCAAAAGTGTTTTATTTGAATCAGCTAGAACTTCCATCTACTTCTCTACATAGTCGCCGCTCAGACGTTTGTCGTAGTGGTGTACCAACTTTACAATGCCTTCGCCATAGAAGGCAGCTGCCTGTGCATTCCGACAAATTTCTGCGCTGGTCTACAGCTAGTTGTCTGTGCCAAAATGTTGTTTTCATAGCCACCGGTTCATGTGGGCAGAAACAAAACTCAGTAGGAGCCAACTGCGTGCTATGTTGTTGGTAATCAAACACTTCCCATGGAAAACGTTGCAGGATAATCTTCACTGTCCCTGCAGATGGTTAAAATGGCTCTCAGCACTATGGGACTTACCATCTGATGTCATCAGCCCCTAGAACTTAGAACTACTTAAACCTAACCAACCTAAGGACATCACACACATCCATGCCCGAGGCAGGATTCCATCCTGCGACCGTAGCGGTCGCGCGGTTCCGGACTGAAGTGCCTAGAACCGGTCCCTGCAGAGTGCGGAGGAGAAGTGTCATGAAGAAGGCAACGCATGACAGCTACGTTATGTTGGCTGAATAGCGTCAGCCGAAATCTCTCACCAGCCCCTCACACTTGGCGGGAGACACTTTTCTCTAGGCATCTTTATGTGATCACTGTGAGCTCAAAACTGAAAAGAGTGACGTGACGTTATGGACAGGCATATTAGAGACGCTGCCCAACACATCTGTGCAATTTTTCATCGGATTTTCGCTGTCATTTCCATTTCGCAATAGATTGGACCTTACTTTCCGAATGGTCCTCGATGGGAATGTGTGATTTTTTGGTCTTTCCATATTTTTGTCCAACCCCTGTATATGGCAGGCAGGTTAGAACTGTTAACACAGTTTTGCAGTGTACAGATAATGGTAGGTCCCACAAGTGGACCTGTATTTGTTGTGGCACATGAGATGAAAATTTACAGTGTGTAAGCACAGTTTAACAGTTCAATCACATTTTTCATTTTACAGTTCAACCACATTTTATGTCGTTGCATAACACTATCAGATTTCAGATACGTTTTACATTGTTGTAGAGCATTTCAACAGACAGACTGAGCACCATTACGTGAAAAACGTAGCATCTAGGTTTGTATGGCCTTCAGCAGGAGAAAATAGGCCAACTCGGACACACAGTATGCAATAAATTAAACGACCATACAAAGTATACAATCTAACTAACACAAACATACACACTCACACACACACACACACACACACACACACACACACACATATACACACACACAAACACACAAATACATTTATAAATTCATCCACTAACTCTCTCTCTCTCTATCATCCAAGCGAATAGCGTGACTTTGGCAGGGTTTTGGTTCCGTCGCCACAAAGACCCACTCATCGTCATGAGGCGCCAGTCTGATTTTCTGCAGTGACACAGTATGTACGACATGCCCTCTCGATTTGAAATTGACTTGACGTGCCAGATGTGGAGAAGAAATAGCGTCATCTGCACGGGCACCATGTACAGGCACTCAAAGAATCTTCAACCCTGAGAGTCATCGTGGCCACACCCCTAGTCCACATTAGTGTGACACCTCTCTCTGTATGGTATGTGTACATTTTTTAGTAGAAACCTGCAAATGTCTCAACCTGTGATCCATTCAACACGTCTTTCATCAAATCGATATCTGCTTTTGTGCCACAAGGATTGTCTGTATCTCCAGACGTGTTGATTGCAATAGGGTGGCACCTTATTACTTCGTATTCAACAGAAACCTTCACTCAATAAATGAAGTTATCCGTATCCATATACAGTAACTCTGGGTCTTCATAAATTACTTTTTTCAAAATCATAATCAAACAGGCACTTGTGAGGTTTAGATAGTTCCAGTAAACACATACAGACATTAACAGCCTTCGTGAACTGTTCTGAAATCTTTACATTCTCTGGAGCCACTGATTGTTAATGATTGAATCCCATTTAAAATTTCGCTTGCCTGTCAATTGTCTTTCCTATACCATCCCTCCCAGTGATTGGACTAACTAATATCGCAGTAGCTTCCAACATATTCCACTGTTTCCCTAAAAGTTCTGTTATTTATTAACTTGCAAAAGTTTTTGGCAAATGAAAAACCGCAGAAGCCCTCTTTTCGTTATTTTGGCCAGTGTATGCTTTCATCCAGGATACTGCTTGAATTCATTAACGCAGTTGACTCTACTCAGTTGCAGCCCCAATTGAGACATTGCTGGAGGTTCGATAATGTATGACATACCGTGTTTTGCACTCCAGCATTGCACTCCAGCTGCTTTAGGTGAGAGCAGTTTCGCGGATTTGGAGCACTGGCGGTAGATAAAACCGTTGCCCACCCCGGGGTGGTTCAATGGTCCAACTGACCATATATAAACATCAAAGTCTAGCAAAAGTGTCAACGAAATTTTATATGCTATTTTTAAAATAAAATGTTTATTTATCAAGATAAGTATGCAAAGAGAGTTGGCATCCTACCAATTCATCCACAGAGCTTTAATTTTTCTTTTTCTAAAAAATGGTTCAAATGGCTCTGAGCACTATGGGACTTAACATCTATGGTCATCAGTCCCCTAGAACTTAGAACTACTTAAACCTAACTAACCTAGGGACAGCACACAACACCCAGTCATCACGAGGCAGAGAAATTTCTTTTTTCTTTTTTTTTTTTTCTCTCAGCTTCAGAAAGCACAAACTGCATTAAAAGGAAACGTACCGTGGAGGAAGATACTGGTTTCTAATTGGCTGGTAAAAACATACATTGCGTGAGGCGTTGAGAAGACGAGACCACTCACCGATCGCGTTTTAACATACACAGTCGACTGATGCAGACTTGCAGCACATTTGTCCGATGTACCCAAGATAGTTTGGTCACTGATGATCCACAATATTCAAGGTGTTATTTTACGATTACCTTGCTCCATTAGTATTGATTTTTCCCGTTAAGGAGTAGTTCGCGGTCTGGATGTTTTAGGATGAATAATAGTATATTAACATAAGAATAGCATTTTAGAAAAGTTAACTGAGGAAATGTAGATTATTTGTGTTTTCCTGACTTGTTGTTGTTGTGGTCTTCAGTCCTGAGACTGGTTTGATGCAGCTCTCCATGCTATTCTATCCTGTGCAGGCTGCTTCATCTCCCAGTAACTACTGCAGCCTACATTCTTCTGAATCTGTTTAGTGTATTCATCTCTTGCTCTCCCTCTACGATTTTTACTCTCCACGCTGCCATCCAGCACTAAATTGGTGATCACTTGATGCCTCAGAACATGTCCTACCAACCGATCCCTTCTTCTAGTCAAGTTGTGCCACAAACTCCTCTTCTCCCCAATTCTATTCAATACCTCCTCATTAGTTATGTGATCTACCCATCTAATCTTCAGCATTCTTCTGTAGCACCACATTTCCAAAGCTTCTATTCTCTTCTTTTCCAAACTATTTATCGTCCATGTTTCACTTCCATACATGGCTACACTCCATACAAATACTTTCAGAAACGACTTTCTGACACTTAAATCTATACTCGATGTTAACAAATTTCTCTTCATCAGAAACGCTTTCCTTGGCATTGCCAATCTACATTTTATATCTTCTCTACTTCGACCATCATCAGTTATTTTGCTCCCCATATAGACAAACTTATTTACTACTTTAAGTGTCTCATTTCCTAATCTAATTCCCTCAGCATCACCCGACTTAATTCGACTATAATCCATTATCCTCGTTCTGCTTTTGTTGATGTTCATCTTATATCCTCCTTTCAAGATACTGTCCATTCCGTTCACTTTCGGTAAATAAGTTTTTCTATTTAATATCCGCAAACTGTCATTAACTATGATCACTAGTCGCGTGAAGTTAAAGTTTCGCACTATCACAATTCAAAGTCCGAATCCGTTTAAAATTCTCAATTCAATAAAGCGTTTGAATATTCACACGAATTGACATTAAAGCCAAAGATATTACTATTCACCTTCCGGTTTATCTAATCTGATAAATGTCCTCCCCCGGTAGCTGAGTGGCCGCCGGCACTGTAGCTCATCGTGTACGGTCAGAGGGTTAGCTGCCCTCTGTAATAAAAAAAACTGAGTCAATGGATCAACGACGAACTGAAAGCGGGTGTCTTGCGACGTCCGCCACGAGCAGATACAACGAACGAAAACGGACAAAATGAGATTAAAAAAAAAAAAAAAACTGTTCAGCGCGAGAGACTGTCAATCCTAATGGCCCGGGTTCGATTCCCGGCTGGGTCGGAGATTTTCTCCGCTCAGGGACGGCGTGTTGTGTTGTCCTAATCATCATCATTTCATCCCCATCGACGCGCAAGTCGCCGAAGTGGCGTCAAATCGAAAGACCTGCACCAGGCGAGCGGTCTACCCGACGGGAGGCCCTCGTCACACGCCATTATTATTTTATCTGATAATTGTCCAAACTAAAGTCTTGAATTGACAATCCTCAAAAACAATCTCGTCACGATCTATTCTTGATCTTCTTGATCCCCGTTTAATAATGTCCCAATTGTTGTTCTCTAAAGCTGTACGTCCTAAATAACTTTCGAACTAGAACAGACTAGAGACTGGAGTATCGTAGTTACAACTATGGCTATTTATACTTTAATAAACACTATCTTTGGTGTCTCAGACCTACGTTCTATGACTATAATATTGATTTTCTTACGTATTGGAATAACTAATATTTTAATATTTTCTACAGTTGTTTCTCTTCCCATGTTTCTAATATTTATAGTTAAATTATCCTTTACTTTTCTTTTGCTTTCTATACTAGATATTTCCCTCTATTTGTTTCTTTTTATTTATTTTTCGTAATTACTACTTGTGGAGGGACTTGGGTCTTGATATTTTAAGGACATATGAGCTAATTTCGGAGCTATTTTTGTTTTTTCAACACCGAGAGGCGCTGTAGGTGTTACAAGTGCTACTGAAGTCGGACGTAGTGCGTCGGTTGTGCAGCGCTGCTGCTGTCAGTGGTCACGTGACTCTTGTGAACATTCGCACACCTGTAGACGAGGTTCCGGACGTCCACACAGCGCACAGATCGTACAGCTACCGCACAACAGGTAAGAGGCCTTGTGAGCCCAGATTTGTCAACATGAACTTTTGCGAACCTGTTACTATCAGTGGGACTTCAGGCACGCACACCTCTAGCCAGTCTTCCACTCACGCCACAGCATCGTCGTGCGTAGCTGGACTGGTGCCGTCAGAGGATCACTTGGAAGATGAAATGTCGGGCCGTGGTCTTCAGAGACGAAACGAGATTCTGCGTGCACGCAGGTGACAGTCGTTCGCGCGTAAGATGCAGATCTGGTGAGTCCTATCTTGTAGAGTGCATTCGTCCGAGACACAATGGCCTCACCCCAGGCCTTGTGGTCTATGGTGCGGTAAGCTGCAACTCTCGTTCAGCTTTGGTGTTTTTGGAGAGGACCCTAATCAGCACTCGGTGCGTGCAGAATGTTCTTAGACCAGTTGTTTTGCCATTATGGCAACAGGAAGGTGATACGTTGTTCCAACACGATAATGCTCGCCCACAAACTGTATGTCAAGTTCAACGTGCTCCGCGAGACGTGCAACAACTTTCGTGGCTAGCACGATCTCTGGACTTGTCTCCAATCGATCATGTGTGGGACGTGATAGGACGAGGAGTGACTCATGCGACTTGTCAGCCAACAACTCTTAGAAAGTATATGAACAGGTCGAGTTGGCGTGGCATAACATATCCAGGTGTCAGCGCCTGCATTGCCGCCCGTGGAGGCTGCACTATCTACTACATTACTGGCCATTAAAATTGCTACACCACGAAGATGACGCGCTACAGACGCGAAATTTAACCGACAGGAAGAAGATGCTGTGACATGCAAATGATTAGCTTCTCAGAGCATTCACACAAGGTTGGCGCCGGTGGCGACATCTACAACGTGCTGACATGAGGAAAGTTTCCAACCGATTTCTCATACACAAACAGCAGTAGACCGGCGTTGCCTGGTGAAACGTTGTTGTGATGCCTCGTGTAAGGAGGAGAAATGCGTACCATCACGTTTCTGACTTTGAGAAAGGTCGGATTGTAGCCTATCGCGATTGCGCTTTATCGTATCGCGACATTGCTGCTAGCATTGGTCGAGATCCAATGACTGTTGGCAGAATAAGAATCGGTGGGTTCAGGAGGGTAACACGGAACGCCGTGCTGGATCCCAACGGCCTCGTACCACTAGCAGTCGAGATGACAGGCATCTTATCCGCATGCCTGTAACGGATCGTGCAGCCACGTCTCGATCCCTGAGTCAACAGATGGGGACGTTTGCAAGACAAAAACCATCTGCGCGAACAGTTCGACGACGTTTGCAGCAGCATGGACTATCAACTCGGAGACCATGGCTGCGGTTACCGTTGACACTGCATCACAGACAGGAGTGCCTGCGATGGTCTACTCAACGACGACCCTGGGTGCACGAATGGCAAAACGTCATTTTTTGGGATGAATCCAGGTTCTGTTTACAGCATCATGATGGTCGCATCCGTGTTTGGCGACATCGCGCTGAACGCACATTATAAGCGTGTATTCGTCATCGCCATACTGGCGTATCACCCGGCGTGATGGTATGGGGTGACATTGGTTACTCGTCTCGGTCACCTCTTATTCGCATTGACGGCACTTTGAACAGTGGACGTAACATTTCAGATGTGTTACGACCCGTGGCTCTACCCGTCTTTCGATCCCTGCGAAGCCCTACATTTCAGCAGCGTAATGCACGACCGCATGTTGCAGGTCCTGTACGGGCCTTTCTGGATACAGAAAATGTTCGACTGCTGCCCTGGCCAGCGCATTCTCCAGATCTCTCACCAATTGAAAACGTCTGGTCAATGGTGGCCGAGCAACTGGCTCGTCGCAATACGCCAGTCACTGCTCTTGATGAACCGTGGTATCGTGTTGATGGTGCATGGGCGGCTGTACCTGTACACGCCATCCAATCTCTGTTTGACTGAATGCCCAGACGTATCAAGGCCGTTATTACGGCCAGGGGTGGTTGTTCTCGGTACTGATTTCTCAGGATCTGTGCAACCAAATTGCGTGAAAATGTAATCACATGTCAGTTCTAGTATAATATATTTGTCCAATGAACACCCGTTTATCAGCTGCATTTCTTCCTGGTGTAGCAATTTTAATGGCCAGTAGTGTATATGCACTGTGTATGCGTCTGACTAGTAGCCATTCCGCCCCTGGTGACGCTGCTAGCGTCTGGATGGGTTTGTGTAGATAGTAGGTCAGTGGTCGTCATCTTGTAGCTGATCATTGTCTGTCCCAGGGTAGTGGGTCACAGAGATAGTGCGGGTTGTCTATCTACCATATCCCTGGGCCTGTATCAGCAACTCCCTACTACTACCGTAGAGTGCAAAAACTGTGGGGGAGGACAGGGACTGGAACACATCGATCAAATAATTGAATATGTTGGATGTAGTGCTACTCAGATATGAAGTTGGCGCACGCTAAAAAGTCGTGGCGAGTGGTCATCGAACCGGTCAGAAGACGTAGACCGTCCCCCCTCCGTCCTCTCCCTTCATATGTAAGTCACTTCATGACGAAATCATCTCAGTAGCAGTGGACCTAGTTGTGCATTATATCGTTGCTGTTCTGTTTCCCTATCGTACTTCTCCTCCCGTATAGGGGAATGCCTTCATTGATTTCTCATTTCTAGACATTTTACCTGATCTTGTACAATTTGACAGAAAGCTGTTTTACTCATCCTATCTCTGGCTACTTTTATATTCATTAGAATTTGATTTCGAAACTCTGTCTAGGTTCTTTTACTTTGTTTTCTTCTTCTTCTTTTTTACGGGACTAAGCAAAATATCAGTTCGCGCTTGATGTGATATTTCAGTGAGTCCTCAATCCATAATTTCCACAGGTGTCCCTGGGGGCCTCCATGTATTCTGTAAACACGAAATTCTAATACAGGCACTGCCGAACTCTATGTAGCAGTACAGCTTGTAACTGGGCCCTTTGACACAGCAGATTATAGCTAACGGTTGACTGCTAAGCCTCTTAGCAGTGATCTTGTCAGCTCAGAGGTATCTAAGACATCGGTGTACGTCTGGGTAAATCAGGCAGCAGCAAGGTTACGTTGTAGAGTGAGATTTCAACCGACTGCAATACTTTTTCCATAAATCATGAGAGCAAGGACATTCATAAGGTTTATACAATTCGAACTTAGCACCTACTTCCCCACATTTTCATGGACACAAAGGAAAAAAATTGTCCTGGATTTCACTCTTAGTTTTGAAAGGTTCTCGCCCAAGTTATGCAACTCACCACATTCATACAAAAGTACTGCAGTTTTTAATGGGCGAGCTCGGAAAAGACGTTTGGGATAATATTTTCTTGGTCATGGTTGAGTGAGGATACACGCTCTAGATATCTTCCTCCGTCGTGATCGCTAGGCGATGGATGTCTAACGAGATGAATGTCGAGATGCGTTTTCGATACATTATGGAGGATAACGGGGAGAAGTAATTTTTAGCTTTTATCCGTGGGTTGTTTTTCTACCTTCGGTCGGTCGTGGAAAGGAAACCACAGCGAAAATAAAATATGTTTTATTTGCAACATTTTGCTTCATCTTTGAGCTATGTCTCTACATAGTCGCCGCTCCGACTTACAAGGAGAGCATCAGGCCTATTAATCGCGAATTTCGATGAGTCTCAGACATGTTGCAGAGGGACGTGACCGGTGGACCAGGCTAGTGGCTTTTCATGCATTGGCCAATAATTTCCGAGAAAATCAATTTTGAGGTTTTATGCGTACCTGCTAAGTTTTTTGCGTACCTGCTATATCCACGGCGTTGGTATTGTTTCAAGCAAATGAGCATAGCGCAGCGGCTACGGCACTTCCATCACGCTAGCGGTACGGATTCAAATTCTGCCCATGTACTTTTTTTTCTATTTCGTCGTACAGAATGATTGAATATTACATGTCATACAAAATTGTTCAGAAACAATCAATTTGGTGGACTGATTTCATTAATGAGTCAATCGTTACAGAAAACTTCCTTGAGATTTGTGTTCCATTTGCTACAGAGCAGTTTAACTCGTTTTCGCTTGCATCGTTTACTGGGCTAGAACAGAATTCTGGTGGTCTTTGTCGTAGAAGCAACGGAAACAAAAAATCGTAGAGCACCACGCACATTTAATGAAGGCTACTACCTAGCAGGCACACGGATTTTGTAGAAGCGATGTCAGAAAGCACAGTTCGTTTGGATCCAAAAAGATTCTTCTTTCTTCCATCAACTTCGATGCGAAGAGCACATATTTGATCATTGCTGTGAAAACAGGTGCACTAAATTAATGCAGAATTAAATAATGTACATTTCTATGGAATCGTGCATCGAAGCGATTTCTCTATTACATTTTAGCAAGTTGGGAGCATATTCAGATTGTTTGTCTTTTTTTTTCTTCGTGAAAAATATAAGCTGTGTGTGAAAATAAACATCACAAGGATGGCAAAGTGAAGCACATTTGGGTGGAATAATTTTGATGGTTCAGGTGTACGTTTTCTTCTTCATGTACAAATATTTGATCATAAAGTCTGTTCAATCTGGCCTCTCCTCGAACCAATAATCTAAAGAAACTGTTCTTGTACCATGTATGGAAGAATGGCAGATGTTGAAACCGTTTCGCGTAGTACGTCCGTGAACTTCCCTCATTTCGTGCAGGTCACAATTACATTTTTTAAATTTATGAGGCAAGTCATCTACTCTTTTTTGAACAATCTGGCCAAATTTCCCGTATGTTTCTTGTAGACAGGAGGAAAGTAAGGGGATATCTTTCATAACGCAGTTATACTATACTGTACAATTAGGGAAAGATTAATCTTGTTTAAATCTTTTTTCAGTGCAGAGGCAGTTTTTGCTCCTTTTTCCGCTTTGGAAGAAAAAAACACAGGTGGGATTTGAGCCCGTGCCACCACCGTGGTGTCCGCAGCTTGTGGTCTAGTGGCTAGCGTTGCTCCCGGGTTCGATTCCCGCCGGATTTTTCTCTGCCCAGGGCGTGGGCGTTTGTGTTGTCCTCATCATTTCATCGCCATCATCATTCGCGACTGTAGCTAATTTGATTTGTGTAAAAATTGGACTGTGTAAAAATTAGACTGTGTAAAAATTGGAACTTTGTATGGCTGCTGATGACTACGCAGTTGAGCGCCCCACAAACCAAACATCATCATCACCGTGGTAGCGGTGCACCATAGCCACTGCACTACGCTAGTTTCCTCGATACGTGACCAACGTTATGGGAGAGACCATTAAAACTTAACATCGATTTTCTCGGAAACTAGGGGCTGTCGCATGAGAAGCTTCTAGCCAGATCCCTCTACAAAATATCTAAGTCTCATCTAAATCCGTGGCTGATGGACCGCTTGTTACGCATTTGTCGCAGCGTGGTACCAACTTTACAATACCCTCATCACAGAACGCAGCCGTATTTGCATTCTGCCAATTCGCTACGCTGATCTGCAGCTCGCTGTCTGTGCCAAAATGCTGTCTTCATAGCCAGCGGTTCATGTGAAGTGAAAATCAGAGAAAGTCAAGTTCAGGATGAATGGCGGGTGACCAAATACTTCCCATCGAAAACATTGCAGGAACGTAGTTATTGCAACTGCAGTGTGCGACCGAGCATTGTCATGGAGACAAAAACGCATGTCAGCTATGTTATGGGGGCTGCATGAAACCAGGCGGGACCCTTAACAGGCTCTTCCCACTTTGTACAGCTTCATCGGATTTTCTCTATTGTTTTAAATTCGCGATTAATCGGAGGTTAAAAAAATAGCTACCATAGCTACAATATCATTACCCACCTTTTTTAGACAAAACTATATGATTTTTTAATGGCAGTGGAAAAAGCCTCTGAAGAGGCTGCACTGACATAAAATGTGTGGATCTTGATCAACAGTAACAAGAAAACGGCATCCCACACGGCAGGAGAGCTCCCACGAACGTCAGCCCTTTTGCATTAACAGCAAGTAAATTCGTAACTCAGATACACTTAATGCATTTAGTAATATGACTATCATATCAAATGTTCGAAATGTTGACCATCAACACTAATATACGCTATAAACAATTTCGGAAAGACAATGCTACACGTTTAGTGTCATATGCGTTTATCGCAATAAAAGCCCGCGTTCGAAGTCATTTTAGTGTACCAGAGTAGTCAGTGTAGACTTGTAGTTTTAATTTCTTTTTTGGTCTGAGGCTCCTTGCCACGGTCCGTGCGGCTCCCCCGTCGGAGGTTCGAGTCCTCCTTCGGGCATGGGTGTGTGTGTCGTCCTCAGCGTAAGTTAGTTTAAGTTAGGTTAAGTAGAGTGTATGGAGTTTGGTCCTATAAACCCTTACCAGAACTTTTTTTGAATTTTCGCCAGAGATAGAAGTTCAGAGGTGCTGAGTATTGTACGCGTACAGGCTATTCTGCATTTGCCGAAAAATCTTAAGAAAGTCTTTAATAACTGGAGCAGAATGGGTGACATCGCACGAATTGCCTTATGTCGAGTGGAAGATCTTCAGATGACGGCAAAGACGTATCTATTAAAGAAGTGCTGAAACTTTTAGCACCCAACAATAAAAAAAAGATAAACGTCGGCCGAAGAACCCGGCACAGAAGCCAATACGCAATTTGTCAACAAGAGGCCACGAAAGCCTTAACAATTTTGAATAAAAAAAAGAGATATCATGTGATTATTGAGAAACTCGTACTAGACTTTGACAGAACAAGGTCGTTGTATATCCACTTCTTTCAGCCAGCGTGGATTTTCAGCTGATTACTAGTGCATATTTCTTCTTGTTTCTCTCGTGATTTATGAACGATGCTGTATCTGTAACTGTTGCATAGGAGGGCCTTACCACTTTCCAGTTCTCAGACATATTTAGGAGAACTATAGTCGATTCTGAAAATTATTCCCTTGATAGTGTTGATGGAGGGAAATGTATAGAAAATGGAATGTGTTCGAATGTGTGCGTGTGTAACGCTGCTGACATGTTAGTTGCATTTGTCTCGTCAGTTGCTGGTTCGCTGACACATTTCATTCTTCGGACTTTCAGTTTTCTGGACTAGTTTTATAATGTTTGCAAAGACAGTTAGGGAGGGCGTGATACGATCAAGACACATTTCAGCATACAGCCGTAGAGCTGCTTTAAAGATTTGGAGACATTTGCCGTAAACTGAATCCGTACGGACTTTGTGACCATCTTGTACATTGTGAAATGTGGAGCAACCGCATGAATAAGTTGTCTGATCGCTACAACAGCAGAGATTAGTCTATTAGGCTTCAAGCGTACAGGTAAATAAACGAACAATGCATGAGTTACCTTTTGATTACGGTCGGTAGAATAGGGCAGAGGTTTGATGGACCTCTTATTGTGACGTTGGGACACTGAGTTACTGTGCGATTATCATGTCACTATTTCACCAAGTTGCACTCACGCTGTGTCTTTGTAGTTCCTTTTGAAGACCTCTTCCAGCGCCACAGAAGAAAACTACAATGAGGAGACAAAAGTCATGGGGTTCGTAGCTCGTGGTCTCGCGGTTGCGTTCTCGCTTCCCGAGCACCGGGTCCCGTGTTCGATTCCCGGCGGGGTGAGGGATTTTCACCTGCCTCGAGATGACTGGGTGTTTGTGTTAGCCTCATCATTTCATCATCATTCATACAAGTGGAAGACTGGACTGAGATACGGTTGGGAATTTGTACGGGCGCTGATAACCGCGCAGTTGAGCGCCCCCCCCCCCCCCCCGACCCCCCACCCCCAATCCGAACATCATCATCATCATCATTAGCATCAAAGTCATTGGATACCTACTAATATCGTGTCGAACCTTCATTCGCCCGGCGCAGTGCAGCAACTAGATGTGGCATGGGCTCAACAAGTCGTTGGAAGTCCCCTGCAGAAACACCGAGCCAGGTTGCCTCTATAGGCGTCCATAATTGTGAAAGCAAGCAAGCAGCAAAGGAAACAAAATAAAAGTTCGGAGTAGGTATTAAAGTCCATGGAGAAGAAATAAAAACTCTGAGGTTTGCCGATGACGTTGTAATTCTGTCAGAGACAGCAAAGGACTTGGAAGAGCAGTTGAACGGAATGAACAGTGTCTTGAAAGGAGGGTATAAGATGAACATCAACAAAAGCAAAACGAGGATAATGGAATGTAGTCGAATTAAGTCGGGTGATGCTGAGGGAATTAGATCAGGAAAGGAGACGCTTAAAGTAGTAAAGGAGGTTTGCTATTTGGGGAGCAAAATAACTGATGATGGTCGAAGTAGAGAGGATATAAAATGTAGACTGGCAATGCCAAGGAAAGCGTTTGTGAAGAAGAGAAATTTGTTAACATCGAGTATAGATTTAAATGTCAGGAAGTCGCTTCTGAAAGTATTTGTGTGGAGTGTAGCCATGTGTGGAAATGAAACGTGGGTGATAAATAGTTTAGACAAGAAGAGAATAGAAGCTTTCGAAATGTGGTGATACAGAAGAATGCTGAAGATTAGATGGGTAGATCACATAACTAATGAGGAGGTATTGAATAGAATTGGAGAGAAGAGGAACTTGTGGCACAACCTGACTAGAAGAAGGGCTCGATTGGTAGGACATGTTCTGAGACATCGAGGGATTACCAATTTAGTATTGGAGGGCAGCGTGGAGGTTAAAAATCGTACAGGGAGGCCAAGAGATGAATACACTATGCAGATTCAGAAGGATGTAGGCTGCAGTAGGTACTGGGAGATGAAGAAGCTTGCACAGCATAGAGTAGCATGGAGAGCTGCATCAAACCAGTCTCAGGACTGAAGACCACAACAACAACAACAACAATTGTGAAAGTACTGGTTGTGCAGAGTTTCGTGCATGAACTGACCTCTGTATCATGTCGCTTGAATATTCGATGAGATTCATGTCAGATGATCCGGGTGGCCGAATCATTTGCTCGAACTCTCCAGAATGCCTTTCAAACCAGTCAAGAACAATTGTGGCCCTGTGAAATGACATCGTTGTTTGGGAATATGAAGTCCATGAATGACTGCGAATGCTTTACAAGAAGCCGAACATAACCATTTACAGTCAAAGATCGTTCAGTCGGATCACAGGACCTTGAACATTCCACGTAAGCCCAGCCCACACCATTACGGAGCCACCAATGGCATGCTCAGTGCCTTACTGACAACTTGGGCTCCCGGGTTCGATTCCCGGCGGGGTCAGGGATTTTCTCTGCCTCGTGATGTCCTTAGGTTAGTTACGTTTAAGTAGTTCTGATTTCTAGGGGACTGATGACCATAGCTGTTAAGTCCCATAGTGCTCAGAGCCATTTGAACCATTTGTTTTTGAACAACTTCGGCCCGTGGATTCGTGGGATCTGAGCCACACTCGAACCCTGCCATCAGCTCTTGCCAACTGAAATCGGAACGCATCTGACCAGGCCACTGTTTTCCAATCGTCTCGGGTCCAACCGGTTTGGTCACAACGCCAGGAAAGGCGCCGCAGACAATGTCGTGCCGTCAGCAAGGGCACTCGCGTCGGTCGTCTGCTACCATACATTGCCCATTAACCCCAAATTTCGTTGCACTATCATCTCAGATACGTTCGTCATACGTCTCACATTGAGTTCTGGATTATTTCACGCAGTATTGCTTGTCTTTTAGCACTGGAAACTCTAAGCAAACGCCGCTGCTCTCGGTCTTCAAGTGAAAATCGTCGGCCACTGCGTTGTATGTGGTGAGAGGTGATGCCTGAAATGTGCCATTCTCGGTACGCTTCCGACACAGTGGATCTCGAAACACTGTATTCCCTAACGACTTCCGAAGTGGAATGTCCCAAGCGTCTAGCTCCAGCTACTAATCCGCGTTCAAAGTTGTTAATTCCTATCGTGCGCCAATAATAACGTCGAAAACCTTTGTACATGAGCCACCTGAGTACAAAAGACAACTCGGCCATCTAATTGCCCTTTAATACCTTGTGTATGCCATACCACATTTGTGTATGTGCATATTGATATCCCATGAAGTAAAAGCAATTACAACCCTCGTTCACGAAATTTAAGTCTTTTGACCAGGTTTCGACAGTTCTATGAGTGTCTTCATCAGAAATTAAACATTCAAATTGGCCTATAACGTAAGTACAAACTTATGGGAAATTTATTTTAAATAAAAATGTAAGTGCTGATTAACAGTACAAGAAAGAAACAGTACTTACATGTCATGTATAAGATAAATATCTAGCTCTAAGGCTTTAGTCACAAAAATTTAAAAAAGAATACATGGAAGGTGAGTCACTATGGGCTGCTTATACACACAGGGTGTTCCATTTATTTTGACCACCCTAAATAACTGATTGTCCAGATGCAAGTCACAAAATGTTTCAAGCAAATGTTCTTTAGCCGTCAGGGACATCAATCAGTATCACTGCCTTTGTTGCAGCTTTGCTTCTTACAGAGATATGAACAGCGGCATGACTTTTCTAAATGGCACCCTGTATTTTTTATTCATTTCCTCTGCTAAAGACCTATTCAAAAATGTATCACAGTGTACCATTTACTGAAACACAATGTTATTAATTACATAACGCGACACTCTCTTTGAGCCCGAGATCACAAACTCGTCCACTTGCTGGAGTTGACAGAAAACAAATGAAAACCAAGTAAATGCATAACACAAAATTGACTTTGACTCTCCTGTACCACTGCCCAGGAGTAGAACATTCAAAGGTACTCAAAGTGGTGACCCTGGACACCGACACACTGGTGCACTCGTTGAATGAAAGAATTATTTACTGCTTCCAATGTTGCCTGCTGAAGAGAATTACAAGCAAGCACCATACGTTCCTGCATATCCTCTGGAGCTGTTGGAATATCGCGATAGACAACGTCTTTAATGCATCCCGAAAGAAAAAAGTCCAGAGGATTTAAATCGGGCCAAGTAACTGTTACTCCTCGACCAGTCCGTGTGGCAGGATACCTACGATTCAGAACACGACGTGAATGCAAGGCGTTAGGTGCTGGACATCCATCGTGTCTATACCACATAAGCATTCTGGTTCTTAGAGGCACTTCATCCAGAAGAGGAGGAAGAATTCGTCTGAGAAAGTTGGCATACGCTGTGCCGTTTACACTACAATTGACGAAATAAGGGCCAATAATTGTAGTACCAAGCATCCCACACCAGACGTTAACTCTTCACTGACGCTGATGCTCCAACTGTCTAAGCCATCGTCGGTTGTCGCTGGACCAATAATGCATGTTTCTTGTATTTACCTGTCCTTTTTTTGAGAGGAACATTCACCGGTAAAACGCACATTAGAGAAGAAGCCTGGTACAAAATTACATAGGCTTGGCAAAGGACAAAATGGCTCTGAGCACTATGGGACTGAACTTCTGAGGTCATCAGTCCCCTAGAACTTAGAACTACGTAGACCTAACCAACCTAAGGATATCACACACATCCATGCTCGGGGCAGGATTCGAATCTGCGACCGTGGCGGTCGCGCGGTTCCAGACTGTAGTGCCTAGAACTGCTCGGCCACCCCGGCCGGCGGCAAAGGACAGATTCCGACATAAAACAAAGATTGCATCCGCAGTATACTTAAACGAGTAAACAAGACGAAAATGTAACAGAGGATACACAGAGGTAGTATGCTATAAAAATTTTACTGGTAGCGGAATAAGAAACGATAATCGCGTTGGTACACATATTGTACTTCCAGGTTCAATCCACATTAATGACTATGCGTCTAAACGAGTAATAAAATCTTCTTTTGCATGCCCTGTAGAAACTGATTAAAATTTGCGGATAGAGAATTCAGTATCTGTGCACGTCTAAAAGTACCATCTAGGCAGAACATGAGAACAGTATACAAGAACCGGATATGGGTATCACAGCCATACGTATACATACATCAGTATTCACATATACATATGGGAGGTACATAGTGACATACATTTACAGTTGGGACGTTCCACATTCTGCAGGGTAGCATGTAGGAATATAGTCAGTTATTGTGAATTACACTTCCCCCGGCATTCTAATTACGAAGACCATTAGGGTGAGCTATATCGGGATGATGGCACTGTTGATGAACTAGCAAAGGATTTTATACGTTGCTAAGTCGTTGGATGCTCACAAGGTTTGGGGGCCACTTGGGAAGTGATGACGAAGAGCTCTAAGATCACTTGTACGCATGTTTATTTGATACCTGTTTCGAGGACATTTGAGGAATATGTGGTTTGGAATTCTACCTCTCCGAAAACACAGAGCGTTGGCGCTTATTCTGAGCCAATAGAGGTGTTCGCTGAACTTCCAATGATTAAATTTCAGCCGTGCTATAACTGTCGTAAAGTTCCTCGATGCTTGAATCTTATTATATCGTGGTACTCTTGAAAACATGGAATGAATCACTGCTTAGTGGCTGCCTTCGATTTTGATGTCCTCAACCACACCTCCTGCCAGTCCAGTGAGAACCGCTTTCTGAAGATTGGTATGCTATTTGTGAGAGGGAGTTTATCATATTTAATAGCTCCACATAGAGATGCTTCTTTTGCTAGGACTTGTACTTCTTCATTTCCAGGTATCCCAGAGAGGCCTTTCAGACGTGCCATCACGATGTTGCGACATTACCTCTGCACCCCAAGCACAACGTCGATAATTGCTGGAAATAAGGGGTTGGAAGAACTATTATGAAGGTTCTAATCGGTTCGAGGGCTGATATATTAACAGAGATCACGACTATTGTGTCTGCTGTGGTCGTCCGTGCCTATATCAGGGCTTCCAAAACTGCAATAAGCTCTGCTGTTATAAAAGTGGAGTATGGATCTAGTTCGTACAGCCTTCTCGTTTGCTTCGGGGTGCCCAGTAAGCGCTACCAATGCCTTCAGTAGACTTGAACACATCAGTACAACCGAGCAGGGTAGAACTGTGGTATCACACTGGACTCACATTCGGGAGAACGACGGTGCAAGTTCACGTCCTGACATCCTGATTGAGATTTTCCATGATTTCTCTGAATCACTCAAACCAAATGCCAGGATGGTTCCTTCGAAAGGGCACGGCCGCTTTCCTTCTTCATACTTCCCTAATCTGACAAGTGGAGGCCGCCAATTGTGAAATTCGGATCCGATTCATACTGCGCATAATAAAAGCCCATGGCCAGAGGTGTAATGTGGCAAAGCACCAAGATGCACTTCTCAATCGTTGTCGAGAAAATCGACAGTTAAAAGAAACCGTTGGGGTGAAATACTCTCTACGATTAACAATTCTCTACAGCGCCGTGGCGCAGCGGTAAGCGCTCGGGTTCGTAATCCGAAGGACGCCGGATCGAATCTCGCGCCATGTAACTTCTTTTTTATTATTTGTTTTTTTTTTAATTCAAATGTACACACACACACACACACACACACACACACACACACATATATATATATATATATATATATATATATATATATATATATATATATACTGCTGGCCACCGTAAATGCAACACCCTAAAGGAAGCATCCGAATCAAGTGAAATTTACACCATGGGTTTGCAGAGATGAGATATGCAACTGATTAGAATTTCAGCGCAGAAGCACATCACGCGCGCCTGTGGCGCCACCTCATAGCGCCATTTAAGGCTTGGCGATTTCGACGAGTGTACGTTCGGCACGTGTGTTTATCGTGTGGTTGTTTCACAAGACGATCAGTTATGCCTCGTAGACAACAGCGAACATCGTTTGATCATGTATCCGAGACAGAGGAAGGATAGTGGCTTACCGAGATTGTGGATTATCATACAGAGAAATCGCTAGTCGTGTTGGACGAAACCAAACAACTGTAATGCGGAATGTGACCGTGGGATGCAGGAGGGTACGACTGACCGACGTGGTCGATCGCATTCACATCGGTGCACCACTGCACGTGCTGATAGGCAAATTGTGCGCATGGCAGTGACGGATCACTCAGTGACATCCCGGACCATAGCACAGCACATTGCGTCTGTAACGCATCATCCAGTGTCTGCGCGTACCATTCGACGCCGTTTACAGCAGAGTGGTCTGTACGCAAGACGTCCATTGCTTCGTCTACCATTGACGCAGAACCACAGATGTCTCCGTCGCCAATGGTGTGATGACAGACGGATGTGGACGCCAGAATGGAATGACGTTGTCTTTACTGACGAGGCACGCTTCTGTCTGCAGCACCACGATGGTCGGATTCGAGTGTGGAGACACCATGGAGAGAGGATGCTGGACAGCTGCATTATGCACCGCCATACTGGTCTTGCACCGGGTATTATGGTATGGGGCGGTATTGGATATTACTCTCGCACGCCTCTAGTACGCATTGCCGATGCTTTAAATAGCCGGCGCTACATATCCGAGGTGCTGGAGCCAGTTATCCTTCCTTACCTTCAGGGCTCGGCCACAGCCATATTTCAACAGGATAATGCGCGACCACACGTGGCACGCATTGTCCAAAGGTTCTTCGTCAATAACCAGATTGAATTGCTTCCCTGGCCGGCTCGCTCTCCGGATCTTTCGCCGATAGAAAACGTGGTCCATGGTTGCTCAACGAGTGAGCCAGATTACGTCCCCAGCTGCCACACTAGATGATCTTTGGCAACGTGTGGAAGCTGCTTGGGCTGCTGTACCCCAGGAACACATCCAACGTCTCTTTTACTCAATACCGAGACGTGTGGCAGAGGTGATCTCCAACAATGGCGGCTACTTTGGCTATTGATTCTGGCAGGAACCACATGTCACAGACGTCTGTAAACGTAATCAGTTGATACTTGGTCAACATGTTATCTACAAAAAAAAATTTGTTGTGCTACCTCTTGTCTTTCTTGGTGTTGCATTTACGGTGGCCAGCAGTATATATATATATATATATATATATATATATATATATATATATATATATATATATATAATTCCCGGCAATCAGTTGCAACAATTATGCATATAATTAGTTGTTGAAAGTCGTTTGTCGTGGAAAAACTGGCGACTTCGAACATCATTATGTTTTCCGCAAACAAAGTTGTATTTCACAAATGTTATTCATTGTCTTCATAATGTTTACCACGTATAAGTAACGGAAGACGTAGAAACGATATTCCGAAACGAATACGTATAGTGTAAGTCAAACGTTCGAATTAGAATAGAGACCCCATGAACACAAATTTGTTGTGGCAGGTATGAAATATAAACTCCGTTACTCGCTCGTTACACTTGAAGGACAGATGTTGAATGGGCCGAAACGAGCCGCCGCATAACAGCGTAGTTGCCTGCTAACTTCGAAAGAAGGTAGATGCGGTCCCTAACACAACTTATAACATCGTCGAAAATTAGTGCGTACGTGAGAGCTTTGGTACACACTGTTAAACAAACGGAAACATGCAGGCGGTACAATTGGAGAGCGATCCGGGCCCTTCGCATGAAAGTGCTGTGATCGAAGAAGATTCTATACACAGTGAAGTGGCGAAACAACAATTGAAAGATGCGTTGGTGTATTTTGAAAGCCTCCTTCGTAACAGTAATCGCAGCAGAACCGTCATCATCAATTATATATATATATATATATATATATATATATATATATATATATATATGTGTGTGTGTGTGTGTGTGTATGTATACATTTGAATTACAAAAAGCAAATAATAAAAAAAAGTTACATGGCGCGAGATTCGATCCGGCGACTTTCGGATTACGAACCCGAGCGCTTACCCCTGCGCCACGGCGCTGTAGAAAATTATTAATCGTAGAGAGTATTTCACGGCAACGGTTTCTTTTAACTGTCGATTTTCTCGACAACGGCTGAGAAGTGCATCTTGGTGCTTTACCACATTACATCTCTGGCTATGAGCTTTTATCATGCGCAGTATGAATCGAATCTGAATTTCACAGTTGAGCTTGCAATACGTATCTAATGATCTCGTTGTAGATGAGGTGTTAAACACTAATCTCCTTCTCTTCCCCCATCTGTATACGCCATCGTTATAGTGAGGCAAGAAGTCCATTGCCGTTGCGTTAGCTGGGTTCTGGTTTTGAAGCGTTAAACTGATCCTGGCATGAATCTTTAGAGTAGACGTTTCATATGGCGTCTTGTAATGCCACAGAAGAGGTTTTCTACACACATTGTACCTTAATGCCTTTATCTCCATATATTGAGCCGCGACGAGTGGATGTAGCTTACCTATCCATCAGCCACGCGGTCTGGGGGCGCCTTGTTACATTCTTTCGCAAAAAAGTCTGTAGTTATTAGAATAATACGGTAGATAATGAAGTTTTAAATAATAATGGTATGGGAAAATACTCTCCCCTTTGTAAACTGCAATTTGCCAGAATCTCGTTTCGATATCTGAAACCGTTTATGAAATATGAGGAATGTTGTGGATATTTCACTCTGGCTTTATCGCTGTCGCGGTGCAATCGCAATCACTGTGCTACATCAGATAGTTTTCTCGAGATTGCTGACAGATAGATACCTCTACCCAAGTCTAAGGAAAAATTCAATATGTTACCTGAATTTCATGTGCAAAAACATATTATATAATATGCATCACACGCAAAATCATAGCAACCCCTATTTTTCATTGCGCGCTTTTCCGAATTTCGCGCAGTGTCTTACTTCCGTTGAAATACAGGGTAGAGCAGAGGAAATTCATGTTTTTTGAACCGCTAGTATGCGGCGACGAGAGGCGGTATTGACCTTGACTGAATGTTGGCAGACTGCCCATACAACACAGTTTCAGTCGCTATGGAGCGTTGAAGCGTAGAGCATCGTGTGTTCGTTGTCGAGCAGTACTTTAGAAACAATGATTCCGTAGACACAGTGCAACGTCTTTTCAGTCAGAATTTTAGAGTTGGACGTCGAGGTGCAGTGCCTGATCGAAATACTGTACTCCGATGGGTTGCAGCGTTTAGAAGCACTGGATCTGTGATGAAAAAGAAACCACCTGGTCTTCCCCATTCAGTTCGTACCCGGAAAATGTAGACCGAGTGAGAATGGCAGTTATTGTTAGTCCGAAACGATCGGCTAGACGACAGGCTGTAGCGCTTGGTATGTCACGTCGTTCGCTTCACCGCACGTTACATGATGATCTTAAGTTTCACCTGTACAAGATAATGATCGTCCAGCAGCTTAGTGAAGGGGATTTTGTGCAGCGCAGCGAGTTCTGTCGCGTAATGGACGAAATTTTTACGGGAGATTCAGATGCTACAGTCTTCATGAGTGGTGAAGCACATTTTCATGTAGACGGTTACGTCAATGTTCAAAATTGTCGGTATTGGGCACCGGAGAACCCACATGAATCACACCAAAGACCTCTCCACAGTTTAAAAGCAACAGTGTGGTGCTGCATTTCAAAGATGGGGATTGCTGGACCCTATTTTTTTGAAGAGGAGGGAACTGCAGTTACTGTGACATCAGTGCGCTACGTTAAAATGTTAAACAACTTTCTTCTTCCAGAACTTGAAAGGCATCAAGTATCAAGTAAACGTGAGAGAAACATGGTTTGAGCAGGACGGCGCCACAGCTCACATGGCGGAGCATCCATGGAAGTGGTTCGACAAATGTTGCCAGGACACGTTATTTCGAGATATGGTGATCTTTACTTGTCTCCTCGCTCACCCCATTTGTCGATATGTGACTTCTTTTTGTGGGGATATTTAAAATCAAAGGTCTACATGTACAAGCCTCGCACAGTCGATGACCTGAAGAATTCCGTTCATCAGGAAACTGAATGCTGAATGAAATGTTGGAGAGGGCCATGCGTAACTTTCGGGACAGGATCCAAATTTGTACCCAGGAAGAAGGACGTCACTTCCAAGATATTATTTTTCGAACCTAATTAAAATATGTACATTTCAAAACTGCATTAAAAATCAATCACTTAATGCCTGTTTTTATTATTTTTATCAAACTGTGTCCCAGTCATTCAATAGTGAAAACCATGCGTTTCCTCTGCTCCACCCTGTATAACAATAACTGTGACTATTGACGAAATGATAGGCACATCATCATGAAACTGACATCTAAAGTTATCAGCAAAGCAAATATGAATCTTTTTTACCGAATAGTTTCTGTAAAATCATCTGAGAAAGATTACAGTGTGGGTACCTCGATTCTGTAATCGCTGACGCGTCGAAAGGTGGAAAACACTTACCAGTCTCCCCTTCAAAACAAACTAATGAACTCGCCCAGCGATTTGGACTGCACATCGGCCACCGTATCCTGCGCGAGCTGTACGATGTTCCTTGCAGACACACTGCACAGTCATCTCTGACACATCAATAAATGGGGCGATTTCATTCACGGTATAGTCATGGCCACAACCAAGCACGACAGCTCCTTTGTGCCATTCTGTTACGTCTCCACGTTGACCTATCCTACTGTACTCATTCCGTACAACTGAGCAGGGCACACACGCACGCACGGACACACACACACACACACACACACACACACACACACACACACACACACAAACACACACACACACAATCTCTTGACTACTATGACTTATGTCACCTTTGGACGCTCACATGACTGTCTGGTACCAGTTCTACATCATTTACAGTGCTCCAAATGACCGGAGAGATCGTTTAAGAGATAATTAACATTTTGTCCAGTGAGCTCAATTATATTATAATCCCCGCAGTGGAACCTCTCATAACAGGCACCTCACATAACGTGTAATTCGCATAACGAGAAAAAAAAATGTTTTAAGAATGACTCGCTTAATGAGCAATGTTTCGCATAACGAGCGACGACGATTTAGTGCGACGTCAACAGTGGTCCACGTGCGGCAGGGAAACGTTCAACAATATGAACACCTTTCGTTGTCAGCTTTGGCATATGAACAACGTGATCAGAGATTTTTCTGAACTTGTGTTCACACACTGTTTTTTTTTCTGTGCAGATTTTAATAACCTTCGCAGAAAAATCCCCGAAGATAAAGCCACAAGAAGACGACCATAAGAGAAAGAAAATGAGTTTAGAAATGAAACGTAAAATCACTGAAAAACGTTACCGATTTAGCACAGACATACAATCAGTCTACATCAATTATTCAAAGTATTATCAAGAACAAAGACAAGATTAAGGAGGTAGATGCTTCAAAGGGAGTGAGAAGTTTCGTATTCTGGACGATGTTGAAAGGTTGCTCTTTATATGGATCAATCAAAAGCAATTGCAAGGCGACTCTTAACGAGAACATCATTTGTGAGAAGGCAAGAATGATTTTCGCCGACCTCCTTAAGAAGACACCCGGATCATCAGCGGCCGAAGAAGTATTTAAGGGAAGCCGTGGGTGGGTCAAAAAGTTTACGAGAAGAACCGGCATCCACAGCGGTGTGAGGCACGGCGAAACGGTCAGCTCCGACACGAAAGCAGCAGAGAAATTCAGCAACTTCAGGATGCTCGTAGATTCAGAGGTTGGCTGTCGCAAAAGGTTTTTAATTGTGACGAGACGGGTCTATTCTGAAAGAAAGATGACGAAGCGTACCTTTGTAACAGCAGAGAAGAATCCACTGCTCCGTCAGAAGTCAATCAAAGACCTTCACATACTGCTATTCTGTGCCAATGCAAGCGGCGATTTGAAAATTAAACCGCTGCTTGTCCACCATTCAGAAACTCCACGAGCCTTCAGGAAGTGTCAAGTCCCGAAGAGCAGATTAAATTTGATGTGGAGGTCCAAGAAGATTGGTCGGGTGACACGTGATCTTTTTTGTGATTGGATTAATGAAGCGTTTGGTCCTTTGGTGAAAAAGTATTTATTTAAGATGAATCTTTTACACCATGTCTCGCTTGAAAATTCATACCAGCGCACACTCCACTGCGGAGTGAAAATCTCATTCTGGCATGTCTCTCTTGTTTGCAAAACCCACCTGTCCATTCTCCAGGCCTACAAGGCCACCTCCTTGAAGACTTCCAATTTATCAAAATTAAATTTCTGTTTCCGAACACCACTCCGTTACTCCAAACCTATCGACCAGCAGATTATTTCTAACTTTAAGAAGCTATACACTAAAGAGCCCTTCGAGCATTGCTCAGAGTTGACTGAAGTTACCAATCTCACTCGCAGGGAGTATTGGAAATATCACTTCAACATCGTTGCTTCAGTCAAGATGATCGATAAGGCGTGGGAAGGGTTTACCAACAGAACTCTCACTCCTGCTTGGCAGAAGCTCTTAACGGAGTGCGTTCTCGAATGTGACCCTGAGGCATATGAATCAGTACCTGTGGAGCCTGTAGACAACGAGATTGTGTCTTTGACCAAGAGCATGCGACTAGAAGTGGATAACAATGATATCAATGAGTATGTGGAAGATCACAGCCGAGAAATGACCACCGAACAGCTTATGGAGTTTCAGTGTGTTTCACAGCAGGAAATTGTGAAGACGAGTTCTTCAGAGGAGGAGGAGGAGGAGGAGGAGGAGGAGGAGGAGGACGGAGTAACACCAAAGCAGCAGTCTTCTGGAGCAATAAGAGAACTGCTGAAAGCATGGGAATCCATTGCATCGTACACTGAAAATTATTATTCCAATAAATTAGTGGCAACGCACACTGCAAATTTATTTGACGATAACGCTGTGTCGCATTTTCACTAAGTGTTGCCTGTCTTTCCGGAACACCGTTAGATTCTTCGAAAAAATTTCGGCTGAGCTTATATCCGGCTTTAGCCAGCTTTCAGTGCCTATAACGATTTGAGCATCAGTGCATTCTACTAGCGCTTGGACCTCTGGTACTTTCCCAACACAACTACGACAATTTACAACTGTTATACCAATGGTTCCTGTATCTATGTTCTTCCTGAGTTCAGCCTGAACCCTTTGTGACTGAAGCCCTTCTTGTGTTTTCCCGAGACCATCTAACCTAAAAAACTGCCCAGTACATGACACACAGCCCCTGATACCCGTGTAGCAGCCTCCTGCGTATAGTGGACACCTGACCTTTTCAGCGGAACCCGAAACCCAACCACCATTTGGCGGAAGTCGAGGAATCTGCAGCCTACACAGTCGCAGAACTGTCTGAGCTTCTGATTCAGACCCTCCACTCGTCTCTATACCAGAAGTCTGCAATCGGTCCTGTCGACTATGCTGCAAATGATCAGCTCTGCTTTCATCTTGAAAGCAAGACTGCCAGCCTTTACCACTTCTGTTAGCCACTCGAAACCAGAGAGAATCTACTCTGATCGAAAGCGACACACATCATTGTTACCGACGTGAGCAACCACCTGCAGTTGGCTGCACCCTGTGCTCTCCATGTCATTTGGGAGGACTCTTTCCACATCTGGAATGACTCCAACCGGTATGCACACGGAGTGCACATTGGTTATCTTACCCTCTTTGTCAGCCAAGTCCCTAAGGGGCTCCATAACGTCCCAAACGTTGGAGCTCCCAACTACCAATAATCCCACCCTCTGAGATTCCCTGGGTCTTGCAGGCTGAGTGGTTTCCTCTGAAACAGGACAGGCGACAGCATCTGGCTCAGCGACAGTGTGAGCCACAGACAGAACCTGGAACCTGTTTGTCAGACAAACCGGGGAGGCCGCCTGGGAAGTCTTTCGCCGCCTGCTTCGCCCCAGGGCGACCTTCCACTCTACCACAGGTGAGAGGTCAGTCTCAGTGCGAGCAGTAACTGGGTTGGCCACTGGTGAGGACCGATCGGAGGACTCTGACATGCTGGACGTCCGTTGGATCCCCACGGCTGGCCCACAACATGGGTGCCCATCCACTGCAGCCTCAAGCTGAGTAACCGAAGCCATCACAGCCTGAAGCTGAGAGCGAAGTGTCACCAACTCGGCTCGCATCCGCACACAACAATCGCAGTCCATACTTAAGACTGTGGAAACTAAACTATGCAGATAGACGGACTATCGGCACGTGCTGCCCAACTCTACTGTAGGCCCTGATGAAAACGCACGAACTGTGTCTAGTAATACGCAGATATTAAAGAACCTAACTACCGAAGCACTCAGTTGAAACTAAATAATTTGCCCCTGATAAGGAACTTGTAATATGTCACAAAATCGGTTTACTTTCTGACGCAAAGGAAAACGCGAGAACTGTGGCTATTATATTTTAAATTTACACGCAGAAACTCAAGAAACTAAACTATTAAAGTACACAGATGATATATAATAACATTCGCCCCTGGTTAGGAACCCGTAAATGTCACAAAAGCGATTTACTTATCTGTTGCTGCGTCTGTCAAGGTCGGCTACTGCTGCCTGACTGACTCGTCAGTCAGTTAAAGTCAGTTAAAGAAACCTCCTTATCCTCCAAATAATAATATTTATTCTTCACATCCCATTCATAAATATGCTGTGGTTATTAAATGTTAATGTAACTTTGAAATAATTTGTTAATCTGGCACTCAGCCATCATTGACACTTATGTCATTGTCAGGCATTTCGCCATTATTAATACTTGTCAAACTGTTAATGGTCATGATGATTTCTCAAGTTTTTAAGTAGGCTGAATTTATGAAATCCCTTCTTACAAATTATTTAGTAGTTAACAGGACCAAACCAAACTCCTTTTTATTAAATTCATTCTTAGTAAGAGTACGCTTTATCCGCTGATGCTGCCTGCTGATGCGAACTGCTGTGCACGCCTTGGAGAAATGCAGTCATCTGAAGAGGTGAGTGCAAAACGTAGACACACCACAACATGTCATGTACTCTAATTCAGTACTTATAAATTCCGTTGCACAAGTCAGATTCTGTATCACTTGAAAATCATTATTCACTAACGTAGTCAGATAGCTTGGTATTCATTGTTACAGGTTCATTTGTTCCCGGAATTTTTCATATTCAAATACGCGGTCATATAGCTTATCGAAATGTTAGTTTTAAGTTTTTCATGTATCAATCTTTGAGGGCTAAAATCACAGTGAAACTGACACTCATACAACACGCACACAGTGTTGTAGAGGTTAGATTCCGATTACTGATAGCTCAGGTTGCTTATGGAGTCGATTTTCACAGACGAACATAAGTTATATATTTGTTGTAGGTACGTTACAACCGGGCGAGTTGTAGTTATGCAGACAATGAAGGTTGAAAAGCAAACTGCTCTGGACATATAATATCGTTATCGAGGATGGGTTACCGAAATCTCTTCAATAGTAGCCTCTCGAGGTTCTTGGAGAGGGTCGAGAGTAAACTTATTGGACGGCAGTTTCCCGGCGTATTAAGTTCTTACCTGGCTTTGGTGTTGGGACCACTCAGGCAATCTCCCATGCATTCGGGAAATATTATTGCAGCATACAGTTATTACAGATACGCGCTAAGAGCACAGTTGGCTTTCTCAGAAGATGCTTATGTTGTTGAGCGGTAGTTCCTTCTGGACCTGTGGCTGAGTGATTCCCAAAGTGGATGATGATCTGTCGTATTTCTGATCGGGTAGAAGAGTCTCGTTATACCAGTGGGACTTCCCCTCGGAATGCATGTGCTTGATGTTTAGTTCAGGCCACAAAGTCGTCACCATCATCCAGGTCTAAGATGCGCCTGTTGCTGCAAAAACTTCTGCCTTGCCCAGAGGATTATAGCATCGACCGTTTG
Organism: Schistocerca serialis cubense; assembly: GCF_023864345.2. Classification (NCBI taxonomy): domain Eukaryota; kingdom Metazoa; phylum Arthropoda; class Insecta; order Orthoptera; family Acrididae; genus Schistocerca; species Schistocerca serialis. Next base: position 1,242,607,720 of record NC_064638.1, read on the forward strand.
GGCCTCGGATGGATAGCTCTGGTTGTCGAGGTTGCAATAATAATCGGACGAGGCGCAACTCATTGCGAGACTGAAATATGAGGGTCTTCGTCTTTCCATACTTCCTTTCCACACTCAACAGCTCTAAAGTGGGGTTCGCGTGCCAATCTATTCTTTTCCCTGCAGTCTTTGGGGTTACAGAATCTTTGCCACTGCCTGCGGGGTTTATTTTTGAGAGACTTGACGTCCTGCAACAGCGAGGAAAAGGTATCGTACTTGTTTAGAGTATGTGTCGCTCTGACCGAAATTTACAGAAACACTATCTTGATCTTGGCAGTCAGGGTTGAAATGGCTCATCGATAGATGCTTTGGTTGATACGTCTTCTGTCGGCTGAACATTGTTATTCAGCCAGGAGCTGAGCTGTTGCCGGTCGGTAATGGTGGATGCTGGCTGACGGAAGTGATTGTAGTGCCTCGCTAGTGCAGCCAACGACAGGGTCGCGATCGAATGGTAATTTCTCAACGGTGGTGAGCTGGAGATCAGTCCAGGTATTCTTGAGCATGGCTGGATTGAGGAGATCGGATCTGTAGTTACTGTTAGTTACAATGTGTGTTGGATCTTCTGTTTCAACAGTGACTGGCTCCAGGCTTTCCTCTAATTCATGCAGTCTCTCACCTCGAGGGTTGTTACGTTGGGCATAGTGTTTGGCATCAAGGTCCCCACAGGGGAGGACCTTGCCGAAGGAGTCGAATATGGATGTAAAATCTCGTTCTTCGAAGTATCGGTTTGGACTTCAGTAACGCCATGAGAAGTCGAGATATTTACCGCTGTCGCCTCAAGAGAAATAAACGGTGGGCCGGTCTCTCCGATACCCTACCATGCTCTTAAGTTTGTATGACTGGGTAGAACGCAGGTGCGTCTCTGTCAGAAACAGGATGTCCACTTCGTATCTGTCTCTTAAACGTTCCAGTTCTGGTCTCTTGTTACTGACTCTCTTGGCGTTGTATATGCAAAGTACAAGGTTTTTGTCTATGCTGATCTAGGGGTCATTACTGGGGACTAGTATTTTCGTGGACCCTTTGATCAGGGTGAGAAGTTTCGGCAGTGGTCTGTGGTTTGGTTTAAATACCTACTCCTCAGGAGGGGACGTACTGTCTCGTAGTCACTCGTGCCTCTTTCCCGTCACGAGGCATGGTTCTGCCGTGCAAACACCACCTCGTCCTGATGCTTGGTGAGGTGTCCGGTTTTCCATAGCTCTCATCTATACTTCTGTTTATACTTCATGTTCTCGCGTGGCTGCTACGAATCGCGCGGGCGTCGTCTACTTTGACCCGCACATCGTAACTGCCGTGTGGGTTGCGGTTGGTGCCCCTGGCCACCATAACAGAAAGCACCCCTGAAAAGAAGCCACTGGTGACGGAGAACAGTGTCACAATGCGTTGACAGGCGAGTGTACCATGTTCAAAAATTTGGAGGTCAGTTGGCCAACATGACATAATGCTTCTCCAAACCTCAACACCTGGACCACAAAAATAATCAAGTACGACAAGGTTCTTGGGTGCATTTAGATTTCTCACCTCTCGTTATACGAGGGCAGTTCAATAAGTAATGCAACACATTTTTTTTCTCGGCCAATTTTGGTTGAAAAAACCGGAAATTTCTTGTGGAATATTTTCAAACATTCCCGCTTCGTTTCGTATAGTTTCATTGACTTCCGACAGGTGGCAGCGCCGTACGGAGCTGTTAAAATGGCGTCTGTAACGGATGTGCGTTGCAAACAACGGGCAGTGATCGAGTTTCTTTTGGCGGAAAACCAGGGCATCTCAGATATTCATAGGCGCTTGCAGAATGTCTACGGTGATCTGGCAGTGGACAAAAGCACGGTGAGTCGTTGGGCAAAGCGTGTGTCATCATCGCCGCAAGGTCAAGCAAGACTGTCTGATCTCCCGCGTGCGGGCCGGCCGTGCACAGCTGTGACTCCTGCAATGGCGGAGCGTGCGAACACACTCGTTCGAGATGATCGACGGATCACCATCAAACAACTCAGTGCTCAACTTGACATCTCTGTTGGTAGTGCTGTCACAATTGTTCACCAGTTGGGATATTCAAAGGTTTGTTCCCGCTGGGTCCCTCGTTGTCTAACCGAACACCATAAAGAGCAAAGGAGAACCATCTGTGCGGAATTGCTTGCTCGTCATGTGGCTGAGGGTGACAATTTCTTGTCAAAGATTGTTACAGGCGATGAAACATGGGTTCATCACTTCGAACCTGAAACAAAACGGCAATCAATGGAGTGGCGCCACACCCACTCCCTTACCAAGAAAAAGTTTAAAGCCATACCCTCAGCCGGTAAAGTCATGGTTACAGTCTTCTGGAACGCTGAAGGGGTTATTCTGTTCGATGTCCTTCCCCGTGGTCAAACGATCAACTCTGAAGTGTATTGTGCTACTCTTCAGAAATTGAAGAAACGACTTCAGCGTGTTCGTAGGCACAAAAATCTGAACGAACTTCTCCTTCTTCATGACAACACAAGACCTCACACAAGACTTCACACCCGAGAGGAGCTCACAAAACTTCAGTGGACTGTTCTTCCTCATGCACCCTACAGCCCAGATATCGCACCGTCGGATTTCCATATGTTTTGCCCAATGAAGGACGCAATCCGTGGGAGGCACTACGCGGATGATGAAGAAGTTATTGATGCAGTACGACGTTGGCTCCGACATCGACCAGTGGAATGGTACCGTGCAGGCATACAGGCCCTCATTTCAAGGTGGCGTAAGGCCGTAGCATTGAATGGAGATTACGTTGAAAAATAGTGTTGTGTAGCTAAAAGATTGGGGAATAACCTGGTGTATTTCAATGCTGAATAAAACAACCCCTGTTTCAGAAAAAAATGTGTTGCATTACTTATTGAACTGCCCTCGTATAAAGATTCCTCCAACATCACTACTCACACTGAATCTGCTCTCATCCGAGAAGAGCATACGACGTCACTTCTTGATGGTCCAGTCCCACCGTAAACGGTGACGCGGAGTGCGGGTATCAACGGAAGACAAAGACACCATCCCCATGCAGTCGCAGTGCCACTGTGGAGAGTGGAATTTCATGCCTTGCAATCTTGTTATGTGTGATTGCAAGCGTGTACCCACTGTCTGACTTGGGTCCCTTCAGCGTGTTGCACAATTTACCGGATATCTATTGCTGTAGTTGATAGTGCCCGACCACCTTCTCTCCTTCGGGTAGCAGTACCTGTGTTTCGGAGCTCTTTCCATACAAGTGAAACAACACTGTTATAGCAAGACCAGAATCCTGGACTACACACGTCCTTCTTCTATTTTCCCTATGATTCTTCCCCGTGTGAAGTCATCCAGATGTTGTCTGCGGGCCATGATGTAATCAAGAACATGACACAATGCACCGTAACTGCTTGTTGATTGACACACACTGTCGTCTCCCGTTCCTTCAACTGTCTCGTGTTATGGGGCCAGCCACATTCGCACTACAGGGACACCATGCACAACTGTGAGACATTTGGCAATATGCTCCAGCCCTTTCATGAGTTTCCACCCTGTAGTTAATATATTATGTTACTTGCTCTATCTTAAGTTTAGCATAGCAGTGTAGATTTCTTTCGTATGGAGTTACGTATAACAAGAAATGTAGTGAGTATATTAACGTACTGCCACATTTAACTCTAGAGATACAGAACCATTTAAAGAAATGTGCCCCAGTTTCACAACTGCGGCCAAAGTACACGAATTACAGTGATACGGTTTTGTTAATTGCGTTACAGTAATGGATTGGTGACACTTAAATTTCCAGAGCCCATTCCGTACCAGCTAGAACACTGACGTAAATTACCTTTTAACAAATTGTTTACACAGAGAAAAACGCTGAGAACAGCGTGGCCGCGGCAGGAGGTCAATGTACGTGATGGAGTGTGGAGACCTGTGGCATGCAGGGGCAGAGCGGCTACCTGCAGCTCATCCCAGCACTGCGCTTTCTGGCTGCCCTGGCGGTAGACGGCGCGAGCAAAGGTCAGAGGTCAGCGGAGCGGCCGCGGCGGTCTGCCCGCGAGCGAAGCAGCGCCCAGCTGTGTGTGAGGGGTGACCGACGGTCGCGCTGGCTGTAGCAGTAATACCAGGGTAAAAGAGAGAAAATTTTAAACGGAGTTTTCTGTTGGGGCAACAACATTGAAAGTAGGAACATTTCTCCACATTATCTCCCGCAACCTCGATGCCCACGATCAATTTAATAAGCCTCCTAATTCCCTCCTGGAAGATTTATCGTGGCATTGTATGCAAACACTCTAGCACCAACTCGGGAACCTCGTCGTGCGGTGAAAACTCTGGTTCATACTTCTGATCCTTCACTGGAACACAAAGGGAAGGGCTGTACCCAATACGTGAGAATAGACATAACCTTGAAGCAAAATCACGCATTTTCAGAACTTGCCACTGCTCTTCGTTGTGATTTCGGGCTTCAGATCTCATAGCTACTATCATCGTTAGACCTTTACAAGTGTAATAAAACAGCCCTGTATATTTCTTTTGGCAAAACAACTGTTATGAGCAACTTGTAGAAGCTTCGTCTTTGACCTTTTTTCACTGAGGACAAAGGTGGATATTTACACGCCATGCACTACAACTTACTGTATGTTTCGTACTGATAATCTTTTCAGCGCTTACTATGTGACTGAGAAAGTCTTCTCTTTCCTCTTCAAAACGCCTTATGTGTGCTTTCTAGATTTGTATTTGTCTGTTGACTGATATTCGTCGAGGACACACTGTGCCATAGTTCAGAGATTCCAAAGCTAAAACGTGGCTAGTGTTCAACCCGCGTACAGCGTTATCAATTCTGGCTGGACGATCGTCGAGAATCATTTTCTCAGCTCTCTCTTTGTTCCACACCGTTTGCGAAGGGGATGACTTACTCGAAAGCTCCTCGTGACAGACTGCAGACACCTGACGTCCACTTTTAAAGCGATTTATCTGCTCGACTGCTAAGACTGCGCTCACCACACTGCAGATGCATTCTGAAAATAATTTCCGCAGCTTTAGTCGCTCCAGAGTACAGTAAACGAATTGCTCCCCTCATTTCTGTCTTATGCAAATAAAATGCCCTTAAATCACTGCAGATAGAGCTATTCACTGTACCGTTACACCCAGCGCACAAGAACAACAATGAGGAAAAGCGGTGCTCTGAACCTGCTGAGTACAAAAGGAACTACGTCTCTGCTCATTGACGCGCGTCGTTTGAGTCCAGCATTACTTGAGAAGAGACACATTATATTTTAAACAATGCCGCAAATAGAATTTCTGCAATTATTCCCGGGCGCCTGCAGGGCGAAATACAAAGAGTGGGAGCTGCAACCTCTGCGTATCACAGAAACCGGCATAAGGTGAATAAGGCCTGAGACGGTGGGGGCGGTTCCCTGCAAACTCCACCTCCTCCACTTAGTGTTGGTACAACACGTATGTGTCGTATATAATAACGATATTCAGTACGAAAAGCGAGCAAGGTGGTGCAGTGGTAAGACATTGGACTTCGACTCAAGAGATCTCCATCCAACCTTTCAGAATTAACCCTAGCAATACCAATATGGTGGTGAGGGGGGGGGGGGGGGATGGTCATTTTACGCCCACTCTAAAAAAATTTAAAAAATTCATGAACTGTTATTAACCTACATTAATACTGATGTGTAACTAGGGTCCAGAACCTGAAAATATCGTCTAGCTCACTCTTAGCAAAGTCAACGCATTTTCAAAAACATGTAGTACCAGGAAGGGTGGGTAATTTATGACCAACAAAAAAATACTTAAAAATGCTAATTCTGTTCAGTGTCGTTGCCTTTTACTCACAAGATACTTATTAAAGAGATACTGATGTGTAAGTAAGGCCCTGAACATGAAAATATTGAATATTACATTCATTGGGGAAAGTGACATCTACTGCTCAGATTTAAATTTTTATGTTGAGTTTAACTCAAAAATTTAAAACGTATATGGAAGCTGGTAGAAGAATTCATCAAAATCAGTAAGAATTTTTTTCAAAATTTTAAAGTATAACGTAACTGAGAAGATTACAATATTTTCGAAAGGTGGTCAAAAAGTGACCGCCCTCCTCCCTTCGTACTGCAAGGGCTCAGTTTTCCGTCATTTTCCTAAAACTTCTTCCGGGAAACACCGACATCATACGTTGAAAGATGACGGTCGATTTTCTTTCCCAATCTTCCGCAGTCCGAGCCTGTGCTCTATCTCTAATAAGCTCATCATAGAAGGAACATTAAGCCATAATCTTCCTTCCTTTCTTCAGTACGTAAGTCGGAGAGACACATGAATCTAGCAAACACCTAAATGTTTTTTGAAAGTGTCCTAAATACATTAATAAATCATACCATTTTTCTTTTATTTTGCCATAATTATTAGACAGAAGTCTACAGGTTTCACACAGTCAGCTGATTTTGACTCGTCTCTGTGGACAGTTTCGAATGATACCACAGACTAGTGAAACATAAAGCAAAAATGTTGTCAAATATGGGTCAGTGTTGGTCCTGCTAGTTTTATGATTTCTTTTACTCGCCGTCAATGACATCATTTTCTTGGTTATTATTCTCTCCTGGAACCCAAACAGCAACATCCTTGGTTCATCTTCCATATGAGATAAATTCTGCCGAAATTTTTACAAAGGCACAGACGGTGTTTAGAAAGGATAGATTGCATGCAACCGAAGGTGGCGTGTTTGTCGCTGTTAGTAGTAGTTTATCCTGTAGTGAAGTAGAAGTGGAGAGTTCCTGTGAATTACTATGGGTGGAGGTTACACTCAACATCCGAGCTAGGTTAGTAATTGGCTCCTTTTACCGACCTCCCGACTCAACAGTATTAGTGGCAGAACAACTGAGAGAAAATCTGGAATACATTTCACATAAATTTACTCAGCATGTTATAGTCTTAGGTGGAGATTTCAATTTAACAGATATAGACTGGGACACTCAGATGTTTAGGACGGGTGGTAGGGACAGAGCATCGAGTGACATTATACTGAGTGCACTATCCGAAAATTACCTCGAGCAATTAAACAGAGAACCGACTCGTGGAGATAACATCTTGGACCTACTGATAACAAACAGACCCGAACTTTTCGACTCTGTAAGTGCAGAACAGGGAATCAGTGATCATAAGGCCGTTGCAGCATCCCTGAATATGGAAGTTAATATGAATATAAAAAAAAGGAGGAAGGTTTATCTGTTTAGCAAGAGTAATAGAAGGCAGATTTCAGACTACCTAACAGATCAAAACGAAAATTTCTGTTCCGAAACTGACAACGTTGAGTGTTTATGGAAAAAGTTCAAGGCAATCGTAAAATGCGTTTCAGACAGGTACGTGCCGAGTAAAACTGTGAGGGACGGGAAAAACCCACCGTGGTGCAACAACAAAGTTAGGAAACTACTGCGAAAGCAAAGAGAGCTTCACTCCAAGTTTAAACGCAGCCAAAACCTCCCAGACAAACAGAAGCTAAACTATGTCAAAGTTAGAGTAAGGAGGGCTATGCGTGAAGCGTTCAGTGAATTCGAAAGTAAAATTCTACGTACCGACTTGAGAGAAAGTCCTAGGAAGTTCTGGTCTTACGTTAAATCAGTAAGTGGCTCGAAACAGCATATCCAGACACTCCGGGATGGTGATGGCATTGAAACAGAGGATGACACGCATAAAGCTGAAATACTAAACACCTTTTTCCAAAACTGTTTCACAGAGAAAGACCGCACTGCAGTTCCTTCTCTAAATCCTCGCACGAACTAAAAAATGGCTGACATCGAAATAAGTGTCCAAGGAATAGAAAAGCAACTGAAATCACTCAACAGAGGGAAGTCCACTGGACCTGACGGGATACCAAATCGATTCTACACAGAGTACGCGAAAGAACTTGCCCCCCTCCTAACAGCCGTGTACCGCAAGTCTCTAGAAGAACGGAAGGTTCCAAATGATTGGAAAAGAGCACAGGTAGTCCCAGTCTTCAAGAAGGGTCGTCGAGTAGATGCGCAAAACTATAGACCTATATCTCTGACGACGATCTGTTGTAGAATTTTATAACATGTTTTTTGCTCGAGTATCATGTGGTTTTTGGAAACCCAGAATCTACTCTGTAGGAATCAACATGGATTCCGGAAACAGCGATCGTGTGAGACCCAACTCGCTTTATTTGTTCATGAGACCCAGAAAATATTAGATACAGGCTCCCAGGTAGATGCTATTTTCCTTGACTTCCGGAAGGCGTTCGATACAGTTCCGCACTGTCGCCTGATAAACAAAGTAAGAGCCTACGGAATATCAGACCAGCTGTGTGGCTGGATTGAAGAGTTTTTAGCAAACAGAACACAGCATGTTGTTATCAATGGAGAGACGTCTACAGACGTTAAAGTAACCTCTGGCGTGCCACAGGGGAGTGTTATGGGACCATTGCTTTTCACAATATATATAAATGGCCTAGTAGATAGTGTCGGAAGTTCCATGCGGCTTTTCGCGGATGATGCTGTAGTATACAGAGAAGTTGCAGCATTAGAAAATTGTAGCGAAATGCAGGAAGATCTGCAGCGGATAGGCACTTGCTGCAGGGAGTGGCAACTGACACTTAACATAGACAAATGTAATATATTGCGAATACATAGAAAGAAGGATCCGTTATTGTATGATTATATGATAGCGGAACAAACACTGGTAGCAATTACTTCTGTAAAATATCTGGGAGTATGCGTGCGGAACGATTTGAAGTGGAATGATCATATAAAATTAATTGTTTTAAGTCGGGTACCAGGTTGAGATTCATTGGGAGAGTCCTTAGAAAATGTAGTCCATCAACAAAGGAGGTGGCTTCCAAAACACTCGTTCGACCTATACTTGAGTATTGCTCATCAGTGTGGGATCCGTACCAGATCGGGTTCACGGAGGAGATAGAGAAGATCCAAAGAAGAGCGGCGCGTTTCGTTACAGGGTTATTTGGTAACCGTGATAGCGTTACGGAGATGTTTAGCAAACTCAAGTGGCAGACTCTGCAAGAGAGGCGCTCTGCATCGCGGTGTAGCTTGCTCGCCAGGTTTCGAGAGGGTGCGTTTCTGGATGAGGTATCGAATATATTGCTTCCCCCTACTTATACCTCCCGAGGAGATTACGAATGTAAAATTAGAGAGATTCGAGCGCGCACGGAGGCTTTCAGACAGTCGTTCTTCCCGCGAACCATACGCGACTGGAACAGAAAAGGGAGGTAGTGACAATAGCACGTAAAGTGCCCTCCGCCACACACCGTTGGGTGGCTTTCGGAGTGTAAATGTAGATGTAGATATGTAGGGGAAACCAGGGCAAGGTTTCCCAGTTTTTTATAATTTTATTTTTGTATTTTTTACTTTTACCTTTTTTGAGGTAAACAGTTTATCGCTGTAATTCCTGTATCTTCATCTACAAACTACCACAATTTTTTCAAAAAACTAAATATAGTTTTTGACAGAAAACGGTAAAGTCTGATCGTGCTGAATTTGAAAATGTGCCCCATGCAGGGTAAGTTTTCCAGCCAACTAAAAATGTAAATGGGCAAATTTTCCAGCTATACTTTACATGGTAAAACACAGATAATAAATCTTGATTGTTAGTGAGTATGTATTTTTTAATGTAAACAAAAAATGCATAATGATTATAGAATAGAGAAAGTAGCTGGATGTAATAAACAAATGCCACATAATGATTTTACGATACTGTCACTTAGCAATTTTACGAAGACAGATTTTTTTTAACAAAAGTTGTCATAGTCTGAATCACAACGAAGACAAACAAAAACTCTAACATCCTCTCTGGTGCAGCCTGCATGTACCCATTTCTTCTATTTAGTGCACCACACTCACTGTCCTTTTGCCTTACGTTAGGCGTAATGTTCAAAGCAATAAATGCGTAAACAAATTTCATCTTTTTTATTACTTGAGTGTAAACTTTTTGGACCTTTTTTAGCCATTTACATTTGGAGAATAAGATCCAAACATGTTCCTGGCCAGTAACGGCTTTTACACTCCTGGAAATGGAAAAAAGAACACATTGATACCGGTGTGTCAGACCCACCATACTTGCTCCGGACACTGCGAGAGGGCTGTACAAGCAATGATCACACGCACGGCACAGCGGACACACCAGGAACCGCGGTGTTGGCCGTCGAATGGCGCTAGCTGCGCAGCATTTGTGCACCGCCGCCGCCAGTGTCAGCCAGTTTGCCGTGGCATACGGAGCTCCATCGCAGTCTTTAACACTGGTAGCATGCCGCGACAGCGTGGACGTGAACCGTATGTGCAGTTGACGGACTTTGAGCGAGGGCGTATAGTGGGCATGCGGGAGGCCGGGTGGACGTACCGCCGAATTGCTCAACACGTGGGGCGTGAGGTCTCCACAGTACATCGATGTTGTCGCCAGTGGTCGGCGGAAGGTGCACGTGCCCTTCGACCTGGGACCGGACCGCAGCGACGCACGGATGCACGCCAAGACCGTAGGTTCCTACGCAGTGCCGTAGGGGACCGCACCGCCACTTCCCAGCAAATTAGGGACACTGTTGCTCCTGGGGTATCGGCGAGGACCATTCGCAACCGTCTCCATGAAGCTGGGCTACGGTCCCGCACACCGTTAGGCCGTCTTCCGCTCACGCCCCAACATCGTGCAGCCCGCCTCCAGTGGTGTCGCGACAGGCGTGAATGGAGGGACGAATGGAGAAGTGTCGTCTTCAGCGATGAGAGTCGCTTCTGCCTTGGTGCCAATGATGGTCGTATGCGTGTTTGGCGCCGTGCAGGTGAGCGCCACAATCAGGACTGCATACGACCGAGGCACACAGGGCCAACACCCGGCATCATGGTGTGGGGAGCGATCTCCTACACTGGCCGTACACTACTGGTGATCGTCGAGGGGACACTGAATAGTGCACGGTACATCCAAACCGTCATCGAACCCATCGTTCTACCATTCCTAGACCGGCAAGGGAACTTGCTGTTCCAACAGGACAATGCACGTCCGCATGTATCCCGTGCCACCCAACGTGCTCTAGAAGGTGTAAGTCAACTACCCTGGCCAGCAAGATCTCCGGATCTGTCCCCCATTGAGCATGTTTGGGACTGGATGAAGCGTCGTCTCACGCGGTCTGCACGTCCAGCACGAACGCTGGTCCAACTGCGGCGCCAGGTGGAAATGGCATGGCAAGCCGTTCCACAGGACTACATCCAGCATCTCTACGATCGTCTCCATGGGAGAATAGCAGCCTGCATTGCTGCGAAAGGTGGATATACACTGTACTAGTGCCGACATTGTGCATGCTCTGTTGCCTGTGTCTATGTGCCTGTGATTCTGTCAGTGTGATCATGTGATGTATCTGACCCCAGGAATGTGTCAATAAAGTTTCCCCTTCCTGGGACAATGAATTCACGGTGTTCTTATTTCAATTTCCAGGAGTGTATTTTTTCACTTCCCTTTCACGTGAATGCTTTTGCAATTTCCACCTTTTAGACAAATAGTTTTTATTTTTCAGCTGATTTTTAACTGGAGTATCAGCCGGTAGGGACGATTTTCTTTTTCTTCTTTCCAAACCGCGTTTGCTTCCAACATGTCGCCTCCTCGAAAGGGCTAAAGTCTTCTGGTGTAGGAGACGTTGGTTTTGATGTAAAAAGAACATTTTCTTTGTAAACGATAGGTAACGTTTGAGTGGAACTCGAAGGAACAGCTTCTTCGAAAGTGCTAGGCTGCGTTGGTGTAGAAGGATTTGACGTTTTAGATTGTTTTGAATTTGGGCTATGAACAGTCGACAATTCTGGCAAGTTTGAAGTCTGTTCGGGATTGCTGATACTTTCAATATTTCGTGTGGCAGCAGCAGGCCTATCACTAAAGTAGGATGGCATAAAATTCGAGTCAGGATTGAGTAGGCTTACACTCGAAACTTTAAAACCTGACATAAAAGTGGCTGGTATTAACTTGAGTGGCGCAGCTCTGGCCAAGTGTGACGAGATACAGTAAATTGTTATAGATCTTTAATTTGTGCACACCCAAGCGTCACAAGCCGTGTTTATTTGTTTTTTGAGGGGCACGTACACCATGCGATGCAAATGTTGCAGCTTACGGCTGCAGTGAAGAGGGAACGAGAACATGGTAACAAGGGTGGCACTGAAGTAGTCCATTGCTTCTGCTGAGAGATAGGAATCGTGATTGTCCAGAAGAAGCAGACTTGGTCGTTTCTCCGAGCGATGTGAATAACTTACTAAGTGCTTGGCGAACTTAACAAAACTTTCCATCCTGATGGGATGGATTCATTTATTACTCAAAGCACATGTGTTGTTGAGTTACCTCGGGATGAGAGTTCCCACGGAATATAAATAGCGCGCGCCCAGTCGAGGAAGGCACTGCAGACAGCAAGCAGACGCTAAGGAAACTGCAAGGCCGCTGACCCAGCGAGACAGGAACTCTGCGTCAATCGGCCTGATTGAAGCCCGTTAGCATCATCGGGTAAGGACAGCCGAGGTGAGCATGATAACGCTGGTGACCCTGCATGGAAGTGGCAGGTCGCAACAGTAGAGTCTATCCAGAACAGAGTCAGGCAGCCAGAAGTTACCCCACACAGGGAATGGAAAACGGATGGCTGCACGTCCCTGGGCGAGAACGACAGACTTTCAGTGTGGAAGGCTGCAGCAGATGAAGTGGGCCCTCTGTGTGGTCCACCGGTCTGAAGTTCACAGCATCAGACTTGTCACCAGCAGCAGAGTCCGAAGTAGATGACTGGCTAAGCCAAGTAGAGTCGTAGATTCGTAGACTGGCAGTCTGTCAAACGTAAGGAACAACGGAGGTCCGCGCGGGGCTAGCCGAGCGGTCTGGGGCGCTACAGTCATGGACTGTGCGGCTGGTACCGTCGAAGGTTCGAGTCCTCCCTTGGGAATGGGTGTGTGTGTTTGTCCTTAGTAGTGTAATTTAGATTAAGTAATGTGTAAGGGGTTCTTTGGTGTGACGTCATAAGCTAGTGACTGCGTGTGAGATCGCTCTCTAAGTTTTCATATATTTTTAGGTTTCAGATACATATTTTAACGGTTTTTGTGATAATATTCACTATATAAGTGACGTATTAGCGGTTTCTTCATTCACCTCTGCCTTTCTTGTGTTGTGACCTGATATTTGTGAGTGTTTCGTATCGAGCAACTTAACCTCTTGCCTGTGTTTACATTCCGCGCTGACCAGAAAATGGTTCAAATGTTTCTGAGCACTATGGGACTTAACAGCTGTGGTCATCAGTCCCCTAGAACTTAGAACTACTTAAACCTAACTAACCTAAGGACATCACACAAATCCATGCCCGAGGCAGGATTCGAACCTGCGACCGTAGCAGTCGCGCGGTTCCGGACTGCGCGCCTAGAACCGCGAGACCACCGCGGCCGGCGCGCTGACCAGTTGCAGCTGTAGCGGCGCATCGAAAGCTAAGTACTAATTAATTGTTTGTGTATAGTGGTTTATTTAGGAACTTTAGTAGTCTTTAACCGGTGTTCTTGGTGTTTTCTGGTGAAATAATTTCAGAAGAACCTTTTGGGAACTGTTTTCAGCTTCGTTACTGTGTCATTAGACGTTTGATTCTCTTTCTGTATTAGTCTTTTGTTATATTCACATTTGTTGTTTATTAATACTGTTAATAATAGTAGTTACTTCCCTTCTAGAGTAAGTTTGTGATTATTGTAGCCACGTTTTTTAACATCTTCTTATTGTAGTAGCGGAACTTAGAAAAAGTAAAATTTTACCATAAGTGAGAAGTGTGGGCTTTGCCGTAGGTTCGTGAGTAGTGGATTGCGGTGTGAGACTTGTTCGAAGTATTTTCACTGGGGGGGGAATGCAGTGGGGAAGCCAGTGGGCATTCTGGTGAGATCCTCTCCTGGAACTGCAGGTTATGTAGCAAGAGTAAGTTGATAGAGGAGCAGGAGCGTAAGATCTGTGCCCTTCAGGTGCAGTTGAAAAACGCACAGGAGGAGCTAGATAGGATGAGGAGGGAGAAGGGGGTTGGGGAATGGGATCTGGCTGTTGGCAAGAGATCTGCTAGGAGAAGAAGATTTTCAGATAGTTTTACTATTGGTGTTTGTAATAGATATGACCAACTGTCAGAGTCTAGTGGAGAGGAATCTCTAGTAGCTGTAGATGTAGGAAGTATGCAGCAGACCTCAGTAGTTACTGTGCCTAGAACAGTTGCAAAGTCGAAGAGGAAGAAGAAGGTTCTGCTGTTAGGTAGTTCTCGTGGCAGAGGTGTAGGCCAGCAGTTGCAGGAAGTGCTGGGGAGTGAGTACCAGGTCACCAGCATTGTGAAGCCTAATGCAGGGTTGGCTCAGGTGACTGTTAACATAGGTGGGTTATGTAGGGATTTTACTAAAGAGGATCAGGTAATGATTGTGGGTGGGGCTGGTAATAGTATTGATAGGGATGGGGAGTATAACATAGTTCCACGAAATGCACATTCGTGTTGCCAGGTCACCATCTATTTCAGCGTCACGATCGGCCTCATCTTAATACAGCCGTCAGGCGTAATAACATAAGACTTGGGGGTGCGCTGATGACAGAAAGCATGGGTCACATTTCAGTGGTGTCGGTGGAGTCTATCAGCAGGACGGGTTTCACTCTACATTGCCTGCACCTCAACAGGTATGGGAAGGGGAGGTTGGCAAAGCTTATAGGTGACAGCATAGGTGGGATTGGTGGGATCACTCATGGGAAAATTCCTGCAGTAGTTGGTGTTAGAGCTGCACCTTTTTTAGATTGAAGTCGGCTGATAGGTATTCCTGCCTAAGGGAAGTCTCTCTAACAAGGGAATCACTTTTGACAAAGCTTAGGTATCCGAGTAATGAGGGAATTAGTATATTTCATCAAAATGTACAAGGTATTAGAGATAAAGTTAGTGAACTGCTTATAGATGTTGACTCTGAAATTATTGGTATATCTGAACACTTCTTAAATAAGGAGATAATTCAGAGGCTTCCTTTACCAGGATACAGGTTGGCTGGCAGCTTTTCGAGGAGCTCTTTGCGGTGTGGGGGAGTAGCCATGTATGCGAAAAACGGCATCCCATTTGAGTCAATTGATGTTTCAAAGTACTGCACTGAAAAGGTGTTTGAATGTTGTGCAGGTGTGGTTAAATTTAAAAGAGCTAAACTTCTAACTCTCGTTATTTATAGATCCCCAGACTCCGATTTCACAACATTTTTGCTAAAGCTAGAGGAGGTTCTTGGTTCACTTTATAGGAAATACAAAAAGTTTGTTATATATGGTGACTTCAATATTAATTGTATAAGTGATTGTGCAAGGAAGAGGATGCTGGTAGACCGCTTTAATTCATATAATCTTACGCAAACCGTATTCTTTTCAACGAGAGTGCAAGGGAACAGTAGAACAACCATAGACAACATTTTTGTTCATTCCTCATTACTAGAAGGGCATTCTGTTAGCAAAAAGGTGAATGGCCTTTCAGATCATGATGCATAAATTTTAACTTTAATAGATTTTTGTGCTGCAACACGTGTTAAATATAGTCATCAGCTGTTCAGGAAAGCTGATCCAGTTGCTGTAGAGACCTTTGTAAACCTTATAAAGGAACAAGAGTGGCAAAATGTTTATAGCGCTGATACAGTAGACGATAAATATAATGCTTTTCTCAAGACTTTTCTCATGCTCTTTGAAAGTTGCTTTCCGTTAGAACGTTCAAAACAGGGTACTAGCACAAATAGGCAGCCTGGGTGACTGACTAGAGGGATAAGAATATCTTGTAGAACAAAGTGGCAATTATATCAAAACGTTAGAAACAGTCAAAATCTAAATGCAGCAGCCCATTACAAACAGTATTGTAAAGTGCTTAAAAATGTTATTAGGAAGGCAAAAAGTATGTGGTATGCAGATAGAATAGCTAAGTCTCAGGATAAAATTAAAACCGTATGGTCAGTCGTAAAGGAAGTTGCTGGTCTGCTGAGACAGGTCGAGGATATAGAATCAGTGCGTAGTGGGAATGTCCGTGTTACTGATAAGTCGCATATATGTACAGTATTTAATAATCACTTTCTGAATATAGCAGGTGAACTAAATAGAAACCTAGTCCCAACAGGGAATCATATAGCACTCTTAGAAAAAAGTGTTCTGAGACTGTTACCTGAAATGCTCCTCCATGATACTGACAAGAGGGAGATTGAGTTAATAATTAAATCACTAAAGACCAAGAACTCTCATGGATATGACGGGGTATCTAGCAGAATACTGAAGTATTGTTCTATGTATGTCAGCCCAGTTCTCAGCCATGTCTGTAACTTTTCCTTTAGGAGTGGTCGGTTTCCTGACCGACTAAAGTACTCGGTAGTGAAGCCACTTTATAAAAAGGGAGACATTGATGATGTTGACAATTTTAGACCTATTTCGATACCATCGGTGTTTGCTAAAGTTATCGAGAAGGTTGTGTATACAAGGTTACTGGATCATTTAAATTCACATAATTACCTGTCAAATGTTCAGTTTGGTTTTAGAAATGGTTTAACAACTCAAAATGCTATATTCTCTTTTCTCTGTGAGGTTTTGGACGGATTAAATAAAAGGTTGCGAACGCTAGGTGTTTTCTTTGATTTAACGAAGGCTTTTGACTGTGTGGACCACATTATGTTGGGCCATTATGGAGTAAGGGGAGTAGCTTACAATTGGTTCGCCTCTTTCTTTAAGAACAGAAAGCAGAGGGTAATTCTCCGCAATATTGAGAGTGGTAGTGATGTTCAGTCCCAATGGGGCATTGTTAAGTGGGGCGTTCCCCAAGGGTCGGTGCTGGGGCCACTGCTGTTTCTTATTGATATAAATGATATGCCTTCTAGTATTACAGGTGATTCAAAAATATTTCTGTTTACTGATGACACCAGCTTGATAGTGAAGGATCTTGTGTGTAATATTGAAAAAGTAACAAATAATGTAGTTCATGAAATAAGTTCGTGGCTTGTGGAAAATAATTTGATGCTAAATTACAGTAAGACTCAGTTTTTACAGTTTCTAACTCACAGTTCAACAAGAACCGATATTTTGATCAGACAGAATGGGCATATTATAAGCGAGACGGAACAGTTCAAGTTCCTAGGCGTTCGGATAGATAGTAAGCTGTTGTGGAAAGCCCATGTCCAGGATCTTGTTCAGAAGTTAAATGCTGCTTTATTTACCATTAGAACAGTATCTGAAATAAGTGACACTTCAACACGAAAAGTAGTCTACTTCGCATATTTTCATACTCTTATGTCGTATGGTATTTTTTGGGGTAATTCTTCTGATTCAAATAGAGTATTTTTGGCTCAAAAACGGGCTGTTCGAGCTACGTGTGGTGTAAGTTCGAGAACCTCTTGTCGACCCCTATTCAAAAATCTGGGAATTCTGACATTGCCCTCACAGTATATATTTTCTTTAATGTCGTTTGTTGTTAGCAATATTAGCCTATTCCCAAGAGTTAGCAGCTTTCACTCAGTTAACACTAGGCAGAAATCAAATCTGTATGTAGAATGCACTTCCTTGACTCTTGTGCAGAAAGGAGTGCAGTATTCTGCTGCATCCATTTTCAATAAGCTACCACAAGAACTCAAAAATCTTAGCAGTAGCCCAAACTCTTTTAAGTCTAAACTGAAGAGTTTCCTCATGGCTCACTCCTATTCTGTCGAGGAGCTCCTGGAAGAGCTAAAAAATTAAGCAAATTCCAGTGATACATTGTTGATTTTCTTCATTTAAACTTACGACTTGTCACCTGAATATGTTTTTTTATATTTCATTTTATCTGTTTCTAATATCGTGTTATAATTTCATGTATTGACTCATTCCATGACCATGGAGACTTCTCCTTAATTTGGTCCCACGGAACAATAAATAAATAAGCTTAGGGACTGATGACCCTAGAACTTAAGTCCCATAAAATTTCACACACAAAAAAATGGTTCAAATGGCTCTGAGCACTATGGGACTTAACAGCTATGGTCATCAGTCCCCTAGAACTTAGAACTACTTAAACCTAACTAACCTAAGGACATCACACAACACCCAGTCATCACGAGGCAGCGAAGATCCCTGACCCCGCCGGGAATCGAACCCGGGAACCCGGGCGTGGGAAGCGAGAACGCTACCGCACGACCACGAGCTGCGGGCATTCACACGCATTTGAACATTTTTTGAACAACGGAGGTCCCTAGTCGAGTCTGGTGGCCGACAGATTACTATATCTTTGACTAACATGAGTTTTATTTATATATACTAATTCGATGGGTACTTCTTTTGCTACTGCGTCAATACCGGTCACGTAAGCCACAAAAAGTCCGTGCCTCGGATATGAAGCAACCGGACCAACGTAGCTGTAATGGTTCTGCCTCCCTGCTGTGTTGATATTTCCACTCTGCTACCTGCTGTGTAGTAAGCTGTTGGCGTCGTAGCGCAGTTCTTGTTATACTGCTTGACAGTTGCTAAGGAACAGCTGATACCTGCTAAGAAACAACTACCAGTTGCTATGAAACAACCAACAGCTTGTACGGAACACCTGGCCAACCGTAGTCAAAGGAAATGTGGAGGGCGGGACTTGTTAACTACGGCGAAGCCGGAGTGGGAGCGCTGTGTATACATTGGACAGTTTACGATTTTTGACAAAGATTTGTGTGGAACTGATTAGTGCGACATTCCGAATGGAATGGCAACAAATGTGCAATACATAATTTGATAGCTTGCGATCATGAATGAGTAGTTGGGCGGCTCTAAGCCGGTCAAAGTGTCACTAATGTGCCCACAGTAATGGGTGTGTCCAAAAGTGTCATCTCACGATTAAAAAGGCCGCTGAAGGTGGAAATGCTATGCGATAGCAAGCCGGTGCTTGTAGACGGATCACTGCACCGCAAGGCGATTGATACGTTTCCCTAGGGGCTGGAAGGAACAGACATTTCACCCCAAATTAGATCGCTACAGACCTTGCAACCGGTACCGGTACACGTGTGTGTCAGAATCGTTTCGTAGCAATTAAATCAGGGTGGTTTCTACGCTCGGAAGCATGTTAAATGTATCCCCCTTCAATCACACCGTCTTCGAGATAGAACTCATGGATGTAGGAAACTTGTTGATTGGAGCCAACTATAGTCGTCCAGAGTGATGTTCTCCGACGAATTCTGCTACGCTGTTGCAAATGAGACTGGCCACCAGTTAGTGTGGAGAAAGAGTGCAACACTTGTTATATCATAGGACGCGTGATGTGAGCAGACATTATACACAATGGTCGAACACTGCTGCGTATCTTAGCATTAGATAAATTATAGCAGCCGGCCGCTGTGGCCGAGCGATTCTAGGCGGTTCAGTCCGGAACCGCGCTGCTGCTACGGTCGCAGGTTGGAATTCTGCCTCGGGTATGGATGTGAGTGATGTCCTTAGGTTAGTTAGGTTTAAGTAGTTCTAAGTCTAGGGGACTGCTGGCCTCAGATGTTAAGTCCCATAGTGCTTAGAGCCATTTGAAACATTTTGATCAATATAGCGCAACGGTTTTGAGGGGAGATTGTTCAGCATCATGTCCGTCTGTTTAGGGGTACGGTAGGTGCTGCCTTTCTGTTTATGGGCGACAATCCCCACGTTCAAATAACCGCTGACGTGTGGACCAGACTGAAAAGTGAAGCTATTGAAGGTATGGAATAACTTGCGTACTCCCCGGATCTAAACCCTGTAGAGCATGCCTGGGATGCTCGTAGAAGACGTGTTTCTCAACGAACACTCCCTCGCCGAACCGTGCAAGAACTGCAAATTGCCTTGACACAGGGGTGGGACAACATCCTCAGCAGTCTGGTAGCCAGCTTGAATAACAGGTACCAAATGTGTATTCGTGTCCGAGGAGGACATAGTCTTCACTGAGCATGCATGTATTGGCGTTTGTTTTGGGAGTAAGTCCTGTGTCAACCATGAACGTTGTTTTTGTCTGTTATCCTGCTTTCTCATATGGTGAAGGGTCCCAGGTTCGATTCCCGGCCGGGTTGGGGACTTTCTCTGCCCGGAGATTGGGTGTTTGTATTGTCCTCATCATTTCATCATCATCATCTTCATCGTTCGTGTCAGTGGACTGGTTTGTGTAAAAATCTGACTGTGCGAAAATTTTGACTTTGTACAGGCGCTAAAGACCGCGCAGTTGAGCGCCCCACAAACCAGTCATCATCATCATCATCATCATGTGGTGAAAACTGTACCATTTTTCGTTATAAATATACCACTCCACCTCTATTACGTATGTACTATTGTCATGTCGTCTATCATTGTCTGTGGTTATTACTGTACAACAATTTCTCTGCTGTTTTGAAACCGTCAAGCAGTGCATATCGGCAAGTAGCCTACGATGCAATACTTACGCTCAGCTTTCATCTGGCCCTCTCATGTGGCTCCTTGCAATAGCCGAGAAAGATATCTTAATTTTTCCCCACCAGCAGCAAGAACACCATTTTGCAGCGCAACGGGAGGAGAAAGCAATGAAATGGAACAGAAGATTGCGTTCCTGCCGTACGTTAGTGTAACTTTCGCGAGAAATGGCCGAGCTCCAGCAAAGATATGAAACCCGTATTTCGACCTCATGCAAAAATAAGAAAGCTAATGGGCAGCGTGCAGAAAACTTCGGACTTGGGACAGTTAGGATGTATACCACATTCCGTGCCAATGTGGAAAAATCCTACATCTCACAAACGCAGTGCTGTGTCTCCCTACAGTGCACTGCACGTACACGCAACGTAAGACTCGTGTTGGAAAATGAATCCGCATTATCAGCGCACAGCTTACCGGGAAAGCACATGTTTCATTTCGAAAAGATGTCTGTTACCTGCTCAGCTAATAGTTCCTGCGACAAAATCATTAAGGAAGCAAACGAGATACGAGTGTCGACGAACCTTGCTAACCAAGGTAAGGGTTTCTCCCTCAGTGCAGAACGGCAACCAGGATTTGAAGGAACACAGTGCACGGCGGACACAAGTTGCCAGCTACGTACACAATCACCCGGTCCGCTCTCTTGTGAGATTTAAATGCCCGCCACCGATACCTGTACAAGGAGACGTACTTCGTCAGAAGATGGAAAGAGAGAGCATTGTCTCTTTGATCTCATGTGGCAAGAAATCCGAATTGCTTGTCTGAAGACTTTAAAACACGGAGAGGTCGATAGCTAGCCTTATCCAGTAGTGAATGTCAAACGGCTCAGGATAAAGTTGGGGGTGATGGCGAGATGAACTATACAGGCAAAGACTAGAATATGACGAAAACGATATCGAAAGCTTTGATAAATCATGACCTGAAATAGCTTTTATCGGTTACAAAAATTTACTGTACCACCTAAATTGCGACCTAATTTGAACACATTTTTATTTGTAAAACATGAAATCTATGACTGTGGATGTTTACTATGAAATGATAATTAAATCGAAAACTTTAGGTGCCGGCAGGTGTTGTTGATATACATCAATCAGGAAGCTGAAAATGAGTGCACCGACCGGGACTCGAACCCGGTAATTCGTGCTTACATGGCAGGCGGGCTATCCAGCTGAGCCTCCGAGGACACGGAAGATAGTGAGACTGCAGGGACTTATCTCTTGCATGCTTCTCGTGAGACCCACACTCCCAACTGTCCACAACCTACATTCGTAGTGTTCCTAATAGACATTTGCCCATTCACTTTTGTTACTCGCTTCAGGCTAAGCTGACGAGTCCCGTAAGAGTTCGGGCAAAGTTTGCGCATTCGCACAGAACAACGTCAATGGCCGGGTAGCCTTTAACTATATGAAGATGTATCTGCTTCCGAAAGAAGAGATACAATTGATGACCGTGCAGCTTCTCTAGAATGAAATGATAATTAAATCGAAACCCTTAGCTGCCGACAGGTGTTGTTGATATACATTAATGGGGACAGCTGTCCCCATTGATGTATATCAACAACACCTGTCGGCAGCTGAGGGTTTCGATTTAAGTATCATTCCATTCTACAAAAGCAGCACAGTCATCAGTGGTATCCTTCTTTCGGGAACAGATACCATCTTAATTCAGATTTTTACTATGTTTTCTAGCCCGTGGGAGGAAATTTGTCAAAAATATAATTTTTCCTTTACATATGATATCTTAAAATACTGAAGTACTACACAATGTAGATTCGTTTGTAAATACATGAAAGCAAACGCTAATAAAACTAAATCATTTATTGTTGTTTTACCATGTAATTTGTAATGTCAGACAAAATAAACATTACTATTTGCATTTGTTTTGTGATATTATCGATACTCTATCGACGTTTCATTATAACATGCAGTTAACAGTATTAAGGATATTTTCAGTATCGCAAATCTTTAACATCAGCTGTCAATCCTCAAAGGAGCTGACACTCTTGATCAACGCTTATTAAATTAAAATTGAATTATGATATGAAAACGCAAGTTATACAAACAATTTTTGACACTTTTATTCAGATACAATGATTACACTAACATCACCGCGGCTTATGATGGTGCCATGGACATCGGAAAAGGAGGTACATGGTTCTTCATAGGGTAAGAGATCACCATGGACAAGAGACCATGCTGAAGACGGAACACATGTCACAATAACGTTGACTGGTGTGTGAGCGGTGTTCAAAGAGGTAGATTCGTTTGTAAATACATGAAAGCAAACAGTAATAAAACTGCCGGCCGGAGTGGCCGCGCGGTTAAAGGCGCTTCAGTCTGGAACCGCACGACCGCTACGGCCGCAGGTTCGAATCCTGCCTCGGGCATGGATATGTGTGATATCCTTAGGTTAGTTAGGTTTAAGTAGTTCTAAGTTCTAGGGAACTTATGAGCCACAGCAGTTGAGTCCCATAGTGCTCAGAGCCATTTGAACCATTTGAACTAATAAAACTAAATTATTTATTGTTGTTTTACCACGTAATTGTAATATCAGAGAAAATAAACATTACTATTTGCATCTGTATTGTGATATTATCGATACTCTATCGACGTTTCATTATAACATGCAGTTAACATTATGAAGAATATTTTCAGTATCGCAAATCTTTAACATCAGCTGTCAATCCTCAAAGAAGCTGACACTCTTGATCAAAGTTTATTAAATTAAAATTGAATTATAGTATGAAAACGCAAGTTACGCACACAACATTTTGACTCACAGAACATTCTGGAAGCTTCGAGAATTATTAGCATCATTTATACTGTCATTGCTCTACACCTTTTGCGCGAGACTCGGGTAGAGGTGTTTTGTGTTCAAAGGTTTAACAAAACGTAAAACTTTTTGGAGAGGGTAACTTTGAGAAAGGCAGTGAAGGCGTTCTCAAGTTTCAATACTCCGTCTGACTTTGTGTCTTTCGTGTTACTGAACTGTGATTATGATTGAGGATTGGTTTACGTGTGATGAAAATAAAACTGCATATTTGGAAAACGAATTACTGCTTTACACATGTCGAAATAGAAGCCAGGACCTGATGATTGGAATTACTGGGATGTAGACTCCTAAATAAACTGATGCCATTTTGAAGTTAAGTAGACTTTTTTACATTTTGTGTACCTGCCGTAAACATGGAAATACATTGCTCTTTTAATGGTTTACATTCTTTTCCAGTGTCGTCGCGAAGGTTCAAATGGTTCAAATGGCTCTGAGCACTATGGGACTCAACTGCTGAGGTCATTAGTCCCCTTGAACTCAGAACTAGTTAAACCTAACTAACCTAAGGACATCACACACATCCATGCCCGAGGCAGGATTCGAACCTGCGACCGTAACCGTCGCGGAGAACTGTTTTCTAATTACTACATTGAGGTAGGGCCATTCGAGGGCAATAAATACTCAGACACTAAAAGATGACTACACCGTGAGATGACTCGAAAGGTGATCTATCGATGTTTTAAAAATCGTCCATATTGGAATGGTGGAGAAGGAGATTCATTCGGAAACTGACGAAATAGCTTTTGATGTGCACGAGGTGTTGTAGAATGTCCACCGTGAAGATGCCAGAATTTCCCAAATTATCCATCTTAGCGGTGTAAAGTAAGAGCCGGCCGGCTGTTTTGAGATGGAAATTCTTGGCTATCGCTCCCTCCCGCAGTATGGCGCGGCGATGAGTGGGGTCTCATCTTCCGCAGCTTGACAGTTGTGCCGCTGCGGGGCAGCACTGCGGTCCGTCACCACAGATGAAATATACGGCGTGTCCTAGAGGTACGAGACGAAAGCGAGTTTCAGAGGCGAGACAAATTGCTCAAACACCCTACTGTGAACGTTTCATATCTCACCGCGGCCGCACGGCCGTGACTAGATCGCGAATAGACCAACAGCTGCGAATCTTCTCCTCTCTGAATACTGCTAATTATTTCTATCTGCTACCTCTGGCAGTTCTACTTTTGCTCCCGTCCTACTTCGTACTGCCTTAACGCACAGACTTGGTTTATACCAGTTTTCATATAGGATAGAATTACGGTAAAGCCCCGTTTTTCTATCTCTAACGATTATTGCAAATCTTAAATATCCAGTCAGGTAGCTAAGCCAAGCTACTCCAAATATGTCCAGGAAGAATAAATATATCGGGGTACGGTAGACAACGTGGAAAATTTTCTGAAGAGCGTAAGAAAACTAGTGTCCAAAACTTAAGGGCGAAACAAACATCCACATGATGGCTCACTGCCATGTATCGTAGCTCGATCAAATTTGCGCAGGAAGAACTGCTACAGCATAGTACAGAAGGTAATTGAAAGAAATACGCAATGAGACGAACAGTAATGACACTTTTATTCAGATACAATGATTACACTAACATCACCGCGGCTTACGATGGTCCATGGAAACGGAAAAGGAGGTACATGGTTCTTCATATGGTATGAGATCATCATGGAGAAGAGGCCATGCTGAAGACGGAACACATGTCACAATAACGTTGACTGGTGAGTGCGCGGAGGCCAGTACGCCCACGCAACATCATTTCCTCCCCACACCAAAACGATCATGTTCGACAATGTTTCTTGGTGCATTACGAGGGCGGACCCAAAACAAAATTTTTTTTGATCATCTTCAAAGTGTTCTCCTTTGACCACACCGCATTTCTTCAGCCGGTTCCTCCATTTTTCAAAACAGTTTTTACATTCACTTACCGTGATATTCTTTATGCCTTCTAGCGATTTTTGTTTTATCTCCTCCACAGTGGCAAAATGCTTACCTTTCATGTCCCTTTAGAGTCTGGGGAGCAAAATGAAATCACAGGGGGCTAGATCCGGTGAGTGTGTGTGTGTGTGTGTGTGCGTGTGTGTGGGGGGGGGGGTGGCGGGGGGGGGGGGGACAATCAGTATCATGCCGAAAGGCGTTGTTGGCCAGCGCATTGTCATGATTGAAGAACCAGTCGCCTGTGCGCCTGAAGTCTATCCTTTTCTTCCGGATACTCTCCCTCAGTCTTTTGAAAACTTCCACGTAGAACTCCTGGTTGACAGTTTGATCCGGGGGGAACGAACTCCGCTTGCACAGCACCTCTGCAATCGAAGAAACAAATGAGCGATGTGTTGATGTTTGACTTCACTTGGTGAGCTTTTTTGGGACGAGGACATTCACTTGTCTGCTACTGCCTTGAGTGCTGCTTTGTTTTGGGATCGTATCCATAGCACCATAATTCATCACCCGTAATCACCTTGGGGAAAAAAATTCAAGGTCTTCTTTGTGCTGGTTTTGAAGCTCAAAACATACCTGAAGTCAGTGCTCCCTTTGCTCGTCTGTGAGTAGGCGACGGACAAATTTGGCTGCAACCCATCTCATGTGCAAATCTTCGGATGAAATCTCTGAACTGAACTCTATGATATTCCAGACATCTCACAGAGTTGATCAATGGTTCAGCGACGGTCTTCACGACTGAGGGCATTGATTTTGTAGACATTTTCGTACTCCTTGACGTTGAGGGGCGTCCTAAACATGGATGGTCTTCAATTGACATTTCTCCGTTTTTAAAACGTGAAAACCACTCGTGGACTCTGGTTATACTTAGGGCAGCATCCCCATAAGCAGTCTTAAGTATTACAACGGTTTTCGCGACCGATTTCCCCAGCAGGAAACAAATTTTCA
Source organism: Schistocerca serialis cubense (assembly GCF_023864345.2). Taxonomy (NCBI): domain Eukaryota; kingdom Metazoa; phylum Arthropoda; class Insecta; order Orthoptera; family Acrididae; genus Schistocerca; species Schistocerca serialis. Next base: position 1,242,633,805 of record NC_064638.1, read on the forward strand.
CAGCCGCGCGTTGCTCTCGACAATCTGCCATCACGTTTTCGCCGAAATGGAAAAAGTTGTTTTACTAAAATCTGTCACGAGCGAACCGATGGACTCACATAGACACAATGTCGCACACTGACTCAGGTTGCGTGACCGTAACGGACACATGGCCAAACAACGGGTTCCCCCACTCTCCCTTCCCACCACAGCCTAATTCATGTTGCTTATGGGTCCCCCCTCGTATGTCTTGCCATGGTACGTCCAGCTTTGTCGCAAATATTAGTAATGAAAAGCATAAAACCCACCGCCAGGAGAAGAGGTCCAATATGCTTCTGCCTTATTGCACCAACTGTGAGAAAACACGTACGTAAGGTATGGTTCATGTATTTATTATTATCACTGTTATATTAAGTTATTAAAATGACGATCTTCCGCACTGATACATGCTATACTGCAATTACTGACAAACAATACTGCAAATTGAATGTCGTCTTTACCGCGTTATACGGTACTTCATAACTTCATACCATCGGGACTGAACGGTATTTGTAAACTCCCTAGAGGGCTTCAAACGAGGCATCAATGCTGAAAGTCCTCTCACAATAGTCATTTGTAATATTACTAAATTTTTCTATTATATTCAATTACTTGAACACGTCATGAATTAAAAACAAAAGAACTGTGTCTTTTAGAGAACAAAAAAAGTCAAAGAATCGTTACATTCACAGAAATGAATCTTACTGAGAGTCTATTATCTACAGTTACGAGGTATTTAGAAACAGACAGCAGACTAGCAAAGATGGTAACATTAAGAAGCAAGGGGAATTCCACTGCTAAACGCAGAGGAGAGAGTGGACAGGTGGAAGGAGTAGACTGAAGGCATCTATGAAGGAGAGGAATTGCATGATGATGTGACAGAAGAAGAAGGTGGTATCGATATGGAAGTGATAGGGGCTCCAGCATTACAGTCAGAATTTAAAAGTGCTCTTAAAGACCTGAGATCAAATGAGGCAGAAGAGAGAAACAACATTCTACCGGGATTTACAATAGCATTTCGGGAAGTGACAACCAAACGACTGTTCACGTTGGTGTTTTGAATCTACGAGACTGGCTACATAACACGTCACTTTCGGAAAAATATCATCCACGCAATAGGATAAGAACGGCAGGTAAGTGCCAGAACTATCACACATTCAGCTCAAGAGAATGTGCATCTAACCTGCTAACAAGAATAACATACAGAAGAATGGAAAAAATTGACGATATGTTAGATGACGATCAGTTTGGTTTTAGGAAAGGTAAAGGCATCAGAGAGGCAGTTCTGACGTTGTGCTTAGTAACTGAAGCACGAATGAAGAAACATCAGTACACGCTCATCTGTTTTGTCAACCTGGAAAAAGCCCTCGACAGCGTAAAACAGTGCAAGATGTTCGAAGTAGGAGTGTCATCACTTCTGTCTCTATGTTGTTCATTTTTGGGACACAACCTACGACCAGCTTAGAGACAGAAGTGATGACACTTTCTGCAGGAACTGACCATCATTTTGCAGGACAGTGCTCAAGAACGTACAGTGCAAGCTGTTACTGATTTGGTTGGCTGATGGGGCTGCTAAGTGCTGTACCACCTACTGCACTCCCCTGACTTAAGCCCTCGTGAGTTCAACTCGATTTCTAAACTGAAGAAAACACTTCACGGCATTCGCTTCAAAACTGCTACAAATTCGTCGGGCAATAGACCTCACCGCTCGAACTGTCAACACAACTGGCACCACTAAGAGCATCCTACGACTTCCACATCGCTGATAACGGGTTATAAATAATGCTGGTGACTACTTTGAAGGTCAGTAAAACTTTGAAGCACGTATCTGTTTTGTGCGAGCTGTAAATAAATAGTAGCCACTATTAAAATTCCAATCCTCGTATATCAATGTAAACGATACTATTTGCATTAATCGGCTATCGTATTCAACTGCCCCATCTTTCGGGTCCGCTGGCTGTCGCAGTGTTTCAAGATGAGCCGCAGTGTAGAGACTGCGCGTGTTGGACTGTGGTACAGCTAAGGAGTAACGACGTGTGAGTATGCGGAGCCGTCAGCCGGCTGAGGCGTTATCGCGGCTACTGTGGGAGAAAAACAAGCGACTGGGGCAGCAGCTGCGAGACGACGGCAGGGATAGCTGAGCTGCGATCTTGACCGAGTTTCCGCGACAGAAATAAGTCGATCCCCACACGTCTGCTGCGACCGCGTCAAAGGCGCGCGAGCCAGCCGTAGGTTTTCACTGCGGCCTCCAAGTTGGATGAAAACACGACGGCTACAACTGCAAGTAAGGCAGCTTCCATTATACGGTTATACTGCTCAGGTTGAGTTCATTATCGCTGTAGAATTCTTCGAAAATGTTGTCTGCGCAAGATATAAGAAAAAGACACAAATTTACCATGCAGCGGGAAGTCTGCAAATGAACACACCGGGGAAAAAAACGTCCTGGAAGCACCAAGCCAATTCCGTGTAACGTCTTCTCTAGCCTCCATTGTGGTCTTAATTCTGCGAGAAAGAGACCGCACACGTTTCTTCAGGTATATCAGTTCCAGGTGGACCCTTTACGACGGACCTGCACCTACCTGTGAACATTGTCTCAGCAGATCATCAGTAGGAAAGCCGAGTGAAACCTACTGTACTTCGACGTGAACCAGGCTGCAATTTAAGTCACTAATCTAAGTTTCGGGAGAAAGTTTTCATACAAATGAAAGGTTGGAAATTTTGTCCTCAATTAATATATTCTGAAACTTAGGTGAACAAGTATTACTGCCAAGCCCGTGCTAGTCTTAACACAGTCACTCACAATCCCTTTCACTCACGTCAGCAAGTTTATGGTGTTGCATTTCCCGAAAACGTAATAGCTACAACAATACTGATTGTTTTTGATTGAGAATGCTCGTCAGATATTAAGTCTGTCGGTACCAAATGCAGTCACAGTTTTTTAGCCACCGACCTGCTCAATACGCCACGCGGAATATATGTCTTTTCTCGTCACGAAATTCACTTAAAATTCCGAAATTTCTACACACACATCGGAATAATTATGCCGTTACTTTCCAACACTTTTGATGTATGAAACACTGCTAGATCCGGCAACTTATTTCCATCGGAACTACTGCTACACACGTCCGATCTGTTTCATGACTGGGCTTCGACTCTTCTCTAGTATACTCTAAGTCTTCTCTACCAGCAGAGAAAGGCGCGCGAAGAATATTGCTTTACCATTGGTCAGTTTACTCAACAGCCAATAGCAAAATAACACTCTCCCGTGTCAGTCCGCGCTTTTCATCAATAACCAATCACAAAATAGCAAACCTAACGACTGCACTTTTACCGACGTAATTATTTAATATGCTGAAGTTCTGCTTATGCATAAAGTTATTTACTATTGTTATTTATACCTCAATTAACTTTCCCTTTACCATAAACTTACTTTACAAATCTATTCTACAAAAATCCCCTTTGTCCACATCCATACTTCTTCGAAATGTTCCCGCACTAAATACTACTACATAACAATTATCTTCATATTAACCTTAAACCACACTCACTCATCATTCATACTGCTAAAACACATTTATAACATTTTACATACACAAAAAGACATAATAACACTTTATGAAAATACTAGAACAGTTTATGAAAAACATTCTATTACTTTGGTGCACTTTAGTGGGCACAATCGAAACTAAAATCACAGTCCCCCTATTCAATATTGTCGTCTATCGGTTGATACATAAACTAACAAGGGGAGGCCGCCAATTGTGAAATTCAGATTCGATTCATACTGCGCATAATAAAAGCTCATGGCCAGAGGTGTAATGTGACAAAGCACCAAGATGCACTTCTCAGCCGTTGTCGAGAAACTCGACAGTTAAAAGAAACCGTTGCGGTGAAATACTCTATACGGTTAGTAATTTTGTACAGCGTCGTGGCGCAGCGGTAAGCGATCGGGTTTGTAATCGGAAGGTCGCCGGATCGAATCTCGCGCCATGCAACATTTTTTTTATTATTAGTTTTTTGTAATTCAAATATATATATATATATATATATATATATATATATATATATATATATATAAACTATTAATGAATTGCTTATGCATTTTGGTGAAGGCGGATCGCTCTCTAATTGTACCGCCTCCATTTTTCAGTTTGTTTAACAGGGCGTACCAAAGCTCTCACGTCCGCACTGATTTTCGACGATGTTATAAGTTGCGCTAGGGACCGCATCTAACTTCTTTCGAAGTTAGCAGGCAACTACGCTTTTATGCGGCGGCTCGTTTCGGCCCATTCAACATCTGTCCTTCAAGTGTAACGAGCGAGTAACGGAGCTTATATTTCATACCTGCCACAGCAAATTTGAGTTCGTGGGGTTTCCATTCTAATTCGAACGTTTGACATACGCTATACGTATTCGTTTCGGAATATCGTTTCTACGTCTTCCGTTAACTATACGTGGTTAACATTATGAAGACAATTAATGACATTTGTGAAATACAACTTTGTTTGCGGAAAACATAATGATGTTCAAAGTCGCCAGTTTTTCCACGACAAATGACCTTCAGCAACTTATTATATGCATAATTGTTGCAACTGATTGCCGGGAATTATATATATATATATATATATATATACCCGTGTGAGGTTGATAGATCCTCCATCGGGCGCCTCCCCAGGTGGCGGATAGGGGAAAGCCTCCCAGATATGGGTGGCACCGAGGAAATCAAATACTCGGGGCGGACCAAAACTATCACATCCTCGAGGATAAGTACCCGGAGTACAAACCGGCGAAACGAAGAAAACTAACACAAAAGCCCAGACACGTCTGTGTGGTAACCACCGGTACTCTGGCCAGCGTCTGTCACCAATGGTGCGGCTGATACGAGCTCCAGGAACTGAAAATCCCTGGTTCTAGCAAACTGGCGCAAGCCAGACGAATTACAAGCATAATGGCAAGTACACCTAAAAACAACATTACCCCAGGTGGACGATCCACCCGTCGCAAGACGGCAACCATGCACTCGGATTCTGGGGGACCTGGAGATGTACTAAAGGGCGAGTCGGAACGCTCTGGCAAACTACCCAAGAAAACACACACATACTTTGGCACCTTCAATATACAGACACTAATACAAACGGGAAAATTACACAATCTAACAACGGAACTCACCAGTCAAAAGATCTCGATCCTAGCGCTACAAGAAACAAGATACACGGATTCAGACACAATAGACTACGGAAACTACAGATTCTTCAAGAGTGGAACCAACAGGAAAATCGGCAAAGGAGGAGAACTCCTCGGCATGGCCTTCGCAGTAAACAAAAACATCCTAGACTCAGTAAAAGAAGTCAACGCGATCAACAACAGGCTCATGACCATGCGAATCAAACACGCCAACAAGAACTACACCCTCATCAACGTACATGCCCCCACGAACGCAGACAACAAGGACAAACCAGAAGAAACAGACAAATTCTGGGACAAACTCGAAACCACACTGGCAAAAATACCCCAAGACAACGCGAAAATTCTACTAGGTGATTTCAACGCACAAATCGGCAGAGAAAAACGCTACAGAAAACAGTAGGAAATTTCCCTGCACACAAATTCACCAACAAAAACGGCACCAGACTGATCGAACTCTGCCAGCAAAACAACCTCAAAATCATGTCAACCTCCCTGATGAAAAAGCCCAAGAAACAAAAGACGTGGCGATCACCAGTCCACTCACTATGCGAATTCCAGATAGATCACGTGGCAATCTCCTATGACTACCAGAAAGAAATCCACGACGTCCAAGTGAGAAAAGGCGCCAACATAGATTCGGACCACTACCTAACAAGAATCAAAATCAAACTCACACCAAGAAGACAACACAAAAAGAAATTGACCTCACCGAAATTTGATACAAGAAAGATCAGAGAATCGAACATCACAGAACACTGGGAAAAACAAGAGGCGAAAGACTGGACCAGCTTTAAACAAAAAATTGTGAACACAGCCAAAGAACTGATCCCACTGACTAGAAAACCCAGGCACCCTTGGTGGAACACTACCTGCGAAATCGCCCTACAAAATCGAAGAACAGCTTTCACAAACTACAACAGCAACAAAACACAAGAAACACAGGACAACTTCTATGAAATTCGAAGACAAACATCGAAAACAATAAGACAAGAGAAACGCAAATACATAAACGATCAGCTAAACTCCATCGAAGAAGACTTCAGAAATTTCAACACACGGGATTTCTACAGGAAGTTCGCCAACCAAGTCAAAGGGTACTCACCACAGAACCTCTGCTTCAGAAAAGAAGACGGAAAACTGGCACTTACCAACAAAGAAAGCTGTGAAGAGCTCGCGAAGTACTTTTCAAAATTACTAAATTGCCCGGAACCTAACTCAACCTTCGAACCCCGAGAACCGGCCAACGCACCGGAAGACACACCATCACCAACAAAAGAAGAAATCCTCCACTGCATAAAGAAACTGAAAAACAACAAGGCAGCCGGTGAAGACGGAATAACGGCAGAACTGCTGAAGAACCTAGGACCAAACTCGCTAAACGAAATCACACAAATCATACAGAACACCTGGACAACCGAAATCATACCTGACGACTGGAAGACCGCACTCATTCACCCGCTACACAAGAAAGGTGACAGGACAGACACAAACAATTATAGAGGAATTTCCCTGCTACCGGTCATCTACAAAATTCTATCAACCTGCCTTCTCACCAGAACGCAAGGACAACTGGAACCCGCCATCTCGGAATACCAAGCGGGTTTCAGACTCTGCACTTTCGTCGACTTCAAAAAGGCTTACGACTCGATCGACAGAAAGTCCCTCATCCAAATCCTCAGAGAAAAAGGCCTAGACCAAAAGACCCGAAGACTAATCGAACAGACACTAACCAATACAAAATCCAAAGTCAAATTCATGGGCGAAATCTCGGACTCCTTTGAAATCCACACTGGCCTAAGACAAGGAGATGGACTATCCCCGCTATTGTTCAACATCGTCCTGGACAAAGTAATGAGCGAATGGGAAGCTGAAGTCAGGAGACAAAACACCTGGAGACCAGTCACATTAGGAAGGAAAAGACTGGAAATCCCTTACCTAGCATTCGCAGACGACCCAGCGATACTGACCTATGACCCAACATCAGCAAAAACACAGATCGAAATCCTGAAAGAATACGCCGAGAAAGTTGGCCTACAAATCTCTTTTGAAAAAACGCAAGTCCTAACAAGAGAAGGCGACGACATCACAACCAAGTACGGCAAAATTAAAGGGGTCACACACTTCAGATACCTAGGCGAAATCATCGAACCGACCGGAACAGAGAAACTGGCTTACGAAGACAGACAACAGAAGACACGGAAATCACTAGGCATGGCACGAAACGTCTACAACAAACAATGCATTTCCAGAAACACCAAGATCAGACCCTGTAACACAGTGATCAAACCCGCCGTACTGTATGCCAGCGAAACACTAGCACTCAACAGGAAAATCAAAATTGAAAAAATCAAAAAAGAAGAACGCAAAATCATGAGGAAAATTTTAGGAGGAAGACCCACACCAGATGGCTACAGACTACAGAAGAACTCAACAGTAGAAGCATATTCGAACATCGAGAACGATATGAGAAAAAGGCGCCTTAAATTCTACGGACATTTAGATAGACTCCCTGAAACAAGACTTACCAAGAAAATTCTAGAACACATCAAGACACTTAAAGTCTCGGCACCCTGGATGGAAGGAGTCCGAAAAGACCTACAAGCAATTGGCACCACAAACACCACAGACAGAAGCACCTTCCGAAAACAGATAGACAATTGGGAAGTAAAGTCAGAAGCGCTAAAACAGCGGACCAAACAAGAATGGTCTGAGGAGAGAAAAGAGGCCCTCTCCAAGAGAATGAAGGAGTACTGGAAGGACAAGAAGAACAAGCCTTCAAAGTCATAAGCTTAACGATTTCCTTTTAGGGAAAATTCGCCAACAATAATAATAATATATATATATAGGGGCAACAGTGAAATACGGAGGAGATGGTGTTACTGTAAGCGGGTATGACATTATGAAGACAATTAATGACATTTGTGAAATACAACTTTGTTTGCGGAAAACATAATGATGTTCAAAGTCGCCAGTTTTTCCACGACAAACGACCTTCAACAACTTATTATATGTATAATTGTTGCAACTGATTGCCGAGGATTATATATATATATATATATATATATATATATATATATATATATATATATATATATATATATATATATATATGTGTGTGTGTGTGTGTGTGTGTGTGTATAGACACATTTGAATAACAAAAAACAAAACTAAAAAAAAAAAATTGCATGGGGCGAGATTCGATCCGGCGACCTTCGGATTACGAACCCGAGCGCTTACCGCTGCGCCACGACGCTGTCGATAATTATTAATCGTTGAGAGAATTTCACCGCAACGGTTTATTTTGACTGTCGATTTTCTCGACAACGGCTGAGAAGTGCATCTTGGTGCTTTGCCACATTACACCTCTGGCCATGAGCTTTTATCATGCGCAGTATGAATTGAATCTGAATTTCACAATTGGCGGCCTCCCCTTGTAAGTGCGCGACCAGTCTCGCGTCACCATCTGTCACTATCCAGCTCTGAGACACATCTCCCACTTAACCGCCTCCATGGCAGGATCGTTACACGGCGCTACGCCTCACACTCACTTATGACTAGAACTACCAAAATGCGACGATGTTAACTGCTGAGTTTCACCAGCTGTTCCAAATTGTCCGAGACATTTTGACTAGGATTAAGCTCGGGTTATTCAGGGGACTAGTCGAGGCGCCGTAGGATTACGGATATTTCTCAGATCAGAAAATTATACATGTAGCCCTGCGAATATGATGTCTTCTCAGAAGAGGGGAATTTCTACACTAGAGCGTACTCATGAGTTATGCGAGGGGCGTTCAATAAGTAATACAGTACTTATTTCTCACCCAGATTCGGTTGGAAAAATAGGAATTTATTGCTGAATATCGTGGAATATTTCCTCTTCAGATCCTATAGTTCTGGTTGGTGGCTGTAAGTCGCCTTCAAAATGGCTTCTGTAACTCATGTGCGATCCTAGCAGGTAGCTGTTACTGAGTTTCTTTTGGCGGAAAATCCAAGCATCGCGGATATTCATAGGCATTTGCAAAATGTCTATGGCGATATGGAAGTGAACAAAAGCACGGTGAGTCGTTGGAAGAGGCGTCTGTGATCATCGCATCAAGGTCGTACAAACCTGTCCCGTCTCCCGCGTGGCAGCCTGAAATGTTGGAACGTCTGACTCTCTTTCGAGGTGATCGACGGATCACAAACATCTCACTGCTCAACTTGACTTCTCTGTTGGTAGTGCTGACACACTCGTCCACCGGTTGTGGTACTCAAATTCGTGTGTACACTGGGATCCTCGCCGCCTATCAGAAGATCATAAAGAGCAACGAAGGACCATCTGTCTGTAAATGCTTAGACCAAGCGTGGCAATTTTTTGAAGAACTTCGACACAGGGGATGGGTTCATCACGTAGAACCGGAAACGAAACGGCAATCCATGGAATGGTACCGCACTATCTATTCTCCGAAGAAATAATTCCAAACCGGATCCTGAGCCACTGAAATCATGGCGTCGGTCTTCTGGCACTCTGAAGGCGTTATTCTGTATGATGTCTTCCATCACTGAGCAAAGTGAAGTGGTTGAAAGTGACTGTCATTGACAAAATGTAACACTCGTTTCCAGTTCCTGTCTCTTAGGGCATTTATTATCACTGTTGAAAGGAGTATACTGGGTCACACTTGTATGCGGCACCAGAATTAGATAAGAATATTAATAAATAAAAATGAAACTAGTATGATGTAAACGATGAATGTCTCTGATAGATTCGATAATGTGGATCGCTGACTGTGGACGACCGCAGAGCCAGAGATATTGCTAGTGTTGGAGTAAGAGTGCGCTGGGTGCTCGGTTGTAGGTAACTGTCTGGCAGGGAAAGACGATGGAGTCGGTAGTTTTTGGGGTGTGATATGTGAAGCCACCAAGAGTGTCATTAATGTAGGTATGTCAGTATTGTTAAATATGGAAGCAGAAGTCTTCAGGCAAATAAGGTAAAGATGTTAAATAATTATGATTTCTGTTTTTGCCAGTGCGTTAATATACATGAGTTGGCTGATAATTTGTAATTGTTGAGCGACCCCAGAATGTACGTAAGCGGCTTTGATAAAAAAAAGGTTAGTTAGATATTTCATTTTTGTAATGCTTTTAAGATTTGTTAACAGTGCTATGTGTAATTTGATGATTTACATTTATTTTGGATTAATAACGTTAGATAATACTGGATGTTTGGATCTCATTGTTTGCGAATCAATTGGAAGTAATGTAATTTAAATTGTCAGATGCGTTTCAAAAGACAAACTTAACTTGCAATATAATTTTTCTAAAAAAAAAAATACCTAAGTGTTAGTAATTCACCGTAGTCAGTACTGTCTCCTGTCCAGGTCATATATTTTTCAAAGAAGTTCGATTTTCTGAAATGTTACCGTTTATCAGCCAAAGGAAATTCATGTGCATTTCAAAGTATTATGGCCAGCATTGCACACTGCTGAGCCTGTAGTTAGCATTTTTTTTTAATGAGAGACTAAAATATATCGCTTCCACCACTGCTATGTGTACAGGGACCAAAGTTATCAGTTTTGAACAGGGCCAGATGATTCAGTGCCTAAGCGGCTGTATATATTTTTCAGTGACTGTATTTCATTATTGGTATTGGGAGATGCATTGCCCAATCGATTCGTGTAAAATTTTGCTAATAATAACATAAAGTAAGCTGCTTCCTGTACTCGGGTAGGCGCGCCGGCCCCGGATCGAATCTGCCCGGAGGATTAGCGACGAGGGCCGGTGTGCCAGCCAGTCTGGATGTGGTTTTTAGGGGGTTTTCCACATCCTACTAGGTGAATACCGGACTGGTCCCCACGTCCCACCTCAGTTACACAACTCGCAGACATTTGAAACACATTCACGCTATTTCCCGGTTTACACTAGACGCCGACAGCTGGGGTACAGAAATTCCCCCCCCAGGGGGTAAGGGGTGGAGGCAGGAAGAGCATCCGACCACCCCTTCACTTTAAAATGCCAAAGCCGGTTAACCATGGCCGACCCTGTGTCACCGCGGGGCAAAGAGCAAGCGATAGATAGTTTTTACGCCGTGTTACATAGCTGCGAGTGATATGCCATCGCTGTAGACACGTCGTACAGTCCGTGTTGATAAATCAACATATTAGGGAACTTCATTCAGTGCTCGGCACAAACTTTCAACTTAACCCATTGATTTCAATCAATGTCCGCTGGCAGCCAAGTCTGTTATTCCTTCGCGTCTTCCTCCATTTAGTGTGTTGTCACGGAGATTGAAGTATTTCATGCTCGGAACATAGCCTTAAGAAAACATAAGAATAAAGTTCTGTCTCCATTTAGCAGCAAAATGATTTCCCTCAACACAAATGGTCTTCTTCGGTTGACACTGAAGCTCAACATATACAACGCGTAAAAGTGTCAATAACCTGGAAATAAATCTTCAACTAAACGGTGAGTTCACTGAATGCTTGATAACACAGTCCTTTTATCACTGGAACACCCAGATATTCTCCATACTGTGATACAGTCTTCCCACTAGACTTAACACGCTCCCACAGGGAGGCGTAAGTCTGAACGGAATGAAACTTAAAGCACCGGGAAGACAGGAAAAATTTGCAAATCCCTTCAGCCTCGCCAGAAGAGTCTGATAGCTTCCACGAGCAAGTCGCTGAACTTAATAATGTCCACTGGAGGCGGAAGTGGGGGTGGTGCGCGGTCGGGAGCGTTGCTGGGTCCGTAGTAGAAGGCATCCGTTGACTGTCTGCTACGGAACTACCGGCATGGGTGCCGGTCTGGTCATAAACGAACGCATGGCGAAGGTATATCTGCATTCGACTGGCCACACGTGACACAGCGGATGCAGGACACAGCTCCGCACCTGGAGTGACCCCTGTGGCAGTTGTGAGCACCACCTGTTTTCATGTCTGGTGTGCGAAAGGCCCTCAGCGGATCGAGACGAAATTTCTTGGCTCGCTGGACTGTGCCATCGTCGAGCTGCAGGGGCTATGCTTGCTGCAGCCCACCTGGCAGAAGTGTGTTGCAGGGCGGTGTCAGCGCCTAATGACTTCCGTGATACGCCAAGCACGACCAGACACTGTAGCTTCTTTCTTCAGTTTTGTCACGTCTCCATGTTGGTCCAACGTCCTGCGCTGATTCCTTACAATCTGGTACGCACACACAACTTTAGTGCCATGACGTACGTCAGTGATGGGGGATCATATGATCGTTTACTCGTCTGCTACCAGTTCTACACCACATAAATCAAGGATCTCCTGTTCGAAGACTTGGCGGCTGCTCAGAAGACGTTCTTTTTGGCGTCGCCAATCCTCTGACTGATACTGTGCGCCAGGGTGCTATTCCCTCTCCTTTAGCAACGTCTCCACGTCTTAGCGACACCTACACCCAACGTTCTCAATTATTTGTTGTATTAGAGAATGAAAATACCGCTTCAGTTGCAAGTTTCTTTATTTTTATGTTCTTACACCACTACGGGTTTCGGGATACTGCATGCCCAAGGTCCACTCGGTTTCTCTCAAGAACAGCTGTATAACGTCCTCTTTTAATAGAACTAATTAATTATGACTACGAGGCGTTATTGTGAGTTATTATGTGTGTCCTCAGTAAATGAAAATATGCCTGTCATTCATCATGTAAAATTTCACCGTCTCACGCTTTATCTTTAGCGACACTTGTTGGATCGCCGGCTTTTAGTTAAGTTTATTACCCTGCTGTATTGCTCCTACTGTAAATGTGTCCCTTTGCTGCTACTGCTGCTAGGTATTAGATAGTATAGAGCTAAGACGGTAAGGAGTTGGAGGTTTAGCTACCCCCCATTTTGGGGGGTACCAAGATTTTTTTCTTTTTAAATAGGAGTGCCGTATCTTAGCTCATGACTATGGCCTAGAGCACGTTATTTCATAGCACCTTATGCTTCCACACTAAAATCTACATACCGCCCATGGAAAAGGAAAGAAAAAATCATTTAGTTTTACGGTTTTATGAATAAGCATCAAGTAACCGGCTCCCAGCTAGGAGTATTACTACGGTTCATACAGCCCCTGTTTCAGTATGTTTCTTTACCGCTCAGAATGTACTCTTAACGCTTTTCATGCAACTTTTTCGTAATGCTTTTTCCTTTTGTCCGGAAATCACTAATTCTAATTGTGGAAGACCGGGATAGCTGGTCTTGCATTATTCTTCCCTTCAACAGATGACAATACTACTTCCAATGTAGCTTATCAATTTGCTTCCTCCTTCCCGGACGCTACTCCGAGCTCTGCGCTCACTGGTTGAACACCGCGTCCTATACTCTCCAGCGCGGACCTCGGGGTCGTAGCTCAAAATGTAAGTGTCCCGGTGTTCACTCCCTGTCCGCTGTATTGTTTAGTGCTGATTTGGCATTGACTTACCGCACCCAGCTGTTCCCTAAAATGTTGTATGGTACCGCTTTCATTTTCTCACGCGTACTAGCGCGTAAAAAGTTTTTGTTAACTTCAAAAAAATGGTCCAATTGGTTCTGAGCACTATGGGACTTAACATCTGAGGTCGTCAGTCCTCTAGACTTAGAACTACTTAAACCTAACTAACCTAAGGACATCACACACATCCAGACCCGAGGCAGGATTCGAACCTGCAACCGTAGCACCAGCGCGGTTCCGGACTGAAGCGCATAGAACCGCTCGGCCACAACGGCCGGCTTGTTAGCTTCGGTCTCTTGTTTATTTTTAGTATCACAACTGACGATGGACATGTAATAGCTCGATATCGATCATGGTCTAAGCATTCAAAAATAAAACCTTACAATTGAAGCGGTATATTCAGTCTATTCTATAGTTCTCAGTTGCGGCTGATCCTCCGACAGATTTTTTATATGATATGTAAAAGAACCCACTCCTCTGTTTCTTAATGCATCTCCTATCATCTTGTTAGTGCTTTACACAATTTACTTTCCTCAACATTTCAGTGGAAAACCTCACTTCCTATCTTACCACTCCTCTTAGTTTATAGCGGATAGGACAACGACTGGCTTAACATTGAAATTGTGTAAGGTGTCAGGCAAATCCAACACCTTCCATGAAAACCCTGACATGATAAGCAAATTCAGTAGTATGTCACATAGCTCCGAATAAATCGTGACATTAAATTAACCAAAGTAATACGAGTAACGAGTGAGCAAATGGAATACCACAGACTAACACAAGAATGCCTCAATGCATGTCATACCCTCCCACCGAGAGACAGACGCAGTGCCGAGGGGAGAAACGAGAACAGAAGCCGAGAGCAGAACTGTGTTAAGCTGGAAGGCCCTACGATAAGGGACGGACGCCCATGTTGCCAGCTAACCGCTAGGACCACCCCCCAGCTCATGTTAAAAGATAGAGCCCTCCAGAAGAACAGTATATATCTCACGATAACACAAAAAGGGCCAACCCAACTGCAAGTTTTTGCGTGAGACTTTTTCGCGTCTCTGTTACGTCAGGACCACCCCCCAGCCCATGATAAAAGATAGACCCCTCCAGAAGAACAGTATAGATCTTGCGATAACACTAAAAGGACCACACCAGCTGCAAGTTTTAGCGCGAGACTTTTTCGCGTCTCTTTTACGTTGCAAACTTTAAAAACTTTGCCCCACCACGAAAAGTATAACGTTTCTCATCGGATAGACAGAATTTTTGTAGGCGGAGCTTAAGGTTCACATTGAGACCCTGATTGGTCAGATGAAAACACTGCCAGATAGCTTTTTTAAACCAACTTTGGTAAATTGTAGTAAGGAGAAGTTAGGGGAGAGTTGCTTCCGAGACGGTGAGGTGAGTGGAGCTGTGCTGCCCGCCGCCCCCTGACGAACACCGACAAGGTAATGAACGCACGCGATGCCGCATAACAGCGCATAAAGCTTCACTCATAACTGCAGAAGTCTCATCTGTTACACCCCCTTTTTGCGTAATACTAGTGTCGATCGTCAATTAAAGCTCATGGTATTCACATTTGCCGGCCGCGGTGGCCAAGCGGTTAAAGGCGCTACAGTCTGGAACCGCGCGGCCGCTACGGGTGCAGGTTCGAATCCTGCCTCGGGCATGGATGTGTGTGATGTCCTTAGGTTGGTTAGGTTTAAGTAGTTCTACGTTCTAGGGGACTGATGACCTTAGAAGTTAAGTCCCATAGTACTCAGAGCCATTTGAACCTTTTTTTGTTCACATTTGTCACGTCAAGTAAAAATCTGAAACGCGATGATTTTTCTGTTATATAGTTATTGAGAAGCCACATCAGCCACTGTAATTTACGACAAGTTAGATAAGTAATTAAAGATAATTGAGGGTCACTGTAGACCTTTTTGATAGTTTTCTCTTTTGTGAAACTTAATTTAAACCTAGATTATAGATGTGATATGGCATAGGTCATCCTTCGATCCATTGTAGAACTTGGAAACCCATTCAGGGAATATTCGCTCACATTTTTGTTGAACGCAGTTGGTTTTTACCATCCTGTATTAAAAAATTCCTTTTATCAATAGTGCAATTTATAAACAATGTTTTGTGAGTAGAATAAAATTTCCAATGGTAAACGTAACTGCTTTTTCGACGTTATTTTACCAGCTAACTAAAAATAGGAAAGCCTTGAACCCCTTCCACTAAATTTAGTTAGTATTAAGATTCTTGTACAGGGAGTGCAGTGGAGCTGACGCTGAAATCATTAAGTATTTGGTTATATGATCGCTAGTCTCACTGAACTCTACTGAATTATACATGTCATGTGTGGTCTGGCGTCTCCTTACCAGCAACAGACCCCAGGTTCAAACTAGTCATTTCCCTAAAAAACACGCTCAGAGTGTTGTTGCACGAAAGTGGTAGGGAGACACGATATAGAACAAACAGACACCACGCAGAATGTTCGAATTGGAGGGAAAAATTTCTCCCATCTAGGAAGCAACATTACACAGGATGTACACAGGAGGTACACTGACACAGATGAAGAAAACGTTTTGGAAAGAAATACACTTACGTCGAGAAGGAGACCACAGTGATAGTTTGTTTTGATAATAATTGATTATCCGACACAATCGCTTTTATGTATAACGGAATGACCTGTTTCCGCCAGTAAGTGCCATTCTCTCATCACAAAACGCAGAGCGTTCTCAACGTTCAAAAATATGTGTGAAATCTTATGGGACTTAGCTGCTAAGGTCATCAGTCCCTAAGCTTACACCCAACAGGACTCGAACCTCCGCCGGGACCAACCGCACAGTCCATGACTGCAGCCCATCAGACCGCGTGGCTAATCCCGCGCGGCGTTCTCAACGTTGACGACGTGGTTTCGCAGTGATGGGACTGAATCACAGCCTACATTTCACGTTATAATAATGCAGATGCTGCCCTAAATAAGTCATTCGATACAAATTTGTGCAATTGCGCTGGATAATAAATTATTCTAAAAAACGTTCTTCAACAAAAGAGAACTACTGGTATCACTTATTTCTATAGAAATGTGGAAGTTACTGAACGAGTACTTCATTGTATGTAAGAGAAACGTCGTCCGTCGGAAATTCGGGGAAGAAGAATCTGAAAGTACTTCTGATTTGATACATCTACATCCATACTCCGCAAGTCACCTGACGGTGTGTGGCGGAGGGTACCTTGAGTACCTCTATCGGTTCTCCCTTCTATTCCAGTCTCGTATTGTTCGTGGAAAGAAGGATTGTCGGTATGCCTCTGTGTGGGCTCTAATCTCTCTGATTTTATCCTCATGGTCTCTTCGCGAGATATACGTAGGAGGGAGCAATAAACTGCTTGACTCCTCGGTGAAGGTATGTTCGCGAAACTTCAACAAAAGCTCGTACCGAGCTACTGAGCGTCTCTCCTGCAGAGTCTTCCACTGGAGTTTATCTATCATCTTCGTAAAGCTTTCGCTATTACTAAATGATTCTGTAACGAAGCGCGCTGCTCTCCGTTGGATCTTCTCTATCTCTTCTATCAACCCTATCTGGCACGGATCCCACACTGCTGAGCAGTATTCAAGCAGTGGGCGAATAAGTGTACTGTAACTTACTTCCTTTGTTTTAGGATTCCATTTCCTTAGGATTCTTCCAATGAATCTCAGTCTGGCATCTGCGTTACCGACGATCAACTTTATATGATCATTCCATTTTAAATCACTCCTACTGCGTACTCTCAGATAATTTATGGAATTAACTGCTTCCAGTTGCTGACGTGCTATATTGTAGCTAAATGATAAGGGATCTTTCTTTCTATGTATTCGCAGCACATTACACTTGTCTACATTGAGATTCAATTGCCATTCCCTGCACAATGCGTCAATTCGCTGCAGATCCTCCTGCATTTCAGTACAATTTTCCATTGTTACAACCTCTCGATATACCACCGCATCATCCGCAAAAAGCCTCAGTGAACTTCCGATGTCATCCACAAGGTCATTTATGTATATTGTGAATAGCAACGGTCCTACGACACTCCTCTGCGGCACACCTGAAATCACTCTTACTTCGGAAGACTTCTCTCCGTTGAGAATGACATGCTGCGTTCTGTTATCTAGGAATTCCTCAATCCAATCATACAATTCCCCTGATAGTCCATAGGCTCTTACTTTGTTCATTAAACGACTGTGGGGAACTGTATGGAACGCCTTGCGGAAGTCAAGAAACACGGCATATACCTGTCAACCCGTGTCTATGGCCCTCTGAGTCTCGTGGACGAATAGCGCGAGCTGGGTTTCACACGATCGTCTTTTTCGATGCTGATACCTGCAGAGTAGATTTTTAGTCTCCAGAAAAGTCATTATACTCGAACATAATACGTGTTCCAAAACTCTACAACTGATCGACGTTAGAGATATAGGTCTATAGTTCTGCACATCTGTTCGACGTCCCTTCTTGAAAATGGGGATGACCTGTGCCTTTTCCAATTCTTTGGAACGCTACGCTCTTCTAGAGACCTACGGTACACCGCTGCACGAAGGGGGGCAAGTTCCTTTGCGTACTCTGTGTAAAATCGAACGGGTATCCCATCAGGTCCAGCGGCCTTTCCTCTTTTGAGCGATTTTAATTGTTTCTCCATCCCTCTGTCGTCTATTTCGATATCTACCATTTTGTCATCTGTGCGACAATCTAGAGATGGAACTACAGTGCAGTCTTCCTCTGTGAAACAGCTTTGGAAAAAGACATTAATATTTCGGCATTTAGTCTATCCTCTGTTTCAGTACCATTTTGGTCAAAGAGCGTCTGGACATTTTGCATTGGTCCACCTACCGCTTTGACATAAGACCAAAATTTCTTATGATTTTTTTGCCAAGTCAGTACATAGAACATTACTTTCGAATTCATACGAGTAGAACGCCTCTCGCATAGCCCTCCTCACACTACATTTCGCTTCGCGTAATTTTTGTTTGTCTGCAAGACTTTGGCTATGTTTGTGTTTGCTGTGAAGTTCCCTTTGCTTCCGCAGCAGTTTTCTAACTCGGTTGTTGTACCACGGTGGCTCTATCCATCTCTTACGATCTTGCTTGGCACATACTCATCTAAAGCATATTGTACAATGGTTTTGAACTTTGTCCACTGATTCTCAACACTATTTGTACTTGAGACAAAACTTTTGTGTTGAGCCGTCAGGTACTCGGAAATCTGATTTTCGTCACTTTTGCTAAACAGAAAAATGTTCCTACCTTTTTTAACATTTCTGTTTGCGGCTGAAATCATCGATGCAGTAACCGCTTTATGATCGCTGATTCCCTGTTCTGCGTTAACTGTTTCAAATAGTTCGGGTCTGTTTGTCACTATCGCCACGAGTCGGTTCTCTGTTTAACTGCTCAAGGTAGTTTTCAGATAAAGCACTTAAAAAAAATTCACTGGATTCTTTGTCCCTGCCACCCGTTATGAACGTTTGAGTCTCCCAGGCTACATCCGGCAAATTATAATCTCCACCCAGAACTACAACATGGCGGGGAAATCTACTCGAAATATTTTCCAAATTATCCTTCAGGTGCTCAGCCACAACAGCTGCTGAGCCAGGGGGCCTATAGAGACATCCAATTACCATGTCTGAGCCTGCTTTAACCGTGACTTTCACCCAAATTATTTCAAATTTCGAATCTCCATCAATTTCCTTCGATACTATTGCACTTCTTATCGCCATAATCACGCCTCCCCCTTCACTGTCCAGCCTGTCTCTACGGTATACATTCCAATCTGAGTTTAGAATTTCATTACTGTTTACATCTGGTTTCAGCCAACTTTCTGTCCCTTGTACTATGTGGACATTGTGACCGTTTACTAATGAGAGCAGTTCTGGGACCTTTCTATAGACTCACCTGCAGTTTACTATTAGCACATTAATATTGTTATTCCCTGTTGCATTATGCCTACTCCTACCTTGCCGCGTCTCAGGAGGCGTTTTGTCGGGCCTAGGGAGGGAATTCTTTAACCTAAAAAAACCTACATGTGCACTCCACACGTACTCCGCTACCCTTGTAGCCGCTTCCTGCGTGTAGTGCAACTAATTATGTTAGATATTATTTGGGCAGTTCGAAATCGTCAGGAATGCCGGAGGGAAGTGCGATAGGACCGTCATTATTTTCTACGTACATAAATGATATGGTGGATAAGTTGGGCAGCAATCTGCGGTTGTTTGCTGATGATAATGTGGTATACGGCAAGATGTCGAAGTTGAGTGACTAGGAGGATACGACTGTACTAGGATACAAGATGATTTAGACAAAAGTTACAGTTGGTGTGACGGACGACACTCCGTCTTCAGGCCACGAGTGGCCTACCGGAACCATCCGACCGCCGTGTAATCCTCATGGAGGATGCGGATAGGAGGGGCGTGGTGTCTGCACACCACTCTCCCGGTCGTTATGATGGTATTCTTGAACGAAGCCGCTACTATTCGGTCGAGTAGCTCCTCAATTGGCATCACGAGGCTGAGTGCACCCCGAAAAATGGCAACAGCGCATGGTGGCTGGATGCTCACCCATCCAAGTGCCGGCCACGCCCAACAGCGCATAACTTCGTTGATCTCACGGGAACCGGTGTGACGAATGACAGCTATCTCTTAATATAGCAAAACGTAAATTAATGCGGATGAGTAGGAAAAACAAACCCTCAGTGTTCGAATGCAGCATTAGTAGCGTCCTGCTTGATACAATCACGAAGTTTAAATATCTAGACGTAACGTTGCAAAGCGATATGAGACGGAACGAACATGCGAGGATTATGGCAGGGAGTGCGTTTCGTTGACTTTGGTATATTGGGAAAATTATGCCGTTAGTCTCAGTCTCTTTCATATCCTAGTTCAGAGATGGAGGATCCTATTTCTGGATTACATCCGGTTCTGAGGGTTTGCAGCACTAACAGCAATGCCAAAGTCCAGCTGTATGTATGATATATCAAGTCTACCTTTAGTGCCCTATGCCACCGCTCAGCCACACCGTTGCTCGCTGGTGATACGCATTAGTAAGTAGTGTCGAATTCTCCTAGTTTGACCAATTTTAGGAACAGCGTGGATCTGAATTGTCACCGTTGATCGGTCATCATATACGAGGGCAGTTCAATAAGTAATGCAACACATTTTTTTTCTCGGCCAATTTTGGTTGACAAAACCGGAAATTTCTTGTGGAATATTTTCAAACATTCCCGCTTCGTCTCGTATAGTTTCATTGACTTCCGACAGGTGGCAGCGCTGTACGGAGCTGTTAAAATGGCGTCTGTAACGGATGTGCGTTGCTAACAACGGGCAGTGATCGAGTTTCTTTTGGCGGAAATTCCAGGGCATCTCAGATAGTCATAGGCGCTTGCAGAATGTCTACGGTGATCTGGCAGTGGACAAAAGCACGGTAAGTCGTTGGGCAAAGCGTGTGTCATCATCGCCGCAAGGTCAAGCAAGACTGTCTGATCTCCCGCGTGCGGGCCGGCCGTGCACAGCTGTGACTCCTGCAATGGCGGAGCGTGCGAACACACTCGTTCGAGATGATCGACGGATCACCATCAAACAACTCAGTGCTCAACTTGACATCTCTGTTGGTAGTGCTGTCACAATAGTTCACCAGTTGGGATATTCAAAGGTTTGTTCCCGCTGGGTCCCTCGTTGTCTAACCGAACACCATAAAGAGCAAAGGAGAACCATCTGTGCGGAATTGCTTGCTCGTCATGTGGCTGAGGGTGACAATTTCTTGTCAAAGATTGTTACAGGCGATGAAACATGGGTTCATCACTTCGAACCTGAAACAAAACGGCAATCAATGGAGTGGCGCCACACCCACTCCCCTACCAAGAAAAAGTTTAAAGCCATACCCTCAGCAGGTAAAGTCATGGTTACAGTCTTCTCGGACGCTGAAGGGGTTATTCTGTTCGATGTCCTTCCCCATGGTCAAACGATCAACTCTGGAGTGTATGTGCTACTCTTCAGAAATTGAAGAAACGACTTCAGCGTGTTCGTAGGCACAAAAATCTCAACGAACTTCTCCTTCTTCATGACAACGCAAGACCTCACACAAGTCTTCGCACCCGAGAGGAGCTCACAAAACTTCAGTGGACTGTTCTTCCTCATGCACCCTACAATCCCGATCTCGCACCGTCGGATTTCCATATGTTTGGCCCAATGAAGGACGCAATCCGTGGGAGGCACTACGCGGATGATGAAGAAGTTATTGATGCAGTACGACGTTGGCTCCGACATCGACCAGTGGAATGGTACCGTGCAGGCATACAGGCCCTCATTTCAAGGTGTCGTAAGGCCGTAGCATTGAATGGAGATTAAGTTGAAAAATAGTGTTGTGTAGCTAAAAGATTGGGGAATAACCTGGTGTATTTCAATGCTGAATAAAACAACCCCTGTTTCAGAAAAAAAATGTATTTCATTACTTATTGAACTGCCCTCGTAAAGCAGACATCCTAAACGCGCAATCCATGGCGACAAAAATACTCTCGACAATGTCTCTGCTAAAGTGTATATCAATTATGATGCTTCTGCCCGTCTTGTATAACGATCTGCTCCCGTCATTAAGCCCCTGTACTCTTCAGAAAGTGGTAATGGGCCCACAGTATCTAAGTGCATGAGTGAGAATCTCTTTGTAGTTGGAGGAAACTCTCCAATAGCTTTGTGTACGTGTCGTCCAATATTACTTCTTTGTCATAACATGCATCCCTTTATCCTACTGCGGCAATCTTTCTCTGTACTTGACCAGACGAAACGTTCTATCATATGCTTCCTACATGCGCTGATATATGGGTGATTCAACTCGTGGTTGGTGCCAAAAGCAACTTTCTGTAGCTTCACTGGAACGAACTGTCCTTCGGTAGCACCATATTTTAACACTCGTGCCCGCTGGTTGTACTAATTTCAGCTGAAGGCCTGTCGTAAAGTCCTGCTGATAAACTTGTAGCTGCGAGCCGTGCGTTTGTGCTGCTGCCAATTGTTCACAGTCCGTAGTCTGCGAAACAGTCTCAGCCCACGATAGGAAACACGCGACTATATTTTCGGCGCCTTTTATGTGACTGACATTTGTTGTGAACTGACGAATACGTTCCAGCTGGTGAAACTGGCGGGCAGAATAGTCATTGAATGCAAAGCTTATCGGCTTATGGTCGGTGTACACAGCAAATGATCTTGCCTCTACATACGGGCGTAAATACATGATCGCTTCGTAGATTGCCGACATTTCCCTATCATAAGCGTTCCACTTCACTTGCTTTACTGTTATTTCATGTGAGTCAAAAAAAGAAAGAAAAAAGGCTGCCATTGCCCGTTTACACGCTGATGAAGTGCTGCTCCCAATACTCGCCGGCTGGCGTCTACTCCTACATCTGCACTTATGGATAGAGTTGCCTGCGGTACCAGGTAAGCTAGTGAGCTATTACTATCGCTTTTCGTAAGTCTGACCGTACATGTTGAAACGCCCAGTCCATGTCCGTATTCCATTGTAATGGGCGCTTGTCGTTCGCATGTCGCGCGGAGTGGCCGCGTGGTTTGAGGCGGCATGTCACGGATTGCGCGAACCCTCCCGCCGCAGGTTCGAGTCCTCCCTCGGGCATGGGCGTGCATGTGTGTTGTTCCTAGCATAAGTTAGTTTAAGTAGTGTGTAAGTCTAGGAACCGATGACCTCAGCAGTTTGACCTCTTAGGAATTCACCGGCTGGTGTGGCCGTGCGGTTCTAGGCGCTTCAGTCTGGAACCGCCTGACCGCTACGGTCGCAGGTTCGAATCCTGCCTCGGCATGGATGTGTGTGATGCCCTTAGGTTAGTTAGGTTTAAGTAGTTCTAAGTTCTAGGGGACTGATGACCACATTTGTTAAGTCCCATAGTGCTCAGAGCCATTTGAACCATTTTTTTGAACCTTAGGAATTCACACAAATTTGAACATTTCCGTTCGCATGTCACCCTGCAAGAGCGTCTGTTAACAGTGCCTGTACATCCGTTGCTTTCGGCAGATGCTGTCTATAGAAACTGACTACCCAGAAATCTAAGTTAGTGGTAGAGTAACCTCCTCGATTATCGCTCTCTTATCCCCGAGCGGGAGTATCCAGTATTGAAACATCATAACCCAAAAATGTTACTTGCCTTCTCCGTAGCTCGCATTTTACGTCATTGACTGCTGTAACATACTCGTCGATACGTTCAAACCCGGCTTATAATTGTCGGTGAGGTCAGTGTGTTGTCCCAGTACGCCAGTTACTATCTCGTGATTTCTTTTAATCTCCTCCTCGTGTAGCTGTTCTGACGCCGATGACATGAAAATGTCTTCAAGATAGACAAAACACCCTTTGAGCCCTCTTTGTGTTTCAGCTGTAGTCGTAAATCGTTGCCATATTTGCATTTCATGTTTCAACCCAAAAAAGCATTCTGACGTAATCGTATAAACCAAATGGCGTTGTGACTGCCGTCTTGAACATATCTTCTCCCACTACGAGCATCTGATCATAAAGTTTTTTGTAATCAATGATGTAAAGATTACCCCCCCCCCCCCCCGGCTAACTCGTTTGTGAATTTACGAATGTTAGGTACTGGGTAACGGTCTGGTATGGTACCTGAACTCCGCATGGCCTCCCCGACAGGTCTTGTTTTTTTCACCAAATGTATAGGTAACTCCCATGGGGAATCCGACCTACGTATCACACCTGCCGTCAGTAATGCCTCAGATTCTGCTTTCGGCGCTATGAACTGACCAAGTGCTAACCTGCGAAATCGTTGATGGACTGATTGACCGGACGTGGTGTAGACGTGATGCACAGTCTTGTGAATCACTGCGGGCGTCCTTTTCACATTTTTGGCCCTTTCGACATGTGACACCACTCCGTATTTATACTTATCGATGAGGTCAGTGTCTTGTCCCAGTACGCCAGTAAGTATCTCGCGATTTTTTTTCAGTCTGTGCGTTACTGATGTCTATCACAATTTTCATGTCATAAAGAAAATATACACCCAATAATGCTTCTAAAATCTCTGCCAGAAGAAAGTCCAGCAACTGTCGCGCTCGAACCCTAGATCCACCTCTATCGTGCACGTGCCGTGAGTAGCTACAGCGGATCTATTTACTGGAGTTAATTCCATTAATGAAATGTCTTTCACCTCTCGATAGTCTGTGAAAGGTGGTACACCGATATCCTATCCAGAATCCAATAGGCAATAGCGGTTTAATTTAACGTCCCTGACATACAGCCTTCTGGAAGGGGTGAGGAAATTTTTAACATTTTTCACACTTCTGTAGTCCCCATCGCCGCCGCCTCTTTGTCGTAAGCGCTCTTCTCGAATGTTGCTGCCCATCACGCTTTCTGCTGGCGGACGCTGTCGTCTCGGTACGTGCATGGCTTCGAACATCTCGTAGCTCTGCCCCTAAAACGCTTTTAGTGACAACCCATTTGTCCTTGTTGATATCGATGGTTAGCCTTGTCGCTCTTTCTGTAGTTCTTTCCGTGCACGCACTTCTCATTTTGCTACTCTTGTGACAACTGCTGCTGTAACGCTGTAACTTGCTACGTGAGCTGTTGCAGTTGTTTAGCGACGCCTCTCTGTTGAATTTTCTGTATTCCTGCCACCATGAGTGACAGGTTTCCCTCCTTAATTGTTGCGATGCACGTCGCGTGTACTCTGTCAGCTATCTCCAACGCGACGTGGGTGTCGTTGTTCCCGCAGGTTACAACCCCTACTTTTTACCCTGCCTGACAAATCGCTGTGTCAAGAAGAAGTCTACGGATTCCAATAATTGAATGTTGGACCCTATTTTGACTGGAGCAGCGGTAAAGTTCTTTCAATACGTCCGCCAGGGGGCCTGAAAATGGGGTAATGTAGCGCTGAAACTCGTTCCTCAAATAAAATAACAACTGAAAACTTAGGCGGGTGAAGGTGTTTTGATTCGTCATTTTACCTCTCGAAGATGTCACCGATAATCCGACGGCGTCCTATAACCCATGTGTTCCTCCTTCAGCTCTTGCTGCTTGCGTTGACTCAGTGCATTCTGCAAACTAAGATGTTTTTTTTTTTTTTTGCTTTTTTTTAACGTTGTATGTGGTAGTTCTGCCAGCGGCCTTGCCGCAGTGGTAACACCGGTTCGAGTCAAATCATCGAAGTGAAGCGCTGTCGGGCTGGATGGGTGGCCATCCGGTCTGCCGAGCGCTGTTGGCAAGCGGGGAGCACTCAACCCTTGTGAGGCAAACTGAGGAACTACTTGATTGAGAAGCACCGGCTCTGGTCTCGTAAACTGACATACGACCGGGAGAGCGATGTGCTGATCACATGCACCTCCATATCCGCATCCGGTGACACCTGTGGGCTGAGGTCGACACGGCGGCCGGTCGGTACCGTTGGGCCTTCCAAGGTCTGTTCGGACGGAGTTTAGAGTTTAGAGATGTGGTTGTTCTGCTATAAGTCAGCTGTGACGTAGGTGCCATTTGTTACGTTATATACAAAAAAATTACACACACACACACACACACACACACACACACACACACACATATATATATATATATATATATATAATTTTTAATATATCAGCATGAATTTTTCTTTTGTTAGAGCATGATTCTTTCTCTCAGGGTTATTTTTTTTCTTATCAATTTTGCTTACGTGCATAAGTAAATATAAAACGGGTTATTGAAGGGCCGCTGTTATTCATGTATCAACTTTAGATTTTGAACGTGATGACTAAAATATAGTTGCCATTAACTGAATTGAATGTAATTTTGTTAATTTCTATTTATTGATTGCAAAGCAAGACTCGAGATAATTTCGATTGTTACCGTGGAGCGGCCAAGATAAAACTTACTGAACTCATGGAATCTGTATAATTTAAAAAATGAACTTTAACGTAAATTAATTATCTGTTGCAATTTGCAAAGGTTCTTACAACGAAATCTCTCGCATTTACAGTTACTGCTAACGCTTTGAAAAATAAATTAATACTTCGGCGCGTAATGGCCGATCAGAGGCTGCATCGGAAGATAAGCTTCTCGCAGCGAAACTTACTGAAAAAATGCTTATTAAAAATAATTAGGCCCTGCGAGCATTTGAGGTGACAACTATTACAAGGAAGTTCATTTTGTGATAACAATAACAAGTTTATTTTAGTATAATACAAAATAACTCACATAAAATATGTGTAGTCGCTCAATGGCTGCCTTCCGTATCGCGAAACAAAACAGTGTGTGTATCATAAAGTACGTCCTTCTTCCTCGGCCGTACAATCGCATCTCTTTTGATACTTTTTGGTTTTCATAGACATTAAATAAAGATGTTACTCCCAAATTATCGCTGCATATCAGTTGTTTCAAGAACGTTAAGTGTGTCTTTTATACTAATTATATTCATAAAATACGTTAACTACGGTTTACAACCGATAAAAAGGTCAATATTTATGTGACGTACCGTCACACAGCATATCGTATCATCTCCCGTGGCTGTCGCTCTGGCATCAAGCACATTCACTGTCATTGAGAACTTCGTGTGCTCGTCGATCATCGCGAACCAGATTTCTGGTTTTTCTGGTATGAACTGTGGTATCCGTACATTCACCTGTTGCTTGCTTTTCATTGTGTAGGTATTGTCTACTGGCTCGCGTGTGCTTGTCGTTGGAGTAGTCTGCAACTCTAATATCAATTTAATTCGGCAAGTTTCTTCTGTACCTCGTCCTGGAGGCTTACTAATTGCATCTCCTTCTGTAAAGCCCCCTGGAGTGTGTAATCTCGATTGCCTGTGCATACTACTTCTCGTTATCATTGATTTGCAGGGTCACTGCTTAAATACAGATAAAACTTCGGTTTGATGTAACTCTTTATTTCGCAGATACAATTACGAAGCAAGTGAAGTCTAGCGTAAACAAACGGCACTCTGCCCGCCAAGGAAACAAAGAAGCTGCCAGAAGGTGTGGTCATGTGTGTGTGTGAGTTGCGTTTACGTGAGTTTTTGCGTGTGTGTATGTTGTCTGATTTTGATAAAGGCCTTGTTGGCCGAAATTTAATAGTGTGGTAGTCTTTTTCAAATGGTTCAAATACTCTGAGCGCTATGGGACTTAACATCTGAGGTCATCACTGCCCTAGAACTTAGAACTACTGAAACCTAACTAACCTAAGGACATCTCACACATCCGTGCCCGAGGCAGGATTCGAACCTGCGACCGTAGCGGTCGCGCAGTTCCAGACTGAAGCGCCTAGAACCGCTGGGCCACACCGGCCGGCGATAGTCTTTTTGTTGTGCCTATCTGCGACTCAGCATCTCCGCTATATGGTGAGTAGCAATTATGCTTTTCATTATTTGCGTGACTGAATCATTTACTGAAAGAAAAAATTATAGAAGAATGTCCAATTCCTATATTACATATTCATAATCAAAGTACAATTAAATAGGCTGCATAAAAGGTACAGGATTCTACGAACGCTCTAAACATGTTGAAACATGTCGTCAGTATGTTCGGCAGTTAGTGAGAAGAAAATCAACTACCGAAAGATCAAGCAGCAAACATTTTTACTAAGGGTCTACCTGTGAAAATGGATGATTGGAATGCCTGAGTTAAATCTTTGAGTCAGTAATAAAATATGAACACTGCAGGAGAGTGTAAAGGAATGCATAAATTCACATTTTTATACGTATGTAATGATATCGATGTTGCTGTGCAAGTCCTTAGATGAGTTGATACTGTTGTTGTGTTGCCATGAGTAACATGTTTATATATAACACTGAATAAATCCTTGTTTATGCAGCATATTAAATGGGTACTCCATTCCTGAGAAAATTACATAGAAATGAAGTACTGGATGTGTTCTTAAACTATTTACAAAACAGTTTTGTTATCGAAAGTAATATAACCTCAATTTGTAGGTTTTAACTGGAAATTTCACAAAAGACTGCTAACTGAGCAAGAAGTAATGAACCATATCAGGATGACGATTGCTGATACGTCTCAAGACTCGGGACAAATCTTTTAAGGACGTTTGAAAGAACTCTGGAGACTTGAACATGGCTACCAGACTGGCATTCTTGAAGGAATGGTGCGCGATGCAGACACAAACTCTAAGCGGAGTGCGAGCCAACACAAAGGCAGGGAGCTGAGTGCATACAAAGTGCTGAGTCCCCCACGGATGACGTACTGCTCTCATTAAGGGGCCGACGGCGCACGGCTGGAGCTTTTAATACCGAATGCAAATTGATGGCGTCGCTGATGGTGGGCCTGCGCCATC
Organism: Schistocerca serialis cubense; assembly: GCF_023864345.2. Taxonomy (NCBI): domain Eukaryota; kingdom Metazoa; phylum Arthropoda; class Insecta; order Orthoptera; family Acrididae; genus Schistocerca; species Schistocerca serialis. Next base: position 1,242,662,674 of record NC_064638.1, read on the forward strand.
GACTCTCGAACGCCGCTGAAACCACTGCGCGCTCCCTCAAAACACTGTGCCTTTGTGGCACTGCGGCTCTCGCGGCTCTCGTATGCACTCCTCCACAGGCAGCAGAAACGCTCTGTTTGTACTGACGGCAACATGCGTTCTATAATGAAATCAATCCTCCCTGTATCTAACCTGTTATCGTTAGCTCTATATCTTTTGTTCTGTCGTCCTCATTTTCGAGTAATTATTATGTTGCTTTCATTGAATGTACCGTGTGTTCTTTGCAGAATATTTTATACATTACGAATGAAAGAAGCAACTCTGGTGTAATATTCCACAATTTTTATTCCTTGTTATACGATCCGGTTTTTGTATGTTACGCCGTCGTCAGGTACAAAGATAAGTATGTGGTGCAGTGAAATTTCGTTGGATCAAAATTTTAACCTAGTGCATGTACAGTCTATCTTCATTTACAGAAATGCAAAATGTTAATGTTAGTATTAGGGACTATTTCAATGTAAATGCGATGAGATTATTTAAATAAGATAAAATGTAGGACACATTAACTAACGACTATAGGAAAATTACAACTGTTACACACAGAAGAAAATAACTGAAGAATGAAGATTTGGTTGAACAAAATAATCTTGTCTTTAATAGGTCCTAAATTACAGATAGTATATTATTGTAGATAGTAATTACTATAGATAGTAATTTACTATCTGTATTTTAGTATATGGTTGAACAAAATAATCTTGTTTTTAATAGGTCCTAAATTACAAATAGTATATTACAGTAGATAGTAATTACTATAGATAGTAATTTACTATCTGTATTTTAGTATGTCGTTGAACAAAATAATCTTGTCTTTGACAGGTCCTAAATTACAGATAGCGTATTACTGTAGATAGTATTTACTATAGATAGTATTTAACTATCTTTAATTTAGTATGTGGTTGAACAAAATAATCTTGTCTGTAACAGGTCCTAAGTTACAGATAGTAAATTACTATATATAGTGTATCTACGTCTACATCTATCTATAATATTTATATGTCACCAAAGTTTATGGTTCAGTTATTTTCTTCTGTGTGTAACAGTGGTAATTTGTCTATAGTCATTAGTTAAAGTGTTATATACTCTATCTTGATGAAATAATGCCATCGCATTTACACTGAGATAGTCCCTAATACTAACGTTTTACATTTCTGGAAATGGAGATACTCTGTACATGCACTATCTTAAAATCTTTGATCCAACCCAATTTCATTGCACCGCATACTTATCTTTGTACCTGATGAATGCGTAGCAGCTGAAAACTGGTTCATGTAACTAATAATAGATATTGTAGAATATTACACCAGTGTTGTGTCTTTCATTCATAATTATTATGTTCATAATTGTCACGTTAGGTCCGCCTATATGCAACTGCATAAAACCGAATTGTATCATGCCAGAATTATTGAGACTTTATCTTTTAGGAAGCATCATCAGCGTCCAGAAACATAATTTATGTATACATGATTCTGTTTGACATAGAGGCACTGTACTTTCAGATTAGAAGTAGTTCTGGCACTTGGCTGAATTATAATAGTCCAAATTTTTACTTACAAGATTTGCAGCTGGTGACTACATGAGTGCTCACATTGCTAGTTCTAAGGTTGGTGTTCAACTTCCAGCCTTTCGAATTACCACCCACATATCAGTGAGAATGCGAAGATAAGTTTCCTTCACGTATTGCTTGAATGTTTTTGCCAACTATTCAATGTTATGGTCAACTATTGGATATCATTGCCAACTACTGGTTGTGCGTTTTTGTGGTATCACTGATCTTTTCTTATTGCTTCATTTCTTATCTCAGATTCAGCGACAGCAATAGCTTTCTGAATGTGGTGGTTTACCTATGTTGGGATAACCTTGTCCTATTTTAGTGGGATGATGGTTGGGGTGCTTTAAGTGCTCTGTGAATATGAAGTCATTTGGAAGAACGAAGGAAGGAAGGAAGATTGGATTTAACGTCCGTTGACACCGAGGTCTTTAGGAGTGGAGCATAAGTTCAGATTTTTTCAAGGTTGGGGCGGTATATCAGCAGAGCCCTTTCAAAGGAACCATCCGGGCGGTGGGGGGGTTGGGTTGTTTGGCGGAAGAGGCCAAACTGCGCAAACTGCGAGGTTATCGGTCTCATCGGATTAGGGAAGGACGGGGATGGAAGTCGGACGTGCCCTTTCAAAGGAACCATCCCAGCACTTGCCTGGAGCGACTTCGGGGAATCTGGGAGACTCTACATCTGGATGGCCAGGCGTGAGTTTGAACCATCGTCCTCTCGAATGCTCCCTCGATAAACAATCTTTGCCCTCTGTGAAATTGTTTTAGTTACGCAAGTGTTAGATTACGCTGATAACTTCAATTGCTAAATGTAACGATATATAATTAAAAGTGTTACTTGATTGAAAAGTGGTGCAAATTTACCCACTGACCCGCGAAGAATGACTCACACTGCTGTCATGTATGAACTGCCAAATTTGTATATTCCGTTGTCTCTGAACGTTTGAACAATGAGGAGCAATGCTGTCCTTTGCCCTTTCAGTGCCAAGCTAATGACGGACACTGAAGTTCTGCAAGTTCAAAACAAATGTAGATGCTTTATGAAAACTCCAATTCTGAAATGAAGACCTACAACTGTAAACACACACACAAAAGCATACACCTCGAAACACTCTAAACGTACGTGTGTATTATAGTTGATGTAAGGCCAACGTGTATCCGAAGTCCTGTAAGCAGTTCGAGAAAACGTGACACACGTGAAGTTAATATTCCGGTATATAAAAAACATTACAGAGTAAACAGATTTCGGTAAAAGTATACACGTTTTCTTATTATGATTTCTGGGCCAGCGAAACATTAACTAGAACTCAAAACATTTAAAGGAGACCAGTAGATCACTGCCGAATGACAACAATGGAAACTTTAACGGTAGCTTTCTTTGAAGAGACATTTCTAATATGAGTGTCGTGACATTATATGACATCTTGTAGCTGTAGCAGATATGCAACGAATTCCCACTTTGGTAGCTTTTAAACAATCACCATGCATTGTGGTCAGTATGTGGATTTACATCAGCATTGACACTCGTGAATTATGCACAGTTTACTGGACAGCTAATCAGCCTCATTTGGAGTCTACGTGGCGAAGAAGGTAGCAGTAGTCAGTGCAAATAGCATGTACTCCTAATATGATAAACGGTTCATAAAAACACACTGAAGTGACAAAAGTCATGGCTTAGCGGTATGCCGATAGACAGCAGGAGGTAGTATCGCGTAACAAGGTATAAAAGGACAGTGCATTGGCGGAGCTACAAGGGCTATTTGGAAAGTGAGGAACGATCGGTCGCGAAATGGAAACCTATGGAAAGCCGACGAGGCTTTTCACAGACGTTTTAGGCAGTGTCTTTAGTATGCCCATCGATCACATCAAGACCCTCTTTTCAGTTGTGAGCGCACTATGAGCGAGTAAAAGTGCCTAGAACAGCAATGTCCCCCGCCAAGTAGGAGGGCCCGCTGAGAGGCTTCGCCTTAATGAATGCAGCCCACCTAACAGAACTGCCACGCACTTCCTTCTTCATGGCAATTCTCAGCCGCACTCTGCACGGGCAGTGAAAACGCTGCTGCAGCCTTTTCGATGGGAAGTGTTCGATCACCCACAACACAGCCCTAATTGGCTGAGTATCATCTCTGTTCACATGAAACGATGGATACGAAGACAACACTTGGGCGCAGGCTACGCGTTATAGATCAGCTTAGAGAATTGTCGGAAAGCACAGGCGGCTGTCTTCTATGACGATGGTGTTGGGAATTTGGTATAATGCTCCGACAAATGTCTAAGTCGGACCGGCGACTATGTAGAGAAATACCTGGACGGTGTAGCTAAATGTGAAAAGACAACAGTTTTGATTTTCACTGTGGTTTCCATTTTGCTACCGAGCGTTCCTTACTTTCCGATCAACCCACGTAGTTTGTTATCATTCGTTCACACGTGAGAGATGCGTGTATCGATTTCTTCATGCAGCTCTACTATATGGTTTAATTATGATGGCAACCTCGTGGAATAAATATTCCAGAGGTAAAATATTATCCCATTCTGGTCTCCGGACTGAGCCTACTCAGGACGATGTTGTAATGAGAAGAGACGACATAGGCGTTCTGTGGGTTGGAGCATGGAATGCTTGGTTGGTTTCGAGAAGGGAATCAACCAGCGAGGTTATTGGTCACATCGGAATAGGGAAGGACGGGAAAAGAAGTCGGCCGTGCCCTTTCAAAGAAACCATCCCGGCACCTGCCTAAAGCGATTTAGAGAAATCATGGAAAACCTAAATCAGGATGGCCGGAAGCGTGGAATGTTACATTCTTTTGTCGTGGAAGTAGGCTAGAGAATTTGAAAAGAGAAACGCATATGTTGAAGATACACTCCTGGAAATTGAAATAAGAACACCGTGAATTCATTGTCCCAGGAAGGGGAAACTTTATTGACACATTCCTGGGGTCAGATACATCACATGATCACACTGACAGAACCACAGGCACATAGACACAGGCAACAGAGCATGCACAATGTCGGCACTAGTACAGTGTATATCCACCTTTCGCAGCAATGCAGGCTGCTATTCTCCCATGGAGACGATCGTAGAGATGCTGGATGTAGTCCTGTGGAACGGCTTGCCATGCCATTTCCACCTGGCGCCTCAGGTGGACCAGCGTTCGTGCTGGACGTGCAGACGGCGTGAGACGACGCTTCATCCAGTCCCAAACATGCTCAATGGGGGACAGATCCGGAGATCTTGCTGGCCAGGGAAGTTGACTTACACCTTCTAGAGCACGTTGGGTGGCACGGGATACATGCGGACGTGCATTGTCCTGTTGGAACAGCAAGTTCCCTTGCCGGTCTAGGAATGGTAGAACGATGGGTTCGATGACGGTTTGGATGTACCGTGCACTATTCAGTGTCCCCTCGACGATCACCAGTGGTGTACGGCCAGTGTAGGAGATCGCTCCCCACACCATGATGCCGGATGTTGGCCCTGTGTGCCTCGGTCGTATGCAGTCCTGATTGTGGCGCTCACCTGCACGGCGCCAAACACGCATACGACCATCATTGGCACCAAGGCAGAAGCGACTCTCATCGCTGAAGACGACACGTCTCCATTCGTCCCTCCATTCACGCCTGTCGCGACACCACTGGAGGCGGGCTGCACGATGTTGGGGCGTGAGCGGAAGACGGCCTAACGGTGTGCGGGACCGTAGCCCAGCTTCATGGAGACGGTTGCGAATGGTCCTCGCCGATACCCCAGGAGCAACAGTGTCCCTAATTTGCTGGGAAGTGGCGGTGCGGTCCCCTACGGCACTGCGTAGGATCCTACGGTCTTGGCGTGCATCCGTGCGTCGCTGCGGTCCGGTCCCAGGTCGACGGGCACGTGCACCTTCCGCCGACCACTGGCGACAACATCGATGTACTGTGGAGACCTCACGCCCCACGTGTTGAGCAATTCGGCGGTACGTCCACCCGGCCTCCCGCATGCCCACTATACGCCCTCGCTCAAAGTCCGTCAACTGCACATACGGTTCACGTCCACGCTGTCGCGGCATGCTACCAGTGTTAAAGACTGCGATGGAGCTCCGTATGCCACGGCAAACTGGCTGACACTGACGGCGGCGGTGCACAAATGCTGCGCAGCTAGCGCCATTCGACGGCCAACACCGCGGTTCCTGGTGTGTCCGCTGTGCCGTGCGTGTGATCATTGCATGTACAGCCCTCTCGCAGTGTCCGGAGCAAGTATGGTGGGTCTGAAAAAACCGGTGTCAATGTGTTCTTTTTTCCATTTCCAGGAGTGTAGATATAGAGGGAATCACTGGAGTGTTATGGTAGGAAGAATGGACTTCTCGTCAGGTCATTACACGATTATCAACATAAAATCTGACATGACATCTCGTCTGGTGAGTAACGGGCTATCCACACAAAATCAAACATGAGAAAACCGGAATGAACAGTATTATAATAACCAAGATAGAGACAAAGCCAACATTTACTAAAGTAGTACAATTTATGTGACTACTAGCTTGCAGATGATGAGGAGGTTGAAATAATGTGTAATGAGGTAAAAAATATTCAGATAATTAAGGGTGACGAACATTAAGTTGTTACAGCGGATTGGCTTTCGATAGCAGTAAAAGGAACAGGGAGATAAGTAGCAGAAAAACGTAAAATACGAAAGGGGAAGTTGTGTGGTATAAATTTACAAAGAGCATAATTTAGCCATTGCTAACACTTGATTAGAGAATCATGAAAGAAGGCAATATACGTAGAAGCGACTTGCAGACGCAGGAAGGTCACTGATAAATTACAGAGTGGTAAAACAGATTTCAAAACCTGCAGAACGAAAGTGGTGCAGATGAGGGCTCAACATATAACTTATTGGTTATGAACTGCAGATCAAAACTGAAGAAACTGGAGATATATAGGAAGTTAAGGAGATGGGGCATGGATAAATTGCAGCAATCAGAGTTTGTTGAGAGTTTTAAAGAAATTATTAGATTATATTGACTGAAACGGATGAAAAAATAAGGTAGAAGACGAATGGATAGCTTTGAAAGATGAAACAGTGAGTTCAAAAGAAGTTCAAATAAGGAAGAAGACGAAGTAACAGTAAAAACACTTGGATAAGAAAATATGTTGAATTTTAGCGACGAAAGAAGAAATAACAAAAGTGCAGTAGCTAATATATAGTCATATATACTGAATGTAGCCGTCAAAAGGAGAAAATATAAACATATAATAAACAACATAAAAACATCTAAAAATGAAATTGCCAGAAAATGCAAAATGGGAAAGTAGGAAGGGCTAGATTAGAAATGTAGGGCTAGGAAGCATGTACGACCATGGGAAAATTAAAGAAACCTTTGGAGCGAGGAGAAGCTTCTGTGTAAATATAAAGGGCTCAGATGGTAAAAGGGATATCTTGTTGCATTTGAGACCACCTATCATGGCAGAAGTCTCTTCGTTTTTGTATTTAAACCCTGCTGATCCTACGGTATTAATGATCCTAGTTATCAGTAGACAAAGCCTTTCTGTATCCCTGTTCCACCGTGTGAAATGTCATGTGAAGTCTATGTGAAAATTTACTTATAGAATGTAATTTTGACTCTGTGCGCTGATATGAAAATTCCCGGAAAATTTAAACTGTGTGCCGCAGCGAGACTCGAGCTTGGGACCATTGCCTTTCGCGGGCAAGTTTTCTACCGACTGAGCTAGCCAAGCACGACTCACGAGCGGTCCACAGACCTATGTTGTGTCGTGGGTAACTCAGTTGGGAGAGCACTTGCACGCGAGCGGCAGTGGTCTAGAGTTCGTGACGCGGTCCGGTTCACAATTTTAATCTGCCAGGAAGTTTCAATTTCCTTATATTTGGCCCAATAAATTATTTGAAAAACGGAAGGAAAACCAATGTTGAGACTTCAGCATGACGCCGGCTGTCGAGCCGTAGCTGGTAAATGACACATTTTTTACACTTTTTTCATGCAAGACTCTTTCTACCAGTAATTTCATGAAAGAAGTGGGAAAATGGCAGGGAGCACATGAAGGGAAGGCGAAAAGTGTTTTACATTCCGTATTTATTAACTCGTAAGATTTCCTTTCCCAACCCATTCATCTCATATTAAAAGAAGTCGAATTTATTGATATGCTTCCTTAAGGGTGGGGAGGAGGGTGGATTTATAATGCATACTCTGAACATTTTTATGTCATCAAGGGTTCTTGATACAAGACATCAAGATATGAAAGCTCTTGGGAATGGAATAAACTCAAACTTGCAAACACCCAACAGTACTAACAGCTAATACGATACGGAAAGAGGGTACACGCGATTCGAGTATAAGCATGTACTATTATTACAGATGGAGGTAAAGGAAAAAAGTAGCTAAGCTGACCATATCGAGTAAAGTTGTAGTAATTCCGATGAATTCAAACCCATCAACACCATCTCTGTTTTTCAGGTGCATAAGTATGCATAAGTATGGTCCTATTGTGAGTAGACACTAACATCAAAATCAACCCGCTAACGGTACAGTAAAACTAACAAAATTCGACACATGCACACAACTGGATATTGATCCAAGTATTCGTTCTACCCAATGAGAGAAGCATTTATTGATTGTTAGGATGGCGATTTGATCCTGAGGGCATAATCACACAAGCGAGTAATGTAACTAAGTAATTAATCACTTTACACGCTACCGAAGAGCATTAATTCTCTTGGCTGCTAAATTTAGTAAACATGTTGATCACCTAGAGCGAAAAGCGAAAAACCTGGCGGATTCCAACCAAAACTGAACTTAATACGTGCGCTCCTAAGAGCACGATCCACTCACCTTGCCGAAGCCAGGAAAAGACCCTAGCTAAGAAATTTTACGAACCTCGTTAAACGTCGTTCAGAAGTGACCGGCCAATCCTCAGATTGCTCAGGAGAGGCCAGGAGCTTAACCATATCGGGAGGGTGCTAACACGAAGACAGAAACTGTTGATCTCCATTCGGACCAGTATACTGGACAAATTTTTCAATAGAGTTCGGTGTAAATTTCCCAGATACCGTGCGTCAGTTTTCTTTACAATTCGGATGGCTCCTTTCAAAAAGAACGTGACCTCTGTTGCCCTCTGTTACATCAGGCCATAACTCACGTTTGAACAAAATTTAACGAAAATTTCGCAGGACACTACAAAAAGAAGTAAGAAAAACTGCCCTGATTACTACTGGCTCAGCGTTCATCCAATCACAGACACGTCCACACATTGCACAGCTCACTCATTGTAGGGATTATGGAAAAGGCATAAGACAAATTGCTGACATGAAGAACGAAAATAAAATTCAGTAATGTGATGGTTCCCTACGGAATACTTCTCCCAGCTATGAAATGTACAATAAAACAAATAGCAGAAGGTAATCAGCTAGGCTAATTGAAGGTAAACTAGGAATTACAAACGATAATTTACATGAAAAGCGACTTTCAGTGGTACCTTCCAATGGAATACAAAGAAGGGAGGGGTGGCGAGTGGTACGACTCACATGATAGCGAACACATTTCATGTATGATTGTATGTCAAAAGACAAGAAGGAAATTTTGTATTCAATAACTCGGTCTAGGTTTCTTTTCTTACGAAGTGCGGAAATACATGGTTAGCGACAAGCACCCTCATTGCTTCGAAGACAACTGCGTGAGAGCTACATAAACAAAGGTGATACATATCAATGGATAGAGAGAGTATCTCTGTATGTTTCGACTCGTTGTACGCGCTGTGGCGTAGTTGCACAGTGCACTACTAGGGGGCAGACGTGTTTGTACACGTAGAGAAATCAGCCGCTCCGTTTTAACGCTTCGGATTACTTCCGCCAGCAAATAGCCAATCCATCGAACGCATTTCCTCAACGGATTGCTGTCGCTGCACCTTCCCTGGCAGCAAAGAACTGCTCACACGTGTTCTTCCACCGGTATCGACATTTGCTGTGTCACCTATGTAGCTCAAACGGAGCACATGTAACTTTAGGTAAACACTCGGACAGGTGCTTTGTTCGCTGACAAGTGTCTGTTTCTGCATGTTTGTAGTTTTGCGGTAATTTCACAAACACAACAAGCGAAGATATGAAACTTCCTGACAGATTAAAACTGTGTACCGGACCAACTCGGCACCTTTGCCTTTCGCGGGCAAGTGCTCCACCAACTGAGCTACCCAAGCACGACTCACGCCCCGTCCTCACAGCTCTACTTCTTTCAGGAGTGCTAGTTATGCAAGGTTCTCAGGAGAGCATCTGTAAAGTTTGGAAGGTAGGAGGCGAAGTAATGGCGGAAGTAAAGCTGTGAGGAGGGGGCGTGAGTCGTGCTTGGGTAGCTCAGTTGGTAGAGCGCTTGCCCGCGAAAAGCAAAGGTTCCGAGTTCGAGTCTCGGTCCGGCACACAGTTTCAATCTGCCAGGAAGTTTCATATCAGCGCACACTCCGCTGCAGAGAGAAAATCTCATTCTGCTCAGAGGAGGTTTGTTAGATTTGTTACCGGTAGGTTCGAACAACACGTGTTACGTAGATGCTTCGGGAACTCAAATGGGAATCCCTGGAGGCAAGGCGACTTTGTTTTCGAGAACTACTACTAATAAAATATAGAGAATCGGCATTTGTGGCTGACTGCAGAACGATTCTACTGCTGCCAACATACGCTGCGCGTAAGGACCACGAAGATAACATACGAGAAATTAAGACTAATGCGGAGGCATATAGATAGTCGTTTTTCCCTCGCTCTATTTGCGAGTGTAACAGGAAAGGAAATGACCAGTATTGGTACACGGTACCCTCCGCCACGCACCATACGGTAGCTTGCGGAGCGTCAATGTAGATGTAGATGTAGATGTAAATACTCCTGTATATCTTGGCAGGGTGTTGTCTGCGTTAGTGTTGAGTTCTCAGGAACTGCTCTGCTCTTTCCTTGCTTTCTATTCTTTTCATGACTGAGAAAAGTTGCACACAACAGCACGGTATGTAAGTAAAAATATTCCCATGATTTATAGACAGTTTTGGAGTACCTTTTGAAACGTTTCCTTCAGAATGTTAAGTGCAGCATAGTTGCAGCAGCAGGCCCTAGGTTCTCTAGCCCCGAAGGATACATTTCAGGTCTGACGAGCTACTGCTTCTTTCTTCCGAGTCTCAAATAGCTCATTCCGTTGAACGACGAAGATCTTTGAATCAATTCATAAGCGGATCGCCAACCAATTTCGAACTGAAGCGTTAGGGAGCTGTTTGGGACTGGAAAGGTACTGGTACCACAAAACAAAGTATACTTGCACAGCAGTTTACTGTTACAAAGAAATTAAACTCTTTACGGTCAGTAAATGTACAATTAAATACAGTACGTGGACTCCAAGCAACGATCATCGCTTCCGTTGGCGGGCCAATATTATGTTATCAAAATAATTCAAACACTAAGGAGTTGCAAGCAAATTATTAATTTGTCGACTGCGCTCGCATTCGGGAGGACGACGGTTCAATCCCGCGTCCGGCCATCCTGATTTAGGTTTTCCGTGATTTCCCTAAATCTGTCCAGGCAAATGCTGGGATGGTTCCTTTGAAAGGGCACGGCCGACTTCCTTCCCCATCCTTCCCTTATCCGATGAGACCGATGACCTCGCTGTTTGGTCTCTTCCCCCAAACAACCCAAGCCGACTGCGTTGCTCGTTAACAGACAATTCAAAAACATCATAAGATCAAACATCAGAGCTGTACACATTCCGCTTTTAACATGCCCATGCTTGCCTATTACTCAGGGGTGAGCTGACGGACGTTAACAGGTGAATAGGCATGCTGCTTTACTTACATACAAACCAAGCTAAGCCCAACCGAAAAAGGCTAAAGGAAGCCTGCATGCCCGTATTGCCGCTGTGCTACGCTACAGAACAGTTTATTCTTATTCTGTACGTTTTCATTGTAATGGTTAGAAAGTTGTTAAAAGTCTTTTTTTGAGTATCACGTGATGAGGCTCAATGAAATACGTATTCATTTAGGGTCAATGGAGACCAGACAACTGTGGATTTTGTTTGTCCTCTTTTTCGTTTTCTGTGTATTTCTCAATTTTTTCGATATGATCGCTTTTCTCTGCAACTTCACCCTCTTTCGACTACTACTGGCTATTCTCAATTCGAACCATCATCTACATCTACATCTACATCCATACTCCGCAAGCCACCTGACGGTGTGTGGCGGAGGGTACCCTGAGTACCTCTATCGGTTGTCCCTTCTATACCAGTCTCGTATTGTTCGTGGAAAGAAGGATTGTCGGTATGCTACTGTGTGGGCTCTAATCTCTCTGATTTTATCCTCATGGTCTCTTCGCGAGATATACGTAGAAGGGAGCAATATACTACTTGACTCTTCGGTGAAGGTATGTTCTCGAAACTTTAACAAAAGCCCGTACCGAGCTACTGAGCGTCTCTCCTGCAGAGTCTTCCACTGGAGTTTATCTATCATCTCCGTAACGCTTTCGCGATTACTAAATGATCCTGTAACGAAGCGCGCTGCTCTCCGTTGGATCTTCTCTATCTCATCTATCAACCCTATCTGGTACGGATCCCACACTGCTGAGCAGTATTCAAGCAGTGGGCGAACAAGCGTACTGTAACCTACTTCCTTTGTTTTCGGATTGCATTCCTTCAGGATTCTTTCAATGAATCTCGGTCTGGCATCTGCTTTACCGACGATCAACTTTATATGATCATTCCATTTTAAATCACTCCTAATGCGTACTCCCAGATAATTTATGGAATTAACTGCTACCAGTTGCTGACCTGCTATTTTGTAGCTAAATGATAAGGGATCTATCTTTCTATGTATTCGCAGCACATTACACTTGTCTACATTGAGATTCAATTGCCATTCCCTGCACCATGAGTCAATTCGCTGCAGATCCTCCTGCATTTCAGTACAATTTTCCACTGTTACAACCTCTCGATACACCACAGCATCATCCGCAAAAAGCCTCAGTGAACTTCCGATGTCATCCACAAGGTCATTTATGTACATTGTGAATAGCAACGGTCCTATGACACTCCACTGCGGCACACCCGAAATCACACCAGGTCATCTAATACATGCTCTCTGTAGTAAGCAGAACTATCTCTGAAATTCGTGATTCTGTGCATAAAAGAAGCTGAAGATGTCTATTTCATTACAACGCCAAATGAAATAAAGTTTTGGAAGTCTAGTCCATGTAAACCTATCCTGTTTCAGCCATATGTGACCATAGTTACACCAATTTTAACTACTTTTCCGGGATGTGTCTTGCGGGTTCGTTGCTATATAGTTCATTCTAAAGTCCTGAAATGTATTTTAGTAAAGAGGAGGTTCGTTTTTCATTTTATGTTGACCTAAAAACAACGTATCTGAAAGAGGACGCTTTTTTCATAGTAAGCTCTCTTCCCACAACGTCGCATACCGCCAGAAAATGGTTTTTTAAATTCATCGAGTCATATTTTTTTCCTAGTACATTCAACGCTTGCTCTAAATTTAGAAAGCTTATATACTGCTAAATGGCCTCAAATCATTAGCAAACATATCTACATTGGCAGTCACTAAGTATTTGTCCACTTTCAAAATCTTAATGGACTGAGAAAACTGCTGGTCAAATTTACAAACATGTCTTAACACACGCGAGGTTCCCGAATGAATGTTTAGTAATTTTTACACCATTTGCACTGCGAGAGACCTACCTTTTTCTTCGAAGCTGCCTCAAGTACACGAAAACCTTTCCCCTGCTGGACTTGGTCTCTGTTTCGTGACTGGTATATATTCCACAACTCTTATTTTCTCTTCAGTGTTCTTTAAGTTTAGTTTGTTCACTTTGCTGCTCCCGCCGTTATTATTAATGACCTGCAGTAAATCTGCTTACGCAAACATACACCTGGCTAGTCAAGTTGGACTGATAGCGCAACCTTTTGTTAGGTGTCGCAGGCTCAACGGATCCGTTGAAGTTTGCCAGGCTTGCGGAAACCTAAGCTCACCTGCATACACTATGTGTTAAAAATAGCGACTCACTGTATTCCATCTGTCTCGTTTTCATTTGACTGCTCCTTACGTACACTGTTGTAGTTGCTGTGGTCTTCAGTCCTGAGACTGGTTTGATGCAGCTCTCCATGCTGCTCTATCCTGTGCAAGCTTTTTCATCTCCCAGTACTTACTGCAACCTACGTCCTTCTGAATCTGCTTTGTGTTTTCATCTCTTGGTCTCACTCTCTACGATTTTTACCCTCCACACTGCCCTCCAATGCTAACTTTGTGATTCCTTGATGCCTCAGAACATGTCCTACCAACCTGTCTCTCCTTCTTGTCAAGTTGTGCCAAAAACTCCTCTTCTCCCCAATTCTATTCAGTACCTCCTCATTAGTTGTGTGATCTACCCATCTAATCTTCAGCATTCTTCTGTAGCACCACATTTCGAAAGCTTCTATTCTCTTCTTGTCCAAACTACACTCCTGGAAATGGAAAAAAGAACACATTGACACCGGCGTGTCAGACCCACCATACTTGCTCCGGACACTCCGAGAGGGCTGTACAAGCAATGATCACACGCGCGGCACAGCGCACACACCAGGAACCGCGGTGTTGGCCGTCGAATGGCGCTAGCTGCGCAGCATTTGTGCACCGCCGCCGTCAGTGTCAGCCAGTTTGCCGTGGCATACGGAGCTCCATCGCAGTCTTTAACACTGGTAGCATGCCGCGACAGCGTGGACGTGAACCGTATGTGCAGTTGACGGACTTTGAGCGAGGGCATATAGTGGGCATGCGGGAGGCCGGGTGGACGTACCGCCGAATTGCTCAACACGTGGGGCGTGAGGTCTCCACAGTACATCGATGTTGTCGCCAGTGGTCGGCGGAAGGTGCACGTGCCCGTCGACCTGGGACCGGACCGCAGCGACGCACGGATGCACGCCAAGACCGTAGGATCCTACGCAGTGCCGTAGGGGACCGCACCGCCACTTCCCAGCAAATTAGGGACACTGTTGCTCCTGGGGTATCGGCGAGGACCATTCGCAACCGTCTCCATGAAGCTGGGCTACGGTCCCGCACACCGTTAGGCCGTCTTCCGCTCACGCCCCAACATCGTGCAGCCCGCCTCCAGTGGTGTCGCGACAGGCGTGAATGGAGGGACGAATGGAGACGTGTCGTCTTCAGCGATGAGAGTCGCTTCTGCCTTGGTGCCAATGATGGTCGTATGCGTGTTTGGCGCCGTGCAGGTGAGCGCCACAATCAGGACTGCATACGACCGAGGCACACAGGGCCAACACCCGGCATCATGGTGTGGGGAGCGATCTCCTACACTGGCCGTACACCACTGGTGATCGTCGAGGGGACACTGAATAGTGCACGGTACATCCAAACCGTCATCGAACCCATCGTTCTACCATTCCTAGACCGGCAAGGGAACTTGCTGTTCCAACAGGACAATGCACGTCCGCATGTATCCCGTGCCACCCAACGTGCTCTAGAAGGTGTAAGTCAACTACCCTGGCCAGCAAGATCTCCGGATCTGTCCCCCATTGAGCATGTTTGGGACTGGATGAAGCGTCGTCTCACGCGGTCTGCACGTCCAGCACGAACGCTGGTCCAACTGAGGCGCCAGGTGGAAATGGCATGGCAAGCCGTTCCACAGGACTACATCCAGCATCTCTACGATCGTCTCCATGGGAGAATAGCAGCCTGCATTGCTGCGAAAGGTGGATATACACTGTACTAGTGCCGACATTGTGCATGCTCTGTTGCCTGTGTCTATGTGCCTGTGGTTCTGTCAGTGTGATCATGTGATGTATCTGACCCCAGGAATGTGTCAATAAAGTTTCCCCTTCCTGGGACAATGAATTCACGGTGTTCTTATTTCAATTTCCAGGAGTGTATTTATCGTCCATGTTTCACTTACATACGTGGCTACACTCCATACAAATACTTTCAGAAACGACTTCCTGACACTTAAATCTATGCTCGATGTTTACAAATTTCTCTTCTTCAGAAACGCTTTTCTTGCCATTGCCAGTCTACATTTGATATCCTCTCTACTTCGACGATCATCAGTCATTTTGCTCCCCAAATAGCAAAACTCCTTTACTACTTTAAGTCTCTCATTTCCTAATCTAAGCCGGCCGGTGTGGCCGTGCGGTTAAAGGCGCTTCAGTCTGGAACCACGTGACCGCTACGGTCGCAGGTTCGAATCCTGCCTCGGGCATGGATGTGTGTGATGTCCTTAGGTTAGTTAGGTTTAATTAGTTCTAAGTTCTAGGCGACTGATGACCTCAGAAGTTAAGTCGCATAGTGCTCAGAGCCATTCCTAATCTAATTCCCTCAGCATCACCCGACTTAATTCGACTACATTACATTATCATCGTTTTGCTTTTGTTGATGTTCATCTTATATCCTCATTTCAAGACACTGTCCATTCCATTCAACTGCTCTTCCAAGTCCTTTGCTGTCTCTGACAGAATTACAATGTCATCGGCGAACCTCAAAGTTTTTATTTCTTCTCCATGGATTTTAATACCTACTCCGAATTTTTCTTTTGTTTCCTTTACTGCTTGCTCAATATACAGATTGAATAACATCGGGGAGAGGCTACAACCCTGTCTTACTCCCTTCCCAACCGCTGTTTCCCTTTAATGTCCCTCGACTCTTATAACTGCCATCTGGTTTCTGTACAAATTGTAAATAACCTTTCGCTCCCTGTATTTTACCCCTGCCACCTTTAGAATTTGAAAGAGAGTATTCCAGTCAACATTGTCAAAAGCTTTCTCTAAGTCTACAAATGCTAGAAACGTAGGTTTGCCTTTCCTTAATCTTTCTTCCAAGATAAGTCGTAAGGTCAGTATTGCCTCACGTGTTCCAACATTTCTACGGAATCCAAACTGATCTTCCCCGAGTTCGGCTTCTACTAGTTTTTCCATTCGTCTGTAAAGAATTCGCGTTAGTATTTTGCAGCTGTGGCTTATTAAACTGATAGTTCGGTAATTTTCACATCTGTCAACACCTGCTTTCTTTGCGTTTGGAATTATTATATTCTTCTTGAAGTCTGAGGGTATTTCACCTGTCTCATACATCTTGCTCACCATATGGTAGAGTTTTGTCAGGACTGGCTCTCCCAAGGCCGTCAGCAGTTCTAATGGAATGTTGTCTACTCCCGGGGCCTTGTTTCGACTCAGGTCTTTCAGTGCTCTGTCAAATTCTTCACGCAGAATCATATCTCCCATTTCGTCATCATCTACATTCTCTTCCATTTCCAGAATATTGTCCTCAAGTACGTCGCCCTTGTATAGACCGTCTATATACTCCTTCCACCTTTCTGCTTTCCCTTCTTTGCTTAGAGCTGGGTTTCCATCTGAGCTCTTGATATTCATACAAGTGGTTCTCTTTTCTCCAAAGGTCTCTTTAATTTTCCTGTAGGCAGTATCTATCTTACCCCTAGTGAGATAAGCCTTTACATCCTTACATTTGTCATCTAGCCATCCCTGCTTAGCCATTTTGCACTTCCTGTCGATCTTATTTTTGAAACGTTTGTATTCCTTTTTGCCGGCTTCATTTACTGCATTTTTATATTTTCTCCTTTCATCAATTAAATTCAATATTTCTTCTGTTGCCCAAGGATTTCTACTACCCCTCGTCTTTTGATCTACTTGATCCTCTGCTGCCTTCACTACTTCATCCCTCAGAGCTACCCATTCTTCTTCTACTGTATTTCTTTCCCCCATTTGTGACAATTGTTCCCTTATGCTCTCCCTGAAACTCTGTACAACCTCTGGTTTAATCAGTTTGTCCAGATCCCATCTCCTTAAATTCTGTGATCAAAAATATCCGGACGCCCCCAAAAATATACGTTTTTCGTAATTGGTGTATTGTGCAGCCTCCTACTGTCAGGTGCTCCATATCAACGACCTCAGTAGTCATTAGACATCGGGAGAGAGCGGAATATGCCACTCCGCGGAACTCACGGACTTCGAACGTGGTCAGGTGATTGGGTGTCACTTGTGTCATACGTCTGTACGCGAGATTTTCACACTCCTAACATCCCTAGGTCCACTGTTTCCGATGTGATAGTGAAGTGGAAACTTGAAGGGACACGTAAAGCACAAGAGCGTACAGGCCGACCTCGTCTGTTAACTGACAGAGACCGCCGACAGTTGAAGAGGCTCGTAATGTGTAATAGACAGACATTTATCCAGAGCATCACACAGGAATTCCAAACTACATCAGGATCCACTGCAAGTACTATGACAGTTGGGCGAGAGGTGGGAAAACTCGGATTTCATGGACGAGCGGCTGCTCATAAGCCACACATCACGCCGGTGAATGCCAAACGACGCCTCGCTTGGTGTAAGGAGCGTAAACGCTGGACGAGTGAACAGTGGAAAAACGTTGTCTGGAGTGACGAATCACGCTACACAATGTGACTATCCGATGGCAGGGTGTGGGTATGGCGAATGCCCTGTGAACGTAATCTGCCAGTGTGTGTAGTGCCAACACTAAAATTCGGAGACAGTGGTGTTATGGTCTGGTTTGCTTTTCATGGAGAGGGCTTGCATCCCTTGTTGTTCCGCGTGGCACTGTCACAGCACAGGCCTACACTGATGTTTTAAGCACCTTTTTGCTTCCCACTGTTGAAGAGCGATTCGGGGATAGTGATTGCATCTTTCAACACGATCGAGCACCTGTTCATAATGCACGGCCTGTGGTTGAGTGGTTACACGACAATAACATCGCTGTAATGGGCTGGCCTGCAAAGAGTCCTGACCTGAATCCTATAGAACACCTTAGGGTTGTTTTGGAACGCCGATTAGTGCCAGGCCTCACCGACCGACATCGATACCTCTCCACAGTGCAGCATTCCGTGAAGAATGGGCTGTCATTCCCCAAGAAATCTTCCAGCACCTAGTTGAACGTATGCCTGCGAGAGTGGAAGCTGTCATGAAGGCTAAGTGAGGGAGGGCCAACACCATATTGAATTCCAGCATTACCGATGGAGGGCGTCACGAACTTAGGATTTTCAGCCAAATGTCCGGATACTTTTGATCATAGAGTGTATGTACTCTTGCGTCTCCGTCGCGACAGGTTAGGATGCTTAAATGGTTGTGGCAAAGATACGGGCAGGCAGACTGAAAGGAGAATTCGTACAACTCTGTGAACCATACCTCTATAATTAGCAGCTACACAAATGGCTTGAGGCCTGATGATAAACGTCTTCCACGTCAGAGCCAAAATAATTTGAAGTGTTAGGCAGTTGCACTAAGAGTTGTTAACAGAAAACTACAGGACAAGAACATCGAATGATCTAGCAAATAATTATACATACCAACTGCAAAAAGGGTGTAAGGACCAGTGAGAAATATCTATCGTGGAGAAGTCATATCACGTAATACATTTTTACACGCAATTTTCATCCAGGAACACGATGCCACGGTCGTAAAGACCTGTTTACGGCACTTCTGACCAACATAAAGTGAGCGGGATTCAGGGTTTCAGTGCAAGGAACTTTAATATCATTTATCGAAGATGCAGGATAACTGAATTAACGGCCGACAGCAATGCAACAAATTTACAGTTGGCGAAGGTGCGCCGGGACTGACGCGATTTTGAAAGGTCTTAAGGAAAAACACAGAGCGCCTTAAGGCGTAATGGCCGACCAAGCCTTCAAGTTAGTTTTTTATTAGTCGCCATCTCTAGACGGTGTCTCTTAGAATTACTAAAGCGGAACTTAGAAGAAGTCAGCGTCGTTAAATCGTATACTACAGAAATATCAAACACCAGTGCAAAATAAACGCTTAATTACTGGAGTTACAGGAAAGCAAACAACAGCAACAACCCACCAAATAATAGACGATAGGCAGAAATAGCAAATAAGCAAATCGTAAGATAACTGTTACACGGGCGTATATTTCGGAAAACAGCAAATGACAAGTAGTGCGGACTTATTGTTATCAGCTGACGAACTTTCTTACCAAAATAGAGACTTTTTCCACAGATTTATTTGGAATTTACATGATTTGGCGAATGAAGCCAATCCGACTATAATGTACAATGAGGTTCCTGAAAAATAAGACGTTAAATATTGGCTTATCTACCCCGTAATGCACATTTTCACTGAGGTAACAAAAGTCATGGGATACCCCCCCAAATATCGTGTTGGAACTCCTGCCGGCGTAGTGCAACAGCTCTACATAACATTCTAACGTCCCCTTAGAAAAATTATACATGACTGTGCTTAAACTGACACACAATATTTTTTAGCCCAACGAAATCTGACTTTCAATAATCCCTAGAAAAGAATGGCCCTGACTAACATTAACCTATACCTTTCACAAATCACTTACTTCACAAAAATCATCGTTACTCGAACTACTGCAATACGGCGAGCGCCACTACTGCCAGCTAAATAAAAGATTCAAACTACTGAAGGCACTAACTACTGATAGGCATAGTTAACAAATGAAAGATTTTGATAGAGAACAAACAATGTATTTATCTTAATAGTGTTCAAAAGTCATAATATATATAGCAGTTCATGACATCCGTTCTTACAAATGTACTGTTTCTGATGAACACACGTCGAGATCATCCGCTCTGAAAAATCCGCCATCTCACTTCCCCACATCCACCACTGCTGGCGGCTCACCTCCAACTGCGCAACGCTAAGCGCTGTTAACAGCCAACAGTGATTTTCATACAGAGCGCTACGTGGCGTTACCAATATAAATACCTAAACAGCCTACTTACAACATGGACTCAAGTCGTTCAAGTCGCTTGCAGATATATTGAGACATGTTGACTTCATAACTGCGGAAATTTTGCCTTTGCAAGATTTTGTGCACGATTTGACCTTTGGGCTATGTGTCATAAATGTTAGATGGTATTCATATCGAGCGATCTAGGTGGCCAAATCATTCATCAAATTGTCCAGAATGTTCTTCGAACCAATCGCGAATACCTGTACCCCAGTGAAATGGCTCATTGTCATACATTAAAAATTCCATCGTTGTTTGGGCACATGAATGACTGCAGTTTGTCTCCAAGTAGCCGCACATAACCACTTCCAGTGAATGATCCACGTTAGCACGCTCCATAACATTATGAAGACACTAGCAACTTGCACAAAGCCTTGTTGACAAATTGGGTCCGTGGTTTCGTGGGGTCTATGTCACAGTCTAACCCTACGATCAGCTTTTACCAACTGAAATCGGGCTGCGGTTGTTCAGTCGTCTGAAGTCCAACCCATTACGACGAACAGAGGAGAGGCGCTGCATGCAGCGTCGTGCTGTTAGCAAAGACATTCGTATCGGTAGTCTGCTGCCGTAGCCCAGTAACGCCAAATTTCGCCGCACTGTCCTACATGATACGTTCGTCGTACGGCCCACATTGATTTCTGCGGCTATTTCACGCTGTGTTGCTTGTCTGACAGCACTGACAACTCTACGTAAACGCCACTGCTCTCTGTCGTTAAGTGAAGGCCATCGTCTACTGTGTTGTCCGTCGCTAGAGGTAATGCCTGAAATTTAATGTTCTCGGCGCACCCTTGACACCGCTGATCTCAGAAAACAGACACCTAATGATTTCCGAAATGTTATGTCCCATGCGTCTAGCTCCAACTACCATATGGCGCTCAAAGTCTGTTAATTTTCGTTGTGCGGGCATTATCACGTCTGAAACTTGTCACGTCCGAAACCTCTTCACATGGATCACCTGAGTACATACGACAGCTCCGCCAATGCACTGCCTTTTTATATCTTGTGTACGCGATACCACCACCACTTGTATATATGGATATTGTTGTAACGGCGACCAGAACAGTCGCAGGGTTGAAATGACGGAAAACGCGGCGGGACCCGCGAAGCGGCCCCCGAACAACAACACAACGGGAGAGGACGGACACGACCAACGAAAGACCTTGCGACAAGAAGAAGTGCGAAACAACAAAGTCATGAAAACCTAACTAGACAACCACGTCCACTCGTATAAAAGAAATATGACAAACAATGAAAGGGTGAAACAGTATTCTAACTAAATACACAATGCACCGCATTTTTTTCTCAGCCGAAAACAACGCTATGAATGCGAAACGTTACGTATCTATTATTTGAAGTCTCCTGACTGAGTGCACCAAGATCTGTCACTTCCGACAGATAGCGTAGCTGCAGGACACTTTCAAAATGGCGTCTATAGGTGATGTACATTTCAAGCAACGTGCCGTCATCGAATTTCTCACTGCCGAGAAAGAAACTGTGGGGAATATTCACAAACGCTTGAGCAAAGTCTATGGAGCATCTGCTGTCGACAGAAGTACAGTTAGTCGCTGGGCGCGAAGGGTGAGGTCATCAGAAGGCGGTTCGGCGGAGCTCCACGATTTGCAGCGGTCGGGGAGACTGTCTGGGTAAGCCTCAAAATCCAGTTTCTAATTTCGAAATCTCTGCTTGACCATGACGTAATCTAACACTGAAATCTTCCCGTATCTCCAAGCTTTTACCAAGTATATATACTTCCTCCTCTTGTGATTCTTGAACGGAGTATTTGCTATTACTACCTGATATTTATTGCAGAATCCAGTTAGTCTTTCTCGTCTCTCGTTCCTACTACCAAGCTGATACTCTCCCGTAACACTGTCTTCTACTCCCTCCCCAACAACCGCATTCCAGTCTCCCATCACTACTAGATTTTCATCTCCCTTTACGTATGAATGGTCCGTTCAGTCTCACGTTACAGACGGAGCAGAAGCAGATAAAAAACTACGACGTTTTGAGAAGCATCTTGGCCACTTGCAGATCCATCCCATCATTGTACGCATCCCGACCGATATTTTGCACAGTCGTTGCCAGCGCTCTCTGCTGGACTTCCTGCTCCCTCGGCTGGACTCCTTCTAATCAAAAAACAATTTAGGTCAGGATGGATACAGGGCATGATTATTGCTCACCAAAGAGGGAAGTCGTTTTTTGTTTGTTGTGGCCCAGGGATCCAGTGAGACCAGCTGATGCCACAGTCATCAGAGGAAGCCTCCACTGTCCGTCCCAACTTTGTAAGGACCACAGGTGGCCCGGTCACCATGCCTTTCCTCTGATGGCACCACAGCTGTACAACTGACCACCTCTGCTACCTACACTGTCGCTACCTTGAGACCATGATGACCCACCATAGCAAGTGTGAACTCCAATGGAGGCGAAGCTTATCTCTCCACCTCAACTCCTATGAGTGCGCCATCCCCATTGCAGTTGGCTGTCCACTTCACTTTACTGTTGCCATTATGTATTCAAAGTGCACCTTTCCTCTCTGCATTTCATCTGGACTGTGGATTTTAGAACATCCAATTTTCTGTGACATTTTCAGTTCTTTAGCCTTCAGATATTAGTATCATTCTCTCAAAGTTCGAGAAGAACCTTGTTTTGAGATATTACATTCAAAATAATTTCGTCGGAGAAGATTGTGTGTGTTACAGTAAGATTGATATTCTTTTCATTCGTCTCGACCGCAAAATTTTGTGAATTCAGTTGTTGATTTCGGGTATGGAATAGGCGTCATTCAGAATCTCTCATTCTGTTTGACCTCAACAAGTTATAATCATGTATAAACAACGCGTCGTGTTATTTTCATTTGGTTATGACTTGTTGCAGTGCAGCAGAATGAGAGATTCTAAAGATGGCTACTGGATAGCCGAAACCGACAATTCTATACAAAAAGCTTTGCCGTAAAGACATTTTAGTGAAGAGTAAGTCCATCACAGTCGCTCTCCAGATCGTCATTTTATGTCACATCCTATTTAAACTCTATATTGATTTTTTTCGTACGTATTCTTCCTGATCCTCCTTCGGCGCATTTGCTTTTAATTTCACCGAAAGCTATTTTGTCTTTTCTTTATGCTGAAACAGACTTTCTTCGAATTTTCCCATTTCTCCACTTTGACCTTTATGCAGCTTCTATTTATTTGAATCTTAAATGACCTTCTGTATTTCTGAACATTTTTGTATTTCCTTCTTTCGTTGATCAATAAAAGTATTTCTTAAGTTACTCAATGTTTCACCAAAGATACTTTCTTTATACGTATATTCTTCTGTGATTTTCCCTTTTAGGGGTGTCCATTCCTCGAACTATCTGCTTAGGTATTCATTTTGGCAATATTTACGTCCTTAGAGACCATCAAGCTCATCTCATCATTTCTTAGTACTTCAATATCCAGCTTCTTTCCATTACTTCTTCCGATCGAGTCTTCAATATACTCTACATTATTATTATTATTTTGATCCGATCTTGTACATGAGCTCTTGGATGCGCCTTACAATCCAATTTCTGTGTTTGGAATTCTTGTCTCATCTCCATATAATCCCGCGTTAATATTCTCGTATCTCCTACTTTTTCTCCACGTATACCTTCTACTCTTGTGATTTTCGAGCAATATATTTGGTATAACTTAGCCTACATCTACATAGATACTCCGCAAGCCACCGTAAGGTGTGTGGCGGAGGGCACCCTGTACCAGTATTTGTCATTTCCCCTCCTGTACCACTCGCAGCAAGTAGAGCGAGGGAAAAACGCCTGTCAGTACACCTTCGTATGAGCCCTCATTTCTCGATCTTATTTTCGTGGTCCCTAAACGAGATGTATGTTGGCGAGAGCAGAATCATTCCGCAGTCAGCTTCAAATGCCGGTTCTAGAAATTTTCGTAAGAGTATTTTCCGAAAAGAAAGTCGCCTTGCCTCCAGGGATTTCCATTTGAGTTCCCAAAGCATTTCCGTAACACTTACGTTTTGTTCGAATCTACCGGTAGCAAATTTAGCAGCGCGCCTCTGCAATGCTTCGATGTCTTCCTTCTACCTGACAGGCGAATCACCCTCTCCTAAGTTTCTCCCAGTTGTGAACGCGAGTCTCACGGGAAGCGTGCAAGGGATAAGTCCCTGCAGTCGCGCTATTCATCTGTGTCCTCGGTGGCTCAGATGGATAGAGCGTCTGCCATGTAAGCAGGAGATCCCGGGTTGGAGTCCCGGTCGGGGCACACATTTTCAGCTGTCCCCATCGAGGTATATCAACAACATCTGTCGGCAGCTGAGGGTTTCAGTTAGTCGTCATTTATTCCAGGGAAAAGCTGCACGGTCATCTACAGTATCTGTTCTTTCGAGAACAGTTACTGTCTTCATGTTTCTCCCAATAAACCCAAGTCGACCATTTGCCTTCCCTACCACAGTTTTCACATACTCGTTTCACCTCACATAGCTTTGCAGCGCTCGCCCAGATATTTCAACTACTTGATTGTGTCAAGCAGGACGCTAATAACACTGTATCGGAATAATACAGGTTTGATTTTCCTACTCATCCGGATTAACTTAGATTTTCCTGCAGTAAAATGCCTAGCTGCCATTCATCACTCCAACTGGAAATTTTGTCCTAGTCGTATCTTCCTACAGTCACTCAACTTCGATACTTCGCCGTACACCCGGCATCATCAGCGAACAACCGCAGGCTTCTGCCCACCCTGTCCGCAAAATCATTTATGTATATAGAGAACAACAGTGGTCCTATCACACTTCCCTGGGGCATTCCTGACGATACCCTTATCTCTGATGAACACTCGCCGTCGAGGACAAGGTATTGGGTTCTATTATTTAAGAAGTCTTCAAGCCACTGACATATCTGTGAACTTATTCCATATGATCATACCTTCGTTAACAGCTTGCAATGGGGCACCGTGTCAAATGCTTTCCTGAATAAATATGGAATCTGCCTGCTTCCCTTCATCCATAGTTCTCAGTACATCATGCGATAAAAGAACAAGCTGAGTTTAGCACGAGCGATGCTTTCTAAGACCATTCTGATTCGTGGACGTAAGCTTCTCAGTCTCAAGAAAGTTTATTATATGCGAACTGAGAATGTATTCAAGGATTCTGCAGCAAACGGAAGGGATACTGGTCTGTAATTTTGGGGGTCCGTTCTTTTACCATTTTCATATACTGGAGTCACCTGCGCTTTTTTCCTTTCTCTTGGGACTTTCTGTTGCGCGAGAGATTCACGGTAAATGCAAGCTACGTAAGTGGCCAATACCGCAGAGTATTCTTTGTAAAATCGAACTGGTGTTCCATCCGGACCTGGTGATTTATTTGTTTCCATATCTTGAAATTGCTCCTCTACGCCAGGTATCCTTATTTCTATGAAACCCACACGGGAGTCTGTCCAATGGTCAAATTACAATATATTTGTACGGTTCTCCTACGTGCACGACTTCTTGAACGTGAAATTTAAAACTTCGGCTTTCATGCTGTCTTCAACTGCCACACCAGACTCGTCAACAAGGGACTGATTGCCGATTTTACATACCACCAGAATTTTATCGAGTTCTCCGCCAGATCTTTTGCTAAGGTATGATGGTAGTTGTATGCTACACGCCTAGATATTTTGACAGACACACAAATCTCTACTAACATTCGATTGTCGTCGTCTGTGAGTCCCCTTTTGAACCTAGAGTGCAACGGCCTCTACTTAAAACATGGTAGATCTTTTATATCCTTTATCCACTTACTAGGCACGTAACTGTCCAGACCATGAGTTACAATCTGCTTAAACTTTGCCCATAATTTCTCTACACTCATCTTATCGGTACTAA
Source organism: Schistocerca serialis cubense (assembly GCF_023864345.2). Classification (NCBI taxonomy): domain Eukaryota; kingdom Metazoa; phylum Arthropoda; class Insecta; order Orthoptera; family Acrididae; genus Schistocerca; species Schistocerca serialis. The sequence goes on from NC_064638.1 coordinate 1,242,688,841, forward strand.
GTGATGCCAATTCTCTGTCACTGTCTAAGTAAGATGTTAATAACTGCTTATCCGCTCTATCTAGCAGAAACACTGTCCTAGCGTTCTTGATTGATTTATTAACTTCCGTAATCATAGTTGCTATAATGACATAATTATTGCTAATCTCCATTGCCACTGTCGATAATGTTCGAAATGGCTCTGAGCACTATGGGACTTAACTTCTGAGATCATCAGTCCCCTAGAATTTAGAACTACTTAAACCTAACTAACCTAAGGACATCACACACATCTATGCCCGAGGCAGGATTCGAACCTGCGACCGTAGCGGTCGCGCGGTTCTAGAGTGTAGCGCCTAGAACCGCTCGGCCACTCCGGCCGTCCGTCGATAATGTCAGGGCTATTTGTAGCTACAAGGTTTATATTTCTATTACGTGTGGGCTGCTGAGCTAGCTGCTCAATACAATTTTCAGAAAACATGTTCAAAAGTATTTCGTATGACTGTCTGTCTGTACCCCTTGTAATGAATCCCTAGACATCAGAGTTCATACTCCCTATGTTAAAGTCGCCTCCAACTAGTTCTGCATGATCTGAGTATTTACGCGCTATTGACCGTAGGCTTTCTTTGAATGACTCTGTAACTAGCACAGTGGAAGCGGGTGGCCGGTAAAAACATTCAACAAGTAACTTAGTTGCACCTACACCTGTAGTACGTGACCTGACGACTCAATGGTAAAGACATTTTTGTCAACTGCAATGAAAACTCCCCCTCCTGTGGCCTCTAATACGTGTTTCCGATATACGTTCCACGACACGCTAAATACATGCATCAAAAAAGTATTATATCACCCCGGTTCCCAGAACTCCTGAACATAGACGTTGAGTGTGGTTACTGTGTCCCTTTGACTGTTCAGAGATGTTAAATCCTCCCAAAGATGTACACAACCATACATGAGCAGCTCTAATTGCCGGCCGAAGTGGCCGTGCGGTTAAAGGCGCTGCAGCCTGGAACCGCAAGACCGCTCCGGTCGCAGGTTCGAATCCTGCCTCGGGCATGGATGTTTGTGATGTCCTTAGGTTAGTTAGGTTTAACTAGTTCTAAGTTCTAGGGGACTAATGACCTCAGCAGTTGAGTCCCATAGTGCTCAGAGCCATTTGAACCATTTGAACCATCCTGGAGAAGCAGCGAGTTGAAGCCGCTGACCGTTGGGCTGTGGCGGCCCGCCATTTTGGGCGCCGTTGACTGTTGCTGTTGCGAGTTTAGAGGGCAAGGAGCAGCTCTTGTCGCTTGCAACCTGGTTGGGAACTGCCTCAGTTAGGTGTGTCGTGCTAAATACATCGAGATGTACTGAACAACTTGTTGGCATCTACGAACAGGTGTGCAGTATTATCCGGTGCCTACCTGGAGTCCTGGAGCTATTAGCCGCCTTGACAGTTGTTTGAAATTATGAATGAAGACTGTTCGGTAAGTACTGTACTTAAACACTGTTAATTCTGCCTCGGTATGACCTGGCCAGTAATCCGGCTCCTTTATGCCTTTCAGTGACCCCTTTTGCGGTTGTGTGTGTGTCAGTCTGGAGTTTTCTGTAACCGCCAAGCTGTATTTTGCAATGTCAATCTGGCACTTGAAATCGTTGTTTGTTATCCTTGAGTGTTTGATACTACTGATTGTAATTTCTCTTTGTTGTAGACCTTATGGCCTTTCTGGGGCGACTTATTGGACTTGGCCTGTAGCTCAAGTTGTTATGTTCGAGTATAATGACTTTTCTGGAGATCAGAAATCTTCTCTGTAGGAATCAGCATGGGTTTCGAAAAAGACGATCGTGTGAAACCCAGCTCGCGCTATTCGTCCACGAGACTCAGAGGGCCATAGAAACGGGTTCCCACGTAGATGCCGTGTTTCTTGACTTCCGCAAGGCGTTTGATACAGTTCCCCACAGTCGTTTAATGAACAAAGTAAGAGAATATGGACTATCAGACCAATTGTGTGATTGGATTGAAGAGTTCCTAGATAACAGAACACAGCATGTCATTCTCAATGGAGAGAAGTCTTCCGAAGTAAGAGTGATTTCAGGTGTGCCGCAGAGGAGTGTCGTAGGACCGTTGCTATTCACAATATACATAAATAACCTTGTGGATAACATCGGAAGTTCACTGAGGCTTTTTGCGGATGATGCGGTGGTATATCGAGAGGTTGTAACAATGGAAAATTGTACTGAAATGCAGGAGGATCTGCAACGAATTGACGCATGGTACAGAGAATGGCAATTGAATCTCGATGTAGACAAGTGTAATGTGCTGCGAATACATAGAAAGAAAGATCCCTTATCATTTAGCTACAATATCGCAGGTCAGCAGCTGGAAGCAGTTAATTCCGTGAATTGTCTGGGAGTAGGCATTAGGAGTGATTTCAAATGGAATGACCATATAAAATTAATCGTCGGCAAAGCAGATGCCAGTCTGAGATTCATTGGAAGAATCCTATGGAAATGCAGTCCGAAAACAAAGGAAGTAGGTTACAGTACACTTGTTCTCCCACTGCTTGAATACTGTTCACCGGTGTGGGAACCGTACCAGATAGGGTTGATAGATGAGATAGAAAAGATCCAACGGAGAGCAGCGCGCTTCGTTACAGGATCATTTAGTAATCGCGAAAGTGTTACGAAGATGATAGATAAACTCCAGTGGAAGACTCGGCAAGAGAGACGCTCAGTAGCTCGGTACGGGCTTTTGTTGAAGTTTCGAGAACATACCTTCACCGAGGAGTCAGGCAGTATATTGCTCCCTCCTACGTATATCTCGTGAAGAGATCATGAGGATAAAATCAGAGAGATTAGAGCCCACGCAGAGGCACACCGACAACCTTTCTTTCCACTAACAATTACTGACTGAAATAGAAGGGAGAAAAGATGTACTCAAAGTACCCTCCGCCACACACCGTCAGGTGGCTTGTGGAGTTTGGATGTAGATGTAGATGCAGATGCGCTCAGCATAAAGGTATGCATGTGTGAGTCATGTCTGTGTGCGCGCTCGTATTTGCACACTCTCTTGCTTCGTGCTGAGGAGCCCTTCGGGTTGTAGGTGTACATTGAAACCGGCCATCTACCATGTGGCGCGTATCCAAATTACAGTGTCTGTTACTCCCTAAGAGGCCCCAGTAAAGGTAAACCTTGATCTTGTTTGATTATTATGTTATTATCCTTTTAAATTGCTTTGTACACTGATTCTTGTTATTGCTAGGAAGGTTAACTTGTAATGTTTATGAACAGGCCACTCTTGTAGTGAAGTTTCAATACTTGGTTTCCTTGAACACAATCTTTAATTGCGCGTTTAAGTGTTGCTGTGTATGTTAATTTCTATCAAATTTATTTTATGTTTGTTGTTTGGTATATGTTGACAGCCTTGTATCGGCACTGGTTGACGCGTTGCTGTTCTGGTGGTCCTGGTCAGGGACGTGTTTTCCTTTTGCTTCGGCTGCTCTCCCGTCATTGCACGAGGCCTAGGTGTTGATTGGTCACACGCGCTTCTGCGACTCTCCTGTTGCAGCCTCAAGTTCACTAATTTGTTGTTATTCTTTCGGTATCGTGGCACGGGGAAGGGGGGTGTTGCCGGATTAGGACATGGATTTAGTGATTTTGGGAAAATAATTTACTCAATGTTTCTGTTATTGTTAGGTCCTTGTCGGCGTCTATTGAAAGCCTTTGGGCAAACTGAGCAATGAGTTTCTTGATTTCTTTTTTTTAAAAAAATAATGGTTTAATTGTCATTATCATTTTAGTTTATTTAAGTACTTAACTTGATTTATGTGCAGTGGCCTTGTGGCTAATCAGTGAAGCATTATCGTTTCCTTCGGTTTTTACACTTGGGTGGCGTCTGGCCAGGGTGGCCGTATCTTGTCTATGTGGGAGCAGAATAACATTGTCTTGTGACACCAAAGTGTCGTCATGTGCCTTACGCTTCCTCGTATTGTTACCAAAAGGAAAATTTAACGTGACTGTGTACCTCCTAGTGGTGAGGTGGCTAATGGGCCTTGGCTACCAACGTTATATGTATTGTGTCTAACTTATTGCGTTGGAAAAGGCCTGGAGCTTACTGTTGCCGTATAGATATATGCATTTTAAGGTCTTCTATTTAACATTTGTTGAACTCATTTTCACGTCCCTGTGGGTTCAGCCCACAGTTGTGATGCTAGTCATGTGTACAGGGTGCCGCCAAAGGTTTATTTAATACAGAAATTGTTTGCAATCGGGTCACCATTGTACTGCATAGTTGACATGTTCTTCGAGTACCATCTGTAATTTTATGTATAATGCAAATGTCCTTATACATAGTGATATTAATTAAAAAACCTTAGCTATTTGTATGAATTTGGCAAGAATCTTAGTAATTGTTAGTTGACTTCTGATAAAATTGTTATTAATAGAAATATTTGCTTGGAAATGGTAAATGACGCATCTAGTTGGACCACCTTTCTACGCGTTTTCCTTAAATTAATCCCGATTTTTGTCCTGGGTCTCAGCTCTGTCGTTTAGAAATTTGATTCTTCTTCATTTTTATATAAATAAAGTTAAGTTTGCTTCAGTTACTGAGAATGTTTTAGCTCGATTGCATTTACACTTCGCCGGGAAGAATTTTTAGAACGGAATCGACAGTAGTACATGACCTTTAAACTACCTATTTACGATTCCTTGTAAGCTTTGTTATTTACAATACAGTCTTGAAGCTTGGTGCAGCTCTATTACTATGTAATCGAGTGCTGTAATTAGAACTTTATATTACAAATACAAATGATACTTAATCGACCATGAATAAGGATGTTTTCGTTCCAAGTCTGGTTTTTAGTAAATACGAGGGGCGTTTGAAAAGTCTGTGCAAAAATAAAAACTACTTACGTGTTTGTGGTAAACCTTATTTATTTTTCGACATAGTCTCCTTTTAGACTTATAAATTTCGTCCAACGCTGTTCTAATTTGTTGGTCCCTTTCGAATAATAGGAAAGTCTGCAAAACAGCTATTAATGTAAATAAATTATACACAACTGCAACCAGTCATGTTTTTCATTAATAATGCTTTATTACATTAACCGGTTTTCGAACCATTTCAGGTTCATCTTCAGATGATTTCGGGAGAATCCGGGAAGTTACATCAGTAACAGCGACAGTATACTGTCGCAAGTAAGTAAAAACTAAATTCACATCCATATCGACAGATAATCTATAGTGTGACCCATCTTTCTGCCATAGAACCAGCACCCAGGATTACGCTACTACCAGTAATGATGTAACTTCCCGGATTCTCCCGAAATCATCTGAAGATGAACCTGAAAGGGTTCGAAAACCGGTTAATGTAATAAAGCATTATTAATGAAAAAAGTGACTGGTTGCAGTTGTGTATAATTTATTTACATTAATATACAGTCACGGTTCTAAAATATCCGTAATGGATAAGCATAAACAGCTATTAGTTGCTGCAATCACCTCCTCGTTTGAATAAAATCTTTGTCCCGTCAACCATTTCTTCAAATTGGGGAACAAATAGTAGTCCCAGGGAGCCAAGTCTGGAGAATAGGGGGGGATATGAAACGAGCTGGAATTCTATTTTCATTAATGTTGCGACCACAGCTGCTGAGGTGTGTGCATTGTCGTGATGGAAAAGGATTTTTTTGTGGTCCAATCGCCAGCATTTTTCTTGCAGCTTGGTTTTCAAACGGTCCAATAACGAAGACTAATACGCACCTGTAATAGTTTTACCCTTTTCCAGATAGTCGATGAGGATTATCCCTTGCGAACCCCAAAAGACAGCAGCCATAACCTTTCCAGCCGAAGAAATGGTTTTCGCCTTTTTTGGTGCAGATTCTCCCTTGGTAACCCATTGTTTAGATTGTTGTTTGGTCTCAGGAGTATAGTAATGTATCCATGTTCAATCCACAGTGACAAAACGACGCTTAAAGTCCTGCGGATTCTTCCTGAACAGCTGCAAACCATCCTTGCAACACTTCCCACGATTCCGTTTTTGGTCAACCGTGAGCAATCGCGGAACCCGTCTTGCGGATAGCTTTATCATGTCCAAATGTTTATGCAAAATATTATGTACCCGTTCATTCGAGATTCCCACAGCACTAGCAATCTCACGCACCCTAACTCTTCTGTCATCTATCATCATATCATGGATTTTATCAATGATTTCTGGAGTCGTAACCTCCACAGGGCGTCCAGAACGTACAGCATCACTTGTGTCCATATGGCCACGCCGAAGATTTTGAAACCACTTATAAACTGTTCTAATCGAAGGTGCATACTCACCGTAATGTTTATCAAGCTTCTCTTTACTCTCCTGAGGCGGTTTGACTTTCATAAAGTAATGTTTAATCACCACACGAAATTCTTTTTCGTCAATTTTTTGACAATCACTCGACTTCCTTGATTCACACGAATGTCAAACACAAAGAAATAGACCAATATGACCGAAACTTGGTGTGCGTTCTTTCTAAAGATGCTGCTAACTAAGCATGACCTCGATACACGCTGGTGATGACATCTCTCGGACTGTGCACGAATTTTTCAAACGCCCCTCGTAGCTTGAAAACTGATAGAGGTAGCTTATCGGTGTCACATATTTAATGTTTTTATATCAAACTGAGGCTACATACGAATATTCAGCCTTCTGAATCTAATATTTAGCGCCTTCAATTTTTTGTAAAAACCTCGATTTTGAGAAAGTATTGCTGAGAACAAGTTGAGATTTGTAACTTTTAATTGTGACATACATTTACTAAACCATTTTTAGTTTGTAGTCTCATTTTTTTTAGGATCGTATATTTTGCCTAACTTATTTATCTGGTCAGTCTGAGACCTTACAATGTTAACATTAATATACTGAAGTACATACTGACGACGTTTGGAAAAAATATTTCAATTTTTAATTTAACTATTATTGTATGGTACAACACTTTGCACGTTAAGTACAGGCTCGTTATGACGATGTGGCACTGATAGTAATGAACTGGGGTATAGTTTGCACAGGATACGGTGGCCGATGCGCAGTGACCAATTTTCGACCAGAGCGCTGGGCGAGTTCATTCGTTTGTTTGGGAGGAGAACCGACATATGTTTGTCACCTTTTGGCTGATCGGCGATGACAGAATCGAGGCGCACGCTCTGTAATCTTTCTCAAACGATTTTACAGAAACAATTCGCTAAAGAAATCATTTTTGCGTTATTTACAGCTTTATGCGTCAGGTTCATGAGGATGTGCCCATCATTTAGTTAATTTCCACAGTTATTGTGATATTTACGTGAAAGCAGCACAATGCACGAAATTCGAAGAAGTCTGCAATAAAAAATTGGGGTCGCTGTGATTTTGCGATAGGTGTTGCTGTGCATGAAATTTTGCTAACATATCGAATTTTTCTTTAGACTTGGGTGGAGGTCTCTATCTGTCACCAAACACGAGAAAATTGATCTAATGTAGCACACTCATTTGCAATCGCGCCGCGCGAGTGATGAATCCAGAATGAAATATCCACAACATTTGTCATATAGATCGAAGAGCCAAAGGAACTGGTATACCTGCCTAACATCGTGCAGAGCCACCGCGAACAGGCAGAAGTGTCACAACACGACGTGGCGTAGGCTCGACTAATTTCTGAAGTAGTGCTGACGGAATTGACACAATGAATCCTGCAGGACTGTCCATAAATCCGTAGGAGTTCCAGGGAATGGAGATCTCTTCTGACCAGCACGTCGTGAGGCATCCCAGATATGCTCAATAATGTTCATGTCTGGGGAGTTTGGTAGTCAGTGGAAGTGTTTAAACTCAGAAGAGTGTCCCTGGCGCCACTCTGTAGATATTCTGGACGTTTGGGGCGTCGCATTGCCTGCTGGAAATTCCCGAGTCCGTCGCAATCCATAATAGACACGAATGGATACAGGTGATCAGACAAGATGCTTACGTACGTGTCACCTTTCAGAGTCGTATCTAGAGGTACCATGGGCCCCGCATCACTTCAACTAAACACGCCCCACACCACTACAGAGCCTGCATCAGCTTGAACAGTCGCATGCTGACACGAAGGGTCTATGGATTCATGAGGTTGTCTCCGTACACATACACGACCATCCGCTTGATACAATTGGAAAGGAGACTCGTTTGACCAGGCAACATGCTTCCAGTCATCAACAGCCCAATGTTGGTGTTGACGAGTTCAGGCGAGGAGTAAAGCTTTCTGTCGTGAAGTCATCAAGGGTACACGAATGAACCTTTGGCCCCGAAAGCCCATATCAATGATGTTTCGTTGAATGGTTTGCACGCTGACACTGACACTTGCTGACAGCCCAGCTACGAGGGGCGTTGATTTCCGGAAGGGTTGCACTGCTGTCACAGTGAACGATTCTCTTCAGTCATCGTTGGTCCCGTGCTTGCAGAATCTCTTTCCGGCCGCAACGAAGTTGGAGATTTGATGTTTTACCGGATTCCTGACATTCACAGTACACTCGTGAAATGGTCGTGCCGAAAAATCCCAACTTCATCGCTACCTCTGAGATGCTGTGTCCCATAGCTCGTGCGCCGTCTGTAACACGGCGCCGGCTGCGGTGGTCTAGCGGTTCTAGGCGCGCAGTCAGGAACCGCGCGACTGCTACGGTCGCAGGTTCGAATCCTGCCTCGGGCATGGATGTGTGTGATGTCCTTAGGTTAGTTAGGTTTAAGTAGTTCTAAGTTCTAGGGGACTAATAACCTCAGATGTTGAGTCCCATAGTGCTCAGAGCCATTTGTAACACGACGTTCAAACTCACTCATCTCTTGATAACCTGCCACTGTAGCAGCAGTAACCGAACTAACTGCGCCAGACACTTCTTGTCTTATATAGGCGTTGCCGACCGCAGCACCACATTCTGCCTGGCTACATATCTCTGTATTTGAATATGCATGGCTATCCCAGTTTATTTGGCGCTTCAGTCTATCATAAAGGATTTGAGATATCCAAATGAGATTTTGGCAAATTATAGCACTCAAAAAGGAGTGTATTTTACTAAATGGTTAGTATGCAAAACTTCATTATATACCATGTTAGTCCACTAACTACAGACTTATTCGATGAAATATTGTAATTTTTAGGGGCCCTCGATAGTTGGTGAAATGAGAAGCGCTATTGGTTTTGGAACAATATAAGAGTACACAATACACTTTTTTTTGTACTGAGGACATGCTTTTTAATAAGCTACTGACCTCACTTTTCTTCGGTTCCCCACATAATAAACTTAATAAACCACTGTTTCAGAATTCTCTCGCAATACTCCAGTGTGTTTTGGCTAAAGAAGCATATTTTAACATGGCAACCAGAGAAATGTGTAAGTTGTACTCAGAATTCGCCACTCGACACTTCTCTGAATGTTACAAATGTTTAACAAGCCATATGAAAATAAATCGCTGCATTTTCAGCGGAATTCATTTTAGATGCTAATCAAATCAAGGTGACAAATCTTTTTGATTGGTCGATCTGTAATTGTGAGTGTGGAGGTGCTCCTCTTAATATTTACAAAAATGTGAGCGAAGGCTTTAGTTTACAGCATTACTTCCCCTCCGGCACTCGGCATTTCCCCTACAGCGCCTGTCTGTGGCCCCCACCTCTGCTGCTCTCCCCACTCGTGCCCTATCGACTGTACATCTACCGGCTATGGCATTTTGCGTGGACTATAAGCCCTAGCACACTCGCTCGCTCCTGTACCTCTTACAGAGATACAGTGCATGTTGTGCCTCAACTCGTTGGCTACAATAGTACCATGAAGAAAAAAATCGCTCGGAAGTGTATTGTCAGACTAACACATGGTTTGCTACTGAGAATCCTTGCATATTTTTCAACTGATCAGAGCGTGACATGCAGGCGGCGACATGAGGCTAGAGAGATACTGGCACGAAACATTGGAAGTTCATAGTCTGGATGAATGTGCTGGCGGCGAAGGTCACAGATGTACGGAAGGTTACAGTTCCTTTCTGGGGTCACCGACCGCATAAGCAGAATTTTAAAGAAAAATGGTATTCAGACATCTTTCTTTAGTCAAAACAAAACAAAAGCCTTTTTCCGACGGAAAACGGATGCACCGGATTACCTCCTCAGTGCCGGCGTCTATCAAGTGTCATGTGGCTGCGGCAAAGTGTATGTAGGCGAAACGGGAAGAACTGTTAAAGAAAGCATTAAGGAACACGAACGGCACTTGCGGCTAAAACAAAATGCAAAATCGGCAGTAGCGGAACATCACGAGAACTGTGGCTCTGACATCGGTTTTAATAACGTACTTGTACTGGCTAAAGAAACAAACATTTATGGAAGAAAGGTCCAAGAAGCGGTTGAAATTTCTAAGAATGCATCTAATTTCAATGGAGAGGACGGCTATAGGCTTCCGGCATCGTGGCTCCCCGCTATCAAGGAAGTAAATACGCGGCCGCGATGTGTGAGCGGCATAAACACCGCGCTGCAAGTCACCTCGGCGGACAATAATATTTTGGGTAAACATTCCCCCTCTCTTGCTCTGTCCGTTTCGAATCCAGCTACTGCTGACGACCAACCAACAGCGGTAGCAGGCATTTCAACCAATAACCCTTCTCCAGCATAAGTGTGGAATAGAGCCTTTCTGTCCAATGACGATGACCGCCAATGGTATCCACAGGAGATGAGTTACCAAAGCCCCTTTTCTGCATTAGCCTATGACTATGGCCCACTAATGGTAGCCATATGAATTTTAACCAATACTATCACTACTCCAGCACGAACGCCAGAGAACTCCCCTTTTATAAGTGGACGCGACACTCGTCTCTGACAGTGTTCTAGCAGTGGTGGACACCAAAAGATCCTGAGGAAGATCCCAGCAGAAGGGTCGAAACGTCGAACATTTTAGAAGAAACATGACGCGGCCTAATAACCTAGAAGATTTTAACTTCAGAGAGAATGATATTTGGGTGTTTGGTTTTGGCTGGAAATGTTTGCGTGATATAGATGAAACTTATGTCCGCATCTCGTGGTCTCGCGGTAGCGTTCTCGCTTCCCGAGCACGGGGTCGCCGGTTCGATCCCCGGCGGGGTCGGGAATTTTCACCTGCCTCGAGATGACTGGGTGTTGTGTCGTCTTCATCCTCATTCATCCCCATTACGGTCGGTGGAAGGCAATGTCAAACCACCTCCGTTAGGAGGGAGCTGTGCTTCGGTAGCTCGGATGGTAGAGCACTTGCTCACGAAAGGCAAAGGACCCGAGTTCGAGTCTCGGTCGGGCACACAGTTTTAATCTGCCAGGAAGTTTCATATCAGCGCACACTCCGCTGCAGAGTGCAAATCTCATTCCCAGCTAATGTCAGTCAGCGTATAAAGTCACGTTTTATGCCGGCGCCTACGATCTTGATAATTTGACACGTTGTTGTACGATGTCCCCAGACAGGGATTGCTATCCTCCTTTTGCTAGTCAAGACACTCTCTAAATCCCCCCAGTGTTTATTATATTTTGAGTCTCAACTTTATCTTAAATAGGGACAGAAGTTGAGGTAATAAGATGTGTGCAAATGCCGGGACTTGAACCTGGGTCTCCTGCTTGCTAAGTAGACGTGCTATCCACTAGACCACCCTGGCACGGTGGTTGACAGAGCTGCAGGAATATCCTAGTCGTACGCCCACCCTGAGTCCTCAGGCTACGAGTGGCCCATGGGGACCATCCTCAGGTGAGAATCTGGATAGGAGGGGCGTGTGGTCAGCACACCGCTCTCCTGGTCGTCATGATAGTTTTCTTTGACCGGAGCCGCTACTATTCGGTCGAGTAGCTCCTCAATTGGCATCACGAGGCTGAGTGCATCCCGAAAAATGGCATCAGCGCATGGCGGCCTGGATGGTCACCCACCCAAGTGCCGGCCACGCCCGACAGCGCTTAACTTCCGTGACCTCACGGGAACCGGTGTATCCACTGCGGCAAGGCCGTCATCTACAAAGCTGGGGTGCTATTCAAATATCGGAGAGCCTCCACAATATTGACGATTTAAGAAAGTGGAAAATCACGATAGGCCGAGGTGTGAATTGAAGTTTGTGTTAGGGAGGGCCTTGGACTATGATATTCCGTGCAGGTGTGTTAACCACAGTGTCATGGTGGTATTGTGGGTTGCACATCTGTCTAATAAGCAGAAGACCTGAGTCCAAGTGCCAGCCTTTGCACAAATTCTAATTCATTACTTTAGATTCTGTCCCTTCAACGTTTGTCGTAACGTATCTAGGACACCCTGTTTACTTTCCGCGCCACATGGCTGCAATGCCATCAGGTGACATTCAGTCTTGCGGTGCCACTGCTCATACATTTTAACTTCTACATTTACATGATTACTCTGCAATTCACATTTAAGTGCTTGGCTGAGGGTTCATCGAACCACAATCATGCTATCTCTCTACCATTCCACTCCCGAAGAGCGCGCGGTAAAAACGAACACCTAAACCTTTCTGTTCGAGCTCTGACTTCTCTTATTTTATTTTGACGATCATTCCTACCTATGTAGGTTCGGCTCAACAAAATATTTTCTCATTCGGAAGAGAAAGTTGGTGACTGAAATTTCGTAAATAGATCTCGCCGCGACGAAAAACGTCTTTGCTTTAATGACTTCCATCCCAACTCGCGTATCATATCTGCCACACTCTCTCCCCTATTACGTGATAATATAAAACGAGCTGCCCTTTTTGCACCCTTTCGATGTCCTCCGTCAATCTGTAACCTCCCCCCTCACTTACCGACCTTAATGACAGTGAAAAATGAAACCGCGTGTACCTAATGGGAGTTTTGGAAAAGCAATCGTCACCGAAGTTAACCTGTCGGTAAAGAGGGAGGAAAGGGTTACATCTAAATGAAAGGAAAAATGCAAATGAAACTGGTGGAAATTAATTTTGAAAAGGGGTAAAGTTAATGAAGAAAGTAAATGTGCGGCCGTTACGTTAACAATTAACTAGCGGTAATTAGATGTTTGAGATTTGGGGTAAATCACGGTCGCCAGTCCTATGGACAATTACTATAGTAACTGAAAAAGAAAGGTTATTACACATATAATTAGCACTAGAAGCGTGGCAACTGAAGGTTGACACGTGTAGTGTGAAAACTGAAAGTTTGTCAGAAGTAATAAATTTCGCTACACTTAATTTAGCAAAAGAATTAATGAAACCGGAAAATCGAAAGTTAATTTAGTGACTGAAGTTAATAGTGAGCTTTCTTTCTGAAGCACATCGACATTCAGTAAAATAAGGTTAGTCTTGGACTACCTCAACAATCATTTCAAAAGCTACTTGAATCTACGCAATTTAGAAATAAGAGAATTAACTTTGAACTTGAATTAAATGATTCTGAACAATTAACAATAGTAAAATTTAGTACGTACCAAGCTGAGCTGCAGTCACAGGTAACTAAAATACGGTAACAAAACTCGCACTCTTAATTTGTGCTTGTGCAACCTAAATATTGTAGCCAGCTACTGAACTTTGAAATTAAAGCAGTGAAATCTAATTATATTATTTTAATGCTGGCGTTTGAATTTCAACGACACTCGGGTTAATTTCGGAAAAGGAAGGGACCCTGCTTGGCAATGCAATTGGGACAATGAGCAACAAAGGTTCATGCTAAGTTGCTGTAATTTTGCGAGGCAAATGGAACAATTTGAAAAGCTGAGGTCTGCCATACAGTTCTGAAACTTTACGTGCTTTTAGTCTTCCTTGTTGGTTGATTGAAGGTTTGAAGCCGTCGATCGAGGAGGTGGCGACAGTCACTCATTGTCGGCCGTCGCTGTTGCAGAAGCTGGATGTTGGCGCGCCTTCTTCTCGACACGGTCACCAGGCGAAACGGGCTCTTGATGTGCGCCAGCTAATGCTTCCCGTCCGCGACACCATGTCAGAAACTATCATCGCGAGTCGAGCGCAATTACATGCTGCCAAACCCCGAAAGCGCGGCAACTCGCGGGAGCGTCACACAACACCTGCTCCACTCGCTACTCCCGCCAGACTCTCACTGTTCTGCCCGCGCTCCACGCGGCAGAGTTAACACTACCAAAGATCCTACACACTTTGATTCTTCACACGACCTATCGATGTAATTGTTCGATAGCAGTTTTTCCTAGGCAAGACCCAGCGTAAAAATACAAATAATATTTACGAAACAAACCAATTATACATCGACATAAGTGCATAAATATATATATACAAACAGTAAAACAATTACAATATATAAAGAGACAGAAATGTCATATCTTGAGGTAACAAAACAAGGAAAAAAAAATAGTACAATAGATGGAAATAGGAGTATATGCATTTCCGGCGTTACACGTGCCCCAAATTGTCTGAGGATGTTCGTGTAACGTAAACAGACTCAGAAAATGTCCCAAAAAAGAAACAGCGGAAATGCATATGCTCAAAACATCAACAAAAGTTAGCATTCGTCTAATTAATCATAAATCAATTTTTAGACCATAATAACTGAGTGGAGACACTCCTAATCTTATTCCACTCTGTCATCTTCCACAAAATAAAACAGGTTGACAACATATTAAAATTCATAGAAGATATAGAAAATGGTTTAGCTATTCCAAAATCGTCAAAATCCGTAACACTATCATGAAATGGAATACTATTTACAAAATTAATCAGAGTACATGGTCATAAAAACAGGTAGATCAAAATACGCAAATTAATTATTAATTACATAGAATACACATTTTATATAACCTTTTCGTAATTAATACGCTTGCCATGAGAGTCCACTTAATGCTAAACAAGAAAATAATATTCAGTAGATCGAAAAAAACATAAGTATTGACAGCAGAATTCTTCCACATCATCTGTCCGGGAAGAAAAACAATTCCGCCTTCCGTACTCGCAAGTACAAAGAATGCCGACAGCGGCACAAGAGCCGACAGCGGCACCGCCTCGCCAGTATTGTTGCGCCCGCCTGTGCGGCACGCTTGATCTCACTCGCCTGTGTAACGGCATTTCCAGAACGTCCGTTTCACTGAATTCTTTCGGAAAAACTCACTCCCGAGTAATCTCAAGGAGTCCCTTAATACTATCACAGTGGATAACTCAACACTGTCCATCATCACACGCATGTACTAGCCTGAAACTTAAAACAGCGTCTAAGTACATCGGTAATGACTAGTAAATCACATATTTATGAAATCTTACAGCTATTGACAAAATCATATTTACATTCCTTAACCTACTGTGACTCAGCTGAAAACTTAAACTAGCAGCTTGGATTTTTCAGTTGATTAGATCATGATTAAATTGATTAAAATTAAATTTATTAATCAAAATTAATTACTTATTAATTACAACTTCTTTAATGACCTTGGTCAGTCACAAGCATGGCAATCTAGCAAATCGTTAAATCTTACACTCTATTTTACATACTGTATAAATTACCCATTGTGTGGTATTAATCGATCCTAGGTCGGTACAATTTCAAGTCTACAATGTTCCGTATACCTAATAGTTTTCCAGAGCTTGGATACTCTAAGCAATAAGCATTTGTGTGAGGTGTACCAATGACTTTATATGGTCCATTATAAACAAACTTAAATTTAGAGATTTCATTGTCTATCTCGCTCGATTTCTCATGAGCTTTTACAAGTACTAAGTCTCCGATTGCAAACTTAGCAAAACGCGCTTTAGCGTCATGACGACGTATGCGAGCATTGGCTTTAAGCTTCATTACTTCTCGCAAACGATCTTTTTTCACACCAATACTAATGTCAATCCGTGGAGGGAATCTGATTATCTCTTCCACTAAACTTTTACTTCTGTCATCCAACAGGATTTCCTCTGGAGAAAATCCCGTCGATTCATGTCTCAAGGTGTTCATAATTCTCTCAAATACTGCTACATATTTGCCCCATGCCCTATGGTTGTGATGGCAATAGGTACGGGAAAGTCGGCCTCGTCTTTGTTCGTGTGTTACGTTTGACACACCGTCTACAATACTTTCCAATTCAGTTTCTACACTATTGTCAATGCCGAGATTCCTCACATTACAGTAGTTCAAATTCATACCTACGTCAATACCATTCGGCCAGTTAACAATGTGTATAGGCTGGTATTGCCTATGCACACCGTCTCCTGCCTCGTCAAAACTAACTACTATTGTTTTATCTTGGGACGTACATGTCA
Source organism: Schistocerca serialis cubense (assembly GCF_023864345.2). Lineage (NCBI taxonomy): Eukaryota > Metazoa > Arthropoda > Insecta > Orthoptera > Acrididae > Schistocerca > Schistocerca serialis. The sequence continues at coordinate 1,242,704,984 of NC_064638.1, forward strand.
AAGTTTTGCTTTCGCAGTTAATCACTGCACGGTTCTTTAATAGCCAATCTAACCCGATAATTACTTCCGTAGTTAAGTCTGGCACGACGACAAACTCTTGTTCAAATTGTGCCCCACATATCTCGAAGTTGACAAAAATCTGTTTTGTGACCGGTTTACTGGCCTTCCCAGTAGCACCGATAATTTTCACTCCTGTTACTGGCATAACTACGATGCCAGGTCTGTCTTTCAGTAACTCAAATATTTTCCCAGATACAGCACTCAATTCTGCACCGGTGTCAATCAACACGTTTAGTTGTAGGTCGTGCATATTAACAGACACTACTATCTGTCTACACTTGTCCTCGACTGTTTCTTTATTTTCCCACAGTAAATCCTCGTCTATATCCAGGTCATTCCAGAAAAAACCATCCTGCTTTGATCCCAAATCTGGTTTATCTGGCGGCTTTTTCAGCCTCTGTTCACATACAGTTTTAATTTCAACACGTTTGTCCTGAGGCTTAGTCTCTAGCTTCGCCTCCAATACCGAAACCTTTTCCTGTAACTCGTCAACTAGTGAGTGTTGCTTTGCTATCAGTTCACTAATTGTCACCTTCGTTGATTCCACTTTGGTCAGATTGATCTCATCTGCCAATCTACCTGGAGACATGTGCCCAGTAGTATCTGCAATTACTTCCTCTAGATCTGCGCAACCCACACTGTTATCTTCTGACCGTATAATGTCAGCTCTAACCTCATACACGCTGTAATCTACGTGCTTTTCTACCAATCGTGTTCGGCTATCACTAAAATTTTCGTAATCTTTCTCCTTAATACTCTCGCAATGTTTAAACTGGATGTTCGCGTCGGATGGGTCGGCTACTTCTACCATTACAACTTTCGGTAAAGTCTGCCGGTTAGGGCCAGAACTTTCCGTTACTATTTCAACATTCAACTCCTGCGGGACGAAACACGACGCATCTTGCTCGTGCTCCCCCTTAACATCAACTATTTCTGGTAAAGTCTGCCGGTTAGGGCCAGAACTTTCAATCACTTCACAAATACTATCTTCCTGTGGGACGAGACGCGGCAAATACTGCACGCGCTCCCCATAAACACTTCTCCCATACAGACCCCTATAATCTCTTAGTTCGTCGTATAAGCGACCGAACTGCCTTAACCAGACCTCATCCCTCTCTGCATCCCCTCGCTCGATGACGGACGTTTTATCCGACATCTGATCTTCTCTCAACAATTGCGAATCATTCTTAAACTCAATCTCCAGTTCCGCTGTGGGTATTACAGCTGGCACCTTATAATCGATTTCCGGAACACTACTTAAATTGTTCTCACTGACAGTGAATGTACCTTCTACTGCCGTGTATACAGCTGATCTACTACTTGTGGGCGCACTCCTTTCTCTTAACACTGGCACACTCTCCCGCCGTTGATTATTCCACACGGAATTTTCATACCGACGACACCTGGGTTTTCTCCTGCTATTGGGCCGCCAAAATTTCTCCACGCCCGGTCGGCCCCTCACCGGCGCGGCTAATGGTTTCCCTGTCTCGTCCCAGCAGATACGCTCCCCGGATGCTGCTGAGGCGGCTGATCACACCCTCTGGCGTTATTACTATTCTGTGAAGCCCTTATCACGTTAGTATGATACTGGTTTCCGTCATTCCTGTTATTATTTGCATTGTACCGATTGTTATTACGGTCCGAACCATTATTGTTATTGCTGCCATGGTTGCGGTATGCATTATTCCCGTGGTTATCGTTGCTGTGGTGCCCGTTGTTGTTACCACGGCCTCTACCACTGTCACGATTATTGCGCCAATAGTCCTCGTCCTCAACTCTTCCCAGGAAATCATTGATTGTCCTGTGATTGCTCCCTACGTAGCGTTTTGTATCATCTGGAAGCTTCTTGTAGAGTTTCCAGACTATTTCGGATTCCGAGCGGCGGTCACGCAAATATTCCAACTTGCGGATCCAGCCCTCACAAAACTCCTTCATTGAACCGCGCGAATTCGCATCGAAAGGCCTCGATACGACAAATTCGCGCCAGACACTTTGCTGTTTTTGCTCTGACCAGTATTCAGCCAGAAACAAATTTTTAAACTCGTCAAAAGTCAGGTTCGTAATGTTGAGGTTTAGGCCCCAACGCTTGGCATCACCAGCCAACACATCAATAACCGCATTAATTTTTCTCTCATTAGTCCATGATCTGGGTAAAACTCTTTCACAATTTTTAATGAAATCCGTCGGGTGTATACCGCCTTTTTTCAAGGGGTCGAACCGCTCCTCTTTCGTCAACAACTCCGAACTATGTGCACAGATTGGCACATAGCTCTGTTTTTCGTCAAGTTTCCTTTCTAATTCCGACACCCTCGTAATCACTTGGCAAGTGGTTGTCGCAAGCGTTTCCACTTCCCTCTTTTTCTCTTCGCAGGTGTTAGCCTGCTTCGTCACTTTGGTATCTACTTCGGATACTAAAGCCTTTAAAGTTTCCACCTTCTGTTGATCCTCTTTTCTCACTAATTGAATTTGTTCCGTCACCTTATTCTCGATGATCGGAGCAACTGCGTCTCCTACACTTTTCTCGATTCTGCTAATTTCGGAATCAAAACGAGTATTTATGCTTGCAATTTCCGCCTGAACGCCTATCATTTCCTGTTTAAGGTTACCGATTTCGGTATTAATCACGACAATATCGTCTTTGATTTTATCAACTTTTGTGTTAACAACTTCAACATTGTTGTTAACAACATTAATAGCTTTGTTCTGATTGTCTAGCATTCGTTCAATTTTTTTAGACTGAGCTACTTGCTTGGCAGCCTGAGCTTCTTGCTTGGCAGCCTGATCGTCTTGCTTGGCAGACAGAGCTTTAATTTCTGCCGATTGACTCTTGATTTCGTTAATCAAAACATTCAATAAATCAGTTATATTCCCGGAAACCACCGGTTTTACTTCCGTAGCGGCTTCCTCTTTCATTGTCCCCCCGTATTCGTCATCAAGGGATTCAGATTTGATTTTCACTTCCGATTCCGAAACATTTTCTAAAGTCTGGAATTCCATTTCTGCTCTTTGTTGCGTTTCGGCGGTCGCATCTTTCATGCTAGCCGCCTGCCCCGGAACAATGGGTACCGCTGTGTGCGTTTCCCACTGTTCGACCGATTGTTCCGTATCTAAGTCTACCAAATTTTGGTAATTGTTGCCTTCACTCATTTTAATAATTTTCAATATAAATGCAAAATCTCAACTCTAATTAGGATTCCTCACACGAATATTCTCGCTGACGTATCGACCATTTCGTAACCAGTACTTTGTTACGAGATTTGCACAATGCAAAATTCGTGCCCAGAACAACCTCAAATTTGAAGATTGTCCTGTCACCAGGTCGCCACGTGTAACCTCCCCCCTCACTTACCGACCTTAATGACAGTGAAAAATGAAACCGCGTGTACCTAATGGGAGTTTTGGAAAAGCAATCGTCACCGAAGTTAACCTGTCGGTAAAGAGGGAGGAAAGGGTTACATCTAAATGAAAGGAAAAATGCAAATGAAACTGGTGGAAATTAATTTTGAAAAGGGGTAAAGTTAATGAAGAAAGTAAATGTGCGGCCGTTACGTTAACAATTAACTAGCGGTAATTAGATGTTTGAGATTTGGGGTAAATCACGGTCGCCAGTCCTATGGACAATTACTATAGTAACTGAAAAAGAAAGGTTATTACACATATAATTAGCACTAGAAGCGTGGCAACTGAAGGTTGACACGTGTAGTGTGAAAACTGAAAGTTTGTCAGAAGTAATAAATTTCGCTACACTTAATTTAGCAAAAGAATTAATGAAACCGGAAAATCGAAAGTTAATTTAGTGACTGAAGTTAATAGTGAGCTTTCTTTCTGAAGCACATCGACATTCAGTAAAATAAGGTTAGTCTTGGACTACCTCAACAATCATTTCAAAAGCTACTTGAATCTACGCAATTTAGAAATAAGAGAATTAACTTTGAACTTGAATTAAATGATTCTGAACAATTAACAATAGTAAAATTTAGTACGTACCAAGCTGAGCTGCAGTCACAGGTAACTAAAATACGGTAACAAAACTCGCACTCTTAATTTGTGCTTGTGCAACCTAAATATTGTAGCCAGCTACTGAACTTTGAAATTAAAGCAGTGAAATCTAATTATATTATTTTAATGCTGGCGTTTGAATTTCAACGACACTCGGGTTAATTTCGGAAAAGGAAGGGACCCTGCTTGGCAATGCAATTGGGACAATGAGCAACAAAGGTTCATGCTAAGTTGCTGTAATTTTGCGAGGCAAATGGAACAATTTGAAAAGCTGAGGTCTGCCATACAGTTCTGAAACTTTACGTGCTTTTAGTCTTCCTTGTTGGTTGATTGAAGGTTTGAAGCCGTCGATCGAGGAGGTGGCGACAGTCACTCATTGTCGGCCGTCGCTGTTGCAGAAGCTGGATGTTGGCGCGCCTTCTTCTCGACACGGTCACCAGGCGAAACGGGCTCTTGATGTGCGCCAGCTAATGCTTCCCGTCCGCGACACCATGTCAGAAACTATCATCGCGAGTCGAGCGCAATTACATGCTGCCAAACCCCGAAAGCGCGGCAACTCGCGGGAGCGTCACACAACACCTGCTCCACTCGCTACTCCCGCCAGACTCTCACTGTTCTGCCCGCGCTCCACGCGGCAGAGTTAACACTACCAAAGATCCTACACACTTTGATTCTTCACACGACCTATCGATGTAATTGTTCGATAGCAGTTTTTCCTAGGCAAGACCCAGCGTAAAAATACAAATAATATTTACGAAACAAACCAATTATACATCGACATAAGTGCATAAATATATATATACAAACAGTAAAACAATTACAATATATAAAGAGACAGAAATGTCATATCTTGAGGTAACAAAACAAGGAAAAAAAAATAGTACAATAGATGGAAATAGGAGTATATGCATTTCCGGCGTTACAAATCCCACCTGGTAAGGATGCCACACCGCGCAGCAATATTCTGGCAGAGGACGAACGAGTGTAGTGTAAGCTGTCTCTTTAGTGGACTTGTTGCATCTTCTAAGTGTCCTGCCAATGAAACGCAACCTTTGGCTCGCCTTCACCACAATATTATCTATGTAGTCTTTCCAACTGAAGATGCTCGTAATTTTAACACCCAGGTACTAAGTTGAATTGACAGCCTTGAGAATTGTACTGTTTATCGAGTAATCGAATTCCAACGGATTTCTTTTGGAACTAATGTGGATCACCTCACACTTTTCGTTATTTAGCGTCAACTGCCACCTGCCACACCATACAGCAATCTTTTCTAAATCGCTTTGCAACTGATACTGGTCTTCGGATGACCTTACTAGACGGTAAATTACAGCATCATCACCTAAGAGAACAGCTCAGATTGTCACCCAGGTCATTTATATAGATCAGGAACAGCAGAGGTCCCAGGACGCTTCCCTGGGGAACACCTGATATCACTTCAGTTTTACTCGATGATTTGCCGTCTATTACTATTAACAGCGTCCTCCCTGACAGGAAACCACGAATCCAATCGCACAACTGAGACGATACCCCATAGGCCCGCAGCTTGATTAGAAGTCGCTTGTGAGGAACGGTGTCAAAAGCTTTCCGGAAAATTAGAAATACGGAATCAACTTGAGATCCCCTGTCGATAGCGGCCATTACTTCGTGCGAATAAGACATCCGAGTCAACGTCCTCGAAGAACCCCTCCAAGTTGGAACACATGTCGGGCCGCTGTGCGCCTGTGTAGACATCGCAGGAGGTGGCCGCACCTGATTGCGCCGGAACGCCGATTGACGTCAATATGGGCAGCCGCCCCCTGCGGCGAGATCAAAGCGGCCGTAATCAGCGGGGGGGCCGAGTATCTGTGACTGCAGATGCGCAGAGCGCGCGCCGCTGCCCTAAGGTGAAAGGTCGCCGCCGGCAGGTGGGGGCGGAGCGGGCGGGCTCTATTAAGCGCGGAGGGGGCGGCAGGGCCGGCCCGGCTGTGTTTTGGGCGCGGGCGCGTGTGTCCGCCGCGATGTGTTGGCGCGCCGCCCCCGCCGCCGCCCCCGCCGCCGCCGCCGCCGCCGCGCCGGGTCAAATCAATACTGCAACAGTTGCCCACCCGCCGGCAGCGGCAGCAGGAGGACGCCTAAGCCCCGGTCGATACCAGACACAGAGGCGCGGCGCGCCCAAGACGCTGCCGGCGTCGGAGGCGGCGGAGGCGGCGGCGGCGGCGGCGGTGGCGGTGCCGCCTGCTGGCGCGCGGCCGCTGCCTGCCGGGCGCTGGCATTAATAATACCTGATTACGGCCGCTCTCACATCGATCGCTGCCTCGCCAAACTACCTGAGTCGCAGGGCCCACCTAAGATTACTCTCGGGCAGGCACTCTCCCAGCCCAGTCGTTACCGGCCGGCTACAGTGTACTGAGGGGAAGAAGCGCTTCCCACAGAACACCTGCTGGTCGAGAAGAGCACCATTTCCGCAAAGGCTGTTCAGTTAGAACAGAGGCCAGCAGAACCTCCGATTCCTTAAAGACTCGAACTTCTTTGTGTACTGATACGGGCCTCAACGTCCTTACGATTTCCGGTTCAAAAATGGTTCAAATGGCTCTGAGCACTATGGGACTCAACTGCTGAGGGCATTAGTCCCCTAGAACTTAGAACTAGTTAAACCTAACTAACCTAAGGACATCACACACATCCATGCCCGAGGCAGGATTCGAACCTGCGACCGTAGCGGTCTCGCGGTTCCAGACTGCAGCGCCAGAACCGCGCGGCCACTTCGGCCGGCTACGATTTCCGGGAATGGACCCAAATGGAAAGGAGTTTTCTCTCCAACAACATTCACCGTTAGATAAAAATACAAACATGTTGTGTGACTGACTGTTCCATCGGTTCTTGATAGAAAATTTAATATACACTGCTGGCCACCGTAAATGCAACACCCTGAAGGAAGCATCCGAATCGTGTGAAATTTACACCATGAGTTTGCAGCGATGAGATATGCAACTGATTTCAGCGAAGACGCACATCACGCACGCCTGTGGCGCCACCTCATAGCGCCATTTAAGGCTTGGCGATTTCGACGAGTGTACGTTCGGCACGTGTGTTTACCTTGTGGTTGTTTCACAAGACGATCAGTTATGCCTCGTAGACAACAGCGAACATCTTTTGATCAAGTATCCGAGTTCGACAGAGGAAGGATAGTGGCTTACCGAGATTGTGGATTATCATACAGAGAAATCGCTAGTCGAGTTGGACGAAACCAAACAACTGTAATGCGGATATGTGACCGTTGGATGCAGGAGGGTACGACAAACCGACGTGGTCGATCGCATTCACCTCGGTGCACCACTGCACGTGCTGATAGGCAAATTGTGCGCATGGCAGTGACGGATCGCTCAGTGACATCCCGAACCTTAGCACAGCACATTGCGTCTGTAACGCATCATCCAGTGTCTGCGCGTACCATTCGACGCCGTTTACAGAAGAGTGGTCTGTACGCAAGACGTCCATTGCTTCGTCTACCATTGACGCAGAATCACAGACGTCTCCGTCGCCAATGTTGTGATGACAGACGGATGTGGACGGCAGAATGGAATGAAGTTGTCTTTACTGACGAGGCACGCTTCTGTCTGCAGCACCACGATGGTCGGATTCGAGTGTGGAGACACCGTGGAGAGAGGATGCTGGACAGCTGCATTATGCACCGCCACACTGGTCTTGCACCGGGTATTATGGTATGGGGCAGTATTGGATATTACTCTCGCACGCCTCTAGTACGCATTGCCGGTACTTTAAATAACCGGCGCTACATATCCGAGGTGCTGGAGCCAGTTGTCCTTCCTTACCTTCAGGGCTCTGCCACAGCCATATTTCAACAGGATAATGCGCGACCACACGTGGCACGCATTGTCCAAATGTTCTTCGTCAATAACCAGATTGAATTGCTTCCCTGGCCGGCTCGCTCTCCGGATCTTTCGCCGATAGAAAACATGTGGTCCATGGTTGCTCAACGAGTGACCCAGATTACATCCCCAGCTGCCACACCAGATGATCTTTGGCAACGTTTGGAAGCTGCTTGGGCTGCTGTGCCCCAGGAACACATCCAACGTCTCTTTGACTCAATGCCGAGACGTGTGGCAGCGGTGATCTCCAACAATGGCGGCTACTCTGGCTACTGATTCTGGCAGGAACCACATGTCACAGACGTCTGTAAACGTAATCATTTGATACTTGGTCAACATGTTATCTACAAAATAAATTTTGTTGTGCTACCTCTTGTCTTTCTTGGTGTTGCATTTACGGTGGCCAGCAGTGTATTATGAACGAAACATACACAACACTGGTGCAATATTTTACTACTACTACTACTACGTGATCAGGCCCAGTGAGCCGCACGCATCTACAAGTTTCCTCCTCCACTGTATTCTGTCCATTTCTGCTATCCGCCATTCGTCCACATCTATTGACACTTGGTTTAAATCTTCATGGAGTCCATACCTCCAACGCGTCTTGGGTCTCCCTGGCGGTTTCTTTCCTGTAGGTGTGAAATCCAGGAGCTTCCGAGGCCATCTGTGATCCTCCATCCGGGCCACATGGCCAGCCCACTGCTTTCGTTTGGTTTTGACAGTTCCTGCTATGTTGGGCTGCTGGTATAGTTCCTCAAGCTCTTGGTTGTATCTGATCCTCCATTCCCCTGTATCTGCATCCAGAATCGGACCGAAGATCTTCCGAAGCACTTTTCTCTCAAAAACAAGGAGCTTATGGAAGTCCTGTTTCCGGATACTCCATGTCTCACAGCCATATAGATGTGTAGGTACTCCGATGTATCATTGTATTACAGTGATATGGTTCTTGTGTGTATTCATTTCTGTGAGACTGTCATAATCTTTGACTTACTTGTAACCGTTTTGGCGCGAATGCGCACAGAGCAGTCTTTGTTTCACTTTGCAGAAGTTAAGTTGTTATTTCGCTTTGTAAAAGAACAGTCAAGTCTTGTGTTTGGTTAAAGTGAAAATTAAATATATGAAGATTGATAAAAAACTGTTTTCTTGATGATGTGACGATTAAGAAGAAGTATATGCGAATTTACAAGAAGTTTAATAAAAATGTGGATCGTGAACACCAAGTCAAAAATTATTTCTACCATACCATTGTTCTGATCTGGGATTGTTTGATCATTAAGAATTTCCTGAAAAACTCATTTGTTAGGTCTTCAAATATTGCTAAAATACAGATCTGGACCTTCAAAGTGGAATCACCCTAGAATCAACAAGATGAGCCATAACAACTTCGACGAAATCTACGTGGGAATCCATTCAAGATAAGTACCAAAATTAATGACTTTTTTACAGTGACTTCATTATTTCCATTCTGACGGTACCATCCACAGTCAATAACTTTGTTGTTGCCCGATAAATCGAACATATGCTGCGTGAGAAACATTATTAATCTGATTTCTAACCTACTTTGCAAGTATTGGTATTGTTAGAGCCATCATCAGATACAAAGATATGCATGTGGTGCAGTGAAATTTTGTTGGATCAAAGAATTTAGCTTGTGCTTGGACAGACTATCTCCATTTCCAGAGATCAAATCTGTTAATGATACAATTGGGAATAAAACAAGAGGGACTATTTCAATGTAAATGCGATGTAAGATTATGTAACTTAAATAAAATATGATACAATAACTAATAAACTATAGGCAATACACAACAGTTATCTGCAGAAGAAATTTTGAACAATAAACATTCGAAGCTGATGTGGCTGAACAAAATAATCTTGCCTTTTGTTCAGCGACGTCTTTGGAATATGTCACCAAAGTTTATTGTTCAACTATTTTCCTCTACATACAAACATTGCAATTTGTCTATAGTGCAATAGTTACTATGTCACGGTTTATCTCAAATGGTTCAAATGGCTCTGAGCACTATGGGACTTAACATCTGTGGTCATCGGTCCCCTAGAACTGTGAACTAATTAAACCTAACTAACCTAAGGACATAACACACATCCATGCCCGAGGCAGGATTCGAACCTGCGACCGTAGCGGTCATGCGGTTCCAGACTGAAGCGCCTAGAACCGCACGGCCACACCGGCCGGCGTTTATCTCAGTTAAATATTCTTACATAGCATTTCCACTGAAATAATCCCTTTTGTTTTATTGCTAATTCTAACATTAACATTTTCATCTCTGGAAATGGAGACACACTGACCAAGCACAGTTTAAAACCTTTTATCTAACAAAATTTCGTTACAGCACATACTTATCTTTGTACCTGGTGAAGCTGTAACAAACTAAAACCGGTTCGAGGAGCAAATAATAAATATTGTAGAATATTACACCAGTGTTGTGCGTGTTTCAGTCATAATATACAACCATGTATTTATTACAAAAGTAACAAGTGCCATCATTTAACAAGAGAAACTAATTATTAAGGAAATTGAAAAGGCCTACTAAAATTGTTAACTGACCCACATCTGGCAAAAAGATAAAATTTAAATTTACGCAATATTTTTCTATAAAACTAACAAGAAACATGACAAATAATCTTCTAATTATGGCACAACATTTCTCTAGAGAGGCTAAAACCTACAAATAGTATAAAACGAAATTATTGCCTTGATCATGGCACTAAGATGAAAAGCATTTACTTCCAAAATTTCTTAATCATCCAACATTAATTCAGTAAATAGGTGTCCCTTCAAAAACCGAATAAGTAATTAACTTCTCATGGTCTAGGTTCGCAGTCATATATAATTTATTAAAGGACATCGTATTCGGCGTTTACTGTAGAAATTATTTATTTCACTACTGCAGTTTCAGCCTTTGGGCCTTTTCGTGTCGTACAGAGCTTCCCACTTATCTGATGTTACTGTATTTCTGCAATGAAAGGGCGCATTTTTGCCGATGGGATGTATACATGTCGGAGAATTTTGAATCCCTGTGTGTGTTGAACCAAAATCTTTTGCAGTACCCGTCGAAAATGGCCCAGAGGCCGAAACTGTGATAGTGAAATAAATAATTTCGGCAGTCAATAGCGAATACGATGTTCTTAAAAAAAGCAATTAATTACAGAATATGCAAAAAGTCTTTGAGAATAATTAAGTGGACAAACTTGCCAGCAAGAAATTTTTTAAAATAATTCAGTATTAAAATTTTACTTTTAAAGCAATTAACAATCTGGCCAATTTCTTTCACTGATACACTATAACAGGAGACACGTCAGAATCTGGCAGATATAACAGATACAACTATTAGATCAAATCTCAGAGTTGTGGAGGCAAAAGTGTACACAATAAACTTAACTTGTTATGGGATCTGCACACAGAGACACTCAGAGAAACAACCTCTATGCAAAGGCACAGAACCCCTTGCCACCATTAGGCACACCAGCTATCGTTTCCAATGTGTATTTTATCATTGCAGAAAACCAGGAAGCCCGTGGAACCGACCCAACGTTCCAAAGGGAGCAGAGCTAGCTCCTGCAGCTGGAAGGGCCCAGCTGAACTTAAATAACAAATGTGGCAGGCCCAACTGAGATACAGAAAACCTTATTAGTTAAGACACAAATACCAGGTCTTTACATTACCCACATAGTGAGGAAAAACAAGGCACTGAACTACAGCCTGGGCACAATAACCTTAAGCAAGTCTTCGTGCTTACGATTTACGTGTGAGACTGACAAAGTCGTAAATTATCGACTGAAATACAAGGGCGCCCCAATTCAGTCACCTTAGTAGGAAGCGCCGACTATCAGATATAAGGCCTGTTAAACACTTTTTGGGCAAGGACAAGTTACTCTCTCACCTATTTTCCGCATATCGAGAATTATTAAAGATTTCATTACAACCTGACGCACCTTGAGCGAGACTCTAGAAAGTTAACGTCCTAATATTGATGGAGCCTGGTAGGGGACTAAAAGCATGAGGTATTTTTAAAATTCCTAGCTCGTAGAAATGGCTTGTTGGGAGTTGAAAGCAATTGGCGGTGAGCCCATCCCTTAGTAAATCTTGTCAGACAGGTCCACAGCGGTAAAGGGTAGACAGGGAAGCCCCTCGTGGAGACAGGTCTCCAGCAGAACAATGCCATGATACCCGCTGCGGCGTCAGCAGAAGCCTGGCCTAGGGCGATGGTCTAAAGGAATGCATCTACACAGTGGAGTCGTAAACTGAGCATTGTGTGCAGAGCCACACATAATAAAAACCACATGTTTTCGTCTTTGCCAATAGTGTAAATAGGCCATTGAACAACTTCCCTCAGCCACCTCAGTTGGATAAGAAAAACTCCGGCGTCTCTGAGACACATTTAGAGATAGAACCTTTATTACACCTCATAGCTTGGACTAACGAGGTCCAAGGCACAGACGATTTGAGATCTTTGAGATTGTATCTGTTTGCTTGTTGCCGTGGGAAGAGACATGACTTTGGGAAAAATCATCTCTTCCCCCTCTGCAAAAACTTTAAAAAGCCAGTAACTGGCGGTTAATTTTTTTTTTCAGAAACACAGTTTTCTTAACTCTTGCTCTGGTTCGACATGAGTTTGTGCTGTTGTGTGGGGTGGGAGATTTAGCGCTCGTAGAGCCTTGTGATTGGCTCAAGACAGGGCGAAGGCAGTGTTATTGCTGCACTTTGCAGGTAAATGGAATTTATTTTTCTGGAGAGGTGCGAAGGTCTCAGGAGCAGGACTCTGGTCTGGTAAGCACTTCCGGTCAACGCTCTGGCATGTGTGGTTGGTACTTGGGACCTGTCCTGAGACTGAGTTCACTTGCGAATAGTTCAGACTGGGGAGCCAGTGGTAAAGTTCTTACTGTTTGACAGTGTGGCTTCAAATGTCTCAGACTACTCGTTTGCCGAGGGCACATTTATTCGTTTTCTGGTTTACCAGCCTTGACGTTTGGTATGCTTGTTCTCTCTGTCGTATAAGTGAGCCAAATCGGTCCTTGGTACGACCAGCGTATGGGTGTGTCACACACTGAAATCTACGGTGATTTCAGGGCTCTGGTAGAGAATAAACTGTGATCCGCCTGCCTGATCGCTGGACCGTGACATTTTTGCGATCGATTCACAGGTGCCGCCTCCACGTCTCACCTCCACCGCCGCACACATCTCGCCAGATAAGTCACGTGGCTGCACGAAGTAAACAGGTTAATGTGCTGTCGCTCCGGCATTGTCAGGGCGTACAGATCTCAATCGCCACTTGCTCTCAGCTGCACCTATCTAGAGAAACTTCAGTAGATATGATCAGTCAAAGGTCTGCTCAGTTTCAGATCAATTCAGCTTGCGTTATCGAAATTTTTTGGGCCAGAGTACTTGACTCACTGATCACGTAGTTAATCTGTCTTTGCCAGCCAGGATCCACCCAGGGAAGTTTTAAAGCATGTGTTAGTTGTTTAGGGAATTCAGTCTACAACTTGTTTAGCATAATTTATGTCTGGTTTGAAAAAATAAATGTTCTTACAAGGGAACCTCCCCATCGCACCCCTCTCAGATTTAGTTATAAGTTGGCACAGGGATAGGCCTTGAAAAACTGAACACAGATCAATCGAGAAAACAGGAAGAAGTTGTGTGGAACTATGAAAAAAATAAGCAAAATATACAAACTGAGTAGTCCATGTGCAAGATATGCAACATCAAGGAGAGTGTCAGCGTAAGAGCGCCGTGGTCCCGTGGTTAGCGTGAGCAGTTGCGGAACGAGAGGTCCTTGGTTCAACTTCGCTCTCCAAAATTCCAGGACATGTTCAGATTTGCTTATACATATGCAGGATTTGACGGTCTACGCACGGAAACATTTGAAAACGTAAAAAACATATGTTTTGACAGAGCACAGGGAAAACTGTGCGACTGTGAAGCTGTTGCATTCATTTGTTGCAGTTTATGTGACACTCTTATGTTTTCATCACTTTTTTGGGAGTGATTATCACATCCTCAAGAAAACCTAAATCGGGCAAGGTAGAAGAATCTTTTTATCGATTCGCCAAGTGTGCAAGTTAGGTAGGTCGACAACATATTCCTGTCATGTGACGCACATGCCGTCACCAGTGTCGTATAGAATATATCAGACGTGTTTTCCTGTGGAGGAATCGGTTGACCTATGACCTTGCGATCAAATGTTACATATCTTGCACATGGACTACTCAGTTTGTATATTTTGCTTATTTTTTCATAGTTCCACACAACTTCTTCCTGTTTTCTCGATTGATCTGTGTTTAGTTTTTCAAGGCCTATCCACTGTGTCAATTTATAACTAAATCTGAGGGGGGTGCGATGGGGAGGTTACCTTGTTAGTACACTAAATTTTGCCAAGAATCAATTAAATAGTCCCACTAGAGTTACCTTTTTATACTCTTCAAACATTTTTCTCCCTAGGCAACACAACAAGTGTGAATAAATATAAAGGGTATTTTACTACAACAAAAGTAATACGTCAACTTCATTACATGGAATACTACAAACAAGTAAGGGCCCTAAGGGAGTCCACCACTGATTAGCATTTGAGCGGTTTAAAAAACGGGTGAAGCGAAAATCGCTACCGGCTTACAGTTTGCGACTCTCCCGCCAGCAAGCAGACAGGTAAATAACGCGTCCTGGACATCAACAAGCAGAACCGCAAAGTCACGCAGGTCACACCTTAGACTTGGTGGGCTCAGTGGACAACACAAAAACATGCTAAAATAACCATCAGTCCCTTATGCACGTTATACACATAAATATTACAGTTTCGCCCAAGCAGCAAGGCGCTAATCGTAATTAAGATTGCATGGACTGACAGTGTAAAGACCTGTAATACTTCAACTTCCAAAATAATAATCTTCATTCGAATGCCGCAGAGAGACCCTTTGGCGGTCACGTTCCTCTAACCACTTCGCGCCCGTGAGTTATTCTGGCGTTAGGGATAACAAAGGACGCTGATTACGTATGGCAGCATATTTTCTTTCAGTTTGGCTTCTTTAGCTATTTGTTTTATAGTTTTTATATTATTCTGTGCACTACGTAAGCAGTTTATTATTTATCTCACCATCTATAATGTTGGCACTTGAGTATATGTCAATTACTGCCTCTTATCTCTTCGTCTTTTTAACAATTTAGCTTATGTCTTGTTTTATTTCATCGCTTTTTATTACTGTAATGTCTCTTATGCCTTATACGTCCATTACAGACTTTACCGATTGTATCCTCCCTTTATTTTACGTTGTTCAATTATTCATTGAAGACTTGTTTATGCCTAAAGTAGCCACATCTGGTGAACTTACAACACAAACATCTTGTGGCTGCTGCACGGCAGTTTGTTTTGAACAGTAGTGAAGCTGACAAGATGACTCTTGCATATGTTGTTATTTATATATATTTGACGATGCTGGTGCTAATTTTGCGCTTAACATTTGACGATGCCACTATGGATGCAGTATAATAGGACATTGTTTTTATAAAACAGGTATGCCTCTTGATACTTAAAGCGCACAAATGTGTATGTATGTCAGTAGTACTTTTCATTATGGTCTATTTTATTGTTTTAAGCTGTAAGCAATCTGCTAATGTATTTACGTTTTTCCCATATTATGCTGCAGATCTGAAGATAGTCGTTATAGACGGAAACAGGTAATCTGTTGACAAAAAGTTAGTGACCATAGACGTAAAGTAAAGGAAATCTATTCTATGTTTGGGCACTGTTTTATTGGCCACAATGTCGCGGCTTGTTCATCTTCATTCGTTTCAAGTTCGGGCCGAAACAGCAAGAGGAAAAACCTACGAAAATAAAATCTTGCATGTAAGGCGACGTACGATGAATCTATGGGTCCAGCTCAAGGAGTGTGACGACAACAATGCACTGCCAGGTCCAAAACAACACGGGTCGCAACTGCCGAGCTGGATGTCGCAGCGCAGGCTTTCACAAACTCTGTCACCAGACCCCCCAGCTCCACTCCATCAACCCCACCTAACTTCCTTCTCGTGAGCCACATCGCCTCGCTCCCTGAGCGCCACCTGGCTCCCGCAAACGTCGGCCGACCAAAGATTCTCTTTTCGGTGAAAAATCAACTCTGAGCGAGCCGCCATAGTTAATATACATTACCTTCAAACTTCTGATTACTTTACAAACGAGTTAATGTATTAAACGTGTGACGCAAAGTATGTAAGCGCAGAAAAGTTTAGAAAGGGTTTGAAATTTTGTTTTAACTTTGCTGGAAGTCGCTAACAGTTCTCGTTCTCAAATACTGGATGAATATTATCCAGGTACATGTGCACCGTAAATTACTTTCCCTCGAGAGATAAACACAATTTTTAATTGTGTAACTTATTATTATATATCTTGATGAGTGGATTATGATAGCACTTTTAACTTTTAAATTTGGTCAATAATTATATGAAACGTGGAAAATTAACCTTTTGTTTCCCCAGGAAGCCGTTATATAGGCAACCGTACAGGGTGACCAGGCAAATGTTTGAATCAATTAGTAATATAAATTATGTAAGACACAGAATCTATGGAGAGACACAGCGGTTGTTGGAAACTGTAGCCGACTGCATGATCACTTATTATGTCAAGATCACCTAACTATTAAAATAACAAAGACTCTTTTACCAAGTGACTACATGATGCATATTTTGTTGACATATTTTACACCATTTTAAGCTGTTGAAAATGTACATAACCTTAGTTTATATAACGTAACAAAAATGTCAGTAGATTAATTTTGAAGATTTCAGTAAGTGGTCAAAACGTATAATGTTAATATTTGTGGCAGTTAGGTGGTCCTGTCATAATAAATTATTAAACTATTTGTAAAGTTACATGCCTCAGTTGTGCGTTGTGTCAAATGTTCAAATGTGTGTGAATTCCTAAGGCACCAAACTGCTGAGGTCATCGGTCCCTAGACTTACACACTACTTAAACTAACTTAACGCTAAGCACAACACTCCCACCCATGCCCGAGGGAGGACTCGAACCCCCAGCGGTATGTCAGTTCCCACGGCTGATTATTTCAGTCACAGTTGTGATTTAATATAAGTGGCTACTGGATTCGTCCATTTTCCACTGCCTTCAGATTTACAAAATATTGGAACAAAAATGGCAAATATACAGAGTCAGTATATTCTCCTATTTTATTAATATATAGAAATAAATTTTTATTTTGTAGGGTTCACAGTCATATAAAATGTTTTAAATGCATTGTGCTGTCATTGACCGTTAAAATAATTTAACTACAGAATACATAATTGCAGTTTCGGCATTTCTCCATTTCCAACAGGCCAAGGAGAAAAATTAGTGGTTTTTTGAATTTTCAAACGTGCTAATGAATGAAATTATCCCTGAGTTCTACTTGAAAATGGCTGAAAGCTTAAACTGAAAACGTGGATTTTATAAATAAAAAATTTAATAGTCGAATGTAACAAAGTTTTTTTTTTAAAAAAAAGTTTAAAACGTATACAATAGTTTCGGGAGCTTCAACAGCTAACAATGTGAAATGTGCATATGGCATATTTTACTGGGAGTCCCCTTTCAGGAAGTTCGGCTGCCTGGTGCAAGTCTTTTTATTTGACACCACTTTGACAACTTGCGCGTTGATGATGATGAAATAGTGATGAGGAAACAGAACAGCCAGTCCCTGTGCGGAGAAAATCCCCAACCTTGCAGGGGACTGAACCCAGACCCCTTGTATGGTTATAATTTCATGTGTTGACTCATTTCATGACCATGGAGACTTCTCCTTAATGTGGTCCCACGGAACAATAAATAAATAAATAAATAAATAAATTTAGCTACATCGATGACTCAACTATGGAGGTGGACAAGAACAAACAACAAGACATTTTATCTAATTGTGTGTTACATGCCAGTAATACCGTAAGGTAGCTTCAAGGGCTTACCCCTCCTCCTTCCACCGTCTCTCACCATCCCTTTCCTCCTCACCACTTTCCATTTACAGCCAGTGTGACGCCTTTATGTCCCTAGATGTTCAGCCACAGTATTTTAAAGTTGAGGCAGCCAAACACGGCGACGAAGCTATTTCGTTACCTATCATGTTACATTCTAACTTCAAAGGCGGCAATCTATTTGGCTCGTCTCTTTTCATTCAGTATAACAATTGTGTTCAACTAGAGGATGAAAAGATGCCAAGATATAACTAAAATAGCTTTAAGGAGCAAATATGACTGCAGTTACTGTGTGTCCTATCTTCTTGGTAACTTCGTGTCTTAAACAGCGTTTTCACACTTAACCTGGTGGGGGTCTATTCTTCGCTTTTTTGAGAGATTTTCGGAGTCGTATGCACGATGGACTCAGGACAGACATTACAGGAGTTGACAGAAAAAAAGCAATGCCTGATAAGCAGTTGGGACACGGGCGTCCACAGTAACAGAGCTGAACTTTGACACAGGTATAGACGGGAGTGTTGTCAGGATGAAAACTGCACGTCAGGCAGCCCCTGGTTTGATTGCAGCTTTTGTTCTGGCCGAACAAGCAGAGCTTTGGGATGGGAGAAAGAACTTGTGTCAGCAGGAAGCTCGAGCTCAGCCACGTTGAGAACAGTGCCTTCAGGATATTAGAATCTGCAGCTTTCCAAGAACCATAAAAAGTCTAGCTAACCTGGGATATAGTTTTTTTTTAACTTGCACAGGACCCGGGAAGCCATACTAGCTGCTGAATGTGAAAACGCCAGTTGATAAAATTCATGTGACATCATCAGGCCAGATCACATAGAGGGATGCTTTTTACAGAAGAGGGGAGGATAGAGAAGCCACTGGGCTTTTACAATGCCGCACTTTTTGGCGGGATATTTTGCTGAAGAAGGTATTACGCCATTGGCGAGCAGAGAGTGGTTGTAAACCGATTGATGGTCATGTATTCTTAGCGGGAAGGAAACAGCAGATCGTTCTATTCTGATAAGAGAAAGCTGAATACGAAACGGGTCTTCGTACCGAACACAAGACTGCAGTCTCCACTGGAGCAGCCGACTGGGGGTCCAGAGTTCGAATCTTCGGAAGTGTGGTCCTGGTGTTGTATTTCAGAAAGAGAGGCAGCACTACGCTGCTCTTCCGCTGATGACTTATGGCGAGCAGTAACAGAAACACTGGGACATTAGCACAATCGCTGCTCAGAGCTCAGTCTGACTATTGCAATTAACTGTCCCACGTCCACCTAGTATAACACGGTTACTGTAATCTACCAGTAGGAAAATCGTGAGTTATTTCAGTGCTGCAACTGCGTTAGAGGGCCTCATTTCAGACTTTCGAAGTGACTGTGCCTGACAGAAGATTCACTTTGTCTGAAGCTCATGGCACAGTTTTGTATTTTTTAACTTTGCTCATCGTCAGGTAGTCAGAGCGTTTCTGTATTTGTGGTTCTTTGAGTAAATTAAAATGTTCATTCAGATCGAGTATTTGTTAGGAACTCATATACTTCCATTTTGGTAGTAAGCAGTTCCCCACTTTACACAGAGGTGACAAAAGTCAAAAAATGGTTCAAATGGCTCTGAGCACTATGGGACTTAACATCTGTGGTCATCAGTCCCCTAGAACTTAGAACTACTTAAACCTAACTAACCTAAGGACATCACACAAATCCATGCCCGAGGCAGGATTCGAACCTGCGACCGTAGCAGTCGCGCGGTTCCGGACTGAGCGCCTGAACCGCTAGACCACCGCGGCCGGTGACAAAAGTCATGGGTGAGCGATGTGCACATACACAGATGGCTGTAGTATGTCTCAGACAAGGTACAAAGAGATGGTGCGTTCGCGGAGCTATCATCTGTACTCAGGATATTCATGTAAAAGGTTTCAGACGTGATTATGGCCACATTACAGGCATTAACAGACTTTGAACGCGGAATGGTAGTTGGAGCAAGACTGAAGGTGGCATTCCATTTTGGAAATCGTTTGGGAATTCGGTATTTTGAGATACACAGTTCCAATAGTGGGCCAAGAACACTAAATTCGAGGCATTACCTCTCACCGCTCAGTTAGCGACCGAGAGCAGTGGAGTATGCGTAGAGTTGTCAGTGCTAACAGACAAGCAACACTGCGTGAAATAACCGCAAAAATCAACGAGGGACGTTAGACGAACGTATCCGTTAGGACAGTGCGGCGAAATTTGGCATTAATGGGCTACGGCAGCAGACGACCGATGTGAGTGCCTTTGCTAAGAGTACGACACCTCCCCTGGGCTGCTGACCATATCCGTTGGACTATAGACGACTGGAAAGCCATGGCCTGGTCACATCTGTCCCGATTTCAGTTGGTAAAAGCTGATAGTAGGATTCGAGTGAGACACAGACCCCACGAAGCAATGGACCCAAGTTGTCAACAAACTGGTGGTTGCTCCATAATGGTGTGGTCTGTGTTTACTTGGAATGGACTGGGTCTTCTGGTCCAACTGAACCAACTGAGACTATTTGCAGCCATTCATGGATTTCATGTCAGCAAAAAACGATGGAATTTTTATGGATGACAATATACCATGTCACCAGGTCAGAATTGTTTACGATTGGGTTTCAGAACATTCTGGACAATTCGAGCGAATGATTTAGCCACTCAGATCGCCAGATATGAACCCTTCGAATATTTGTGCGGGACAATCGACAGGTTAGTTCGTGAAAAACTTCCTGCATCGGCAAAATTTTCGCCATTATGGACGTCTATAGAGGCAGCGTGACTCATTTTTTCCAACGACTTACTGAGTCCAAGACACGTTGAATTACTGCACTACACTGGACCGAAGGTGGTCCGAGACGATATTAGGAGGCATTCCGTGACTTTTGTCACCTCAGTGTAGGATTCGTAGCTAGGGTCCTATTGTTTCTTTACAATTATTGGAAGAACACATAATATATTTGCAGAAGGCAAACCAAGTCAGTGTCTTATTGACAGAACACATAGAAAATGTAAGAGTGCTACTAAAGAGATACCCTATACTTCGCTTGTCCGTCCCCTTTTGGAGTGGTGCTGAGCGGTCTGGTATTCTTACCAGATAGGTTTGACGGAGTACACCGAGAAATTTCAAAGAAGAGCAGCATTTCTGTATTATTGCAGAATATGGGAGAGAGTGTCACTGATATGATACAGGATTTGGGGTGGATATCATTAATAAACGAGGATAATGGAATGTAGTCGAATTAGTCGGGTGATGCTGAGGGAATTACACTCTTGGAAATGGAAAAAAGAACACATTGACACCGGTGTGTCAGACCCACCATACTTGCTCCGGACACTGCGAGAGGGCTGTACAAGCAATGATCACACGCACGGCACAGCGGACACACCAGGAACCGCGGTGTTGGCCGTCGAATGGCGCTAGCTGCGCAGCATTTGTGCACCGCCGCCGTCAGTGTCAGCCAGTTTGCCGTGGCATACGGAGCTCCATCGCAGTCTTTAACACTGGTAGCATGCCGCGACAGCGTGGACGTGAACCGTATGTGCAGTTGACGGACTTTGAGCGAGGGCGTATAGTGGGCATGCGGGAGGCCGGGTGGACGTACCGCCGAATTGCTCAACACGTGGGGCGTGAGGTCTCCACAGTACATCGATGTTGTCGCCAGTGGTCGGCGGAAGGTGCACGTGCCCGTCGACCTGGGACCGGACCGCAGCGACGCACGGATGCACGCCAAGACTGTAGGATCCTACGCAGTGCCGTAGGGGACCGCACCGCCACTTCCCAGCAAATTAGGGACACTGTTGCTCCTGGGGTATCGGCGAGGACCATTCGCAACCGTCTCCATGAAGCTGGGCTACGGTCCCGCACACCGTTAGGCCGTCTTCCGCTCACGCCCCAACATCGTGCAGCCCGCCTCCAGTGGTGTCGCGACAGGCGTGAATGGAGGGACGAATGGAGACGTGTCGTCTTCAGCGATGAGAGTCGCTTCTGCCTTGGTGCCAATGATGGTCGTATGCGTGTTTGGCGCCGTGCAGGTGAGCGCCACAATCAGGACTGCATAGACCGAGGCACACAGGGCCAACACCCGGCATCATGGTGTGGGGAGCGATCTCCTACACTGGCCGTACACCACTGATGATCGTCGAGGGGACACTGAATAGTGCACGGTACATCCAAACCGTCATCGAACCCATCGTTCTACCATTCCTAGACCGGCAAGGGAACTTGCTGTTCCAACAGGACAATGCACGTCCGAATGTATCCCGTGCCACCCAACGTGCTCTAGAAGGTGTAAGTCAACTACCCTGGCCAGCAAGATCTCCGGATCTGTCCCCCATTGAGCATGTTTGGGACTGGATGAAGCGTCGTCTCACGCGGTCTGCACGTCCAGCACGAACGCTGGTCCAACTGAGGCGCCAGGTGGAAATGGCATGGCAAGCCGTTCCACAGGACTACATCCAGCATCTCTACGATCGTCTCCACGGGAGAATAGTAGCCTGCATTGCTGCGAAAGGTGGATATACACTGTACTAGTGCCGACATTGTGCATGCTCTGTTGCCTGTGTCTATGTGCCTGTGGTTCTGTCAGTGTGATCATGTGATGTATCTGACCCCAGGAATGTGTCAATAAAGTTTCCCCTTCCTGGGACAATGAATTCACGGTGTTCTTATTTCATTTTCCAGGAGTGTAGATTAGGAAATGAGACACTTAAAGTAGTAAAGGAGTTTTGCTATTTGGGGAGCAAAATAACTGATGATGGTAGAAGTAGAGAGGATATAAAATGTAGGCTGGCAATGGCAAGGAAAGCTTTTCTGAAGAAGAGAAATTTGTTAACATCGAGTATAGATTTAAGTGTCAGGAAATCATTTCTGAAAGTATTTGTATGGAGTGTAGCCATGTATGGAAGTGAAACATGGACGATAAGTAGTTTGGACAAGAAGAGAATAGAAGCATTCGAAATGTGGTGCTACAGAAGAATGCTGAAGATTAGATGGGTAGATCACATAACTAATGAGGAAGTATTGAACAGGATTGGGGAGAAGATAAGTTTGTGGCACAACTTGACCAGAAGACGGGATCGGTTGGTAGGACATGTACTGAGGCATCAAGGGATCACCAATTTAGTATTGGAGGGCAGCATGGAGGGTAAAAATCGTAGAGGGAGACCAAGAGATGAATACACTAAGCAGATTCAGAAGGATGTAGATTGCAGTAGGTACTGGGAGATGAAGAAGCTTGCACAGGATAGAGTAGCATGGAGAGCTGCATCAAACCAGTCTCAGGACTGAAGACCACAACAACAACAACAACATCATTAATAAGAAGGCGTTTTTAATTGCGGCGGAATCTTCTCACTAAATTTAAAACAGCAACTTTCTCCACCGAATGGGAAAATATTTTGACGACGCCGACCTACATAGGGAGAAACGATCATCATAATAAACTAAGGAAAGTCAGAGGTAGGTGATCGTTTCTTCCCGCGTTGGTCGAGATGGAAATAATAAAGAATTATTGAAGATGGTTCGATAGATCCTATGTCAGGCACATAAGCGTGATTTGCAGACTATCCATGTAGATGTACGACGGTTGAATCGAAAGTAGTGCCTCCATCTTCGTTAATTGGGTTTGGATGGGAATATTTCAACAAATCAAACGCAGAAATAATCCTTAAAATGTGATCTTTAATTACCAATATTCACTTTTCCACATAATCACCAGCCATTTCTGCCACGGATGAACAAGTTTTCTGAAGAAGTCGACACTTTGTTTCCGCAACCACAGTCCCACAGTTCTCTCAATGTCTTCATCAGAAGCATAATGATGTCGCCGAAGATCGTCCTTCATTAACGGGAACCGATGGAAGTCAGACGGTGCTAAATCTGGACTGTATGGAGGATGCTGTACGGTGGTGAGATTCAGTCTCTGAAGTTCTTCTGTGGTGGCACGTGAAGAGTGTAGTTTAGCATTGTCATGCTGCAGAAAACATTTCCCTTTTTCTTTCTGACTCTTGTAAGCCGTATGTCGGAGTACACAGCGTTGCGATGTGAAGCTCCGAATTTATTGTCGTTCCACGATCAAGGAAATCAGCATGGATAACACCATCTGCGTCGTAGAACACTGTGGCCATGATTTTTCCAGCTGAGGGTTGCGTCTTGAATTTCTTTTTGTGAGGCGAGTCTTTGTGTCGATATTCCATAGACTGACATTTCGTCTCCGGGTCGTAATGGTGTACCCACGTTTCGTCTCCTGACACAACTGAATGGAGAAAGGGGTCACCTTCATTCTCGTAAAGTTAGAGGAGTTCCTGGCAAATTTCAAGTCTGTGTGCTTTCATTTCAAGGAGTCAGCGTACGGGGTACCCACCAGTTCACAGATCTCCCGAAAGCCAAGTAAAGCAATAATGTCACCCACAGGTTCTTGTGAAATGCTGATTGTGCTTGCAATTTCTCTCTGACTGATACGACGATCGTCCTGAGTCAATCTGTGAACATTCTGCTTGTGAAACTCGGTGGTTGCTGTCACAGGACGCCCCACTCTTTGTTTGTCACGCAGGTCAGATGTTCCCGCCTCAGCCGGCCGTTGTGCCGAGCGGTTCTAGCTGCTTTAGTCCGGAACCACGCTGCTGCTACGGTCGCAGGTTCGAATCCTGCCTCGGGCATAGATGTATGTGATGTCCTTAGGTTAGTTAGGTTAAAGTAGTTCTAAGTATAGAGGACTGATGACCTCAGATGTCAAGTCCCATAGTTCTTAGAGCCATTTGAACCATTTGTTCCCGCCTCAACATCTTTAAACTTCCTCGACCAACGACGCTCAGTACTCATATCAATACCGTACAACTACCATAAACTGCTTTCATTCTCTGATGAACCTCCTTTGGGGTGACACCTTCTGCTGTCAAGAATTCGATGACTGCAAGTTTCTTCAATCGCATTTACCAACCGTCTGCACAGGGTTCCAACACTGTAACAACAAAACCGTTCAATGCTAAGACTTCCCGCCAACTGGAGCTGTAGAGAAGAGGGTGCGGAAAAAGCTAGTGCCTACCTCATACTAAGGCTGCCAACTGTTAAAGAGTTACGAAGGTGGAGGCATTACTTTTCAGTCAACCCTCATAGATTATCAGTCCGTCTGCATAGAGTAATTTAGCTTGGAGTCTTACGTTGGGTATCTGTCTCACAATTAAGTTTTATGAGTCGGGTTTTACGTTCAGCACATGCAGGATTTTTGCAAACTTACATAGAAAGGTATATACTGGGTGTGTCATAATTAACAACGGACCCTGATCTGAGCGAAATTATACGATAATAGAATAATATAAAAAGCTCCAGTAAACAAGGGTCCATATAAGGGCCAGTTGTGAAAATTGAGAATGTTTGGTTACGAGATGACATTGACTTCAGCTGAATATGTTGTACTGAGTAATACAAATGCACCTGAATATTCACTGACGAGCTAAAACATTATGACCACTGCCCACTGCCCACTGCGACGTTGGATACCCCTTGCGGACGTTGCAGGCATGTGATGCGGTACCAAAAGTGTGTAAACAGAGCAGACACGGAAGGGGGATCATGCTAGCGAAGATATGGGCTGGAAATGAGGGCATCCATTGAGATAAGCTACTTTGACAAACGGCAGATTATTATTACGTATAGCCTGTAATCGAGTATCTTGGAAAGGGCAAATCTGGTCGAATGTTCACGTGTTACTGTCTTGAGCATACACGGGAAGAGTTAGAAGACCAGTAGGCGCTAAATGGTTTGACTCTTCACAAGAATATGGGGTTCGGAGACCTGTTTCTCTCTCTAAAGTAGGATAGACGATGATCTGTGGCATCTCTGCCGAAAGAGCATAATTCTGGTGCACGCCCAAGTGTTTCGGAGCACATCGTTCATAGTACATTAGTGAACATGGGGCTCCGCAGCAGACCGCATATAGTTGTTCACATGTTGACCCAACGACATCGTCAATTACGATTGCAGTAGGCACAGGACCATCGGGTCCGACCCTCGATCAATAGAAACGTGTCGGCTCTTCGGGTGTATCACATTTTTGCTGCACTTTTTCGACGGTCTTTGAAAGTTATATACACACGGTAAAATTTTGTATCAAACCAGAGGTGGTCAAATGTAGTATCGATGTGTAGTAGCGTCGTCGCTCAACGGCGATCGCTGTATCAAGTAGTATATGTGAAAGTAACCTTTAGATAGAGAGATGTGTGGAGGACTCTCAAGTGTAAAGACATGTTGTATCTGTTGTGTGCTGGAAATATACTTACTCGATATGAACAGTAATGATTTTTATTTGCAAGATACCATACTGGAAATACTTAAGGTAAAGAAAATTGTTTTGTTACCAGTGCAATGAGCTAATTCGTAAATGATTGAGACAATGTCTAACACTCACATCCAATGATTTTGTAAAGTAAATTTTTAATGTATAATCAGTTTATTGTGTGTTAATTGTGAGTATTATTAATTTTCAAAGAGTCAAAATACAAATTTTAAAGTTAGTGCCATATTGTTACTTAACACAAATCAATACCAGTTCCCAGACCCATGTCGTTTTTGATTAACTATTTTGCTCAAGAAGTTATTGTCTCAGTCAGCCGCCCGGTGTGGCCGAGCGGTTCTAGGCGCTTCAGTCTAGAACCGCACTACCGCTACGGTCGCAGGTTCGAATCCTGCCTCGGGCATGGATGTGTGTGATGTCCTTAGGTTAGTTAGGTTTAAGTAGTTCTAAGTTCTAGGGGACTGATGACCTCAGATGTTGAGTCCCATAGTGCTCAGAGCCATTTTTTGTTTGTCATATTCGATTTAATTAAAAGGTATACTAAGCAACAGCCTTGCACAATAGCTGTATGCTAACTATACAATTTAAAGTACTAGCAGAGAGCAGTGCGAAGAGCGCTACCATTGCGCAGATAAACGTAAGAAATTGTATTATTTCAGGCACAGCATTCATTAACCACAGGAACCATTATTTTCAAGTTGATCAAATTCTGTTTGGTTACTAGGACCAATTTCAAATCAATAGTGTTGCATGAGATTCAGTTTTTGTGTTACGTAGGTTCATGTAGTTTTGGATTGGTTTAAAGTTAATGACAGTTTACATTCTCGCTGTTAGAAAAGTTTAGTACAGAGCAAAGTGCGTAAGCGACGAGATAAAATACACGTTTGCATGCCAGTCCCATTCTAACAAATGTGTTGCAGGCTACTGCCAGTTACGTTACTTCAAACGTACATGTTTCATCGTCTCACACAAGCGCCGTGCCGCGCGGGGTAGCCACGCGGTCTCAGGCGCCTTGCCACGGTTCGTGCGGCTCTCCCCGTCGGAGGTTCGAGTCTCCCTCGGGTATGGGTGTGTGTGTTGTCGTTAGCGTAGGTTAGTTCAAGTTAGATTAAGTAGTGTGTAAGCCTAAGAACCGATGACCTCAGCAGTTTGGTCCCATAGGAACTTACCACAAATTTCCAAATTTCCACAAACGCAGTCATCGAGATGAACGGCGACTCGAAACGTGCAGTGTGCCTCAGAGACAGGCTAGTGGGAGCAGTATTATGATATGGGAGACATTCTCCTGCGCTTTGCATGGGACATGTGGTAGTAATCGAAGACAGCTGTGAATCAGTTGCATCCCTTCATGTTTGATGTCTTCCCGGACAACGATATTATCAAAAAAATGGCTCTAAGCACTATGGGACTCAACATCTGAGGTCATCAGTCCCCTAGACTTATAACTACTTAAACCTAATTAACTTAAGGACATCACACACATCCATGCCCGGGGCAGGATTCGAACCTGCGACTGTAGCATCAGCGCGGTTCCGGACTGAAGCGCCTAGAACCGCTCGGTCACAGCGGCCGGCTCGATATCATCTTTCAGCAGTACAATTGCCCGTGCTTCGGAGCCAGGACCGTGCAGCAGTGGATTGAACAGCGTTATGGTAAACTCAGGTTGGTGACTCGGCGACCGAAGTCGCCTGATGTAAATCCTATAGAACCCATCTGGGTCGCTGTCGGGCGCTATCACCGTGTACGTAAATTATCGGTCCGTTGTTTATGCGAATTTGATGACCTGTGTAGATGTCTAATGCCACACATCTCCAAAAACCTACAATAAAACTGTCGGATCCCAGATTTGCAGAATCAGTGGAGTATTTCATTCCAATGAAGGACAAACGAGTTAATAAGCAGGTGGTCATAATGTTTTGGCTCATCAGAGTAAATACAATTGTATCTGAATATGTAGGCTGTCTCATTTATCTTGACCAACACTAATAAATAGGAACAATGGTCTATGGAATTCTGCCTTCGGCAATGGTGTCGTCTGTTGTGTTGCTTGCGAGCGCGCGAGCGTTTGTTTACTGTATGTAGCGGCTTGTCTTCGTGTTGAAATTCATCGACCATCATGGTGTTTTCCTATCGCCAAGCCATGATTAAATTAAATTTTTCTTTGGATCATGAACGACCAACAGCGAATGAAGTAGAACGGTTTACACTGGACGATATGCCTCTCCCGCCGCAAGATGTTCTCGGGATTAATTTTTCGATCCTTACAAGGGAACCTCCCCATCGCACCCCCCTCAGATTTAGTTATAAGTTGGCACAGTGGATAGGCCTTGGAACACTGAACACAGATCAGTCGAGAAAACAGGAAGAAGTTGTATGGAACTATGAAAGAAATAAGCAAAATATACAAACTGACAATTCCATCTGCATGATGAGCAATATCAAGGATAGTGTGAACTCAGGATCGCCGTGGTCCCGTGGTTAGCGTGCGCAACTGTGGAACAAAAGGTCCTTGGTTCAAGTCTTCCCCCGAGTGAAAATTTTACTTTCTTTATTTTCGCAAAGTTATGATCTGTGCGTTCGTTCATTGACGTCTCTGTTCACTATAATAAGTTTAGTGTTTTGCGACCGCACCGCAAAACCGTGCGATTAGTAGACGAAAGGACGTGCCTTTCCAATGGGAACCGAAAATATTTTATCGCAAGGCCATAGGTCAACCGATTCCTCCACAGGAAAACACGTCTGATATATTCTATAGGACACTGGTGACGGCATGTGCACCACATGACAGGAATTTGTTGTCGACCCACCTAACTTGTACACTTGGCGAATTGGTAAAAAGATTCTTCTACCTTGCCCCATTTAGGTTTTCTTGTAGATGTGATAATCACTCCCAAAAAAGTGATGAAAACATAAGAGTTTGTCACATAAACTGCAACAAATGAGTGCAACAGTTTCACAGTCGCTCAGTTTTTCCTGTGCTCTGTCAAAACATATGTTTTTAATGTTTTCAAATTTTTCCGTGTGTAGACCGTCAAATCCTGCATACGTCCAAGCAAATCTGAACATGTCCTGGAATTTTGGAGAGCGAAGTTGATTTTGTGTGAGTGCCTGAACTTTGATAATTGTCTGAAAATAAAAAATTAAACTTTTCGCTCGATGGAGGACTTGTACCACGGACCTCTTGTTCCGCAGCTGCTCGCGCTAACCACGGCACCACGGCGCTCTTGAGCACACATTATCCTTGATGTTGCCTATGTTGCACATGGACTACTCAGTTTGTGTATTTTGCTTATTATTTTCATAGTTCCACACAACTTCTTCCTGTTTTCTCGAGTGATATGTGTTCAGTTTTTCAAGGCCTATCCACTGTGCCAACTTATAACTAAATCTGAGTGGGGTGCGATGGGGAGGTTCCCTTGTTAGTAGCACTGTGTACATACAGCTGGCGAATGAAGAGGTATGCGCCGGCGTTGTGCGGCGCAATGCTAACGATTTCAACTTCCCATATTCTGGGGGCCATTTATGGTCTGTCGTGGTTGACCTCGCTGGTTTTGGCCTCTGAACTTTCAGGGTTTTCGATCTCCAGTTCGAGATGCCGTACGACGTTGTGGTGGCCATCTTTCAACCTCACGACAGCTTCTTCAGTCACGTTGCTGAAACGTGGAAGACGTTGAAACCTACCGTGTCCTCAGTGGTGTTCATCAGACAAAAACTGAACTGAGAAAACCCGTGCCATCTTACTTGGTACTGACGGCTGCAGGGCTGTCATCATGTATGATTTGCCAGTCGATTCAGGCCGTAATATGGAAGGTCATGTCCGTTCTGAGCGTCTCGGTCATAGGCTGGTTCAGATATCATGTCGCTCACCTCGCGGCGTTCACTGCGTTACCTCTTACGCATCCCAGCACAGCTTCCTGCCGAGCCCACTCTGAAGCAGCACTACCAACGGACGACTGCCGTCGGCAGCTACAGGACGTCTGTCTCGACCCCATGGTTGTTCATCATGGACCTATATCGACCCCAGCTTTAAACTGTCTGAAGGCATGTTGGACTACCGCCTTCCGCCATCCGACGCGGAACATGTTAGGAAGCAACGGTCACTGGGGAAACGGGAGAGGCAGCTCTGTATGCCTTCTGATGATTGCTTCGGTGCGTGTAGGATGACGATCCTCCTTCTGATGTGCTGTCCGACGCCCTGGCACCGGACGACGCGACCTCTCTCCCAGCCTCCATCTGCAACCAGTATCCACCTATGGACACCGACTTTCCCCCACCTGCGTCTGATGCAGCTGCCCTCCTTCTTGTGTCTGACGCTACCTGTGGGCGCACCTCTGATAGTGTTTCGCTCAATCGGCCCGGTGACACATCTGCCTCATGGGCACAAGACGTCGATGCTGAGAATGGACGTTATGGAAGTGTACAGGGTAATGGAAACCCCTTGACGGTGGCGGTTCCTTCCCCATCACAATGATGTGCCGTTCCATAGAGGCCTAGGGGAAAGCTCCCTGTTCATCCTACTTAAACGCATCGCCTGTTCTCCTTTACAAACTTATCGCATAGCCACAGTCAATGTCAATACTATTTGCGCGCACTATTAACTGAAATTACTCCATGAAATGCTGTATGCTGCGTACATTGACGTTGCCCTCCTTCAAGAGGTGCATGTTGCAACTTCTTGTGCTCCTCATGTCTTTACACCACGTCTCCCATGCTTCCTCTATTGATAGTAGGGTGGCGATCCTGTTATGTGAAGGTATCCCAACATTTGTTGGGGTCAGGATCATCAACATTTATGCGTCATCTGATTCGAGTCGCCACCACGATTGTTTGAGCTTTCTTCTCTGAGGTGGTCACTCCTCTCTTTCTGGGTCAGCAGAATGCGTTGATCATGGAAGGTAACTTCAACTCCACCCAGGGGCCCAAAGACAAACTGCTGTGTCACTCTCCGTGCGTGACGCTAGCTGCAATTGTCTAGCACCTCACCCTTGTGGATGGTGCTGGTGATCAACTTTCTGCCAGTCGCCTTGATCATGCCTATATCTCCTGTAAGGTTTTTGGTAGGGTGCGGGCTGCTGATGTCTGACCCATTGTGTTGTGTGACCATGACGCCTATATCTGTGCTGCTAATCTCTGTCGCCAAAGGGTTTGACGCCGTAAGGAACAAGGAAACTGATCACAATCCATGTTACTTCACCGGACTTTCGGCAGCTCATCGAGACCATGTGGACAACATGTTGTCGATACCACAGTATATATGAGTCTGACCTGTCACACTGTGTCACCTTGCAAAGACTGGCCTCGTCAAAACCCTAATTGGTAACGGGAGGTCACAGCATGTCGACGATGGACCCAGGACTTCTGCTGCAACATACTTCAGGAATGTAGCCGTATTCTCCAGAGCGTCAGCCAATGGTGAATCGTGCAAAGGCGGAGCTCACTGCCCTCTCTCGACGTCACCTTGACGGAGCTATGGTTAGGGCGAGCACATTAGAGCAGGAGTGTTCGTCTGTTGACCACGTCAAAGCGGAACGATGCCACTGTCACAGGGCTTCGATTAATGTTCTTACAACTGAAGATTGGCGGCACGCAGATACCCAGTGCGTTATGGGGTCTGCCCTCCATGCGCATTATGCTTTGCTGTACCACACTGCCAACATTATGGCAGTTTCCCGGTTCGCCTTTGGCTCGGTTTCTTGGACGGATGTGTTTGCCACCGTCACGGAGGACGAAGTCCATGATGCAATAAGTCGCCCGATCCTGATGACTTCCCACTGGAGTTTTATAGGTTATGTCTTCAACTACTGGCGCTGATGTGCACGGAAATTTGTCGGGACCTTGTGTCACCTATTTTACAGATTCCAGATGGTTTCCTCGACGGTCTCCTCATACCCAGTCCCAAGCTTCAGGGCATATCATGGATATGGGATTATCACCCCTTGACGTTACTCAACAGTGACACGAAGATCTTTACCTGGTTGTTAGCTGCACACCTTAAATAGGCATCCCAGTACATGGTTACCCCAGATCACCTGATCAAACCTCTTATAGATGCCCTTGACCTCACTCAGGCGTCTGATTGGGTCGGCCACGACTACCTGGAAGACGTGCTGCGCAATGTGGGACACCCTGATACTACTTTAGACTGCGTAATGGTTCTCTTTTACAGAGCGACGTCCCGTGTACTGTACAATGGCAGTCTCACGCCTCGCATATTTATCCATCGTTGGATGCTTGAAGACTTCTCGCTGTCTGCACTTATGTATGCACTCGTCTTGAAACCGTTGTTCTGCGGCCTCCGTCTAAACCTGTCTGGGGTGTCCCTCGGTGGCCACGAATTTTGCGGCACTACTTATGCGCATGATCTCGTCCTCGTTTATTCTAGCGGTACTGAGATCAGGAAGTCATTGGCATGGGTTACAAACTACGGCGAAGCTTCTGGTAGCTGCTTTAAAGTCCGCAAATCGAACGCTATGGCTGTAGGTGTGGGGCTTCTTGACGACAGCGCTGCTCCATTGTGTGTGCAACTGCTACTACCCGATGTTTAGGACTCAATTTCGCGAGTGATCTGCAGCGCATAATTGTCCTCAACTGTCAGTGCCCACTGTCCCAATTACGAGCTGGGATCCTAGATGAACATTAAAGAGCCCTCGATCTTCTACAAAAGACACAGTGTTTAAATGCATTTTTTGCCTCACGTACCCCACACGTGGGACAGACACTCCCCATTCCGCCATCCGTGGCCCAACGTATGCTAGTGGCATTGGGTTCATAGGTTTTCCGGGCATGCTGTTCAAGATAAGGTACGAGACCCTCATCCTCCCAAGGTACAGAGGTGGATTTGGCCTTTATCACTTCCCTGACGGGCGACAACCCTTTTTGTTATCTCTCAAATGTTGCTGTGGCGCCGTTGTTCCACGTAGCTTACTAGTCTGTTGCTGGAGGCCCTTGCACCACGCTCAGATCAGCTCCTATCCAAATTTCGGACGACTTGCCGCCCTTCCTTCTCTGCAGCTAGTTTTCTATCGAACTGAGCAGCTTCCTTACTGCAATACTACCAACACGCTTGATATCCACAAAGGCGATCTATGGCTTTCTTCAGCAGATCAACGAAAGTGGTTGAGAGGAAGCGTCGACTGAGGTGCCGTCTGGTAATCGGTGTGCGCTCCTTGTCTTGCCACTGACATCCAGTCTACATGGTACCTTACGATCAATTGGAAGCTAGTATGCCAGTCACACCTCCGCGGGATTCACCTTGCAGGCACCCCATTGTGCGTCGGCTGAGATGTTCTGGACACGGGCGAGCATCGCCAGGTCAGCTGATCGGGGATAGGTGGCTGGTTTCTGGTGTGACAGTCGCTAGGGTTAATTATCCGCATGTGTCCTCAGCAGATGCCTCTTGATATGCTCCTCTTTCTAGTCTTGGGATAAGTCCCTCAAACAAAGACCAACTCTGTCAAGTGAATTGTTTGCTGACGGATAGAAAAATGTCCTTGATTGGAACTTCCTTAATGAAGGACATTGTATCATTGTTCTTACTCTCAATACAGGCAATTTTTCCCTGATTTTCTTCCTTAACCGGAGGAGGAACGAACAGAGGTTCAGGGCAGTCTCTCGCCCTTGGGGGCGGAAAACTGCCCCCAAAAGCATTAAGAATCAGTAACGCTCAGCGGAATGAGGATGCATAATGCATTAAAGACACATAATGTGTGGGCACAGGACAGACAGTCTTAATCTCTACAGCGGCAAAAGATTCTGGAATAGTCCCCCATTCGGATCTCCTGGAGAGTATCGTCAAGGAGGAGGTGATCATGAGAAAAAGATTGAATAGAAAAGATAACGTACTACGAGTCAGGTCAGGGAATGTCAGAAGTTTGAGCGTGGTAGGGAATCTAGAAAAGCTGAAAAGGGAAATGCTAAGGCTAAGTCTAGATACAGTGGTCGCCAATAAAGTCAAACTGGAAGAAGAAACGATTTCCTAGTTAGATGAGTACAAGGCAATATCATCAGCAGCAGAAAATGGTATAACGGGAGTAGGGATCGTTATGAATGGTAAGGTAGGACAGAGACTGAGTTACTATGAACAGTTAAGTGACAGGTCTGTTCCCATTAGCATCGACGGCACACCAGCACTGGCAACGATAGTTCAGGTATAAACGCCGACGTTGCAAGCTGAACATAAAGAGACAGAGAAAGCATTTACGGATAATGAACAGGAAATTCAGTACATAAAGGGAGACAGTCAGGGGTGGACTGGAATTTTACTGTAGGCGAAAGAATAGAAGAAAGGGTTACATGAAAGTAAGGGATTTTTGCCCTTTTTTGAGAGACGAGGAGACTAACTGAGTTCTGCAATAATTTTCAGCTAGTAATAGCGAATACTCTGTTCAAGGCAGGAGATACAGGAAAATACTCATATCAGAATTTAGTTATGAAGAAGGGTAGGCTGAGTTGCGAAGAATCAGTGTCCAAAGAAGTGGCATACGAAAGTACTAAGGAATGAGGAGATACTCTTGAAGTTCTCTAAGGCGGTAGATATTGCGATGATGAATAGCTGAGTAGGCAGTTCTATTGAAGAGGAATGGACTTCTCTATAGAGGGCAATCACAGAAGCGGGAACGAAAAACACAGCAACAAAAAAGGTAACTGCGGAGAAACCATGCGCAACACAAGAAATACTTCAGTTGATCGATGAAAGGAGGAATTACAAAAAGGTTTGGGGAAATTTGGGAATGCAGAAACACCAATCACTTAGGAATGAAACACGTAGGAATTGCATGGAAGCTGAGGCAAAATGGCTGCATGAAAAATGTGAAGACATTTAAAAGAATTGACCGTCGGAGGGACTGACTCAGCATTTAGATAAAGTCTCAACAAAAGTAGGAGTGGTAACAATAAGAATGCAATGAGAATTCCACTGTTAAACGTAGTGGAGAGAGCAGATAGGTGAAAGGTCTCTGTGAGGGGGAAGACTTGTCTGATGACGTGATACTCGTATAACAAGAAACAGGAGTCAATGTAGAAGAGATAGGGGATCCAGTATTAGAATCACTATTTCCAAGATCTTTGGAAGACTTAAGATCGAATAAGGTTGAAGGGATAGATAACATTCCATGCGAATTTCTAAAATCACTGGGGGAAGTGGCAACAAAACAACCATTCATGTTGGCGTGTAGAATGTATGAGTCTGGCAACATACCATCCGATATTCGGGAAAACATCATCCACACAATTACGAAGATTGCAAGAGGCGACAAGTACGAGAATTGTCGCACAATCAGGTTAACAACTCATGCATCCAAGTTGCTGACAAGAATAATATACACAGGAATGGAAAAGGACACTGACGATCTGATAGATGACGATCAGTTTGGCTTTAGGAAAGGTAAATGTACCAGAAAGGCAGTTCTGACGTTGCGGTTGATAATGGAAGACACGTTCATAATATTTGTCGCGGTGGAAAAAGCTGATGACATTGCTACCTTCAGTAAAGGTGAAGAAGATGAACAGGACCTGCTTAATGCATCAGCACAGAATACGTACTGCGAGTAAATCGATGAAAGACGAAAGTAATGAGAAACACCAGAAATTAGAGCAGGGAGAATCTTAACATCAGAATTAGTGATCGCGCTGTAGATGAAGTTAAATAAATCTGCAACCTAGGTGGGAAAGTAACCGTTGATGGACGGGGCAGGAAGGACATCACAAGCAGATTAACACTGACAAAAAGGTCATACTGAAGAGAAGTCTACTAGTATCGAACATAGACATTAATTTAAGGAAGAAATTTCTGAGAGTGGACGTTTGAACACAGAATTGTACGGTAGTGAAACATTGACTGTGGGAAAACCGGTACAGAAGAGAGGCCGTACTACAGAAGAATGTTGAAAATTAGATGGACTGGTAAGGTAAGGAATGAGGAGGTTCTCCGCAGAATCGAAGAGGAATGGAATATGTGGAAAACACTGACAGGAAGACGGGACAGGGTTGTTGGACATTTTTAAAGGCATCACAGAATAACTTCCATGGTACTATATGGGGCTGTAGAGCGGAAAACTGTAGAGGAAGATAGAGATTGGAATACATCCAGCAGTCAAACTGAGGACGTAGGTTGCGAGGTTACTCTGAGATGAAGGGATTGGCACAGGCGAGGAATTCATGGCGGACCGCATCAAACCATTCAGAAGACTGAGGACTCAGAAACAGAAAGAATAGAACCCTTTTCGTCTAGCAGAGAAATAAAATTATGTGTAGGGGATATCGGTTAGTATGATAGCCTTTCTTGTATTTTTGTTCATCACAAACATAAGAACAGCAGTACACCTTTTGTAAATAGTCTCCTATATTTTTAAGCCTGTAATCCACTACCAGTCCTCAAGATCTGAACCTAAACGTACGACTGTGTACCATTCGCGTAAATGTTTTTTTTTTTTTTTTTTTGTCATCAGTCTACTAACTGGTTTGATGCGGCCCGCCACGAATTCCTTTCCTGTGCTAACCTCTTCATCTCAGAGTAGCACTTTCAACCTACGCCCTCAATTAATTGCTTGACGTATTCCAATCTCTGTCTTCCTCTACAGTTTTTGCCCTCTACAGCTCCCTCTAGTACCATGGAAGTCATTCCCTCATGTCTTAGCAGATGTCCTATCATCCTGTCCCTTCTCCTTATCAGTGTTTTCCACATATTCCTTTTCTCTCCGATTCTGCGTAGAACCTCCTCATTTCTTACCTTATCAGAGCTGGCCTTTCACAGAGCCCGACTCAGCACTGCTCAAGACGAACAAGTGTGTGGACGCACATAATCGGCGAAAGTAACATGGCAACGTGATGCTGATTGGTTGTGATCTACATGCTGGTAGAGCTTGCATTTTCAAACTACTTAAATTATCCTCGTTGTCAGAAAAATGTATGGCATAATTTTGCAAAAGATGAAGTATTTATCTATATGTAAAATGTTATACTTACGTATTTCGTTTCTACTGGTAAAGCAAATATGTTTACAAATGCAGTCTATGTCTATGTTGTATTGCAGACCCGAAGATGACAGCGAAGTACTGTTGGTACTGGTCATCAGTTCAAAATAAATGTGTAAATACGATCTTGGCTCTGAAGTATTTCTTCAAACATTACAATCTGTAAATCGCGGCCTGATCAGAATGTCTGTAATATATAATTTCTTTTACGTGCACTATGTTTCTATACAGTCACCATTACGTTCTATGGTTCCACGCCCGTTAGTTTTCTGAAACAGCGTACATTTCCTGTTGGTAAAAGCTGTCGCCCTGTGCTCG
Organism: Schistocerca serialis cubense; assembly: GCF_023864345.2. Lineage (NCBI taxonomy): Eukaryota > Metazoa > Arthropoda > Insecta > Orthoptera > Acrididae > Schistocerca > Schistocerca serialis. Next base: position 1,242,742,461 of record NC_064638.1, read on the forward strand.
TGGCCATGTTTTCACTGCATGAATTACGCTCCCGACATCTTCAAAGTAACCCAAACAGTTGTAAGTCAGAGTGCGACAGGCTTGGGCCTTAGGTTGGATGAGGCAGCGATGTCAAACCCAGTTTCGTGACGTCCTCACGGGTTCTGAGATTTGCATGTGAGCTTGCATTTTCGTGTTTTAGCAAGATTTCTTTTCGATTCTTGTGAGACCGATCACGGCGGAAACGGTTCTTCAGTATATTTAGGGTTATCACATATGCCTCTGAAATAATGATTTATAACACACCCACGCGAATGACAGCATCCCCATACAAGAAAAACTGTCATCACGACATTGTTAGCTGAAGGATCAGCTTCGATTTTTTTTTGTGCTGTATTTTTATTTTCGGATCAAAGTGATGCGCTCAGGTTTTGTTACTTGCAACGATCCATAACAGAAAGGACTGTCCATTGGCCTCAAACTGATTCATAAGTTCAGGTAAAATAGCTTTTGTTCGAATGTTGTGGGCCGTTTAGAGTATTCCTAGAATCCATCTGGAGTACACGTTTGAATATCCAGAGTTTCGGTCACTATACATGCACATCTAACAATCACCGATAGATGTATAGCCAATTGTTGACATATGATGGCCTGCACGAATAATAGGACCCGCGCGATTTACCGTATCAGAAGCAGTGGCTGTTAAGGGATTTCCCGAACGTCGACATTCAGGGAGGTCGTCGGTTTCTGCACTTTATTTACACATCACCCGACAGTACTTCTACCAACTACACCGTTACCATACTGCACAAAATTATTTACGGTTGTTAACGGCTGTTTCTTTTACCGCAACGAAGAATTCATTACGACTCACTCATTTGTCAGTGCCACCTATTGGAATTGTACGAAATTGTATACAAGCACGAGTAAACATCAAATGTGAAGTACTTAAGATGAGTTTTGCTGCGTATGTATTCCTGGATATAAAAAGACCAATTGGATGAAAATTAGTGTGGGTTTAGGCGTCTTAGAGGTTGTCAGGACCAGATCTTTAGCTTACGGCAAATAATGGAGAAGTGTTATGAGTGGAACAGGGAATTGTATCTATGCTTTATAGATCTAGAAAAGGCATATGACCGGGTTCCTAGGAGGAAGTTATTGTCTGTTCTACGAGATTATGGAATAGGAGGCAAACTTTTGCAAGCAATTAAAGGTCTTTACATGGATAGTCAGGCAGCAGTTAGAGTTGACGGTAAATTGAGTTCGTGGTTCAGAGTAGTTTCAGGGGTAAGACAAGGTTGCAACATGTCTCCACTGTTGTTCATATTATTTATGGATCATATGTTCAAAACAATAGACTGGCTGGGTGAGATTAAGATATGTGAACACAAAATAAGCAGTCTCGCATATGCGGATGACTTAGTTGTGATGGCAGATTCGATTGAAAGTTTGCAAATATTTCAGAGCTAGATCAGAAATGTAAGGACTATGGTATGAAGATTAGCATCTCCAAAACGAAAATAATGTCAGTGGGAAAGAAATATAAACGGATTGAGTGCCAAATAGGAGGAACAAAGTTAGAACAGGTGGACGGTTTCAAGTACTTAGGATGCATATTCTCACAGGATGGCAACATAGTGAAATAACTGGAAGTGAGGTGTAGCAAAGCTAATGCAGTGAAGGCTCAGCTACGATCTACTCTCTTCTGCAAGAAGGAAGTCAGTACCGAGACAAAGTTATCTGTGCACCGTTCAATCTTTCGACCAACTTTGTTGTATGGGAGCGAAAGCTGGGTGGATTCAGGATACCTTATCAACAAGGTTGAGGTTACGGATATGAAAGTAGCTAGGATGATTGCAGGTACTAGTAGATTGGAACAATGGCAGGAGGGTGTCCACAATGAGGAAATCAAAGAAAAACTGGGAATGAACTCTATAGATGTAGCAGTGAGGGCGAACAGGCTTAGATGGTGGGGTCATGTTACACGCATGGGAGAAGCAAGGTTACCCAAGAGTCTCACGGGTTCAGCAGTAGAGGGTAGGAGTAATCGGGGTAGACCAAGGAGAAGGTTCCTGGATTCGGTTAAGAATGATTTTGAAGTAACAGGTTTAACATCAGAAGAGGCACCAATGTTATCACTGAATAGGGGATCGTGGAGGAATTTTATAAGGAGGCTATGCTCCAGACTGAACGCTTAAAGGCATAATCAGTCTTAAATTATGATGATGATGAAAAAGACAAAATTAATAACTGTTGCATTATTTACTATACGAATCTGGTAGACAACTGTCAGCACCTCCTGTGGAAGTAGTTCCTGATGACTGCTTGCCTCTGTTGATTTAAACTTGTGTTTATTTCACACTCCTCTAGATTGCCTTTGATGATGGGACTTACGGAGCACAATATTTAACTTAATTAGTGGATCTAGGGATATTTAAGTTGGTATAAAGCTTCGATGAATTCTGGATTCATATAGGTATGATCTGTGTAGAACATTTTGCTGGGGTCTGAGGAAACTGCATTAGAGAATTGTCGAGAGACAGCAGAAATGCGCGTCAGAGCGCTGTAAATGCTGGAACGGAATGAAACCGCTCATTATGATAATCGTTCGCGCAGAGCGCTCTCATTAAACACGCGCGTGTCCCACACTCATCATACCCCGGGCATCCTCATGACCAGTCTGCGTCAAAACACGACCAGCGCGCTAAGTGGTTATTGTACAGCGTCAATATCTCTCTCTCTCTACCCACAGTTTCACATTCAGTTCGAGCGGTCCAGTCGAATATTCTCTGAAGCGGCCCGAACGCCTCTCTCTCGCCGGCTGCCACAGAGTCTGTGTTAATTACCACAACTTCCTGGCGGGATTTACTCCCTCTGCTCTGAAGGATCCCCTTCATTTGTGGTTCGACGCTATGAGAATTACTGTTGGAGGGCGTTCACTAAATATGCCGTATCCTGAGTGGCTCGTACTAATATGTGACCGAGCGAGGTGGCGCAGTGGTTAGCACACTGGACTCGCATTCGGGAGGACGACGGTTCAATCCCGTCTCCGGCCATCCTGATTTAGGTTTTCCGTGATTTCCCTAAATCGTTTCAGGCGAATGCCGAGATGGTTCCCTTTGAAAGGGCACGGCCGATTTCCTTCCCAATCCTTCCCTAGCGCGAGCTTGCGCTCCGTCTCTAATGACCTCGTTGTCGACGGGACGTTAAACACTAACCACCACCACCACTAATATGTGTTTGATTCTTCCGTGAATAAGCTCGAAGTCTTTGCAATAAATGTAAATGTCGTGTGACTAGGGCCTCTCGTCTGGTAGACCCTTCGCCGGGTGCAAGTCTTTCGAGTTGACGCCACTTCGGCGACTTGCGCGTCGATGGTATAACACTATCATCTGCTACTGCTATACCATAACCTCGAAGCTGGAGGCAGTTTGTAAAATAGAACTATTTTGTTAGAGTAATTATGGTATAAAGCAACAGAGCAGTGTTACCCTCTGAGAGGAATTTTGTTATGTTGACCGTGATATACCTAACGGAAGTGGCGTATCGGATGCGAAAGTCAGAAATACGTAAATATTTAAACAGTAATAAATAATATTTAACCTATCCACACTGTTCAAAGAATAAAGAAAACGGCCGCCAGCCTAATTAGGCAAGAGAATGATTAACATTCTTGTTCAAGAAAATAGTTATTAGTAACTTTAACGGACAAACACAACCTATACTTTACCACACGCGAGTGCAATGAACTCTGACACCTGCATATGTCAACGTTAAGATTGGAAATAACACCTAGAGCAGCACAAACTATTTGCAAAAATATAACAGATAACGGAACACACTATTACTTTCAGGGCTTATTCAAACCGAATAAGTTTTATAACATTACTATTAATATTCACTACAGAATCATAAATTGGACATAGGTTAAGTATTATTTTTTAAACACTTTCCTAGTTGACATAAAATTATAAATGTAGTTCACTGCAAAATTATGAGCTGGTCACAGGTTAAGTCTCTCTCAGTTAAATACTTTACTATTTAAAATGAAAGTTAATTGGAATTCACTAACAGGTACTTCTCACTGTCTTTTGAATAAAGAAATTATTGTTTTCATAAATAGTGGTCTTCCCGTTACTTGTTACCTAGCATTAGCACAATAGACAAACTGTGGATCCTGTTATACTATTAATATGCACTTCCAATACACAAGAGAGACAAACACTTAGCAAACATGAATATATATCTTTCCACTATTGCAGTTTTCCACTTTTACTACAGTGAAACACAATGTTGACAAATTTGCTAGAAACTGACTCACCTTTTAAAATTTACTACAGACAGCACTATGATCATTAACTAAGCAAAACGTATAAGCCTCAGTTTTAAGAACTTTTAATTTTTAAAAGAAACAGAAAATTGTCTTTATTACCACAGTCTTCTACTTTCAAGTAAATGATTAAATAGGCGACTTTGAAACTCCACAAAACTTTAAATTGAACTGTTTCCATCACTGGGAGGGTTTCACAAAGCTACATCTACTACCTCCCACAATTTCACTAAATCCACAGTAAATCTGAATACTCACTTGTTACCAAAGAACAAACAAAATTATTTAATTAACTATTTGGCTTTGAGGCATTCATTTTTTCCACAAACTAGGACACTTAGTAATCATAGTTCAAAAGGAGAGGAACCTGAGAGATGTTGTGATGGGGAAAAAATGAAGGTAGGTACGTACATGAATTCAGTTATAAGTTATCTTATATTTGTGGACACTAAAACATCCAATGAGCTGATCCTTCACTGTACGTTATTATAGTATTCCGTTACAGTGATTGCGCAATGTGGTGGCAACTGCATTTTGGTAGGTGGATTTGCTGGCAGAATTGCTAGTCTCGGTCCCTTCTTGGTGGCGATGATAGATACCAATTCCAGAATAGTTCCAGCTATTTATCCATCCATCCGAGGCATTGGTAAGCGGCAGGAAAAGCCTCTCTCGGAACCAGCGCAATATACAACTTTTACATGGGCAGTGCACAGTTTGGTAGCTCGTCCCCGACTGACTCTTGGTTCCACCTATTCTACCTAGACCAACCACAATTTGCGCGCGCTACACAGTTCCGTTCCCGATGGGAACCACAAGACCTTTTACATGCAAACTAGCTAAGAACCCTAAGTGAAGGTCAGCAGTTTACATAACAGCAAACAAACATTTTAAATAAAACAGAACATTTGCACATATTGACATTTCTATAAAAAAATTATTTAAACAAATTCCAAATATATACAGTAAGTTATGTCTCCCTCCAATTGGGACAAAGAATTTAAATGACAGATATACTACACTGCATAAAATCCAACCATTACACCAAAGTTTTTACAAACAAAGGAGTATACAATATCGTGTTATCGATTCAGTCAAACAACGTTTACAGCAGCTCAACGATGTAACATTAAATGAAACAAAAGGAAAATAAATCAGTAGAGCATTAGAGTGATGGAGTTACAATGAGGATGAACTGATGATGATGATTAGGACGACACAACACCTAGTCCCTGAGCGGAGAAAATCTCCGACGCAGCCGGGAATCGAACCCGGGCCCTTAGGATTGACATTCTGTCTCGCTGACTACTTTTTTTTTAATCTCATTTTGTTCGATTTTGTTTGTTGCATCTGCTCGGGGCAGACGTCGTAAGACATCCGTTTAAGTTCGTTGTTGATCGATTAACTCAGTTTTTTATTACAGAGGGAGCTAACCCTCTGACCGAACACGCTGAGCTACCGTGCCAGCTACCACTCAGCTACAGGGGCCGAACGTCTTTGCAACAAGAAAAGTTCACTGCGAAACAAAGAATATCTATTTTGAAATCCCCCGTAATTGTCTCTCACTGAGACGCAGAAATTTGCTGGGGTGCCTCCAACCTTCTGCAATGGCGCAAAAGCGTGGCGTCATACGGTGTCACCCTCTGGCTCGACGACGCCTCAACTGACAAGGTGTCGTCACTTGCGGAAACATGGCTCCAGCTCAAAAGTTCGGGTCAGCTGTAAGGTGAATTAATGCTGTTACACTGGCACCAAATTTCACCGTAGTACTTCCAACGCCACTGTCGACGTCCCGCACTATGTGAACAGCGTCACACCCCCTCTAACCCACATACATCTCGCTCCTTCGTTTGACGCCTCTACGATCACGCAGGATTCTTACTGGTCACCAAGGAACACATTTCAGATACACTGCTGCTCAGAATGGACACGGGACGGGCTCAGAACGTTGCATAAACGGTGTCAGTCAACCCACCCCTTCCCTATGGGCGCTCCTTTTCACACATTTCACGTTCGAAAACAGCCGTTTGCCATCCGATGTACGACAGAATGACTTGATTGACAATTTTTGCCACTGCTGACTCCCTCCAGACGTTTCAACCTTTTCCTAAGGACATCGCGGGGCTGTAACCCTATTGAAGGTGATTTCACACCTTTGGAATGTAGAGTGACCGCAAGTTTTGCTTCGGTATATAGGATGGAACCACTAAGGACCGTTCGAAGCAATTCGACGAAATCTGGACATAATCCGAAGCAGAAAAGTGTGTTTATGCTTTTTCACCCCTCCTTTTCCGCGACCTTCTATGGCTGGGGTATGTGACGCTGACAAGAGTGTGAATAAAACGGGATAATGTCCCTCCAAGACAGCCCTGTCCGGCACACCAACGTTGCCAACTGGACACCTTTGTTGTTGGGCACTAAAATTGTCCCTGTACGGAGACATCCATCTATCGATCCCTACCCGCCGGCCAGATAACCAAATCTTTCGACATCCCACATGGCAGGACAATATGTTGACAGTTTTGAGTACGTTGCAGAAGTTTCGCTAGGATGCCGGTGCACACCCTCCATAAGGTGCCGATCTCTTCCCGTGAGATTTTTATATTTTTGGAGCCCTTAAGAAAGACATTTGTGGCCGTTGATTTGCTTCGGACGAAGAGGTGCACGCGTGGGTACGATCGTAGTCCGAAAGAACAGACACCATATTAATGTAAGTATATAGTTGTGGAAATACTGGCCATGACCTTCTTCTTCTGTGCGGATGCACACATATTCCCCGAACTCTTACGAGACATGGTAAGAATGTCTTCCACGAGTAACGAGTGTGTTGGGGTGGGACACTACGAATGTAGTGTGTGGACATACAAGGTGAGAATGCGGGTCTCGTGGGAGGGGTGCGCGAGATTGTCCCTGCAGTCGCACTATCCTCTGTGCTCTCGGTGGCTCACATGGATAGACCGTCTGCCCTGTAAGCAGGAGATCACGGGGTCGAGTCACCGTTGGGGCACACATTTTCACCTGTCCCCGTTGATATTGAAAGGGCACAGTACCGCCCGACATTGAAAATAGGTACAACATACTTTATTATTTTTGTCAGAACAACACATTTTTTCTAATAATAACTCAATTTCAATTAATACAGCGAAGCCGGATACCAGTGTGGGAAAGAATGACAATTTATTAATTTAATTGATTACATGTGCACTCCCACAAAATAAATCCCTACATCCAGTTTGGTGAGATCTGTGAAATGAATGAATGTATGGTCGTCTGCTAACCGCAGATAGTGAATGTGAATATATGATCATCTTTGAGACGATCCTTTGGCCACCTTTGGTGGGACCAAAGGGGTGAAATTTACCTGAGCTTTGAGCGCCTAAAATGTGGCCGACCAATACGGTAGCAAGGTGCTCCCCCACTTCAGCAGAGGTGCGAGAGGACCTCGAGAACGGCCATGTTTCAGCACTCTGCCGCTGGATCTTGTGCTGTTAAGACCAGTTTTAGTTGTGCTCCGTAAACACTAGAGAGTGGAGACGTGGTATGCATGTGGAATATTTAAGAGTAATTTGATATAATAATTTCTACATTTCAGGAACTTTTGTGGGGAGGTAATATTAATGGGATTGTAGTAATCTTCGGAAGTGACCAACGGTCACAATGAAACCACGTGTAGCAATATGTTGAAATACTTCCGTGTGCTCAAGGTAAGCTGAATTACTAGCGTGTGTACAATAAGTTGAAATATTTAAGAAATAGCGTGTGTATCATAAGTTGAAATATTTAAGGAATGGCGTGTGCAGGACTTGAAATTAGAGACGAGTACTTCCACGTGGTGAGTACTGTGTGAGTCTCAATCTGTGTATGAGACAAAGGATAAAGAGAAGTACTCGTCCATGGTATCAGTTGAGGACTAGCGTGTGTGATGAATATGTTCTTAATATTACTTTGCGTGATATGATTCCATGTGACGCTAGATTCAAACTCTGAGAGAGAAGCAAGGTGAGTCGGCCGTCTATTCAGCAACGCCACTTGGCTTGCATTGCACAGGAAGACGTGCAAATATCTCCAGAGTTCATAGTAGGGAAGTAGAATTACAAAGTGGAGCAGTGTCGTGTGAAACTGGGATAAATACTAATTGAAGTGGGAAAGCTGAAAGTGATAGTGTTGTGACTATTTAGTGTTTTGTATTCCATGCCGTAGTGTGGTGTATGTCATGTAATTTGGGTATGTGTGGTTTGCATGGGAGAGTAGCAAGGTAGTTTCAAAAGATTAGTGGGTTATGCTTGTTCCTTCTGTACCGCTCGATCTGGAGGAAAGTTTCGTGATGATGATTGTGTGAGTCGAAGTGTGAGATATAATAAAAGATTCGCCATCCTATCCAGAAAGTGCACTGTAGCGTTAAATAATTACGAGACCATAATATAAAAATTCACCAATGTAAAGCCATGCCCACTGGGCGGAATTTCTCATGTGTTATTGTTGTAGGTTATAGAATTTGTGTGTTTAGGTTATAGAGTTTATCGGAATAAATAAGATAGTGAAAAGAAAAAGATTGGTGGACTTTTCCTTCGAATTGTATGTTGTCATGAAGTCCCGAATTTATAATGTGTGCGCCACTCATATTCAGTGCGGTGGCCACGTGTCGACAAAAGCCGTTAAATAAAAGACAAAAAGAAAATGTGGTATTGCCAGTGCGTAGTGAACAGTCAGAGTTCTGTAAATTACTGATAGTCAGATATGCGTTTCCGTTGCGTATTATTCATACAGGAGGATAATTTGTAACTTAATTGTGAGTACGAGAGTTCATGTTACTCGATAAATAAGAATGAATCCACTCGCTTGGCAGACCACTCATCTTGCAGGCCAGACTGCTTGATGCCACAGTATGAGCAAGGCATGTGGGTGCCTCTCAATATATATCAACGCCCGTCAGCAGCTGAAGGTATTAATATAATTATAATTTCATTGACTGTCTTATCTGACACTGGGATAAAGTTATTAACAGTTATGGCTATTACTTTTGAAATAACAAATAGCTACACTGTTTTCCATCTGTCTTCTTTTCAGTTGACTGCACCTTACGTACACTTGTAACGCCGGAAATGCATATCCTCCTATTTCCATCTATTGTACTATAATTTGTTTTCCTTATTTTTGTTACCTGAATATATGACATTTCTGTGTCTTTACATATTGTAATTGTTTTACTATTTGTATATATATATATATTTATGCATTTATGTCGATGTATAATTGGTTTGTTTCGTAAATACACTCCTGGAAATGGAAAAAGAACACATTGACACCGGTGTGTCAGACCCACCATACTTGCTCCGGACACTGCGAGAGGGCTGTACAAGCAATGATCACACGCACAGCACAGCGGACACACCAGGAACCGTGGTGTTGGCCGTCGAATGGCGCTAGCTGCGCAGCATTTGTGCACCGCCGCCGTCAGTGTCAGCCAGTTTTCCGTGGCATACGGAGTTCCATCGCAGTCTTTAACACTGGTAGCATGCTGCGACAGCGTGGACGTGAACCGTATGTGCAGTTGACGGACTTTGAGCGAGGGCGTATAGTGGGCATGCGGGAGGCCGGGTGGACGTACCGCCGAATTGCTCAACACGTGGGGCGAGAGGTCTCCACAGTACATCGATGTTGTCACCAGTGGTCGGCGGAAGGTGCATGTGCCCGTCGACCTGGGACCGGACCGCAGCGACGCACGGATGCACGCCAAGACCGTAGGATCCTACGCAGTGTCGTAGGGGACCACACTGCCACTTCCCAGCAAATTAGGGACACTGTTGCTCCTGGGGTATCGGCGAGGACCATTCGCAACCGTCTCCATGAAGCTGGGCTACGGTCCCGCACACCGTTAGGCCGTCTTCCGCTCACGCCCCAACATCGTGCAGCCCGCCTCCAGTGGCGTCGCGACAGGCGTGAATGGAGGGACGAATGGAGACGTGTTGTCTTCAGCGATGAGAGTCGCTTCTGCCTTGGTGCCAATGATGGTCGTATGCGTGTTTGGCGCCGTGCAGGTGTGCGCCACAATCAGGACTGCATACGACCGAGGCACACAGGGCCAACACCGGGCATCATGGTGTGGGGAGCGATCTCCTACACTGGCCGTACACCACTGGTGATCGTCGAGGGGACACTGAATAGTGCACGGTACATCCAAACCGTCATCGAACCCATCGTTCTACCATTCCTAGACTGGCAAGGGAACTTGCTGTTCCAACAGGACAATGCACGTCCGCATGTATCCCGTGCCACCCAACGTGCTCTAGAAGGTGTAAGTCAACTACCCTGGCCAGCAAGATCTCCGGATCTGTCCCCCATTGAGCATGTTTGGGACTGGATGAAGCGTCGTCTCACGCGGTCTGCACGTCCAGCACGAACGCTGGTCCAACTGAGGTTCCAGGTGGAAATGGCATGGCAAGCCGTTCCACAGGACTACATCCAGCATCTCTACGATCGTCTCCATGGGAGAATAGCAGCCTGCATTGCTGCGAAAGGTGGATATACACTGTACTAGTGCCGACATTGTGCATGCTCTGTTGCCTGTGTCTATGTGCCTGTGGTTCTGTCAGTGTGATCATGTGATGTATCTGACTCCAGGAATGTGTCAATAAAGTTTCCCCTTCTTGGGACAATGAATTCACGGTGTTCTTATTTCAATTTCCAGGAGTGTATTATTTGTATTTTTACGCTGGGTCTTGCCTAGGGAAAACTGCTATCGAACGATTACATCGATAGGTCGTGTGAAGACTCAAAGTGTGTAGGATCTTTGGTAGTGTTAACTCTGCCGCGTGGAGCGCGGGCAGAGCTGTCGGAGTCTGGCGGGAGTAGCGAGTGGAGCAGGTGTGTTGTGTGACGCTCCCGCGAGTTGCCGCGCTTTCGGGGTTTGGCAGCATGTAATTGCGCTCGACTCGCGATGATAGTTTCTGACATGGTGTCGCAGACGGGAAGCATTAGCTGGCGCACATCAAGAGCCCGTTTCGCCTGGTGACCGTGTCGAGAAGAAGGCGCGCCAACATCCAGCTTCTGCAACAGCGACGGCCGACAATGAGTGACTGTCGCCACATCCTCGATCGACGGCTTCAAACCTTCAATCAGCCAACAAGGAAGACTGGAAGCACGTAAAGTTTTAGAATTGTATGGCAGACCTCAGCTTTTCAAATTGTTCCATTTGCCTCGCAAAATTACAGCAACTTAGCATGAACCTTTGTTGCTCATTGTCCCAATTGCATTGCCAAGCAGGGTCCCTTCCTTTTCCGAAATGAACCCGAGTGTCGTTGAAATTCAAACGCCAGCATAATTCCATTTCACTGCTTTAATTTCAAAGTTCAATTTAAGTATTCTAGCTGGCTACAATAGTTAGATTACACAAGCACAAATTAAGAGTGCGAGTTTTGTTACCGAATTTTAGCTTACCTGTGACTGCAGCTCAGCTTGGTATGTACTAAATTTTACTATTGTTAATTGTTCAGAATCGTTTAATTCAAGTTCAAAGTTAAATCTCTTCTTTCTAAATTGCGTAGATTCAAGTAGCTTTAGAAATGATTGTTGAGGTAGTCCAAGACTAACTGTATTTCGATGTGCTTCAGAAAGAAAGCTCACTATTAACTTCAGTCAGTAAATTAACTTTCGATTTTCCGGTTTCATTAATTCTTTTGCTAAATTAAGTGTAGCGAAATTTATTACTTCTGACAAACTTTCAGTTTTCACACTACACGTGTCAACCTTCAGTTGCCACGCTTCTAGTGCTAATTATATGTGTAATAACCTTTCTTTTTCAGTTATTATAGTAATTGTCCATTGGACTGGCGACCGTAATTTCCCCCAAATCTCAAATATCTAATTACCGCTAGTTGACTGTTAACGTAACGGCCGCACATTTACTTTCTTTATTAACTTTATCCCTATTTCAAAATTAATTTCCACCAGTTTCACTTGCATTTTTCCTTTCATTTAGATGTAACCCTTTCCTCCCTCTTTACCGACAGGTTGACTTCGGTGATGACTGCTTTTCCAAAATTCCCATTAGGTACACGCGGTTTCATTTTTCACTGTCATTAAGGTCGATATGTGAGGGGGAGGTTACACGTGGCGACCTGGTGACAGGACAATCTTCAAATTTGAGGTTGTTCTGGACACGAATTTTGCATTGTACAAATCTCGTAACAAATTACTGGTTACGAAATTGTCGATACGTCAGCGAAAATATTAGTGTGAGGAATCCTAATTACATTTGAGATTTGGCATTTATATTGAAAATTATTGAAATGAGTGAAGGCAACAATTACCAAAATTTGGTAGGCTTGGATAAGGAACATTCGGTCGAACAGTGGGGAACGCGCACCGCGGTACCCATTGTTCAGGGACAGGCGGCTAGCATGAAAGACGCGACCGCCGAAACGCAACAAAGAGCAGAAATGGAATTCCACAATTTAGAAAATGTTTCGGAGTCGGAAGTGAAAATCAAATGTGAATCCCTTGATGACGAATACGGGGGGACAATTAGAGAGGAAACCGCTACGGAAGTAAAACCGGTAGTTTCCGGGAATTTAAGTGATTTACTGAATGTTTTGATTAACGAAATCAAGAGTCAATCGGCCAAGCAAGAAGCTCAGTCTGAAAAAATTGAACGAAAGCTAGACAGTCACAACAAAGCTATTAATGTTGTTAACAACAATGTTGGAGTTGTTAACACAAAAGTTGATAAAATCAAAGAAGATATTGTTGTGATTAATAGCGAAATCGGTAATCTTAAACAGGAAATGATAGGCATTCAGGCGGAAATTGCGAGCATAAATACTCGTTTTTATTCCGAAATTAGCAGAATCGAGAAAAGTGTAGGAGAATCAGTTGCTCCGATCATCGAGAATAAGGTGACGGAACAAATTCAATTAGTGAAAAAAGAGGATCAAAAGAAGGTGGAAACTTTAAAGGCTTTAGTATCCGAAGTAGATACCAAAGTGACGAAGCAGGCTAATACCTGCGAAGAAAAAAAAGGGAAGTAGAAACGCTTGCGACAACCACTTGCCAAGTAATTACGAGAGTGTCGGAATTAGAAAAGAAACTTGACGAGAAACAGAGCATAGTTCGGAATTGTTGACGAAAGAGGAGCGGTTCGACCCCTTGAAAAAAGGCGGTATACACGCGACGGATTTCATTAAGAATTGTGAAAGAGTTTTACCCAGATCATGAACTAATGAGAGAAAAATTAATGGGATTATTGATGTGTTGGCTGGTGATGCCAAGCGTTGGGGCTTAAACCTCAACATTACGGACCTGACTTTTGACGAATTTAAAAATTTGTTTCTGGCTGAATACTGGTCAGAGCAAAAACAGCAAAGTGTCTGGCGCGAATTTGTCGTATCGAGGCCTTTCGATGCGATTTCGCGCGGTTCGATGAAGGAGTTTTGTGAGGGCTGGATCCGCAAGTTGGAATACTTGCGTGATCGCCGCACGGAATCCGAAATAGTCTGGGAACGCTACAAAAAGCTTCCAGATGATACAAAACGCTACGTAGGAAGCAATTACAGAACAATAAATGATTTCCTGGAAAGAGTGGAGGACGAGAACAATTGGCGCAATAATCGCGACAGTGGTAGAGGCCGTGGTAACAACAACGGGTACCACAGCAACCACAACAACGATAACCATGGGAATAATGCATACCGCAACCATGGCAGCAATAACAATAATGGTTCGGATCGTAATAACAGTCGGTACAGTGCAAATAATAACAGGAATGACGGAAACCAGTATCATACTAACGTGATACGGGCTTCACAGAATAGTAATAACGCCAGAGGGTGTGATCAGCCGCCTCAGCAGCATCCGGGGACCGTATCTGCTGGGACGAGACAGGGAAACCATTAGCCGCGCCGGTGAGGGGCCGACCGGGCGTGGAGAAATTTTGGCGGCCCAATAACAGGAGAAAACCCAGGTGTCGTCGATATGAAAATTCCGTGTGGAATAATCAACGGCGGGAGAGTGTGCCAGTATTAGGAGAAAGGAGTGCGCCCACAAGTAGTAGATCAGCTGTAGACACGGCAGTAGAAAATACATTCACTGTCAGTGAGAACAATTTAAGTAGTGTTCCGGAAATCGATTATAAAGTGGCAGCTGTAATACCCACAGCGGAACTGGAGATTGAGTTTAAGAATGATTCGCAAGTGTTGAAAGAAGATCAGATGTCGGATAAAACGTCCGTCATCGAGCGAGGGGATGCAGAGAGGGATGAGGTCTGGTTAAGGCAGTTCGGTCGCTTATACGACGAACTAAGAGATTATAGGGGCCTGTATGGGAGAAGTGTTTATGGGGAGCGCAGGCAGGATTTTCCGCGTCTCGTCCCGCAGGAAGATAGTGTTTGTGAAATGATAGAAAGTTCTGGCCCTAACCGGCAGACTTTACTAGAAATAGTTGATGTTAATGGGGAGCACGAGCAAGATTGGTCGTGTTTCGTCCCGCAAGAGTTGGATGCTGAAGTAGTAACGGAAAGTTCTGGCCCTAACCGGCAGACCTTACCGAAAGTTTCAGTGGTAGAAGTAGCCGACCCATCCGACGCAAACCTCCAGTTTAAACATTGCGAGAGTATTAAGGAGAAAGATTGCGAAAATTTTAGTGATAGCCGGACACAATTGGTAGAAAACCACGCAGATTACAGTGTGTATGAGGTTAGAGCTGACGTTATACGGTCAGACGATAACAGTGTGGGTTGCGCAGATCTAGAGGAAGTAATTACAGATACTCCTGGGCACATTTCTCCAGGTAGATTGGCAGATGAGATCAATCTGGCTAAAGAGGAATCAACGAAGGTGACAATTAGTGAATTGATAGCAAAGCAACACTCGCTAGTTGACGAGTTACAGGAAAAGGTTTCGGTATTGGAGGCGAAGCTACAGACTAAGCCTCAGGACAGACGTGTTGAAATTAAAACTGTATGTGAACAGAGGCTGAAAAAGCCGCCAGATAAGCCGAATTTAGGATCAAAGCGGATGGTTTTTTCTGGAATGACCTGGATATAGACGAGGATTTACTGTGGGAAAATAATGAAACAGTCGAGGACAAGTGTAGACAGATAGTAGTGTCTGTTAATATGCACGACCTACAACTAAACGTGTTGATTGACACCGGTGCAGAATTGAGTGCTGTATCTGGGAAAATATTTGAGTTACTGAAAGACAGACCTGGCATCGTAGTTATGCCAGTAACAGGAGTGAAAATTATCGGTGCTACTGGGAAGGCCAGTAAACCGGTCACAATACAGATTTTTGTCCACTTCGAGATATGTGGGGCACGATTTGAACAAGAGTTTGTCGTCGTGCCAGACTTGACTACGGAATTATCGGGTTAGATTGGCTATTAAAGTACCGTGCAGTGATTAATTGCGAAAGCAAAACTTTGACATGTACGTCACAAGATAAAACAATAGTAGTTAGTTTTGACGAGGCAGGAGGCGGTGCGCATAGGCAATACCAGCCTATACACATTGTTAACTGGCCGGATGCTATTGACGTAGGTATGAATTTGAACTACTGTAATGTGAGGAATCTCGGCATTGACAACAGTGTAGAAAGTGAATTGGAAAGTATTGTAGACGGTGTGTCAAACGTAACACACGAACAAAGACGAGGCCTGTATGAAGTAATAATGAAGAATAAGTGTGTTTTCAGACAAACTGGGACTTGTGGAAGGATATAAACGCAAGTTGCATGTAATTCCGCACGAACCATTCTTCGTGAGACCGTATGCTATACCGCTGTCCAAAAAGGAAGCAGTGCAACGGGAGATAGATAAGATGATCGAATGGGGAGTGATTGAAAGAAGTACGAGTCCATATAATAACGGTTTGGTCATTGTAGCAAAACGGGATGGTAGTGTGCGTATTGTGATTGACGCACGCACGTTGAATAGGGTCGTTCAACGTGAAACAGACAGACCAGAGAGTATGGAGGACATTTTGCAACGTTTTCATGACGTTAAATTCATGACTAGCCTCGATCTGACGGCTAGTTACTGGCAAATAGAACTCGAAGAAGAATCTAGGCCATACACCGCCTTCTTGTTTGCGGGCAGGTGTTACCAGTATAGAGTACTGCCGTTTGGACTTAATATATCTGTGTCCGTATTCATCAGGGCCCTAGATAAAGTGCTAGGCCCGGTTTTGAGTTCAAGATTAACTGTATATGTTGACGACCTATTGTTGGCCAATGCCACTTGGCATGGCCATTGTGACCTGTTAGATGAAGTTTTTAGAGCATTGCGCCGTGGCGGAATGACTCTAAAGCTAAAGAAATGCGAATTTGTGAAGCAGGAACTGAAATTTTTAGGGCATGTAATTACCACTGCTGGTATTACAAAGGACCCAGAGAAACTAGAGGCAATAAGGAATTGTCCTCCACCCAAGTCTAGGAAACAGTTAAAAAGTTTTCTAGGGCTAACAGGATTTTACCGTAAATTTGTAAAAGGACAAGTGTTTAATGATGAAAATTTGAATAACCTCTTACGCAAAAACGTTCCGTTTGTGTGGACTGACGGGTGTCAGGCCGTTTTCGAGAGATTAAAAGACGAGTTGTTAAGATCTAACATACTTTTTCATCCTGATTTATCGCTATCCTTCCATCTGGGAACGGATTCGTCGAATTATGGGGTGGGGGTAGAACTGTTCCAAGAAGTTGGTAAAGGAGAGGATAAGGAACACCGGACGATAGCGTTCGCGAGTCGAACTTTATCAAAAAATGAGCGAAACTACACGATTTCTGAGAAAGAGTGTCTCGCTATCGTGTGGGGATTCAAAAAGTTCAAGGGTTACCTATGGGACCGTAAGGTGATTATTCATACGGACCATAAGGCGCTCACTTATCTGAAGGATTGTAAACTACTTCACGAAAGACTGACTAGGTGGTCGCTGTATTTACAGCAATTTAACTATGACATCTGTTACGTAAAAGGGACCGACAATTGCGTAGCGGATGCGCTGTCGCGTTTGCCCGAGTCTAATCAAGAGATATTGAAAGATGAGTCAGATGGAGTGGTCAAATTATACTATTTTAAAGAAGTTGAGGGACGTAAATTAATAATGAACATCTGTAAGAATCTACGTCGTCATCAGAACGAGGACGGTTGTTTAAATATGGTGAATACCCGATATGACGAAAGGAGTCCAGAAGGAGAAAAAATTAAGGAAGTATTACAAGATATACGATCATATCTTGTACATATGTAAGAGTGAAGATAGTAATATTTGGCGGGTATGCTGGCCCACCAAATACGTCACGGAAATAATTGACTACTATCATTTGGCGTATGGTCACTGTGGACCAAAGAAATGTACGGAAAAGCTGAGTGAAGTAGCGCATTTTAACAACATGTTAAAACGCGTTACTGACAGAGTGAAAACTTGCGATTTATGTCAGAAGGTGAAGGTTACCAACTGTACGAGTCGTGGTCCTATGCAAAGTATAAGGCCTAACGACACCTTTGAATTACTGTGTGTGGACTTGTACGGACCTTTGCCCAAGTCATCAGGAAACTTCGCCTACATTTTAGTAGTGCTAGAAGCTTTTTCCAAGTTCATCAAACTATACCCGATTAGGAAAGCTACAGCCAAAGCGGTCTATAGCAAGCTTGTGAACGATTATTTTGTTCATATTGGTAAGCCCAAGGCGATTCTATCAGACATTGGGGCACAATTTACTTCTAAGTTGTGGAATGAAGGCATGGAAAGTAATGGGGTCGAGGTGATCCATATTTCAGCTTATTGTCCGGCTGGGAATCCCGCTGAGAGGTATATGCGCGAGCTAGGCCGACTTTGCCGTACCTATTGCCATCACAACCATAGGGCACGGGGCAAATATGTAGCAGTATTTGAGAGAATTATGAACACCTTGAGACATGAATCTACGGGATTTTCTCCAGAGGAAATCCTGTTGGGTGACAGAAGCAAAAGTTTAGTGGAAGAGATAATCAAATTCCCTCCACGGATTGACATTAGTATTTGTGTGAAAAAAGATTGTTTGCGAGAAGTAATGAAGCTAAAAGCCGATGCTCGCAAATGTCGTCATGACGCTAAAGTGCGTTTTGCTAAGTTTGCAATCGGAGACTTAGTACTTGCAAAAGCTCATGAGAAATCGAGGGAGATAGACAATGAAATCTCTAAATTTAAGTTTGTTTATAATGGACCATATAAAGTCATTGGTATACCTCAAACAAATGCTTATTGCTTAGAGTATCCAAGCTCTGGAAAACTATTAGGTATACGGAACATTTTAGACCTGAAATTGTACCAACCTAGGTTTGATTAATACCACAGAATGGGTAATTTTACAGTATGTAAAATAGAGTGTAAGATTTAACGATTTGCTAGATTGCCATGCTTTTGACTGACCAAGGTCATTAAAGAAGTTGTAATTAATAAGTAATTAATTTTGATTAATCAATTTAATTTTAATCAATTTAATCATGATCTAATCAACTGAAAAATCCAAGCTGCTAGTTTAAGTTTTCAGCTGAGTCACAGTAGATTAAGGAATGTAAATATGATTTTGTAAATAGCTGTAAGATTCCATAAATATGTGATTTACTAGTCATTGCCGATGTACTTAGACGCTGTTTTAAGTTTCAGGCTAGTACATGCGTGTGATGATGGACAGTGTTGAGTTATCCACTGTGATAGTGTTTATGGATTCCTTGAGATTACTCGGGAGTGAGTTTTACCGAAAGAATTCAGTGAAACGGACGTTCTGGAAATGCCGTTACAAGGGCGAGAGAGATCAAGCGTGCCGCACAGGCGGGCGCAACAATACTGGCGGGGCGGAACCGCTGTCGGCTCTTGTGCCGCTGTCGGCTCTTGTGCCGCTGTCGGCATTCTTTGTACTTGCGAGTACGGAAGGCGGAGTTGTTTTTCTTCCCGGACAGCTGATATGAAAGAATTCTGTTGTCAATATATATGTTTTTGTCGATCTGCTGTATATTATTTTCTTGTTTAGCGTTAAGTGCACACTCATGACGAAAATATTACTTATGAAAAGTTTATATAAAATACGTATTCTATGTAATTAATTATTAATTTGCGTATTTTGATATACAAGTTTTCTACGACCATGTAATCTGATTAATTTTGTGAATAGTATTCCATTTCTTGATACTGCTAGGAATTTAGATTTTTAGAATAGCTAAACCATTTTCTATGTTCTCTATGAATTTTAATATGTTGTCAACCTGTTTTATTTTGATCAAGATGACAGAGTGGAATAAGATTAGGAGTGTCTCCACTCAATTATTATCGTCTAAAAATTAGTTTATGATTAATTAGGCGAATGCTAAATTTTGTTGATGTTTTGAGCATATGCATTTCCGCTGTTTCTTTTTTTTTTTGGACATTTTCTGAGTCTGTTTACGTTACACGAACATCCTCAGACAATGTGGGGCACGTGTAACGCCGGAAATGCAGATCCTCCTATTTCCATCTATTGTACTATAATTTGTTTTCCTTATTTTTGTTACCTGAATATATGACATTTCTGTGTCTTTACATATTGTAATTGTTTTACTATTTGTATATATATATTTATGCATTTATGTCGATGTGTAATTGGTTTGTTTCGTAAATATTATTTGTATTTTTACGCTGGGTCTTGCCTAGGGAAAACTGCTATCGAACGATTACATCGATAGGTCGTGTGAAGACTCAAAGTGTGTAGGATCTTTGGCAGTGTTAACTCTGCCGCGTGGAGCGCGGGCAGAGCTGTGGGGGTCTGGCTGGAGTAGCGAGTGGAGCAGGTGTGTTGTGTGACGCTCCCGCGAGTTGCCGCGCTTTCGGGGTTTGGCAGCATGTAATTGCGCTCGACTCGCGATGATAGTTTCTGACATGGTGTCGCAGACGGGAAGCATTAGCTGGCGCACATCAAGAGCCCGTTTCGCCTGGTGACCGTGTCGAGAAGAAGGCGCGCCAACATCCAGCTTCTGCAACAGCGACGGCCGACAATGAGTGACTGTCGCCACATCCTCGATCGACGGCTTCAAACCTTCAATCAGCCAACAAGGAAGACTGGAAGCACGTAAAGTTTTAGAATTGTATGGCAGACCTCAGCTTTTCAAATTGTTCCATTTGCCTCGCAAAATTACAGCAACTTAGCATGAACCTTTGTTGCTCATTGTCCCAATTGCATTGCCAAGCAGGGTCCCTTCCTTTTCCGAAATGAACCCGAGTGTCGTTGAAATTCAAACGCCAGCATAATTCCATTTCACTGCTTTAATTTCAAAGTTCAATTTAAGTATTCTAGCTGGCTACAATAGTTAGATTACACAAGCACAAATTAAGAGTGCGAGTTTTGTTACCGAATTTTAGCTTACCTGTGACTGCAGCTCAGCTTGGTACGTACTAAATTTTACTATTGTTAATTGTTCAGAATCGTTTAATTCAAGTTCAAAGTTAAATCTCTTCTTTCTAAATTGCGTAGATTCAAGTAGCTTTAGAAATGATTGTTGAGGTAGTCCAAGACTAACTGTATTTCGATGTGCTTCAGAAAGAAAGCTCACTATTAACTTCAGTCAGTAAATTAACTTTCGATTTTCCGGTTTCATTAATTCTTTTGCTAAATTAAGTGTAGCGAAATTTATTACTTCTGACAAACTTTCAGTTTTCACACTACACGTGTCAACCTTCAGTTGCCACGCTTCTAGTGCTAATTATATGTGTAATAACCTTTCTTTTTAAGTTATTATAGTAATTGTCCATAGGACTGGCGACCGTAATTTCCCCCAAATCTCAAATATCTAATTACCGCTAGTTGATTGTTAACGTAACGGCCGCACATTTACTTTCTTTATTAACTTTATCTCTATTTCAAAATTAATTTCCACCAGTTTCACTTGCATTTTTCCTTTCATTTAGATGTAACCCTTTCCTCCCTCTTTACCGACAGGTTAACTTCGGTGACGATTGCTTTTCCAAAATTGCCATTAGGTACACGCGGTTTCATTTTTCACTGTCATTAAGGTCGATAAGTGAGGGGGAGGTTACACACTACGTGATCAAAAGTATCTGGACACCCACAAAAACATACGTTTTTCATAATAAGTGCTTTCTGCTGCCACTTACTGCCAGGTACTCCATATCAGCGACCTCAGTAGTCATTAGACATCGAGAGAGAGCAGAACGGGCGCTCCGCGGATCTCACGCACTTCGAACGTGGTCAGGCGATGGGGTGTCACTTCTGTCATACGTCTGTACGCTAGCTTTCCACACTCTTATACATCCACAGGTCCACTGTTTCCGATGTGATAGTGAAGTGGAGACTTGAAGGGACACGTACAGCACTAAAGCGTACAGGCCTACCTCGTCTGTGCACTGACAGACACCGCCGCCAGCTTGAGAGGGTCGTAATGTGTAATAGGCAGACATCTGTCCAGACCATCACACAGGAATTCCAAACTGCGTTAGGATCCACTGCAAATACTATGACAGTTAGGCGGGAGGTAAGAAAACTTGGATTTATGGTCGAGCAGCTGCTCATAAGCCACACATCACACCCGTAAATGGCAAACGACGCCTCGTTTCGTGTGAGGAGCGTTAACATTGGACGATTGAACAGTGCAAAAACGTTGTGTGGAGTGACGAATCACCGCACACAATGTGGCGATCCGATGGCAGGATGTGGGTATGGCAAATGTCCAGTTAATGTCATCCGCCAGCGTGTGTAGCGCCAACAGTAAAATTGGGTGGTAGTGTTATGGTGTGGTCGTGTTTTTCATGAAGGGGGCTTGCACACCTTGTTGTTTTGCGTGGCATTGTCACAGCACAGGCCTACATTGATGTTTTAAGCACCTTCTTGCTTTCCACTGTTGAAGAGCAATTCGGCGATGGCGATTACACCTTTCAACACGATCGAGCACCTGTTCATAATGCACGGCATGTCATGGAGTGGTTAAACCATAATAACATCCATGTAATGGACTGGCCTGCACAGAGTCCTGACCTGTATGCTATAGAACACCTTTGGGATGTTTTGGAACGCCGATTTCGTGCCAGGCCTCACCGACCGACATTGGTACCTCACCTCAGTGCAGCACTCCGTGAAGAATGGGTTGCCATTCC
Source organism: Schistocerca serialis cubense (assembly GCF_023864345.2). Lineage (NCBI taxonomy): Eukaryota > Metazoa > Arthropoda > Insecta > Orthoptera > Acrididae > Schistocerca > Schistocerca serialis. The sequence continues at coordinate 1,242,764,879 of NC_064638.1, forward strand.
CCAAGAAAACTTCCAGCACCTGAATGAACGTATGCCTGCGAGAGTGGAAGCTGTCATCAAGGCTAAGGGTGCGCCAACACCATACTGAATTCCAGCATTACCGTTTCAGGGTGCCACGAACTTGTAAGTCATTTTCAGCCAAGTGTCCGGATACTTTTTATCACATAGTATGTGTTGAGGATGAAAATGAATATATTAGAAGATAAGCAACATGATACGAAAATCACTGTGTTTGAGAGAAGTCCATGTCTCTTTTTCACTTTAGACCGTGCAAGTACTAGTAACATTAAAACCTTTTACGATCTCTCAGTTCGTCGGCAGAACAGTAAGCGGAAGAAAGCTGTTATAGCATTGTGTGTGGTGACCAAAATGTTGTTAAGGAAATTCAGGATCCTGAGAAAATGAAAAACTTTGGTAGGATTTTCCGTCTTACTTGAGAAATTTGTCGTTATCCCAATAATTACCACATAGACGCCTGGTGGGTAGAGGAAATATGTTACTGTCTTCAGTGTGAAGATTCTTCATCTCTGCGGAATCACTCTACCTTACATCCAGTTGAACTTGGTTTTGTGTATTCAGACTTCAGTCCCGCTCTTGTATCCCTCCCCTCTACTCTTAACTCATTCGATTACTAAAAAAACTGTTCCTCGATGACTCAGGATGTATCTTTAAACCTGTCCCTTCTTTTGGTTAAATTGTGAGGCCCTTTTCACTCCTAGGCCAATCAGTATCTCATCTTAGACTCCCAGCTTATTGAATCCTCCTCCTCAGTCGAGATCGCTGATTCAAGCCTTTGTGATGGCGCTCGACTCAGAAGATATGCAGTTCGAATCCTGGTAAACAAAAGAAGGACGGTTATAATAACAAATGGTGATAAACTTAATCTCAAAGCTTAGGCGAAGTAAAGGTAGTCTGGTAGTTTGGAAGTAAAGTAAATTATGGCGGATGAAGCAAGGAGGATATGAGAAGCAGACTATCCCAGGTAAAGAGGGTGCTCCTCCCTAAAAGAAGTCTGCTATTCTCAAAATATATGTAATTTGTAGAAGAATCTTTAAGACGGTATGCTTTAAATGCTGCATAAGTACAAAAAAGGTAACTGCAGAGAAACCGTGCGTAAGAGAAGAAACACTTCAGTTCATCGATGAAAGAAGAAAGGACGAAAATCTTCAGAGAAATTCAAGAACACAGGAATAGAAGTCATTTAGGAATAAAATAAACAGGAATGTCAGGGAAGCTAAGGCGAAATGGCTGCGTTATAAATGAGAAGTAATCGAAAAAGAAATGATTGTCGAAACGAAAGGGCTGACTCAGCATAGAGGACAGTCAACCCAAAATTAAAAGCCAGGGCGATAACATTAAGAGTTCAAGGGTGCAATGGCAGTTCAACTGTTAAATGCAGATAGGTGGAAAGACTACACAGAAGTCCTCTATGACTGGTGGGGGGAGGGGGGGGGGACTGGAGAGACTTATCTGATGACGTGTTAGAAGAAGAAATTGGAGTCGGTGATGATGACATAGGGGATTTAAAAGAGTTTTGGAAAACTTGAAATCAATTAAGGCAGAAGGGATAAATAAATTCCTATTGGAATTTCTAAAATCATTGGGAAAGTGACAGCAAAATGACTACCCGCATTGATGTGCTGACTGTATGAAACTGGTGAGATACCATCAGACTTTCAGATAAACATCATCTACAGAGTTCTGAAGATAGCAAGAGCCAACAAGTGACAGAATTACCGCACAATCAGCTTAACAGCTCATGTAACCAAGTTACTGACAAGAATATTATACAGGATAATGGAAAAGGAAATTAAGGATCTGTTAGATGACGCTCAGTTTGGCATTAGGAAAGGTAAAGGCACCACAGAGGTAGTTCTGAGGTTGCAGTTGATAATGGAAGCAAGACTGAAGAAAAGTCAAGACACGTTCATAGGATTTGTAGAGCCGGAAAAAGCGTTTGACAGTATAAAATTGTGCAAGATGTTCGAAATTCAAAAACTGGTTTAAGGTACGAGGAAAGACGAGTAATGTACAATATGTACAAGAACCAACGAAGAAGGAGCTATAATTCTGGAAGACCAACAACGAAGTTCTCGCCTTGAAAATGGTGTGAGATAGGGGTGCAGTTTTTCGCCCCTACTTTTCAGTCTATAGGTCGATGAAGCAATGAGGGAAACAAAATAGTTCAAGAGTGAGATTGAAATTCAAGGTGAAAGGATATCAATGATGAGATTCACTGATGATTCAGTGAAAGTGACGAAGAACTATAATATCTGTTGAATAGAATGAACAGTCTAATGAGTACGAATGTAGGTTGTAAGTAAATCGAAGAAAGTTGGAAGTAATGAGGAATAATAGAAAAGAGAACAGCAAGATACTTAACATCAAAACTGAGGATTACGAATTAGGCGAGGTTAAGGAATTCTGCTATCTAGGCTGCAAAATAATTCGTGGCGGACAAAGAAAGAACATAAAAAGCAAACTAGCACTAGCAAACACACCTGTCCAATAGAAGTCTAATGGCATTGAACATAAGTCTAAATTTCAAGGAGAAATTTCTAAGATAGTACATTTGGAGCGCAGCATTGTATGGTACTGAAACATGGACTGTCCGAATGCCAGAAAAGAGGAGAACCGAAGCATCTGAGATGTGGTACTACAGACGAATGTTGAAAACTACGTGGGCTAGTAAGGTAAGGAAGGAGGAAGTACTGCGCAGAATCGAAAGTAACGTATGGAAAACACTGATAAGAGGGAGGGACAGGATGATAGGACATCTGTTAAGACATCAGGGAATAAGTTCCACGGTTCTCCATGGAGCTGTAGAGAGTCTAAACTATAAAGAAAGACAGAGATTGGAATACATCCAACAACTAATTGAGGAAGTAGGTTGCAAGTGCTGCTCTGAGACGAAGAGTTTCACACAGGAGAGAAATATTCGTGGTGGGGTGCATCAAACCATCAGAAGAGCGATGACCAGAATGCGAATCTATTTAGTAAAACTGTAGGGAAAAACAAAGTTTACAATACCTCCAATAAACAGTAGAGAATTTCAGGGCCAAGTACTGGTGCAGGATGAAGAGATTGCTGCAGAAGAGGAATTTGTGGTAGGGCAAGTAATATCAGTCAGAGGATTGGCCAAGAAATGACATTATCTCAGGACAGCGACAAAAGCTCTGCTCCAGACTATGACGTAGCTACACTTCAGTGGCGATGTAATTTTATTCACACCTCTCAGCAATAGTTTGGTGACATGGGAGTTGTCTGCTCCCTCTATGCCGCCAAATGTCACACTCTTCATCCCCCAAGACTTCTCAACTGCTCTCTTCATCCCTCCCTTCCTCCCTCTATCTGTCTGTCTCTCTATCTCTCTCTCTCTCTAGATGAGGTGCCTACCAAAGTGATGGAAAGAAAATGTAGGGGTTTCATTCATTTGAAGAGCGAAAACGGGAAACGTTCTAAGTGCCATTAAAAAAAAAACTGCTACTCTGCTCCAGTGTTCTGTTGCATGCCCGTAGACTTGATCCAGGTACCAAAACATGGAGAAAGTCTTTCAAACATGCGTTAGTAGATGGCACATGGATCTTCGAGCCAGGCTGTGCTCCACTCTGAAGCTCCAATTTTAAAAGATTGAGGGGTGATATTTGCTAACTACAATTCTGCTGCTTAAAAACGTAATGCTGTATTTCTGTATTTGTAACATCACAAATAAAATGTAATGCCTCAATAGAAAGGCGTTTGGAACAAAAACTATCTTCATGTTCTTTGTCGAAATCTGAAGCTGCTGAGACGTTAACTGCATGTAAATTACAAGCTGATTCTTGCAAAGAAGGACAAAACAGCCAGACACTGTTAATAATGCTATTTATATATGTAAAAAAGGGCTGTTATCGGTTTCGAACCGATAGGTTCATCTTCAAACGGTTGTACACGTTCATATTACATTTCGTGCTGTTCATATAAGCTGTTGGCTTTTTTTTTCAGAAGCTAATGAAAACAATGTACTCAGAATGAGATTTTCACTCTGCAGCGGAGTGTGCACTAATATGAAACTTCCTGGCCGATTAAAGCTGTGTGCCGGACCGAGAGCCGGCCGAGGTGGTCTAGCGGTTCTGGGCGCTCAGTCCAGAACCGCGCGACCGTAGGTCGCAGGTTCGAATCCTGCCTCGGGCATGGATGTGTGTGATGTCCTTAGGTTATTTAGGTTTAAGTAGTTCTAAGTTCTAGGGGACTGATGACCACAGATGTTAAGTCCCATAGTGCTCAGAGCCATTTGAACTGGACCGAGACTCGAACTCGGGACCTTTGCCTTTCGCGGGCAAGTGCTGTATTCATCTGAGCTACACAAGCACGACTCACGCCCCCTCCTCACAGCTTTACTTCTGCCAGGACCTCGTCTCCTACTTTCCAAACATTACAGAAGTTGTCCTGTGAACCTTGCAGAACTAGCACTCCTGAAAGAAAGGATATTGTGGGGACATGACTTAGCCACAGCCTGGTGGATGTTTCCAGAATGAGATGAATATCGGCGCACACTCCACTGCAGAGCGTAAATCTCATTCTGGAAACATCCCCCAACCTGTGGCTAAGCCATGTCTTCGCAGTATCCTTTCTTTCAGGAGTGCTAGTTGTAAGATGTCGTGGTCTCCTGATCATCATTGCTTACATATTCCGACCTTACAATCATGTTCTGCACATCAAGACACTTCATTCGAACCCAAACTCAATAAGATAAAGTCAGTGTTGTATAAATTCATGTAAACGATATGCAACTGACAAGAGAGCGCACCGTGGTTGAAACACTCGAGGCTGTCGTGCACACATACATTCCAGACACGATGGTCACAGAGGCTTTTAGTTCGGGAGAGAGGCCGCACAATGAGACGCCATGCCCTTCAGAGGATGACCCAGCCAATGTCGGCTGGTGACCGCCCATAGTGGACAGCGTGGGCCCGAGTGAAAAGGGGGAACGACCCTTGTTTGGCTTAAAAGCAAATTCCGCTACATTGGGTGAGAGCAGCCAGCCTATGCATTCTTTACACATAGCACGCAGTTTCAGAGATTTTCACAGGCAGACAGCAAACGCCAAACACCAAAGCTACAGCTTTCCGGATTGGTCGCCTTAAATGAAACGTCATTCTCCAGTTTCAGAAGAGCAATGCTGATTGGCAGACGATATGTCTGACGCTTTGAGCTGAAGGAATAATAGAAGAGATCGTAAGATATACCCCTTCGCATCTGGCGTGGAGAGGTGCCGTTCCGTTGTCGCTCTTGGAGCGAGAACACGTAACGAGAGCGTGCGCGCTCGTACGTGTACTTGAAAGAACGAGGAACAAGTCTCTCCTCAGTACTTCACTGGGAGAGCACCTCTGTCGAGAGCAAATCAAAGGGTGAGTCTATATTGAGTCATTGCGATTAAGCATTGTTCAATGTGTTGGCCAACACACTTATTGTGCATTGTGAACGGACAGACTTATAGTTAAACGCCTGCAAGCGAATTTTGAGTGGCATCACGGTGGAGTGGTTATCTGACCGGTGTACCACGCCAATAGTTAGACTAGGGGCGAATAGGAATTCTTGACTTCATCAAGGCGTAGGGAGAGTTTGATTGGCGAAGGTCAATCCAGATAGAACGAGAGTTATCTTATTTGTCAGCAGCGAGCAGCGCAGACAACAGTCATCGCAGCTTATGGAATTGTGCTCTACAGCTATTGCGAGCCCCATATTTCCTCCACAACAGTACACTTCACTGCATTTCACACGCTACAGCCTCGACCATACCTAGTAACATTCTAAAGGATAATTATTCAAGTTGAGTAGGCGCGCCTCTCAGCCATTCTGCCAAGGTAACAAGCATCTTAAACTTTGTGTAGAAATTTCATTAGCGAATCCTATCCTTGAAAGGTAACTTCACATTCCGAAAAGAACCAGGATAACTAAAAGTGTCGTTGTGATTTCTCAGAATTTTTGCAAAATAAATAATAACTTTCGTTAGTTCCATGCTTTTCTTACACGAACTAGCACTACTCCAGTACCCAAGTATCCCACTAGTTACGTAAGATATTTTGTGAATGTTTGTGTCATTTCCTTACAGTGGACGACTCCAGAAGATACTTATTGGTGAAAGTTTTTCAGGAATTTCTCTTTAGAACGTTAGGAGCGTCTGTCTGACTTCTGTAGTAGTGTAGGGGTGGAAATTGCATCTTGCAGGAGCCACAGGGTAAAGGGTACGTCTCAGATTAATCCGTTGCGAAGAATAACAGAATAATAGATCAACCCCACACCTCAGGAAATGGCGACGCTGCCAGGATAGACAAAATAGGTAAACTGCCAGGTTAGGTAAAATAGGTAAACTGCCAGGATAGATAAAATAGGTTAACTGCCAGGATAAGTAAAATAGGAAAACTGCCAGGATGGGTAAAGTAGGTAACCTACCAGGATAGCTAAAATTGGCAACTTGCCAGGATAGGTAAAATAGGTAAGCTACCAGGATAGGAAAGTGTCAGGATAGTTAGGTACGGCAGGGCGCACCAGTAGCACTTTGAAGAACTTTCTTTCACGTATTAAATAGCTATTTGCAAAGATTGGGATCAGAATAGATACATGTAGTGAAGAAAGCAGAATTGTAGGGAAAAAGGCGTGTGTTATTGTGTTGGAAAATTTTGCATTATTTTTACTATTTTTTTGTAGCTGTCAGGACATAGGATTTTCAGGTGACAGGCACAGACGCAGAGTGACGCAGATACGCAGTGTGACGTAGCATCACATAAATTAGAATTAAGAAATAATGTTGTTCTCCCTTTGCAAGCGCACAGATAGAAATTGGAGACTGTAGCAGAGCAGACAGAACATTAGCCGAGAAGTCAAGACGCTGTTGTTGTTGTTGGTTCACCCAACTGGTAAGTAGTCGTACAGTTTTGTAGAAAGGGTTGTGGTGTGTTGACAGAATTTCCATGTTAACGAGAGCACAAACCAAGAGGTTACGTGAGAGGCAGCAAGTAGACAAGATAGGGGAGAATCAACCAGACAGACAGCAAGTAAACGAGCTTATTGAGAATAGGACAGAAGGTGAACCTGAAAATAGCACAGAAGGTGAAGCAGAGAATAGAACAGTCGGGAAGCGGCAGAATCACCAGACTCAGACTGGGATAAAATTGAGACAGATCAGGCAGATGGGAATCGAAGGGATGAGAACATCGAATTTCCAGAATATGAAAATCCATGTAGGGCACATTCTGAGCCAGAAATAGACAGCCCACGTAGGAAATGGCAAAGATTAGAAACGAAACGAGCGCAAGAAACGCGTTTGTTTGCCGCATATTCAGGGACAGAATACTCGTCAATACAGTCAATGAACCGGCAGTTAGCTAACGTTCAAAGAGAAATAGACAGTGGGGAAGAGGGGAAACATTTAGAATACGTCGAACCTATCGTACACAATCCAAATATGCCCCAACAGCAGACACTGAATTTTGCGGAGTTACGAGCGCCACGAAAAGGTTCCGTAACAGACGCAACTGTACCTGCAAACACAAGGCATACACAACAGAGAGGGCAGAATGCGGAGTTGTTTGCGCCACGTAATGGTTCAATGACAAACGCAACTAGTCCTCAACACAGACAGCACGGGTCATCGCAGTTATCAAACTTAGAAACGCCACAGCATAGCCCAGTAAACGACGTAACTGGCCGAGTGGAAAACAATAGATCGAGATTACGTAGTTCAGCAGAAGGTAGTGTTACAGGACAGGACGCGATCATGGAGATGTTACAAAAAATGAACGCTAGTATGACGAAACAGTATCAGGAATTGAAACAGGATAATCAGGCTATTAAGACACAGATCGAACAGGATAATCAGAACTTTAGACAAGAGATTAAGACACAGATTCAACAGTTCAAAATTCAGATGGAAGAAGGGATCGCTAGAATTGACAGTCAGCTCACTCAATAAACAAAGACGCGAAAGAATCTAGAGAAAGAATTCAGGTATTAACACAAGGTCAGCAGCAATTACGCACTGACGTGGACAAGGTCCAATTAGACATCGTAAACGTTGACAAAAAGGTGAAACGTTTTACGAAAAAAGCCACTCGAACAGCAATACAAATTTCGGAAGAACAAGCAATTCAAAGCAAGGTCGCAAAAGCTGCACTGACCAAATATGATCAGCGGATTAATAAAATAGAACTTAAAAACAAAGATCAGTTTGAAAAGCTTCGAACAGAGTTGATACAAACTATCGAAGGAAAGATCGAGACCGATTACAGCTGTAGCGAAACAACTGACACGTCAAGCATTAATTCAGTACACGAATACACGCCGTCTAAGAAAGCTGAAATAGAACCAAGGCTAGACGTAACACTCGCGTAAAAATCGAAACAGAAAACCCCGATTAAAGTAATACATGACATGCCACAGGACCAGGCACAGTACCCAGAAAAACGGAACACATACATTCAGCCGATACCAATCGAAAGACAGGCAACTGAACCAGTAAATCCAGCGACACAACATAATAGCAGCACAGGTACTATACCGCGAACGACGAGAGTAGAAACACACGAACAACACTTTTGTTCACCAATGATACGATATGACGCGGATATGAGTCAGGAAATTGAGAATAGGCAGACAGGCAGTAGATTACCAGAGAATAAACACGACGACACATGCAATGGCAGATTATTTGAGTCCATGAATCAGCCAGAAACCGGATTTATGAGTCGATATGATACAGACCACTTCCTTACAGTTAGAAAATTTCAACATTTCAAGGAAGAAGGCGGTAGCTTGCATGGACGCACATTCATCGACCAGTTTCAAGTAGGCTTACCAAACCACTGGAGCGTAGCTCACAAACTTGATTTGTGCACACACGTCAGGGACAGTATCAGACGTGATGCAAAAGATCGCGGCTACCTGTACGTCCTAGCTACAGTTCAGAACAGCATTTATAGAAAGATATTGGTCTAAGGAGGTGCAAAACAAAATTAAATCCGAGTTACTTCAGATGACACCATAAGAAAACTCAGGAGAGAAAAGTGTAGTAAAATTCTTTGATACAATGGACAGAAAGAATCAATACCTAGACAAACCATACAGTAACGGAGAGCTGATAGGTCTATGTATAATGAAATTACCGGTAAAGTATCAACAGGCGACAGTAGTAAAAAAATGAAAATACCGAAGAATTCAAAGAGATTTTAAGGGAACTTGAATTTATGTTTAAAGGAGACAAGGTGAAAGAAAAAAAGAAAGGAAAGGGAACAGCAAAAGGAGAGGACTAGGAACGAATATTTCAATAATAATAATCGTAACCCTAACACCAATAACTTCAGGCAATTCAACAGACGAGGACAGTGGCACAATGGAGACAATTGGCATAGAAACGATAACCAGAATAATTGGTACCGAAATAGGAACGGTAATGGACACTCACACAGTGGCGGATATGGGTTTAGGAATCAAAATGCCAACGGTCAAGGGTACTTTGAAAGAGGTCACGATGTTAGAAACAGCAACTGGCGAGACTAGAGCGCGAACAATTACCGAGGAAATTATGGTCCACAGAGACAAGATCAACACAGCGAAGAGAAACCAGATGTAGAAGTTAGGCCACCGAACACTGCAAAACGTAAAAATTGAATTGAAAAAATGCGGAAGAGGTTAGACAAACTAACGTCCAACATATTTTATACTAAGCACTAAATAAAAGTTAAATTAATAGATCAGCAAAATAACACATTAAAAAAAGAAAAAAGAGACACAATACACACTAACAATATCTTGTAGTATCAAGTACACTACAACATGCACACAAACAATAAATGGTCCACAACAATTAAAAGAATGAAGAAGTGGTAGGACATAATTAGAATAAAGAAATATATCTAAAACTTCCTGGCAGATTAAAACTGTGTGCCCGACCGCGACTCGAACTCGGGACCTTTGCCTTTCGCGGGCAAGTGCTCTACCATCTGAGCTACCGAAGCACGACTCACGCCCGGTCCTCACAGCTTTACTTCAGCCAGTATCTCGTCTCCTACCTTCCAAACTTTACAGAAGCTCTCCTGCGAACCTTGCAGAACTAGCACTCCTGAAAGAAAGGATACAGCGTAGACGTGGCTTAGCCACAGCCTGGGGGATGTTTCCAGAATGAGATTTTCACTCTGCAGCGGAGTGTGCGCTGATATGAAACTTCCTGGCAGATTAAAACTGTGTGCCCGACCGAGACTCGAACTCGGGACCTTTACCTTTCGCGGGCAAGTGCTCTACTTGCCCGCGAAAGGCAAAGGTCCCGAGTTCGAGTCTCGGTCGGGCACACAGTTTTAATCTGCCAGGAAGTTTCATATCAGCGCACACTCCGCTGCAGAGTGAAAATCTCATTCAAGAAATGTATCTATCTAATAATTTTTGCCCTATCAGAAAATTTTTACATTATATCAAATCAGAGTTTTTCTTGTAAATAACAAATACATGTAAAACAAAAATCGTAAATATTTCTACGCGTCAGAGGGACATCGCCACCAACACCAATCACCAGCTCCCTTAACACCAGATGCTTCGAGATAGCGAAGGAGGAGAGGGTACAGACATGTTGATAAAGCACTTGGGGCAATAACAACAATATGAAGACCAACGCCACACTAGAAATGCAGGTTGCTACCAGATTGGACCTCAGGAGGACAACGCACAGCATGGACATTTCATGTCACGACACTGCTACACAACGGAAGAGCGTGGCGAGAATCATAATACGACGAGACGACAATGAAGGTACAAAAAAATTACTAAGATCTACAAACTCATCAAGTAACAGTTGGAAAGGCAGTCAGATCCTACAAATCCTACATCACTCCTACACTAAAATTCACATATTCCTAGACCAAGAAGAACAGAAGAATGCAAGAAAGAAGAGAAGAACAGAAGATGCAAGATGAAGAAGGGCAGAAGACAGCAAGATACCTTTCTCTCCTATCCTTTCCATGAACTTTAGGGCATAGCAACTACCACAACCACTCTCCAAAAAAAAAAAAAAATTTTGAATCGTTAAACAAATACAAGCGAACGGCAAACGGAATATTAAGTAGTACCAACCAACATTATCTAGAAGTAGATTCAGCAAAATGAACAGTATCCTCCCTACCACATCATCAAATCGCCATACCGAACCAGGTGTGAAGTACTAAGGCGTCACAGCATAATATTGGGTGACGATCGTCGGTAGTCAACTACAATCACAGAACTGCCATACCGTCCCAAGTGCGACAGCAAAGGAGTACCAATACATCACTGTTTATGCAGTAAACCACAGTCATCATCATCCGTTAAAAGTACCACTCCATGATGACAATGTCAACAAGTAAGACCCGGCATCGCATGCTAGAGTGTTGCTCTCATGATCTGTGACACCCATACAAATGAGTCGACGCCTTCCAGTATTTCAGTGGGGATCGTCGAGCACAGAAACTGTTGCAGCACAAAACGAAACAAAAAACTGATAAAATACGAATATACAGTTAAGAAAATGATATTTTTGTAAAAATATTTTCTTTTACCATTTTTGTAAAAGTAATCATTTTATTATGTATGTAAAGTCCATAATTTATAGATACCTTAAACCTTTTGTAAAGAAACTTAGCTAATATAGTTATATAATCTCATAATCTCTTCTTTCAGTAACATTCAAAAACACCTTTTTGGGGTAATAATAGTAATACTGAGGATAGAATTAAGAGGAAACGTTTCTTCATTCTGACAAAAAAAAAAAGACACATGAGAAAAAGATAATGCCTAAATAAATAAAACAAAGTAACACAACAGAGCTTTTGCGAACATTTACGCAAGATTAACTAAAGAAAAGATATATCCACACCAAAACATGATACACTGTACACTTACGAGTTTAGGAAAAATTAATATTGTAAAAACAAATTTTTGGAACTGAAAAAGAAAAACAGAGACATGTACTGGCAACGACAAAGAATAACAACCTTTGCAGAGCCTATATTTGCCTAACAACAAAACATAAATTGTAAAATTTAAAAAAGTAGAAACAATAGACACAAAGATCATTAGAAAAAATTGTTAAGAATGGCTGAGAAAAGTTTATTGTAAAATCTAAAAGAACAATTTTTGCCTGACTTTGTCAATGTTTTCCTCGGCATTCACAAACCCTAGACAAAAAATTTGTCTGAAGGAGGGAGGTATGTAAGACATCGTGGTCTCCTGACTTTCATTGCTTACATATTCCGACCTTACAATCATGTTCCGCACATCAAGACGCTTCATTCGAACCCAAAGTCGATAAGATAAAGTCAATGTTGTTTAAATTCATGTAAACGATATGCAACTGACAAGAGAGCGCACTGTGGTTGAAACACTCGAGGCTGTCGTGCACACATACATTCCAGACACGATGGTCACAGAGGCTTTTAGTTCGGGAGAGAGGCCGCACAATGAGACGCCATGCCCTTCAGAGGATGACCCAGCCAATGTCGGCTGGTGACCGCCCATAGTGGACAGCGTGGGCCCGAGTGAAAAGGGGAAACGACCCTTGTTCGGCTTAAAAGCAAATTCCGCTACATTGTGTGAGAGCAGCCAGCCTATGCATTCTTTACACATACCACGCAGTTTCAGAGATTTTCACAGGCGACGCCAAAGCTACAACTTTCCGGATTGGTCGCCTTAAATGAAACGTCATTCTCCAGTTTTAGAAGAGCAATGCTGATTGGCAGACGATATTTCTGACACTTTGAGCTGAAGGAATAATGGAAGAGATCGTAAGATATACCCCTTCACGTCTGGCGTGGAGAGGCGCCGTTCCGTTGTCGCTCTTGGAGCGAGAACACGTAACGAGAGCGTGCGCGCTCGTACATGTACTCAAATAGCGAGGAACAAGTCTCTACTCAGTACTTCACTGGGAGAGCACCTCTGTCGAGAGCGAACCAAAGGGTGAGTCTATATTGAGTCCTTGCGATTAAGCGTTGTTCAATGTGTTGGCCGACACACTTATTGTGCGTTGTGAACAGACAGACTTATAGTTAAATGCCTGCGAGTGAGTGGCATCACGGTGGAGTGGTTATCTGACCGGTGTACCACGCCAATAGGTAGACTAGGGGCGAATAGGAATCCTTGACTTCATCAAGATGTAGGGAGAGTTTGATTGGCGAAGGTCAATCCAGATAGAACGAGAGTTATCTTTTTTGTCAGCAGCGAGCGGCGCAGACAACAGTCATCGCAGCTTATGGAATTGTGCTCTACAGCTATTGCGAGTCCCATATTTCCTCCACAACAGTACACTTCACTGCATTTCACACGCGACAGCCTCGATCGTACCTAGCAATCATTCTAAACGGCATAAGAAGTCAGCCTCATTCTGCCAACGGCCTTGTCAAAGAGGGCGGAGGAGCGGATAGAGGTTCAGGGCACTCTCTTGTCCTAGGGGTGGGCAATTGCCCCTAAAGGCGGAAGAATCAGCAATGATCAACGACATGAGGATGCAGAAGGCAATGGAAACCACTGCATTAAAGACACGTAACGTGTATCCACAGGACATGTGGCCTGTAATTGAAGAAGTGTCATGATGATCTCTCCACTGGGAAAAGATTCCGGAATAGTCCCCCATTCGGATCTCCGGGTGGGGACTGCCAAGGGGGAGGTTACCATGAGAAAAAGATCGAATAATCAACGAAAGGATAACGTTCTACGAGTCTGGGCGTGGAATGTCAGAAGCTTGAACGTGGTAGGGAAACTAGAAAATCTGAAAAGGGAAATGCAAAGGCTCAATCTAGATATAGTAGGGGTCAGTGAAGTGAAGTGGAAGGAAGACAAGGATTTCTGGTCAGATGAGTATCGGGTAATATCAACAGCAGCAGAAAATGGTATAACAGGTGTAGGATTCGTTATGAATAGGAAGGTAGGGCAGAAGGTGTGTTACTGTGAACAGTTCAGTGACCGGGTTGTTCTAATCAGAATCGACAGCAGACCAACACCGACAACGATAGTTCAGGTGCATCATAACTGTGTGGTATCAAAATACCTTCTTAAGGGGCTCCGGAACGCCCTATACTTGCAATGTTAAAATAACGCTTATAAATTACATCTTTCCTCACAAAGTATTTGAGGTAGGAAGTTGAACTTTTTACAGATTATTTATTGGAATATGGGCTACAACTTAACACAGGGATTTTACAAAATTTTAGTTCAGTTATTAAAGATGATTTTTTTTCAATTGTAATGAAAATTCACAACATTTTTTTGCAATTTTTTATTTATATATTCAAAAATATACAGTTTTTTTGGAAAAAGGCTGTGTTAAATTATGCAGAAGGTACTGTGTAACATTTACTGAAAGTTTGAAACAAATATGTTTGGAAGATCCTTAGAAAACATGTAATTAGTATGAGAAAATAAAAGTTTTGGGAATCGAGCGACAAAGATTGGATTAACTTTTTAGTGCATTCCAGGTCCATAGGATGGATTATCTTCATCCTCTGCAAACTCCTCCTCCAGCTTCCTCTTGTTCCTCCTCCTGTTTACTCTTGCTTGTATTTCTAGACTCTTTACAGCCCTGTCTGCAGCCCGAAGGCGTTCCTTGTCTAAAGCAAGCATCGCTCGTTGTTGTGTTCGTAGATTTTGCTACCATTTTCTTCAGTTGCAGTTACTGCAACACTGTTCCAAAAGGTGGTCATGTATGAACACTTATCACATTTCAGTTGTATTTCACTAGCAAGTCCTACGTGCTTTATTATGGAGAGTTCCAGACCCACTTCACTACAATGAATACATCTTACACAGTTTGAAAAAATTCCTTTGAGAACCGACATATCAAATATTTCATTCACATCCGATTCGCCCATAAAACATTCTTAGTTTTCACTCATTGAACCAAGCTTCTTCTGTGAAGTATTTTCTTTCGCACTTTGACTGCTATGGGCAGGTGTACTTGAGAGGTTAGGTTCACTCACTTGGTTATCGTCTTTATTGTTTACAGTAATAACACATACCTTTGGCTTTCCAACATTTCTCCTTTTCTTAAAAGCCTTGAGAGGATTTCTGATAACTTTACTTTTACGCATTATTATACTTCAACAAAGCAGAGACTCAAGAAACAGAATTAATTACGAATATTTTCGAGATAACGACAGAGTAAATGAACATGAAACAATCGGCAATCACATCAGCGATATATATTGAACCATCACAGGTTAGCCACAACACATACTTTATCTCACATCACTAAAATGTACCTGATGAACACGGACGTTAATAATAACACCATTTGACAGCAGTTTAACAGCGCCACAGTGGGTCACGCCCATGTAGAACACATTTCAAAAAAAATTTAAAAATAGTTGTAGTCTTCGGAATTGAATAAATTATATATCTATTAAAAGGTAATAGTCTGCAGATTCAGAAAACGCAAAAAAGTAAAAATTGAACTTTTCATGATTTTGAGCCTTTCCGGAGCCCCTTAAGTTTTTGAATACAAGTAAGGTATGTACAATCATTGTCCTGAGACACTCGCCACTTAGAACGTTTTCCATTTCCATTCTTTCAATGAAGAGCGCATAAATTAGATGTAGGGGAAGGCGGGTCAAGACGGGGAGGTGGGGTAAGACGGGGAAGGGCTATAAGCTACAGTTAGAATGCTGCCATCTGTGGATAGCTACGTCAACATCATCAATACACAGGTCCCAGTGTGTTGACATCGCTGAACCTTAGTTTCGCGGCGGTTTCTGTGAGCTTTGCAAGGTACGTACAATTGTTATACTGATTTGGAGTGTTTTACACATTTCGAGGTCCTAAAACATGTGTTTCGTGAACATTTGTCCAAACTGTATAATAGCACTGAATAGTACGTCTTATTAACAGTAAACTGCTGTGTCAGTAGTCAATGTTCACTAAATAGTGTTCATGTAGGCGTAACATAACCTGACAGCATGGTAGGGGGCAAGACGGGGTGGGGCAAGATGGGGAGCTTCCCCGTCTTGCCCCTACTATTTGTCCAGCCATTACTTTCTTATCGTCTCATGTGTTTACCTCTCTGCGGGTTTTGAACACATACATTATACGTTGAGTGCAATTGTAAATAGAATGGTATTCGTTATTCCAACGTTTCCTGATTAATTACAAAGTATGCCTTAGGCTATATGGTGAATAAAAATACACAAAACGTGCAAAGTCAGCATTCTTGCTATGCTTTAACGACTGACTATTGGAAATATGGTATTTACTATATAATATAGATTACCAGGAATGATCTGACTCAATAGTACGTTCCACCTGTATTATTTCAGATGGTTTGCAAGTATCGGCGACAAAAGTCTAGACATGATTGGTCATTAGAGTCAATGGAAGGAGCTGTAATTGTTGTTACAGAAGGTCATATGGGTTCTTTCAGGGCTGCTCGACAGTTCAACGTGCCACAGACAACGATTGAACGACATGTTTAAAGAAACGTGCTAATCCTGGCTATACAGCTGTGAAAATGTTAGGACCAATCACTAGTGTGTTTACCCCAGAACAAGATGCAGAACTTAAAAGACTACTTAACATAGATGGAAGGACAGTATTTTGGCCTAACACTTAAAGAACTTTGTGAACTTGCTTTTCAGCTAGCTGAACGAAACATCAAACATTCATTTAATACTGCAGCCAAATCTGCTGTAAGAGATTGGTTAAATGGGTTTCTTGCACGAAATCCTACCTTAACAATACGAAAACCACAGGCCACATCAATCGCACCAGCAATGGGGTTTAATCGAATTGCTGTAGATCGGATTTTCGATCTGCTAGGAAGTGATGATGACTATGCTGTCCACACTTGTGTATTATCTGAAAGTAAGAGGCCCAAATAAAACGTAATACCTGATTCTACAATTCGCAGAACCATGTTTCGAAACCTTATCGTCACATGATCTCGTTATTGCAGTCCTTATTAAGCTTTAGAGATGAAGTCATGCTATTTCCCCATCTTACCCGCATATGGGGCAAGATTGGGAATTGGTAGGTTATGTTTCAAATCGAGATATTTATAACCAAATGTAACACGTTTGCAGGTTTCTTTGCATGCTATTGTAATTCAATGGTTAAGTAAACAAATTATAATCAAACCTACTTGAATTTGTTTATTTTTGTCCCTTTTGTAAGGGTTTAAAGTTAGCTTCCCCATCTTGCCCCGCCTTCCCCTACTTCAAACGGCATGAAATGGAAATGTTTCAGTTAGATACGAAATGTCGTGAGAACGACCTATAGCGCTTGTAACTGAAATTCCAAACAGTCCACATGTAGTCAGAGGCGCACGCGAGCGTCCACCCACGCAGTCACGCGGAGACACGGACCTCGCGGCAGGCTGTCTCGGAGCGCTATCGCGCGCCCTCTGCCACTCGGCTCGCACGTTTGGGGCGCCCTCATTACGCAGAATGCGAGCTCAGCCGGCGCTCGCGTGCCCAGCGGTGGGCACCGGCCGTAACCTCGCGTGACCCCGCGGCTCCCACAAGACAAAAGCCGGTGCGAACCGGAGCCGGCGCGCCGTCACGAACCAGCTGCCGGGGCGAAGGTGAGAGGTCGCCACCGAATTGGCCGTCTTCAGTCTTCGGCCACCGCAAGTGTTTTGGGAGCCCCTCAGCACACAACTGAGCGCGGGAAACCCGTATCAAATTCGGATGACCAGGTAGATACGGCCATCTCGCTTCCAGGGTCCAATGAGCAAGTGGTTCACATCCTATTAAACTGACGGGAACCAAACGGTCGCGTTAGATAACTACGAGGTGCATTCAAGTTCTAAGGCCTCCAATTTTTTTTCTAATTAACTACTCACCCGAAATCGATGAAACTGGCGTTACTTCTCGACGTAATCGCCCTGCAGACGTACACATTTTTCACAACGCTGACGCCATGATTCCATGGCAGCGGTGAAGGCTTCTTTAGGAGTCTTATTTGACCACTGGAAAACCGCTGAGGCAATAGCAGCACGGCTGGTGAATGTGCGGCCACGGAGAGTGTCTTTCATTGTTGGAAAAAGCCAAAAGTCACTAGGAGCCAGGTCAGGTGAGTAGCGAAGCATGAGGAATCACTTCAAAGTTGTTATACAAAGAAACTGTTGCGTAACGTTAGCTCTATGTGTGGGTGCGTTGTCTTGATGAAACAGCACACGCACAGCCCTTCCCGGTCGCTTTTGTTGCAGTGCAGGAAGGAATTTGTTCTTCAAAACATTTTCGTAGGATGCTCCTGTTACCGTAGTACCCTTTGGAACGTAATGAGTAAGGATTACGCCCTTGCTGTCTCAGAACATGGACACCATCATTTTTTCAGCATTGGCGGTTACCCGAAATTTTTTTGGTGGCGGTGAATCTGTGTACTTCCATTGAGCTGACTGGCGCTTTGTTTCTGAATTGAAAAATGACATCCACGTCTCATCCATTGTCACAACCGACGAAAAGAAAGTCCCATTCATGCTGTCGTTGCGCGTCAACATTGCTTGGCAACATGCCACACGGGTAGCCATGTGGTCGTCCGTCATCATTCGTGGCACCCACCTAGAAGACACTTTTCGCATTTTCAGGTCGTCATGCAGGATTGTGTGCACAGAACCCACAGAACTGCCAACTCTGGAGGTGATCTGTTCAACAGTCATTCGGCGATCCCCCAAAACAATTCTCTCCACTTTCTCGGTCATGTCGTCAGACCGGCTTGTGCGAGCCCGAGGTTGTTTCGGTTTGTTGTCACACGATATTCTGCGTTCATTAAACTGT
This sequence comes from Schistocerca serialis cubense, assembly GCF_023864345.2. Taxonomy (NCBI): domain Eukaryota; kingdom Metazoa; phylum Arthropoda; class Insecta; order Orthoptera; family Acrididae; genus Schistocerca; species Schistocerca serialis. The sequence continues at coordinate 1,242,783,640 of NC_064638.1, forward strand.
CGCACCCACGAAAGCACTTTCGACGTATCCATAACTCCATCACCACATGTCTCCTTCAACTGTCGATGAATTTCAATTGGTTTCACACCACGCAAATTCAGAAAACGAATGATTGCACGCTGTTCAAGTAAGGATAACGTCGCCATTTTAAGTATTTAAAACAGTTCTCATTCTCGCCGCTGGCGGTAAAATTCCATCTGCCGTACGGTGCTGCCGTCTCTGGGACGTATTGACAATGAACGCGTCCTCATTTTAAAACAATGCGCATGTTTCTATCTCTTTCCAGTCCGGAGAAAAAAAAATCGGAGGCCTTAGAACTTGAATGCACCTCGTAATGCAGCGCCAATAATTACTGTTCTTTCGAGTTGGTACAAATTTCTGTGGGTGTTCCAAGGGGGTTTGATTCTGGACTATCTATTTTCTGCTGTACATGAATGATGTTACGCACTACAATGGTAAATGAGAAACAATGCTCTTAGCTGATGACACAAGCATCATAATGATGACAATAAAACTGCAACAGGCCGCGCGGGATTAGCCGAGCGGTCTCAGGCGCTGCAGTCATGGACTGTGCGGCTGGTCCCGGCGGAGGTTCGAGTCCTCCCTCGGGCATGGGTGTGTGTGTTTGTCCTTAGGATAATTTAGGTTAAGTAGTGTGTAAGCTTAGGGACTGAGGACCTTAGCAGTTAAGTCCCATAAGATTTCACACGCATTTGAACATTTTTGAGAACTGCAACAATATAATGAGCAATAAACAAAATATTCAAAAGTATTAAATTACTGATTGGTTTCCAATAAATGGCCTACATCTAACCTGCAAGAAAGACAGTTGTTTCAGTTTTGTGCATGGTAAAGTGATACCACAATCAGTAACACTGTTGTAGTAGCTGTGGAATGAAGTTGTTCGAAATTACATTGTGTTGACTATAAAAAAAACTGAAAAAGGGGAAATTGAAGTGTCTGAGATGTGGTGCTATAGAACTATGTTGAAAATTAAGCTAGCTAAAGCCTGAGATAAGCACAGCCAAAGTTTTTCCCAAGAACCTAACGGTGTTCCGAAAGAATAGGCTAAACGCGATTGGCGGTGCCGTGTTTGTTGATGTTAGAAGTACTCGTCGTTTATCTCGTCGCGAAATGAAGGTAGATACTTCCTGTGAGTTAGTATGGGCAGAGCTCATTGTTGGGATCCGGCATAAAATAATAATTGGATCCTTCTCTCGACCTCTCAATTCAGATGATACAGCTACTGAAACGTTCAAAGAAAACTTGAGTTTGATTTCAAACACGTACCCGACTCATACGATTACAGTTGGTGGTGACTTTAATTTACCTTTGATATGTTGGCGAAAATTCATGTTTAGTTACGGAGGTACGCATTCACTCAAAACTGTGATAAACGCATTATCTGAAAATTATTTCGAGCCGTTAGTTCATGAGCCTACGCGAATAGTAAACGGTTGTGAAAACACGCTTGACCTCTTAGAAACAAATAATCCTGAGTTAATAAAGAGTATCAAAACGGATACGGGGATTAGTGAACACAGGGTTGTCGTAGCGAGACTGAATACTGTAAACCCAAAATCCTCGAAAAATAAACGAAAAATATACCTATTCAAAAAAGCAGATAAAAATTCACTTGACGCCTTCCTCAAAGACAATCTCCAATCCTTCCAAATTACCAAAACGAGTACAGAGCGGATGTGGCTTGAATTGAAAGAAATGTATCGGCAGCAATTGAGAGATTTATACCAATAAATTAACAAACGACGTAGTTGATCCTCCTTGGTCCACAAAACGGGTCAGAATACTTACAGAAACAACGAAAAAAACATGATAAATTCAAACAGACGCAAAATCTCCAAGATTGGCGATCTTTTACAGAAGCTTGAAATTTAGCGCGGACTTCAATTCGAGATGCTTATAACAGTTTCCACAACGAAACTTTGTCTCGAAACCTGGCAGAAAATCCAAAGCGATTCTGGTCGTATGTGAAGTATGCTAGCGGCAAGATCCAATCAATGCCTTCTCTGCTCGATAGCAATGGAGATACTATCGAGGACAGTGCTGCCAAAGCAAAGTTACTAAACACAGCCTTCCGAAATGCCTTCACAAAAGAAGTCGAAGTAAATATTCCAGAATTAGAATCAAGAACAGCTGCCAACGTGAGTAAGATAGAAGTAGATATTCTCGCACGCCCGGGTTCCCGGGTTCGATTCCCGGCGGGGTCAGGGATTTTCTCTGCCTCGTGATGGCTGGGTGTTATGTGATGTCCTTAGGTTAGTTAGGTTTAAGTAGTTCTAAGTTCTAGGGGACTGATGACCATAGTTGTCAAGTCCCATAGTGCTCAGAGCCATTTTTTGAGATATTCTCGGAATAGTGACCATGAAAACAGAGTACTGGTCAACAAGGAAGATGGTGCCGCTTGTAACAACGACAACAATGGTACCACAGGCTCCAGTACAGTGTGTTTCCCTCGCAGAATTAAAGAAACCGATATCAGATAAAACTTCCTCTATCGCGCAGGCAAACGCGGAATGCGAGAAATTGTGACTAGGTCAGTTCGGTCGGATATACGACTAACCGAAGCATTACGGAGGATTGTATGGGAGGTGTGCTAATGCGGAGAGCGGGCAATATTTGACGCTTCTGAACCCGCATGAAATTAGTGGTTGTCTTGTCAACCCGCATGGAATTAGCGTTTATGAAGAAACGGAAAGCTCTGTGCCGAGGGGGAGGGAGGAGGAGGAGATTAGTGGTTAACGTCCCGTCGACAACGAGGTCATTAGAGACGGAGCGCAAGCTCGGGTGAGGGAAGAATGGGGAAGGAAATCGGCCGTGCCCTTTCAAAGGAACCATCCTGGCATTTGCTTGAAGCGATTTAGGGAAATCACGGAAAACCTAAATCAGGATGGCCGGAGACGGGACTGAACCGTCGTCCTCCCGAATGCGAGCTCTGTGCCGAAGAGACAGGCTTGTCCAAATGTTGTAATAATTGAAGTAGCCAACAGCATCAACGCTGGTCCTAAATAACAATGAGGCGAAATTTCTGAATAGGGGCAAGACGAGTTTTCCGATAATGACGTAGATTAGAACATCTACGAGGTTAAGGCCGACGTTATACAGTCAGACGAGAGTGGTATGGGTTGCGTGATAAGCAGAAACAGAGCACATTTCTCCATGCAGTTTGGAACATGATAGCCATCTTTCCGAAGAAAATTTACCTGACTTGACAGTTAGTGAACTTTTGGTAATATAAGGTTCGTTAATCAATGAAACTTATAAAAGTATTGCAGTGTTGGAGTCAAAACGGCTTCAACAACCGCAGAACAGGTAGATAGAAATTATGAATGTCCAAAAATAGAAAATTAAAAAACCACCAGATAAACAGCTATCGGTGTCAGAGTGGGACGGATTTTACTGGAATGACCTTGACGTGGATGAGGATTTGTTATGGGTCAATCAAGAACTAGACACAGATACGTGTAGACAAATAATAGTGCCCGTCGATAAGCACGGTCTAAAAATGCACGTTTTAATAGATACCGGGGCAGAGCTAAGTACTATGTCTAGAAAAATTTTTGATTTGTTAAAGGAAAGAGCAGGAGTGAGTTAAAATAATCGGTGCTACCGGAATGAGTAGCAAACATATATCGCATCAAACAATTGTCTATTTCGCAGTTCAAGTGAAACAATTTGAACATGAATTTATCGCAGTGCCAGATTTGAGCAACGAGATAATAATTGGCTTAGATTGGTTATTGAAATACCACGCAGTAATTGACTGCAACAATAACATAGTGGTGTGCATTTCAAAAGGTAAGACCGAAATTAGTGTGAGTTTTAATGAAAGCGGTGGTGATGTGAGTAGTCAGTGCCAAGATATTCATATCGTTACTTGGCCTGATGAGATTGGTTTAGGCAGAAATACGGAATATTACAGTATACGGAATCTAAATGATTACTTTGCGCCTATCGGCAAACTAAAAGTGATTTTGTCCGATAATGGGACAGAGTTTACTTCCAAATTATGGAATGACAGTATGGAAAGCAACGGCGTTGAAGTGATACACATCTCGGCCTCCTACCCAGCCGGAAATCCAATGAAACGATACATGCGTGAGCTAGGGCGACTTTGCCAAACGCATTGTAACTACAATCGCAGGGCGAAGGGCAAATATGTAAAAGATTTTGAAAAGATTATGAATGCTTGACGCACGAATCTACAGGATTCACTGAGCAGGAAATCCTATTGGACCATTAAGGGTAAGATTTTGGTGGGAAAGATAATTGATTTCCCTCCGCGAGTTAGTAATGACATTGAGGTGAAGAAAGAACGTTTACGAGAGGTAATGAAAAAGAAAGCCGAGGCGTGTTTACAGCGTCATGAGGCGAAAGCAAGATTTGCTAAATTTGCAATTGGCAACCTCGTCCTCGTTAAAGCGAACGAGAAACCGAGAGAGATTGAAAATGAGATTTCAAAAATTAAATTCATTTATAATGGACCAATTAAGATTGCCAGTATACCTCACACTAAAGCTTACTGTTTAGCTTTTCCTAACTGGCTCAAATGGTTCAAATGGCTCTGAGCACTATGACACTTAACAGCTATGGTCATCAGTCCACTAGAACTTAGAACTACTTAAACCTAACTAACCTAAGGACATCACACAACACTCAGTCATCACGAGGCAGAGAAAATCCCTGACCCCGCCGGGAATCGAACCCGGTAACCCGGGTTTTCCTAATTCTGGCAAGCTATTAAGTGTACGTAACATTGTTAATTTGAAGTTGTATCAAACAAGAACTGATTAATCTGGGAAAGAATTTCCAGAAAAAATCTAATTATCATTGTAATTTTCAAAAATTATTCGAAATTTATTTCTTGAACCAGACGATCATCAACGATTTGCAGAGTAAATGTTCTGAAAGCAACTTGAATGAAAGCAAAACCCCAAGCCATGACCAATTCGTATAAATGTCACTCTGGTAGATGTATTATTTGTAATTTTGCAAATAATATGTCGTAAATGTTCTTTTATTCGATGTATTATGTAAGTGAGTACCGATGCACTCAGACGGTGTATAAGTTTCAGTTCTGTGTATGCGTCTGAATATGGACAGTGTTGAGTTATCCACCGTCATAGAAATTTAAGGGCTCCATGAGATTACTGGGATGTAAGTCTTCATAGAATGTAAGGCAGGTGGTGGATGTTCTGGAACGCCACTGCACAATCAGAAAGATAAAACGTGCCGCTGTGGCAAACACAACAATGCCAATCTGGTTTGAGCTATTGCGGACACTTAGAATGCTGCGACGTTCTTTGTAGATATGCGTGTGGAATGCAACGTTTTTCTTTTAATTACAAGCTTTGTTGTAAACATTTAAGTTTTATCTGGATGCGTCCTTGAAACACACAAACTGTCATAATGAGAAATGAAAACTGTTAGTGATTATGATATTTATGAAAAACTGTGTGGGACCGAGACCTTCGCAGTTTGGTCCCTTAGAACCTTACCACAAATCTCTCCCCCAACCCCCCCCCCCCCCCAAAAAAAAAGATGCAAAGTAAAGCTAGTAAATAGTGATTTCTTATCTTGTTTTTTATCCTTTTACTCGTTCTTTTGTGTATCTTTATCTACGTTGTTTCTTTTTTCTTGTACTGTAGTGACATGGAATTTTCATTTCAGACGTAATGATTCTTTGAAAGATGTAATTTTATGTTTAAAATATGTTATGCTACACTATAATGGACTGAGATATAATGACACAGTGTTATCATGCTAATTACATGTCAACTCATAATCATGACAATTATTGAGAAGCTTAATGGGTGATTAACAAAGTTTATGTAGACAAAACTGAATTCTTTTACCCACCTGCATTTCTTTTTGTACAGGGTGGTTCAAAAAGAATACCACAACTTTAAAAATGTGTATTTAATGAAAGAAACATAATATAACCTTCTGTTATACATCATTACAAAGAGTATTTAAAAAGGTTTTTTTTCACTCAAAAACAAGTTCAGAGATGTTCAATATGGCCCCCTCCAGACACTCGAGCAATATCAACCCGATACTCCAACTCGTTCCACACTCTCTGTAGCATATCAGGCGTAACAGTTTGGATAGCTGCTGTTATTTCTCGTTTCAAATCATCAATGGTGGCTGGGAGAGGTGGCCGAAACACCATATCCTTAACATACCCCCATAAGAAAAAATCGCAGGGGGTAAGATCAGGGCTTCTTGGAGGCCAGTGATGAAGTGCTCTGTCACGGGCTGCCTGGCGGCCGATCCATCGCCTCGGGTAGTTGACGTTCAGGTAGTTACGGACAGATAAGTGCCAATGTGGTGGCGCTCCATCCTGCTGAAATATGAATTGTTGTGTTTCTTGTTCGAGCTGAGGGAACAGCCAATTCTCTAACATCTCCAGAGAGTGTGGAACGAGTTGGAGTATCGGGTTGATATTGCTCGAGTGTCTGGAGGGGGCCATATTGAACATCTCTGAACTTGTTTTTGAGTGAAAAAAAAAAACTTTTTAAATACTCTTTGTAATGATGTATAACAGAAGGTTATATTATGTTTCTTTCATTAAATACACATTTTTAAAGTTGTGGTATTCTTTTTGAATCACCCTGTATTTCTTCGAACATTTCGTGACTGTTTCCCTCTAGGAAAAATCTCATGGAATGTGGGGCGCATATAACGCCGAAAATGCAGATAAAATACCTTTCACATCATCCAAAATGTTTCGCCGTTTAATATCTTTCGATAACTTGTAATATGCTTCTGATTCTCAATATGTGAGCTTGATTACAGAAACTATAGTTACTGTGTAATGGATGTAATAGTGTATTTATTTCTGACTGTTTGTAATTGATTGTAATTATAATATTCCCTCTAGGAAAGATCTCATGAAATGTGGGGCGCATATAACGCCGAAAATGCAGATAAAATACCTTTCACATCATCCAAAATGTTTCGCCGTTTAATATCTTTCGATAACTTGTAATATGCTTCTGATTCTCAATATGTGAGCTTGATTACAGAAACTATAGTTACTGTGTAATGGATGTAATAGTGTATTTATTTCTGACTGTTTGTAATTGATTGTAATTATAATATAAATATAGTGAATTGCTAGATAACAGCCGCGGGAATTTTGTTTTAATGTGTCGATAGCAACTACGAAATAGCAGTAGCTGTGCCATTGTTTATCTCTGCTTGTGGAAGGTTTCTGTACCGCTGTGAGCAGAGAGGAGGCAGAGCGGGTTGAGTGATGGAAGAGTACGGAAGTGTTTGTTGGGCGCTGCTGCCGACGTGGTGTGCAGCTAAGCTCAAGCCAGTGTATCCGCGTCTGATTCGTTAACTCGCGAGTATTTAGAACACGACAGGGGTGGACAGGCGGAGGAAACTGCAGTTCTAATTATTGCCTGTACCACAATTAAACGTGGCTCCGGAGACCCTTGGGCTTCTCAACCAGTTGCAACAGCAGCAACAACAACGGCAGCTCAGCATTGTCGTCGGCTACAACATCGAAAGACTGTTAAATGCAAAAAATATATCTAACCTTTTAGAGGCATTACCCACTGTCATTTCTTTCACAAAGTGTGATTACTTGAATAATAACCTGCAATAATTAAAACTTGTAGTGCATCTGTGTTGTCATTGTCCTCAGACATTACTACCAAGCAGGGTCCTTTTCCTTTCCATGCAATCACCGAATGCAGTAAAAATATAAAAACTGATCAGCTATTTACCACCAGTTTTTATTTTTTTGTTAATGGCCAATTTCAGTCTAAATTTACTCCCCATTAAATCCTCATTCTTATATTGTATAACAAAGGCTTAACTAATTTGCAGTTTTGATTATGAACTTCATTCACTTAAAGTAATATAAAACTTCACTGGCAAACCTAGTAACTAAAGATACAGTACAAATTAAGAGTGCAAAGTTTCGATCATTCTGCTGGATTGGTATGGATTTTATTGTTGTCATACTAAAAGTTAAGTCTCTTGCCCATTTGCTTGTAGTGAATTCAATAAAATATTTCAGTAATCAAAAGTAAATTGCTTGCCTTTTTCTGAATTTTGCGTTACGTTACACTGAGGTTACTGAAAGTCATTTTTTTTTAATTAGAAAGTTTTAGTTACATTTATTTAACCAATAACTTCATTTAACTTTACTTTCAAATTTTAGTATTTGAGAATAAGTAATTGCAAACTCAGTGCTTTCTGATTCATTTATTTTCTCGTGAACTGTTGTGCTGTGGAAAAGCTTGACGGCCTTCTGTTGTCACGTCAGTGATTATTTGTTTAAATTTCTTTGCCATTACCTTTGTTAAGATTCATTCCTCTAATGGGAATTATCTCCTTTTTAGCTAATCAGTATTTTTTGTATTATCAGTATTATTAGTATTAAATATTACTTGGTACCCTCCCCTCACCCCCCAGCCCCCCTCCCCCCCCCCCCCCCCCCCGTGTGGTTCTTGAGCGATTGCACTATGTTTCACCCAATTCAAAATTATCATCAGTGTTTAGATTATGTTCAGAATAGATTATTCCTTCTTTCCTTCTGAAGGGCCTGTTGTAAACTTTCATCCTACTAATGGGTATTATTTTCCTTCGGTAGCAACAGCCTTACTCACTGTAAAGTTTTATAAGGCATACGTGATCATGATCACTTGTATCGCAATCCAGTTGGCCGATTAGGAAGAGGGAGGTTACAAAATGACATGTTGAGTTGCATAAAGCACAACGAGAAGACTGTTACACTTTTAACTATCAGCCAAAGTCTTCTTCAGAAAAGAAACACACTCACATTCACACAAGACGGTAATCCTCATGAACACATGACCGCTATCTCCGGCAGCTCCAACCACAATCAGACCACTAAAGCTAAGTAAATTTTGTAACAGTCTCTTCATTGTGCTTGTCCGCAACTCAGCATGCCATCTTTACGGTGACTAATACTATTTACTTATCAGTTATTTTACAATAATGGTTATATCGCCTTTGTATATTATAACGATGTCTTCGATATATTTCGTGCAGTAAATGATTCTATCTGCTAAATATCTATTCTGCAAAAACTAATTACTTTTTTGTATGGTTTACAATTTCACGATTTGTCCTACTAAGTTGTTTTCCATTGCGAGACGATATTTTTGATGATGATATTTGCTATTAAACATAAAATAGTTGCATGACAATGCGCTTTTCCGTTGAATTTTATGATGTCATTCGTGAACATACGTCTGTAGGACAATAAATTTTCATTAACAGTAGCTGTGGTTTCGCCTGTTGTGATGTTTGTGTATAGATTTTCAATACCTGTTGTAACGTCCCCTTAGAAAAATTATGAATGACTGTGTTACTTAACTGCTACGTTATTTGATACAAAGACAACTAAGTAAAACTTAACGTACTCAGACAGTCCTCTCTTTACTTATTCTGATCATCACTAAACTGACACACACTATTTTTTAGCGCAACGCAATCTGACTTTCAATAATCCCTGGAAAAGAATGGCCCTGACTAACAATAATATCTTTCGTGAATCACTTACCTCACAAAAATCTTCATTACTCGAACTACTGCAATACCGTTACCGCAAAAGATTCTAACTACTGAAGGCAGAAACTCGTGATAGGCATACTTAGCAAATGAAAGATTTTGATAGATAACAAACAATGTATTTACCTTAATAGTGTTCAAAAGTGATCATATATATATCTATCAATTCATGACATCCATCTTTACAAATTTCCTTCTTCTGGTGGACACACGTCCAGGTCGTCCGCTCTCAAATCTCTGGCATCCCTCTCCCCACATCCACCACTGCTGGCGGCTCACCTCCAAGTACCCAACGCTATGCGCTGTTCACATCCAGCTGCCTAACACTACAATAGCGAATATTCCAACAATGCTAACCAGCCACAGACTGCACACAGCACAGTCAGTGATTTTCGTACAGAGCGCTACGTGGTGTTACCAACATAAAAACCTAAAGAGCCTACTTACACCATGAGATGCTGGTTTGTGTAGTTCAGTCTGTTCACGTAAAGCAGGCGTCTTCGAATTCATTACTTTAAGTCTATTCTTGTCTTTCTCTGAAAAGAGATAGCTCTAATTGTGTCCGTAGGTTGGAACTTAAATGATGGCAACACTGCTGTGGAGACACTATGCAAGGGAATCTACTATTGCAGGCGACAGCACACGTTGTTGACATACCTACCTTACCTCCGAGAAAATGGACTCGCCCGTCCCACGTCACGGGCGTGTGCACGGCCGAGGGAAATACAGTCACTTGTGAGCGAGCGGTCTAACGTAACGGTGTCACTGTGTTTTCGAAACAGGAACAACGGAGTTGGATCATGATTGAATGAGCCAGAGGTCGTACAGCACGACAGTGTCATCAGGGTCTTCAAGAGGCGTGCGGGGAATCGGCATTGCCGTACAAAACAGTGTTAAGTTGGGTAAAAGCCTTCAACGAAGGTAGGCAAACTGTGGCAGACATGCATCGGGCAGGTCGTCCTAGCGTCTCTGAAGAAGAAGTGCATGATGTTGCCGCAGTAGTAGATAGTGATCAACGCCATACGATTCGTGAGCTCGTCCAGGAAACCGGATTAGCGCATACGGCTGTGCTTCGCGTCCTGAAGGAGCGCGTGGGCATGCGAAAAATGGCATCACGATGGGTTCCGCATGGCTTGACGGAAATGCAGAGATGGATGCGTTACGACGCTGCTCAGACGCTCTCGGAGCGCTATGAGCACGAAGGAGGGGATTTCTTACGCCGTATCGTAACATTGAATGAGACAATGGCCACATCGTACGAGCCAAAACTGAAACGCCAATCCAACGAATGGCGTCATTATGGGTGGCAGCGAAACTCGAAAGTGCGTCAGAGCCCCAGTATGGTGAAAGTTATGGTGATTCTCGTCTACGACTGTGATGGCGTTATCCTAACGCATTACGTTCCTCCATGGCAGACCGTCAATGAACAGCATTACTATTCGTTTTTGGAGCATCACCTGTGACCAGCTTTGCGAAAGAAGCGGGGACACTTTCTGCCCAACCCACCCGTAATTTTGCACGACAATGCTCGGGCGCATACAGCGCAAGCTGTGGCTACTCTGTTCGGTCGATGCCGCTGGGAAGTACTGTACCATCCATCATAATCCCAGGACTTAAGTCATTCTTGTGACACTGATTTCATTCCGAAGATAAAGGTACCAATTCGTGGTATTCGCTTCAGAACTGTTCCAGAGATTCGTCAGGCAGTAGACCGCTCCATTCGCACCATCAACAGAACAGGCTCTGCTAGCGGTATAGTACACCTTCCATATCGCTGGCAACGAATTCTACACAACGCTGGTGACTACTCTGAAGGACGGTAACAGGTGCAAACATGTAGCTCTTTTGTATCTGTTATGAATAAATAGTTGTCACTATTTAAGTTCGAATCCTCGTATTTCTTAGTCACCAGAGTCTGAAAATTCTTAGTGCGATCCTTCATAACCTTTTCATGTTATTGGATGTAAAAATTTTATTTCCTAGTAGCACAGCCAGATTGCGTTTACTTGCTTTTGTAATAATAGGTTTCTGCTCGTGTAATTTCTTGTTTATCTTATGGAGTAATTCCCATTCATGATATCAGTGGTGCAATGAATCTTACGTTTTTCGTGAATTTCATTACTTTTTATAGCTATATAAAACAGAAGCTATATGAAACAAATTTACCTTGAGGAGAACGATGTGAGAAATATTCAACGAATTTCGGAGTAAAATTCGGTCAAAGAAGCCGACTAAAAATCAAAAAATTTGACCTAACGTTAAGTTAGTAAGCTGATCGAAATCTACTGTTCACTCGCTCAGTGACCATATTGGCACCGAGACAGAATACGAAAGGTAGAAGGACTAAACATAGAATTCGGTCTTCCGACATTGTTTCACCGTTGAAGATCGTAGAATGGTTCCTCCTTCCAGCCACTGCACGAATGCCAAAATGACATATATTGAGATAACTGATCACCTAAAACTGTACAGTAAAGGAAAGGCAACTACACTGCACAACAAAATTAAAGGATCACCTTTTCGAAATCTTGTAGTTGACTCCCATTAAGAGGGTTAGATATCTTATGAACCACTCGTTCAACCAATTCTTGAGTACTGTTCATGAGTCTGGGATCCTTACCAAGTCGGATTAGGGAGGAGATAAGAGAAAATGCGACTGTTAGCGGCGAGTTTCGTCACGAGGTTGTTTACTCGGATGGAGAAAGTTACGGAGATGCTCAAAAGATTCTAGTTGCAGACGCTACAAGAGAGGTGATGTGCGTTAATGTTGACATTTCGAGAGCTTACCTTGCAAGATGAGTTGGGCAATATATTACTTCCTCCGACATACGGCTTAAGAAAATTAAAGAATTTGGATATCAGACAGACCTTTACCAACAATCATTTGGCTCACTTACACACATGGAACAGGAAAGTCGACAAAAGAGTATTCTCCACTGCACACCATACCGCGCGACCGCTACGGTCGCAGGTTCGAATCCTGCCTCGGGCATGGATGTATGTGATGTCCTTAAGTTAGTTAGGTTTAAGTACTTCTAAGTTCTAGGGGACTGATGACCTAAGATGTTAAGTCCCATAGTGCTCAGAGCCATTTGAACCATTTTTTTGCACACCATAAGGCAGCTTGCGAATTTTTGCAAAGTTACTTGCTATTTTCAACTCTGATATAGTTGTTTTGATTATCGGATGCTTCTCGGTGCTATACTGCAGTCATTTGTTCAAAAGTTATTTTTTGTTATTATCTGACACGAGCATAATGAAAAAACGTCATCTTGATCATAGTTCTTCTAATGAAACTAATGCTCATGTAGCAACTAAACCTAATGGCGAAATTTTAACAGTAATAGGTAGTATAAATTAACGACTTCCGGTTGTAGTGTGCTGTGCGGATCACCTTCAGGTCTGGCACGCTAGGTGCAGTTTGTGAACACTTTATTCACTACGGTACTCTTTAGCAAAAGAAACTGTGATCAGGACGGTATTTTTCATTTATGATATTAACCGAAATCGTGGATCCTATGACGTGTCGTCAGTTATGATCTCATGTGAGATCTTTCAGATTAACAATACATCTGTGTGTCGTATCGATATCTCGTATCAAAAAGTTTGAATGTTATTGAAGAACTTATTTAAGTTTTGGAAGAATTGTTTGACCTGTGGGCGGTCATATCGATACCTGTGCTTGCGAAAGCTCTTTGGTTTCATTGCTTAGTCAAGGTTTCTCTGACGTTTCAGGAGCTAGTGACCTTGTAGCACCAGCGAGCGGTATTGAAGCGCACGCGCAGCTCACGCTGGGGCTGGGGATCGAGTAGCTTGGGAGGAGCCTGACTAGGTAGCGGCCTTGACTCACTTGCTGTGAAGATCCTCTCGCGGGATTTGGACGGCGGATGTTTACAGTGGGGTGCGTGCCAATGCCTGCTGGAGAGTCGCCACTTCCCTCTGTCTGTGCGGCACCGAGCCACGCTCCGGAGTTCGACCAGGCTCGCTTCCTGCTGCCTCGCTTGGTGGGCGTGCCCACATACTTCGTCCTAAATTAAGCTGAGCCCTTTACAGGAATAACGGTAAGCGTCATGCTGTCAAGTGCGCGCCGCACTTCGGGAAAACCCCTGTTTTGCTACTGAGTTTCGTTTGGTGTTCTTGCAGCGTAAGCAGTTCTGATTTATTCTACCGGCTGATGCGTTTTACGCGAATCAGCATCCAGGTAATGAGGACGTGCCCAAGTTAAACAATGAATCTATTATAAGTGATGTTCAACGGACTTTTGTTTTATGTGCACTTTTTTCTAAGTTTCGTATTTCATAAAAAAAATTCAGTTTACTTTTATGTATAAAAATTTACTTACGCTACTAGAACGTGCTTTTTTAAGCTCAGGTATCTTTAACTTTTATTGACAGTTAAGGTTAAAAGGTACTGACAGGTTTCAGATAGATTATATAATGGTAAGACAGAGATTTAGGAACGAGGTTTTAAATTGTAAGACATTTCCAGGGGCAGATGTGGACTCTGACCACAATCTACTACATCTACATCTACATCTACATCTATACTCCGCGAGCCACCTTACGGTGTGTGGCGGAGGGTACTTATTGTACCACTATCTGATCCCCCCTTCCCTGTTCCATTCACGAATTGTGCGTGGAAAGAACGACTGCTTGTAAGTCTCCGTATTTGCTCTAATTTCTCGGATCTTTTCGTTGTGATCATTACGCGAGATATATGTGGGCGGTAGTAATATGTTGCCCATCTCTTCCCGGAATGTGCTCTCTCGTAATTTCGATAATAAACCTCTCCGTATTGCGTAACGCCTTTCTTGAAGTGTCCGCCACTGGAGCTTGTTCAGCATCTCCGTAACGCTCTCGCGCTGACTAAATGTCCCCATGACGTATCGCGCTGCTTTTCGCTGGATCATGTCTATCTCTTCTATTAATCCAACCTGGTAAGGGTCCCATACTGATGAGCAATACTCAAGAATCGGACGAACAAGCGTTTTGTAAGCTACTTCTTTCGTCGATGAGTCACATTTTCTTAGAATTCTTCCTATGAATCTCAACCTGGCGCCTGCTTTTCCCACTATTTGTTTTATGTGATCATTCCACTTCAGATCGCTCCGGATAGTAACTCCTAAGTATTTTACGGTCGTTACCGCTTCCAATGATTTACCACCTATGGCATAATCGTACTGGAATGGATTTCTGCCCCTATGTATGCGCATTATATTACATTTATCTACGTTTAGGGAAAGCTGCCAGCTGTCGCACCATGCATTAATCCTCTGCAGGTCCTCCTGGAGTACGTACGAGTCTTCTGATGTTGCTACTTTCTTGTAGACAACCGTGTCATCTACAAATAGCCTCACGGAGCTACCGATGTTGTCAACTAAGTCATTTATGTATATTGTAAACAATAAAGGTCCTATCACGCTTCCCTGCGGTACTCCCGAAATTACCTCTACATCTGCAGATTTTGAACCGTTAAGAATGACATGTTGTGTTCTTTCTTCTAGGAAATCCTGAATCCAATCACAAACCTGGTCCGATATTCCGTAAGCTCGTATTTTTTTCACTAAACGTAAGTGCGGAACCGTATCAAATGCCTTCCTGAAGTCCAGGAATACGGCATCAATCTGCTCGCCAGTATCTACGGCACTGTGAATTTCTTGGGCAAATAGGGCGAGCTGAGTTTCACATGATCTCTGTTTGCGGAATCCATGTTGGTTATGATGAAGGAGATTTGTATTATCTAAGAACGTCATAATACGAGAACAAAAAACATGTTCCATTATTCTACAACAGATTGACGTAAGCGAAATAGGCCTATAATTATTCGCATCTGATTTATGACCCTTCTTGAAAATGGGAACGACCTGCGCTTTCTTCCAGTCGCTAGGTACTTTACGTTCTTCCAGCGATCTACGATAAATTGCTGATAGAAAGGGGGCAAGTTCTTTAGCATAATCACTGTAGAATCTTAAGGGTATCTCGTCTGGTCCGGATGCTTTTCCGCTACTAAGTGATAGCAGTTGTTTTTCAATTCCGATATCGTTTATTTCAATATTTTCCATTTTGGCGTCCGTGCGACGGCTGAAGTCAGGGACCGTGTTACGATTTTCCGCAGTGAAACAGTTTCGGAACACTGAATTCAGTATTTCTGCCTTTCTTCGGTCGTCCTCTGTTTCGGTGCCATCGTGGTCAACGAGTGACTGAATAGGGGATTTAGATCCGCTTACCGATTTTACATATGACCAAAACTTTTTAGGGTTCTTGTTTAGATTGTTTGCCAATGTTTTATGTTCGAATTCGTTGAATGCTTCTCTCATTGCTCTCTTTACGCTCTTTTTCGCTTCGTTCAGCTTTTCCTTATCAGCTATGATTCGACTACTCTTAAACCTATGATGAAGCTTTCTTTGTTTCCGTAGTACCTTTCGTACATGATTGTTATACCACGGTGGATCTTTCCCCTCGCTTTGGACCTTAGTCGGTACGAACTTATCTAAGGCGTACTGGACGATGTTTCTGAATTTTTTCCATTTTTGTTCCACATCCTCTTCCTCAGAAATGAACGTTTGATGGTGGTCACTCAGATATTCTGCGATTTGTGCCCTATCACTCTTGTTAAGCAAATATATTTTCCTTCCTTTCTTGGCATTTCTTATTACACTTGTAGTCATTGATGCAACCACTGACTTATGATCACTGATACCCTCTTCTACATTCACGGAGTCGAAAAGTTCCGGTCTATTTGTTGCTATGAGGTCTAAAACGTTAGCTTCACGAGTTGGTTCTCTAACTATCTGCTCGAAGTAATTCTCGGACAAGGCAGTCAGGATAATGTCACAAGAGTCTCTGTCCCTGGCTCCAGTTCTGATTGTGTGACTATCCCATTCTATACCTGGTAGATTGAAGTCTCCCCCTATTACAATAGTATGATCACGAAACTTCTTCACGACGTTCTGCAGGTTCTCTCTGAGGCGCTCAACTACTACGGTTGCTGATGCAGGTGGTCTATAGAAGCATCCGACTATCATATCTGACCCACCTTTGATACTTAACTTAACCCAGATTATTTCACATTCGCATTCGCTAATAACTTCACTGGATATTATTGAATTATTTACTGCTATAAATACTCCTCCACCATTGGCGTTTATCCTATCCTTGCGGTATATATTCCATTCTGTGTCTAGGATTTCGTTACTGTTCACTTCCGGTTTTAACCAACTTTCCGTTCCTAATACTATATGCGCACTATTTCCTTCAATAAGAGATACTAATTCAGGAACCTTGCCCTGGATACTCCTGCAGTTTACCAATATTACGTTAACTTTTCCTGTTTTTGGTCTCCGAGGACGGACATTCTTTATCAACGATGATAATGTCCTCTCTGGTAAGCCGTCAGGTATTTTATCGTTTCGCCCAAGGGGGGGTCCCTCTAACCTAAAAAACCCCCGTGTGCACGCCACACGTACTCTGCTACCCTAGTAGCTGCTTCCGGTGTGTAGTGCACGCCTGACCTGTCTAGGGGGGCCCTACAGTTCTCCACCCAATAACGGAGGTCGATGAATTTGCAACCATTATAGTCGCAGAGTCGTCTGAGCCTCTGGTTTAGACCCTCCACACGGCTCCAAACCAGAGGACCGCGATCGACTCTGGGCACTATGCTGCAGATATTAAGCTCAGCTTGCACTCCGCGTGCGATGCTGGTTGTCTTCACCAAATCAGCCAGCCGCCGGAAGGAACCAAGGATGGCCTCAGAACCCAAGCGGCAGGCGTCATTCGTTCCGACATGTGCTACTATCTGCAGCCGGTCACACCCAGTGCGTTCAATAGCTGCCGGAAGGGCCTCCTCCACATTACGGACGAGACCCCCCGGCAAGCACACCGAGTGCACACTGGCATTCTTCCCCGACCTACCCGCTATTTTCCTGAGGGGCTCCATAACCCGCCTAACGTTGGAGCTCCCTATAACTAATAGGCCCGCCCTCTGTGACTGTCGGGACCTTGCCGGAGAATCGGCCACTGGCCCAACAGGCGAGGCACCCTGTGGTGGCTCGGAAACGATGTCATCACCACTAGGAAGCACCCCGTACCTGTTGGAAAGGGGTAAGGCAGCTGCCACGCGGCCAGATCCCACCTTCGCCTTTCGGCCAGGCACGCGCGAGCCCACCACTGTCCGCCATTCACCCTGGAGTGATGGCTGACCTGTAAGATGCTCACTGCCGGAAGACGCAGCGACATCAGGGGTTCCATGTGATTCCAAGGCCACCGAAGTAGGCATAGGTCTCACCACAGTTGCCCCAACGCCACTACGAGCCGACGCCTGCGCCTCGAGCTCGATGAGCCTAACAGACAAAGCCTCCACCTGCCCCCGAAGAGTGGCCAATTCTCCTTGCGTCCGCTCACTGGTTATGAACAGTAGATTAAAACTAAAGAAACTGCAAAAAGGTGGGAATTTAAGGAGATGAGACCTGGATAAACTGACAGAACCACAGGTTGTTGAGAGTTTCAGGGAGAGCATTAGGGAACGATTGACAAGAATGGGGGAAAGAAATACAGTAGAAGAAGAATGGGTAGCTTTAAGAGATGAAATAGCGAAGGGCGCAGAGGATTAAGTAGGTAAAAAGACGAGAGCTAATAGAAATCCTTGGGTAACAGAAGAGATAATGAATTTATCTGATGAAAGGAGAAAATACAAAAATGCAGTAAATGAAGCAGGCAGAAAGGAATACAAACGTCTCAAAAATGAAATCGACAGGAAGTGCAAAATCGCTAAGCGGCGATGGCTAGAGGACAAATGTAAGGATGTAGAGGCGTGTATCACTAGGGGTAAGATAGATACTGCCTACAGGAAAATTAAAGAGACCTTTAGAGAAAAGAGAACCACTTGCATGAATATCAGGAGCTCGGATGGAAACCCAGTTCTAAGCAAAGAAGGGAAAGCAGAAAGGTGGAAAGAGTATATAGATGGTCTATACAAGGGCGATGTTCTTGAGGACAATATTATGGAAATGGAAGAGGATGTAGATGAAGATGAAAGGGGAGATACGATACTGCGTGAAGAGTTTGACAGAGCACTGAAAGACCTAAGGCGGAACAAGGCCCCGGGAGTAGGCAACATATCATTAGAACTACTGACAGCCTTGGGAGAGCAATCCTAACAAAACTCTATCATCTGGTGAGCAAGATGTATGAGACAGGCGAAATACCCTCAGACTTCAAGAAGAATATAATAATTCCAATCCCAAAGAAAGCAGGGGTTGACAGATGTGAAAATTACCGAACTATCAGCTTAATATGTCACAGGTGCAAAATACTAACACGAATTCTTTACAGACGAATGGAAAAACTAGTAGAAGCCAACCTCGGGGAAGATCAGTTTGGATTCCGTAGAAATGTTGGAACACGCGAGGCAGTACTGACCCCACGACTTATCTTAGAAAATAGATTTAGGGAAGGCAAACCTACGTTTCTAGCATGTGTAGATTTAGAGAAAGCTTTTGACAATGTTGACTGGAATGCTCTCTTTCAAATTCTGAGGGTGGCAGAGGTAAAATATAGGGAGCGAAAGGCCATTTACATACTGGCCGTGCGGTTCTAGGCGCTACAGTCTGGAGCCGGGCGACCGCTACGGTCGGAGGTTCGATTCCTGTCTCGGGCATGGATGTGTGTGATGTCCTTAGGTTAGTTAGGTAGAATTAGTTCTAAGTTCTAGGCGACTGATGACCTCAGAAGTTAAGTCGCATAGTGCTCAGACCCATTTGAACGAAAGGCCATTTACAATTGGTACAGAAACCAAATGGCAGTTATAAGAGTCGAGGGGCATGAAAGGGAAGCAGTGATTGGGAAGGGAGTGAGACAGGTTTGTAGCCTATCCCAGATGTTATTCAATCTGTGTATTGAGCAAGCAGTAATGGAAGCAAAAGAAAAATTCGGGGTAGGTATTATAATCCACGGAGAAGAAATTAAACTTTTGAGTATCGCCGATGACATTGTAATTCTGTCAGAGGCAGCAAAGGACCTGGAAGAGCAGCTGAAGGGAATGGACAGTGTTTTGAAAGGAGGATATAAGATGAACATCAACAAAAGCAAAACGAGGATAATGGATGTAGTCGAATTAAATCCGGTGATGCTGAGGGTATTAGGTTAGGAAATGAGACGCTTAAGGTTGTAAAGGAGTTTTGCTATTTGGGGAGCGAAATAACTGATGATGGTCGAAGTAGAGAGGATATAAAATGTAGACTGGCAATGTCAAGGAAGGGGTTTCTAAAGAAGAGAAATTTGTTAACATCGAGTATAGATTTAAGTGTCAGGAAGTCTTTTTTGAAAGTATTTGTATGGAGTGTAGCCATGTATGGATGTGAAACATGGACAATAAATAGTTTGGACAAGAAGAGAATAGAAGCTTTAGAAATGTGGTGCTACAGAAGGATGCTGAAGATTGGATGGGTAGATCACATAACTAATGAGGAAGTACTGAACGGAATTGGGGAGAAGAGAAATTTGTTGCACAACTTGAATAGATTGGTAGGACATATTCTGAGACATCAAGGGATCACCAATTCAGAATTGGAGGGCAGCGCGGAGGGGAAAAATCGTAGAGGGAGACCAAGAGATGAATAAACTAAACAGATTCAGAAGGAGCTTGCACAAGATAGAGTAGCATGGAGAGCTGCATCAAACCAGTCTCCGGGCTGAAGACCACAACAACAACAAGGTTAAAAGGGCCATTTGTGTTCTAGTTTATTTAGTTACTTAAATTTCTACTCTGCTGAAGTATTTGTGGGTCGAAAGGACTTCCGTTATTTTTGGAACCCTGCGCTAATAATCACTTATCTTATGTAAATTTAATGTATTTTCTGTTGGTATGTTTTAGAACTTGTACAGAATTGACAACCTTCTGGGGAATGGGCCAAGTTCAAGCTGGCTAATATGCATTGGTTAATATGTGAGTGTCGGATGAGCTGGTACGCTGCTGGCGCCAGGCTCTATCGAATGTCAATCCGATCGTTGTGAGTCGCTTTTCTGTGCCTGCTTGTCTTCTTCGCTTCTTTGGCGGATGGCCATTTCACTGCGGTGCGCGCGCTCTGCCGGGGGCTTGAGTTCGGGTGTCAGCTGTGTGGACGACAGTGAGGTGTGTCGCTGCGGATGTGTGCAGCGTGGCGAGTGGCCGAGTCGGTACGACCGAGGAGCGTGGGCAGCCGAGGCGGCGTGTTTAGCCGTTGGAATGCAGATCCGCTGCCAACGGTGATTGGGATTTCCTTAAAGTGAATGAACTGGAGTCGTCGAATTGCTCCTTGGTGGGTTCTGTTCATGCTAATTGAATACCCGAGTGCACTGAAAACTCTCTTGATTGTTTCATTTGCTTGTCACTGTATTTGGTCTGGCCGCCGGATATGTTGACGGCATTTAAGGGTGCCCTAGCTACGCCCAATAAACAGACACGAAGCCGTGCTTAATGCGTAGCTAGAGGTCACACCAAGTAGTGCGTAAGTCTGTGCCTGGCGTTCGAGAGCGGGCCGAAATAATTTTCCCTATTTCCTTTTTATATGTTATTATATTATTTGTTTGTTCTATAGAATTGGCTAATCAAAATTTAAGAGCCGTTACTTGCAAGTGGTCACGTAGTTTAGTTCTGCTTGGGTTCATTTTGTGCCATGTGTAATTAAGGATTTATTTAGAACCAGTTGGGCAGATATGTCTTGTGTATCTGATGCGCCAGAATGTCGTCTGCTGCTGATGTGTTTATGTATTAGATAATTGGCAGTGGTCGACGTGAGCAAATTCCGATCGGGGTATCATGGTGGAAGAGGTAAATTTAAGGAACTGGATCGGTGTCTATGGTTACGTTGTTAGTGTCCTGGAATTCCATCTTTCTGGTGGAGCGTTTTGGTTTTCCGGAAGCTTAATTGTAGCTCAAAGTTGAGTATAATTCTACTTCAGCTTCTGGTCCGTGAATCTCCTGTATCTGGTATAGAACCTTCTCGTCTGCTCGAGACCTTCACTAATTTTCAACGTAAACTTGAAACGGCCCATTCTAAGACTATTTAATATGCTATTATTATATTCTGGGGATAAAATGTCAACCTCGTACCCGTAAGTATTACTAAAGAGGCCTAATTGAGTGTATTAATCTGATAATATTTTTAATTCGTTAGAATTGCTTAAGATCAGTCCATGAAAGATGTCTTAGTTGTCGGAAACAGTTTTAGAATTTGATATTAGATATGTGAAAGCGAAAGCGATTTGCGAAAGGCAGAGGTCCCGAGTTCGAGTCTCGGTCCGGCACACAGTTTCAATGTGCCAGGAACTTTCATGTGAAAGCTAGTTTCTATGTAAGTCATGACGCATGTTAAAAGGTTTGTGTCATTTAGTTATGTCAGTTAAATTTGATGAATGGTGGTTTTATGAACATTGTTTTAATTAGTGAAAATTGGTTGAGTAAATTTTGAAAGATCTGTGTCGATCGGACTTAAAAATTAATATTTTAATCTGAGTTTTGCTGGTGGGTCTGTAGGGCAGGTGCTGTTTGTTATAATCGTTGTTACTGTTAATCTCATTAAGAGCTTGGGTTTGTTATAAGGAGGTGTGTGGAAACTACAAACAGGTTATGTGTTTAATTTCGATGTGTCGAAAGGGAAAGCCGCGCGGGATTAGCTGTGCGGTCTAGGCGCTGCAGTCACAGACTGTGCGGCTGGTCCCAGCGGAGTTTCGAGTCCTCCCTCGGCATGGGTGTGTGTGTTTGTCCTTAGGATAATTTAGGTTAAGTAGTGTGTAAGCTTAGGGACTGGTGACCTTAGAAGTTAAATCCCATAAGATTTCACACATATTTGAACATTTTTTCGAAAGGGACTAACACAACATGAGCCCCGTTACTTTGGATTTGTCCATGTTTAATTATACTAGATGATTTGTTAATGATCACCTTTTATTTGGCAGCCAGTGTAATAGTATCTGTTACCTTGTATATTCTACACTGAAGCGCCGAAGAAACTGGTATAGGCATGCCCGTTCAAATACAGAGATATGTAAACAGGCAGAATCCGGTGCTGCGGTCGGTAAAAGCTATATAAGACAACAAGTGTCTGGCGCAGTTGTTAAATCGGTTAGTGCTGCTACAACGGCAGGTTATCAGTCTTAACGTGGTCGCGTGTGCACCGCGAGTATCACGAATCCGGTAGAACATCAGATGTCGGACATCGTCGCGGCCGGAAAAAGATCCTGCAAGAACGGGACCAACGACGACTGAAGAGAATCGTTCAGCGTGACGGAAGTCCAATCCTTCCGCAAATTGCTACAGGTTTCAATGCTGGGCCATCAACAAGTGTCAGCGTGTGAACCATTCTACGAAACATCATCGATATGGTCTTTCGGAGCCGAAGGCCCACTCGTGTACCCTTGATGACTGCACGACACAAAGCTATACGCCTCGCCTGAGCCGGTCAACACCGACATATTTTCTGATATTTCAGTGGTCAATGTGTCTAATTGCCATGCAGAGGACCCACGTTTAATTCCGCGTACTGCCAGGGACTTTTCCTTTGTGCGAGGGCTGGAACGGGATCCACACAGCCTAGTGATGCCAATCTTGGAGATACGTGAATGTGAAATAGCGGCTCTAACGTCTGGAGAAAAAGCCAACTGCCTGGAGGGTGTAGTACCGACCCCATACCCTCCATGCAGCTTCCGAATGACGGCATATGGCACAGGATGGCATGGTGGATGGTTGGCATCATTCGGTCCTATGGGCCTCATCCCGGAATTTAGTTTTTCGAAGCTTCTAGCAGGTACATTTTCAACGTGATGAGCAAAAGTCCAAAGGCGGCACTGAAGATGTTGCCGAACCAGGTGGTCTTAGTGGGACAAATGCTCATTTTATGATGGTTGAATGAAAAGTAATGCCTCTATCTTCGCTAATTGGGTTTATATGGGAATATTTTAATATATCAAAGGCAGAAATAATTCTTAGAATATGATCATTAATTACCAATATTCACTCTTCCACATAACCACCAGCCGATTGGATACATTTCTGCCAACGATGAACAAGTTTTCTGAAGCCGTCACTGAAGAAGTCGACACACTGTTTCCGCAACCTAATAGTTCTCTCAAAGTCTTCATCAGAAGCATAATGATGTCCCTGCAGATCGTCTTTCATTATCGGGAAGAGATGGAAGTGAGACGGTGCTAAATCTGGACTGTATGGAGGATGCCGTACGATGGTGAGATTCTGCTGTGGTGGGACGAGAAGAGTGTAGTTTGGCACTTTCACGATGCAGGAAAACATTTCGCTTTTCCTTTCGGGCCCTTGTTAGCCGTTCAGAGTTCGCAGCGTCGTGATGTAACGCTCTGAATTTATTGTTGTTCCACGACCAAGGAAATCAACATGGATAACACCATCTGCGTCCTAGATCACTGTGGCTATGATTTTTCCAGCTGAGGGCTGCGTCTTGAATTTCTTTTTCTGGGGCGAGTCCTTGTGTCGATATTCCATAGAGTGACGTTTCGTCTGCGGTTCGTAATGGTGTACCCACGTTTCGTCTCGTGCTCCAATTGAATGGAGAAAGGCGTCACCTTCATTCTCGTAATGTGAGAGGAGTTCCTGACAAAGTCATTTCAGGAGTTAGCATCCGAGGTACCCATCGTGCACGGATCTTCCGAAGCCAAGCAAATCAATAATGTCACCCACTCGCTCTTGTGAAATGCCGATTGGGCTTTCAGTGTTTCTCTGAATGATACGACAATCATCCTGAATCAACCTGTCAACATTTTGCTTGTGAAACACGCTGGTTGCTGTCACAGGACGTCCAACTCTTTGTCAGATGTTCTCTCCACAACATCTTTAAACTTACTCGCCCAACGACGCACAGTACTCACATCAACACAAGTACCATAAACTGCTTTCTCTCTGATGAATCTCCATTGGGGTGACACCTTCTGCTGTCAAGAATTCAATGGCTGCACGTTGCTTAAACCGCATTGACCGCATTCGGGAGGACGACGGTTCAATCCCGTCTCCGGCCATCCTGATTTAGGTTTTCCGTGATTTCCCTAAATCGTTTCAGGCAAATGCCGGGATGGTTCCTTTGACAGGGCACGGCCGATTTCCTTCCCAATCCTTCCCTAACCTGAGCTTGCGCTCCGTCTCTAATGACCTCGTTGTCGACGGGACGTTAAACACTAACCACCACCACCACCGCATTGACCGTCCGTCTGCGCAGGGTTCCATACTTTACACTTGTGGCGAAATAAATAAAAAACATTTTACATTTTAAATTACACGTCATTGTTGATTTAATCAGAGTTCTCACCTTAGACGTAGAATTAGTCCTTCTGCCACAATATTAATTCATTAGTCGCCATCGATGTTCTTCTCTTTGCTGACCGTGTGTACCATCATGAGTCGGCATCGGTTCACTTCACGAAGACGGTGGAAACCAAGGAATACTATGCTACGTCGCTATAAATAATTTTCGTAACACTTCGATACTTTTCACTATTTTTTTTATTCACAACACAATAAGACTTGCTGTGCTCGTCGCACAAACCATGATTACCAACCATATGGCTGCCTTTCCGCACAGTCCAAAAATCACGTCCATCCTCCACAAGGCAACAATCGAAAGTGTCCCTTAACTCCTTGGAGTATCAAACAAAAGAGAATCCAATGTGAACTTTACAAAGATTATAATATACATGCCTCTCAATTTATCTTTGGCGCAGCTTTTAAGATATTGTATGTCTCTGCATAGGAATGTGTCATTACAACTGCCCCCCTACTGTATACTGTCACTAGAAAATTTTATTTGATTGACAGGATACAGTAGTCGACCTTGCAATTGATAGGTTTGGGGGTCTTTTATTTACACACTTCATTTTTATTGTCTCATTTTCATGGCACTGTGAATTCTTTGGTATTTCTGAGTGTGTGTCAGTTTTTTGGTATACTTATGCTAATATTTACAAACCTTAATCCTAATATACAAAGTTCTGGTTAATACTGAGAAAATGACATCATGTAGTAAAGTTTGTACAATAAAATATACACTGAATACAACGTTACATACAAATGTTTCCTTCCTCATCAGAGGTGAAAATTAAGTCCTTGTATTGCTTTCTGTATTTATTCTGGGGCGACGAGCTTTGTTCGCTAGCCCGTGTTGAATATGGGCGGGTGATACGCGCGCCTGATTGTTTGGTCGTCCGTTAGCGGGCGACGTTGGTTGAATGCGCGCGACAGTGCACTGAATATACACCGACGTGCGGGTACCGTCGAGACTTCCGAACCTCAGTATGCGTGTGCTTTTTGTAGTTCCTTCCAGTACTTAGACTGGATACGACGAGGTACATTGGAATATGTGCCCCGAAGAACACACCACACTATGTGCGAGGCGGAGGACGATCCCGTCGATTCAGCTCCTGGTAAGAAGCGTACCATGTCAAACTTGTTTGGCATTGTCCTTTCCTACTGTGACGCCATGGGTCGTTTGACGATACAAGCTTCAATTTTCGATGTCACTTGTTTAGGCTCGCTGACACTTGCAACGTAGCACTACCTTGCACAATTTTAATTTCTACACACACCACTTTAACCGCGAGTATTGCGATCGAAACTTCCTTTTCACTACACTTTTTTTTTTTTTCGCATTAACCCCTTTTACCTATTGTACTGAGATTCATTCCCCTCAATACTTCTGGTCAATGCACATAATTTGTAAGTCACGGGACTTGGCATGAAATACAAAATACATCACATACAATGGAATAACATATAATACATTGTTTACATTAACTACAGGAAAAAACTATCGACTAAAATTGAAAAAATTTTTGACCACTCATAGTGGCTTCTTCGTCTTGGATTTTACTGACACACACACACTCGCCTTTTTCCATTAATCTGTTAGAAGGAACAAGTCCTTTGTTTTCCTTCTTGAATTCGAGTATAAGTTAAGGTTTACCTCCGTTACGTATTCTTCATACGCAACGACATGCATCAGCATGCAGAGAATACAACTTAGCCGCTCCACTGAAGCTTGGGAAGGGAATTTTCTACCTTCTACTTAGGGTAGTGGCAACGACTACGTGTATGCTACGGTTTTTTGCGTATAAATCTGAAAATGCACGAAATAATCATTTATATGCAGCATAACCCTAATATGTACAGTGTTTTGTGCTTAAGCACGTTCTGGTGTGCTTGTAAATCATTACCTCTAATAAAATTTCCTACATTAACATAGACATATAAATATACAATCTTGAAGTTCAGGGTCTAGCTACTATTAATATGTACAGTGTTTGATAATAGCGGCACGCCCTTGTGTGCGTGTATCATTTTCAATTAAAGTGCGCTTATAGGCGTCTTGTGCTATCATGGGAGAGAAAATAGACATTTTAATGCATCGGTTGTCATGAAAATCTATGTACACGAATAATCACACTTTCATAGCTTCAGTGCAGCATGAAATTCTGTATGACTTTTTTTTTTTTTTTTTCATAGTTTATTTTATAGACGATTCCTTTGCTTACAGGTCGTCGATCACACTACTTACCTGTTTCTCGTATAGCGGCGATGTCATTTTCATTCTTCGTGACCGTAAATCGTTATATGTATGAAAGATATAATTTTAACATGATTTATCCTTTCATGTTTCAAGTGGGTAAAGTAATTCATACCTTCCTTCTGCATACATGAGTGAAGCATCGCTAATGTTGCACTTTGTATCAGGTTTTTCGTATTTTCTCGTAAACTCGTAGAGTCTTACGGTTTTATTTAAGTTGTTTCTTGATGTTAGGTATACATGTTTATAAGAGGTTGTCTTAGAGTTTAATTTTCCTTATACACTTCTACGTTGTTTAAGTTCCGTACATGTACAGAGCTTCTTTCGCCTTTCACACATTCATACATACGTTTATACACAAAAAAATATCTACCACTATAATATACACTTTGCTGGTGGGGCCCTTTTTCGATACCCTGCACCATTCCTTCAATATTCCAAAATAATTCAGGGTGTGCTGAGCATCGTCCCTTATACTAATAATACTTACAACTAAATATTTCTTCTTACATACATAACTGCCTTACAGTCCATTAATGTGCAACATTCCCTATTTTCCTCCTTTACACTTTAGCTTTCGTACATGTACCCTCGTGTATAGCTTATATATTCTACAAAGTTGTTTGCTGAGTGCTTCAGGTGTTTCCTAACGTTAATGTGTGTCTCTCTCTCTATAAACCCTAGGTATTTGTTTTGAGAGCGATTCAGTTCATTACTCACGCTGCATAGGTCTGTTTATTATTACCCTATTTTAAAGCTTGTGTCAGTCTTTTCCTTAGTCACAAAAATTCCCGCGTTTACCTTGTTGTTCATTCTGAAAATCGCTAGCTACTGTGTAATGTAAATGTATGCGTTATCTCTTTGATTTCCTCTTTGCTGCTTTTTCCCTATATGTAATTGTGTGCTGTTCTCGTGTACATAGCCTTTCTTCCGGTTATATATCTGCATTATTTATTTATTTATTTATTTTTCTATTTTCTTTCTCCTTCCGTACAAGCTAAGATTTTACTCAGTATAATATAATATTACAATACCGTCCATGACCAGTATGTACTTGTATGTTCACTTTTATTACGTAATACCAGCTTATAATTAAATTTTCTAAGTTACTATTTACAAGACTTGTGTACCCTTTCCTTTCTTGTTTTTGAATGACTTTCGTCTCTGTGTCTCATAGTAAGAGTGGTCTCAAAACTTTTAAACTTTCCGCGCATGCGCGCTTACGTACCACGACTGGACTGTAGGTGCGGGGAAAACTCTGCATTGTTGGTGAACATTATTCGTGATAGCCACCATCGTGTAATAGTCACGTGACACCTGGACTCGACTGCGCATGCGCCTTTGCGCTTTGTACACGCTCAGCTGATCGGACATGGAAGGGGGGAAGATTTCTCCCCGGCTCGCTGCCTACAGCGCGGCCAATGACCTCGTCTTGACATGCAGCTATCGCGTGCTCATGAGCTGAGCGTTGGATTGCAACTTCGACGTGTGGTTTGTTGCTCGTCTCAAGCGAACAAACTCTGACCTTCGCGCTAATTTGTCTTTGTTCCCCTTTCTTAAATAACTGAGTTAGACTACAAAAGTACCGTATGGTTTATTTTATAGTGTTAAGACTCACAGTAACACATGTTTCATTAGGTTTGGTTAAATATGCGTTTTTAAGCTGGCATATGCCCCCAGTTGTTCGCAAGTTTCTTAGGTTAATGACAGCAATTTTACTATGTGATCCAAGGTTGTACAATTTCAATTTTGCTAAAATAACATATAACCTTTAATGAAAAAATTCCTTGATGTCCTTGTGGGGGTATAACCCTTTCACCTTGCCCGTTCGTGTTTTACCTAACAGATAACATCCTGGGTGAGGTTTGTCTATTATAATGAAAGGGCCATCATACAACAACTGCCACTTTTTGTTTAATGCCTTAATTTTAGAGGATTTTGGGTGGGTACATAATAGTACTTCCTGTCCAATGTTAAATTCTGTAACCTTTCTTATCTTTTTGTTGAACTGCTTTCTCCTTATTTCTGCTTGTTCTTCCATCTGTAGTAATGCTTGACGTACCTTTTCGCCTAGTGTTATTTCCTTTGTGGCTAATTTAGGTAAAGGTTAAGCCCATTCGTCAAGTTCTGTGCCTTGAAACATTAACTCTGTAGGTGTAAAGCCTGTTGAAGTATGAATTAAATTATTTACAATATGCTGAAATGGAGCTATGTAGTCTACCCATTTTGTCTGTTTATTTGGTACATAAGTTCTTATAAAGCGATTAAATTCTTTAAAATTTCTCTCAATCGGGCTCGATTCTGGGTGAAATTTGGATACCAATATATGTTTTATGTTTTGAGATTCGAGAAATGTTTTCCATTTATTACTAGTGAAGTTTGTTGCATTATCAGTTAATATACTTTTCGGTTTTCCCACTAGTGGTATGTAGTCTTCTATCATGCGTTTGATTATTGATCCCAACAGTACTGCTTTTATAGCATACATTTTTAAATACTTTGTGAAGACATCATAAAATGCGATCACATATCTAACTCCTCCCCTAGCTCGTGGATATGGTCCTGCTGCGTCCACGGAAACTAGTTCTCTTGGTCTAGTTGGAATGATAGGGTGTAATACGTCCAAACAAGATCTATTAAGATGTTTAACCTTCTGACATATTGTACACTTTTTTATTATTTGTTCAATCCTGCGTCTGAGATTCGGGAAGTAACAATACGTTGATATTTTCGCTGTACATTTTGATACCCCATAGTGTCCCCATACTCTATGTGTGTGTCTTATCAAATTGTCTATGTATTCTTCCGGGATGCAGACACACCAGGTGTTGGATTGTGGATTGCGCCTGTAGAAAAGAACATCGTTTGACATTGTGTAATATTGTTTCAATGTACTATTGTCATCTGCCTGCAGTTTTTGCATAACTTGTCTCCATCTATTGTCTTCCTTTTGTAGTTTGCTCATGTCCTTACACATCTTTCTGTAATATGGTTGAAATGTGCCATCATGCATCAGAAAAACTCTAAAATCGGAAGTCTGTTCGATCAATTCATTGAACTCGCTCAAGCCTTGTGGCAAGCGCGATAATGCGTCGGCAATTACATTCTGTTCACCCTTGATATAAACTATCTCGAAATCAAATTCCTGGAGGAATAAACACCAACGTGCAATCCGTTTGTGCAACAATTTGCATGTGAGTAAAAACGATAGTGCTTGATGGTCACAAAACACTCGTGTATGCCTTCCCCAGAGATAGTATTGGAACTTGCGGAAAGCCCACACTATAGCTAACGCTTCAAGTTCAGTTGCCGAATAGGCTCTTTCACATTCCGTTAACGTTCTACTGGCAAAACTAATTATGTTTACTTTCTGTTCTCCATTGTCATTTACTAATTGGAACAGACAAGAGCCTAATCCCTGACATGATGCGTCCGGGCTCAAACAAAAGTTGTAGTTCATGTTAGGATGCTTCAAAATGGGTGCGTTTATGAGTGCCTGTTTGATTTTTACGAAATCTTCCTCACATTTTACTGTCCACAACCATGTGTGGTTTTTCCTTAAAAGGTTGAGTAGGGAATCACTATTCAGTAACTGTTTGGGCACGAATTTTCGAAAAAATGACGTGAGCCTCAGAAACGCTTTCAATTGTTTACGTGTTTGTGGTGAGGGGAAATATTCTATGGCATCAAGCTTTTTTGGATCTGGTAAAATTCCGCCTGGTGAAATAATGTGGCCTAAAAATTTTATTTGATCCCTTCCGAATTCGGACTTCTTAAAATTTGCTGTGACGTCATATTCTCGGAACTTTTGGAACACCTTGTGTACCAATTCTACATGCTCTTGCCAGGTGTCCGTGGCTATCAAGAGATCGTCTACATACAACGTCGCTTTGCTAATCAGTTCTGGACCCAATACTCTGTCTAAAGCCTCTATAAACACCCCAGCACTCACGTTGAGTCCAAATGGCAGTACTTGGAATTGATAGCTTCTGCCAGCATGAATGAACGCAGTATATTTTCTGCTATCACTATGTAGGGCTATTTGCCAATACGAAGCCTTCATGTCAACGGATGTTAAATACTTCACTCCATGAAATTTAAGCAATTGCTCATCTAAGTTCTCCGGCCTAGTGCGTATTGGTACGATGATCTTATTAATTTCCCGCGCATCAAGTACTAATCTGACTGATCCGTCAGGTTTGCTAACAGCTAGGATGGGACTGCAGTACGGTGAATGTGAAGGTTCTATCACCTTCCATAGAACCATTCTATCTATTTCTTTGCGAACCGCTTCCTTCTTTGCCCATGGTATCGCATATGATTTATGGCAGTACGTTTTATGTGGGTAGACTTCCATTTTGTATTCATACGTTTTGATTATTGTTGGCTGCTTTCTAAAAATGTCGCGGTATTCATAAATAAGATCTGCTAGTTCATTTTGTTGAGTTTCTGAAAGACAAGTGGATTTTCCTACCTTCTCGTGGGCGGCCTGTTCGTTAATTATTTCCGTGTCTAATTGTTCGGGGAAAGGAATATCTATCAATAAAACTTGTGGGTAAACTAATTTTACTTCAGCTTGTTTCTGTAATTGGCCATCACGATCTATTGTTGACCTTACAAGATTGACCTTCACACTACGACTGCCCACTCGGAAATAGCAAAGTCCACTGCCTACGTCGATGTTCACTTTATACTGCCGGAAAACTTCCATGCCTAAAATACAATTGACAATTAACTTGTCAACAATTAAGAATGTACAGTTTATCGTGACATCGCTAATGGTAACAGGTATTTGCGTCTGCCACTTAATACTTTTTGACTTGTTACCTATAGCTGTCAAGATTTTACAATTTTCCGTTGGCAACACTGGTACTTTTAATACTTTCGAAACTTCTTTAAATAAACTGTTAGAAATAATATTCGTAGATGCGCCTGTATCTAAAATTACGTTGGTAATTATAGTTCCTATCTTTGTTGTTATTACAGCCTGCACGAGGTCACTTACCTTGTCCGGTGCTTTCATCTCTTCTTCACATAGATCATCTTCTACGGTCGCATCCTGATCATATCTTAAAAATAATTGTCTAAGATGTAATGTGTGCTTGTTTGTGCCCCCTGTTGTCAAATCGGTCGGCCGGTGGGGGCTCATTACGACCGATTGTTGTTTACCGGGGGAGACAAAGGCGTTGCTTCAGTACTGTCCGTTACCTCTACAAAGTGTACTGAGTGGTTATTCTGTCGCCAATTAGTTTCCGGACCGCTGCGTGCAACATTTTCTTGCGACCGGCCGTCGCTATTCCTCCTTGGTCTATCATTCCTATTACTGTAACTATTGTAATTTTCATTTGTGTGCCGCCTTTCATCACGCGGGCCTGACCAATCATTCACGTGATTTCTATCATTTCCATACCGGCGTGGACCGTAATCTGTACTGTACCTTCGGCCTTCACGTCTCTGTGGCGCCGAATTCCTCCGATTTCCGTAATTCCAGGTTCCATTATTTGGCCTTGTCGCATACGGATGCCAACTGTGTGGGTTTTGTCCACTGCCATTAAAATGATATCCGTTACCGTTGTTTTGATTGGTTCCGGAATATTCATTCCGATTACTTGTGCTCGGCTCTTCTTCGTATATTAGATCAATTGAGTCAAGCACGGAAAGAAAGTATTCAAGGTCGTTCTCTGGTATGGTTACCAATTTTTCGCGTAAGTTCGCGGGTAGTCTGTTTTTCAGAATTTTGAGAACGTCTACGTGCGGTATTGGATTGTTCCAATAGCGCGTCTTATTCAAGTACTTTTCGAAATACTTTCTCAACCCGCCGTTTTTGAGGTTGAACGGTTGTGGGTTGAATACTTCACGGCGCAGTCTTTCTTGGACCCCAGCAGACCAATATTTCTCCAAGAAAGCCCGTTCAAATTGTTCGTAGGTGACGCACTGTTCAGCCATGTCTGTGGCCCACAAAAGTGCGTCGCCTTGTGTGAAGCCTACTACATATCTAATCTTCTGTGCCTCAGTCCAGTTTCTTGGTAAGACATTTTTAAATGCTCTTACGAATACGACTGGATGAGTTTTTCTGGATTCTGTGGAGAAAACTGGAAACTGTCTATGTTTCAACAGGCTCTCATCGACTAGAATCGTCGAGATGCAAGGCGACACACCTACTGCCTGTTGCAGCACCGCGTTTGGCGAATAGCCATTGTTTGCCTGTGCCGGTGCGTGCACATACGCCGGACTGGGCGCGTGATGTTCTGCGTTATTGACATCGTAATCTGGCACGGGCGAATAAGTGTCGCGCTGCCTGCTGCTTGACGTAGGCAAGTCATTTGAAACATTCAGTGTACCAGCAATTTCCTTGCGTATTCTGTCCGCGGCTACTTTGATTTCATTACCTAATTTTTCAAAAAGTTTTGTTTCCCGGTCAGTTATTGATTCATTTACATTACCGTTTTCTAAAGTTTCATTTATTTTGATAATGTCTGCGTTGATACGTCGAGTCTCCTGTTTCAGAAAACCGACTTCTTCGTTAACTTTATTAACTTGGTCAGGTATTTCTTCACATGCGGACTGTACTCTTGTTAAATTTAATTGAATAGCCTGTACGTTTTCATGTATTTCTTTTTGTACGGTTTGTGTTTGATTGTGTGTTTCTACTATTTCTGACAGTTCCTGTTCCTGTTTGTTTGTAAGATCTGACAATTTCTTTTCTAAGTCATTTGCCAATACATTGTATACACTATTGACGGTTTTGATGACTTTGTCTTCGATCTTTTGATCGATTTCATTGGTGAGTTTATTTAAGCGTTGATCGAAATGTCTGTGTATGTTTTCAAATTGCGTGTTTACACTTGAAAACTGCTGTTGGAACCCAATTTCCATGTTTGACAATTTTGTGTTTGTCATGTTGTGGCTGATTTCTAGATTCGCCAGTTTTGTGTTCGTTGTGTTGTGGCTGATTTCTAGATTCGCCAGTTTTGTGTTCGCTGTGTTGTGGCTGACTTCTAGATTCGCCAGTTTTGTGTCCGTTGTGTTGTGACTCATCTTTAAATCAGATAATTGCTCGCTCACGTTTGACATCAGACTATATAATGCCTCAAGCGTAACTGACGAAGCTTGTGTGTTTGTATTTATGCCATTATTTGTTGCCATTGTTTCTCTGCCACGGTCTAATTGAATCGAAACCGGGCTAGGTTCACTGATTTCACGCGAAATATTTTCATCTGATCTGGTAATCGATGCTTCATCGACTGTGCACAAGGTTTCATTTGCAAGTGGTTCGTTATTGTTAATCCCTGCGGAGTGCAATTGAATTGTATTTACTTCTACATTATGTTGTGCTGAAAAACTAATTGCGTCATCATTTACGTCACTATTGTCAGAATCGGTGACGTGTCCATGAACATATGTTAAATTAAAGTTCTCCGATTCCATTGTGAAGATATTATTTTTATCTGTACTTTACTGTTAATCTAAATCTTTAAATTCTCTCGCAGTTGAATTAATAAAAATATCTCGCGATTGTTATTTGTTGCGCGTCGGAAATTTACAAGATGGCGCACTACGTCTTCTAATTCTGCGATTGTTGAACATAAAAAAGTAATTATCAAAGTGTAATTGTGTGTTGCCACAAACACTACCAGGATTTTAATATGGACAGGAAATGGTTCTGCTTTAAGTGGAGCTAAGCCAAGGTGCAGCCACTGCATGCGTTTGCGCTTTCCTACCTTAATTCCGACTGAGCTGCGTCACTCACGATTACGTTAGTTTTGTAAATCCTTGTCCTTGTTCCTTCTGGTTATTGTGCCATCCGTTTATACAGTTAATACTGTTTCACTTTATTCGTCATTTTCCATGTGCGTCATGTAACAGAGAAACAGTAATTGGTACAAGTACATTTGTAGCACAACAATGAAGTACTTACTCTTTGTTCCACCAGCACTGTCCCTGTCAGCGGTCGCCAGTGTGGCGAAATAAATAAAAAACATTTTACATTTTAAATTACACGTCATTGTTGATTTAATCAGAGTTCTCACCTTAGACGTAGAATTAGTCCTTCTGCCACAATATTAATTCATTAGTCGCCATCGATGTTCTTCTCTTTGCTGACCGTGTGTACCATCATGAGTCGGCATCGGTTCACTTCACGAAGACGGTGGAAACCAAGGAATACTATGCTACGTCGCTATAAATAATTTTCGTAACACTTCGATACTTTTCACTATTTTTTTTATTCACAACACAATAAGACTTGCTGTGCTCGTCGCACAAACCATAATTACCAACCATATGGCTGCCTTTCCGCACCCCTTAACTCCTTGGAGTATCAAACAAAAGAGAATCCAATGTGAACTTTACAAAGATTATAATATACATGCCTCTCAATTTATCTTTGGCGCAGCTTTTAAGATATTGTATGTCTCTGCATAGGAATGTGTCATTACACACTGTAACAACAGAACCGTTCCGTGCTAAGGCTTCCCGCCAAATGGTGCTGTAGAGAAGAGGCTACGGAACAAGCCAGTATCTGCCGCATACCAATGCTGCTAACTCTTGAAGAGTTACGAAGGTGGAGGCATCACTTTTCATTCAACCCTAGTATTTACACGTGTGTCAATGTCGAACCGTGAGCGCGGAAAACGAGGGACGAAAAAGCATTAAAACGCTTTTCTGCTTCGGGACACGTTGAAATTTCGTCGAATAGTTTTGAGCGGTTCCACCTCCTGCAGCACAGTGAAAACAGTCATGCTACCCTTCAAAGTAGTGAGATCACGTTCAGTAGGGTTGAAGCGCCGCAATTTACACAGTGTTTGGTTAAAACGCCCAGGGGGTCGCAGCAGTGGCCAGATTTGTAAAGAACTTCGGCCTGTTGTTCATCGCATTGCGAACTGTCGTTTCCGACCGCCAAATATGTGTGAATCAAAGCCCTAAGGGTCGGGGTGGTTACATTGACGCCCCTTATCTACATTTACGTGATTACTCTGCTATTCACAATAAAGTGCCTGGCCACCCCCTGAGGCCTTCTCGCGTCGATTCTGAGCGGCGGTGTATCCGAAATATTTTTGTAACGCTGGGTGTTGCTGTTCCAACGTCCATTGCACAGGCGTCAAAAGAAACGATGAAATGTGCGTTACAGGGACGTGTGACGACCTTCCCATCCCGTGACAAGTCCACAGTGGCGTTGAGCAGAATTGCAGTGAATTTTAGTGCCATTGTCTCATCATTAACCTACCTTGCAACTCACGTGGACTTTTGAGTTGTGGCCTTTTTCACACCGTGTCGACACCTTGCTGTTTGAAGTGTCGCCGATGCGGAGGGTGACGTCGACGGACGCGACGCTTTTGCACCATCACAGAGGAAGGTAGTGGGCACCTTTAAACCAAGTTTCAAACTTATGCTTCACAATGGGAAACAAAAAATGAAATGATCGTATGGCATTGTTGGGCGGGAGGCCCCATGCGGGGAAGTTCGGCCACCGTATTGCAAGTCCTCTTTTTTTTTTAGTTGACGCCACTTCGGCGACTTGCGAGTCGGAAGTTCCATGCGGCTTTTCGCGGATGATGCTGTAGTATACAGAGAAGTTGCAGCATTAGAAAATTGTAGCGAAATGCGGGAAGATCTGCAGCGGATAGGCACTTGGTGCAGGGAGTGGCAACTGACCCTTAACATAGACAAATGTAATGTAGTGCGAATACTTAGAAAGACGGATCCTTTATTGTATGATTATATGATAGCGGAACAAACACTGGTAGCAGTTACTTCTGTAAAATATCTGGGAGTATGCGTGCGGAACGATTTGAAGTGGAATGATCATATAAAATTAATTGTTGGTAAGGCGGGCACCAGGTTGAGATTCATTGGGAGAGTCCTTAGAAAATGTAGTCCATCAACAAAGGAGGTGGCTTACAAAACACTCGTTCGACCTATACTTGAGTATTGCTCATCAGTGTGGGATCCGTACCAGATCGGTTTGACGGAGGAGATAGAGAAGATCCAAAGAAGAGCGACGCATTTCGTCACAGGGTTATTTGGTAACCGTGATAGCGTTACGGAGATGTTTAATAAACTCAAGTGGCAGACTCTGCAAGAGAGGCGCTCTGCATCGCGGTGTAGCTTGCTCGCCAGGTTTCGAGAGGGTGCGTTTCTGGATGAGGTATCGAATATATTGCTTCCCCCTACTTATACCTCCCGAGGAGATCACGAATGTAAAATTAGAGAGATTCGAGCGCGCACGGAGGCTTTCAGACAGTCGTTCTTCCCGCGAACCATACGCGACTGGAACAGGAAAGGGAGGTAATGACAGTGGCACGTAAAATGCCCTCCGCCACACACCGTTGGATGGCTTGCGGAGTATAAATGTAGATGTAGATGTAGAATGATGATGAAATGATAATGAAGAACGCACAACACCCAGTCATCACGAGGTAGAGAAAATTCCTGAGCCCGACGGGAATCGAACCCGGGACCCTGTGCACAAGAAGCGAGAACGCTACCGCAAGACCACGAGCTGCGGATAATGGGAAACAATTACGGGGTTTTGCAAAAGTGATCCTTTAATTTTGTTGTTCAGTGTACTTTGGTAGGCAGTTCCGTGAAAAAGTGGAATGGACACCTCTCAACACACCAATCACAGAAGTTGGAATGAAAAACATAGGTACAGTAAAGGTAACTACGAAGAAACCGTAGCGTAGCGGTACTACCGTTTATGATGGGAAATGTTGGCTTCGGTGCAATATTTTGGAGGACACAAGTTACAGCCAGGTAAGGGCCTGTTGACAGAAAGTTATATTACCAGCAGTTGCGAAGTAGAATGGAGGCCACAGGGCCATAGACCCTCTGAAAAGAGTAAACGCAGCGGTTTGCATGGCGCAAGGTACAAGCAGAAGAGGTCCACTGGCCCAACCCAGGTGTTATGAGTACATGACTTGGAGCGGTGCGTGAGCAAAACAGAGGCGCACAGCCACGTATAAATAGGCGCCGGTTAGCTGACAGGGCATTCAAGTGTGACAGCTCTCCTGGACGGCAAGGGATGCCACTCCACCAGCTACACGCAGCAACAGATGGGGCGCCGGCGTTCCAGTCCATGGCAGACAGCTGGTTCGACCCTCTGAGGCCAACATGGGGTCTGCAGCCAGCCAGCGCCGGGCCACGCCATGACTCGCTACTGCAGGCAGTCTTGTTGGCTCCCAACACATGCCGGAGGCATCGTGAGACGAGGGTCGCAGATTCGGACGCCAGATCATGGGCGCTTGTTGTCGCCGCAATCTTAGCCACGCAGCCGAAGGAGCACGCCGCAGGCTGCCTTGCAGCTCTCAGCGGGTGAAGACTGCTGAGTCGACTGCCGGCACGTCCTGACATCGACACAACTCTGTGGCTGTACAAGGCCGACACACAGTAATGCATGCGCGGGTTGCTGAGTCAGCCATTCCATGCCAAGCCGTTTCGCAGACAGCAAAGTGGTGTTCTCAGCATTTTTGGACCCGGTGACGCAGACCGAGAGGAATGGGGGCACTGTAGCTGGAAATAATAAATCACTTGGGAAACTCGGATGAATTTTAATACAGTGCATCATGCCAGCCCATCCTCATCCAACATCCATCTACAACAGGTAACAGAAGAAAGACTTCAGCTGATCGACAAAGGAAGGAAGTAAAGAAACGTTTAGTGAAATTCAGGAAAACAGAAATACAAGTCACTTAAGAATGAAATAAATAGGAACTGCAGGGAAGCTAAGGTGAAATGATTGCATGAAAAATATGAAGAAATCGAAAGGGCTGACTCAGCAAATGGAAAAGTCAAAACATCCTTCAACGAAATTAAAACCAAGGGTGATAACGTTGTGAGTGGAACGGTAATTCCACTGTTAAATGCGGAGGAGAGAGCGGATGGGTGGCAAGAGTACACTGAAGGTCTCTATGAGAGGGACGACTTGTCTGGTGACATGATAGGAGAAGAAACAGGAGTCGACAGGGAAGAGAGAGCGTATCCGATGTTGGAACCAAAATTTAAAAGAGCTTAGAACGACTCAAATCAAATAAGGCAGAAGGGATGGATAACATTCCACAGAAATATCTAAAATAATTAGAGAAAGTATGCACAAAACGACTACAGATGTTAATATTTAGAACGTATAAAACTGGCGATTTTCGAAAAACATCATCCACATAATACGAGCCAACAAGTGCGAGAATCGTCACACAATCAGCATAACAGCTCACACGTCCGAGTTGTTAACAAGAGTAACAGACAGAAAAATGGAAAGGATGATGATCAATTTGGCGCCAGGAAAGCCAAAAAGAGACCATAGAGGCTGTTCTGACGTTGCGGTTGAGAATCGAAGCAAGACGAAAATCAAGACAAGTATCTGTCAACCTGGAAAAAAGCGTTCGACGATGTAAAATGGTGGAAGATATTCAAAAGTCTGAGAAAAATAGGAGTAAGCCATAGGGAACGGGGGTAATATACAATACGGTTCTGGAACTCAAATAGGAATGTCCGCAGGGAACACGACTTTCCTTTTTCCCACGCGCCCTTCGAGAGTAGAATGGTAGAGAAGTAGTATGAAAATGGTTCGATGAACTCTCTGCCAGACACTTAAGTGTGAATTGCAGAGTAACCATGTAGTTCTAGATGTAGATGTTGTTGAAGAAAGCTACTGAGAAAATTTAGAGAAATGACATTTGAAGGTGACTGAAGAACGATTCTACTGCCTGCACCAAGCAAGTAAGGACCATGCAGATATGTTACGAGAAATTAGATCTCATACGGAGGCATATAGACTGTCGGTTTTCCTCTTTTTTTGCGAGAGGAACAGGAAAGGAAATGATTAGTTGTCGTACTGTGGCTTGCTGAGTATCTGTGTAGACGCACATGTAGCACCAACAGGTAACAATAAGACAGGAAGACCAACAACGATGTGCTCAGATTAAAAGGGGTATAGTCTTCGGCCCCTACTGTTCAATCTACACATACAAGAAGCAATGGCAGAAATAAAAGAGAGGTTCAAGAGTGGAATTAAAATTCAAGGTGAAAGGATACACTATGTGATCAAAAGCATGCGGACACCCAGAAACAAAACATAGATTTTTCGTATTAGATGCATTGTGCTGCCACCTACTGCCAGGTACTCAACATCAGTAACCTCAGTAGTCACTGGACTTGGTGAGAGAGCAGAATGGGGCGCTACGCGGAACTCATGGACTTCGAACGTGGTCAGGTGATTGGCTGTCATTTGTGTCATATGTTTGCACACGAGATTTCCACACTCCTAAACATCCCTAGGTCCACTGTTTCCGATGTAATAGTGAAGTGGAAACGTGAAAGGATACATACAGCACACAAACGTACAGGCTGACCTCGTCTTTTGACTGACAGAGACCGCCGACAGTTGACGAGGGTCGTAATGTGTAATTGCCATACGTCTATCCAGACCATCACACAGGGATTCCAAACAGCATCAGGGTCCACTGCAAGTACTATTTAATTTACGCGGGAGGCGGGAGGTGAGACAACTTGGATTTAATGGTCGAGCGGCTGCTCATAAGCCACATATCACGCCGGTAAATGCCAATGCCAAACGACGCATCGTTTGGTGTATGGAGCGTAAGCAGTGGACGATTGAACAGTAGAAAAACGTTGTGTGGAGTAACGAATCACGATACACAATGTGGCGATCAGATGGCAGGATGTGGGTATGGCGAATGCCCGGTGAACGTCATCTGCCAATGTGTGTAGTGCCAACAGTAAATTTCGGAGGCGGTGGTGTTATGGTTTAGTCATGTATTTCATGGAGGGGGCTTGCACCCCTTGTTGTTTTGCGTGGCACTATCACACAGCACAGACCTACATTGAACACTGAGGTTTTAAGCATCATTTTGCTTCCCTCTGTTGAACAGCAATTCAGGGATGGCGACTGCATCTTTCAACACTATCGTGCACCTGTTAATAACGCACGGTCTTTGGCGGAGTGGTTACACGACAATAACGTCCCTGTAATGGACTGGCCTGCACAGAGTCCCGTCCTGAATCCTATAGAACATCTTTGGGATGTTTTGGAACGCCGATTTCCTGCCAGGCCTCACCGACCGACATCGATACCTCTTCTCAGTGCAGCACTCCGTGAAGAATGGGGTGCCATTCCCCAAGAAACCTTCCAGCACCTGATTGAACGTATGCCTTTGAGAGTGGAAGCTGTCATGGTGGTTAAGGGTTGGCCATCATCATATTGAATTACAGCATTAACGATGGAGGGCGCCACGAACTTGTAAGTCGTTTTCAGCCAGGTGTCCGGATACTTTTGATCACATACTGTATCAATAATAAGATTCGCAAACGACTTTTCTATATTCTGTAAAAGTGAAAACTAATTACAGTATCTGTTGAGTGGAAGGAACAGTCTAATGAGTCGAATATGGATTGAAGGTAAACTGAAGAAAGACGATAGTAATGAGAAGCAGCAGAAATAAGAACAGCGAGAAACATCTGAACGGGGGATCACGAGATAGGCGAAAATAAGGAATTCTGCTACCTAAACAGCAAAATACCGCATGACAGACGGAGCAAGGAGGACATAAGAAGTAGACTAGCACTGAAAAAACGGACTTTCCTGGCGAATAAAAGTCTACTAGTATCAAACATAGACCATAATTTAAGGAAAAAATTTCTAAGAATGTACGGATTGAGCACAGCACCGTATGGTAATGAAACATGGACTATGGAGAGCCAGAACAGAAGAGAATCGAATTATCAAACCAGTCAGAAGACTGATAATTAAAAGAAAAAAATAGTTTGGGCTTCCTTCTCCGAGATCACCGTATAGAAGACTTGTTCCGCATACAGCGAAACCAGAGAAACATCATGAGATAGATGACATCACAGACGCAAGTATGTTGCGTGATCGTGACAGAAGTAACTGAAGGGGCCGGTGACGAAAAATAAGAGGACGAGAGCTGCACTTGCCCGCGAAAAGCAAAGGTCCCAAGTTCGAGTCTCACTCCGGCACACAGATTTAATCTGCCACGAAGTTTCATATCAGTGCACACTCCGCCGCAGAGTGAAAATTTCATATCTGACTCTTGTTTCATATTGTTCCCAACTTCTGCCCTGGTTTACGCCCAAAGAATGAAATTTGAAGGCGGTTCGCTGATGATTTGGGCAGCCTTATTTGGTAGAAGCAAGCAGCTACAGAATTACGTTCTTGGCTGGCCGCAAGAATTCAAACTGAACATTGTATAAATTGAGGTACATTCTATTCACAGACGAAAATCACTCCAGCTTGCAGAATAACATTCGCCTGCAGCGGGCTGCCCCTTATTGCTGAACATGTTGCTTGTGAATGTACTCATGACGCGGAGTGGCTATCACAATCTGACGTTTAATTAACGTAGCACATGTGTGCCGTGTCCCGGCTGGCGTGTTGTAGCCTTTCAGCAAGCATCAAGATCTCTTCCGTACCACTGTTCAGCGTTTTCTCATGAAAGGACAATTAAGAAAGCTCCTGAACCACGACATATGGAGAATACCCTTACAATGCCGTTTGTGTGTTGGAACCAGGTTAACCAATGTCTGCCATGTGAATGTAGAGTTTCTCGGCGTGTACTGCAGATGGAAAGCTCTCGATTGATATTGTTGAGATACCATGGAGTTTCGACTGTGTCACGCTCATCATCTTCAGCACTATATAACTTGTCGAAACGTCGTAGTATAACTGCCACCCAGCTGGAGACCAGAGAGCTTGACGTACATCCTTTGTTCCAGGACTTGTGATGAAGTCATTCATTGTAGTGTGACAGTTCCTAATTTTAAAATTAATACAAAGTGATATTGGTTTAATGACAGGAAACAGTAATTGTTGCACTCTTAGTTAAAAAAAACAATGCGGCAATGTAGGAAAATTTATTATAACTTCGTGCTTTATAAAACGGTAGATGCGCGAAGCATACAACAGCTTCCACCGCAATACGTTAGCGAAAGATCTTTTCGATAACCCAAGAATATTCTACTCCTATGTAAGGTCATTAAGCGGGTTGAAAGTTTCTATTTCGTCACTCGTCGATAAGTCTGGTGTGGCAAGGGAAGACAGTAAAAGGAAAACTGAAGTTCTAAATTTCTTGTTTAAGAAATGATTCACGCTGTAGGGTTGTGAAAAGATACCATCAAACAGACTCCAGTATTGAAGACACAGTAATATTCATAACGTTCAGAAGCGACTGAAAGTTGAAAACGAATAAGTCGCCAGGTACGGATGGAATCCCAATTCGGTTTTAAACAGAGGACTCTTCCGTATTGCCCCCTTACTTAGCTCTCATTTATCGTGAAGTTCTCGGCCAGCAGAAACCCCGAAGCGACTGGAGTCATTCCTGTATGTAAGAAGGGTAAATGATTGGAACCGCAAAATTATAGCTCCATATCCTTTATGTCGATTTGCTGCAGAATTATTGAGTACACTTTAAGCTCGAATGTAACAAATTTCTTTGACACAGGAAAGTTCCCGTTCGCAAATCGGCGAATACACACATCAAAAAAGGTTTTGCATCACCTCGGTTCCGAGAGTTCCGAAACCTGTACAGAAAATTGTAATAGAGATCAACATATACATCATTTCCATCCTTTTTATTGCTCATGAAAACCACACATTCTGTGTTGTACCACAAGACAGCGAGACCTTCAGAGGTGGTGGCTCAGATTGCTGTATACACTGGTACCTCTAATACGCAGTAGCACGTCCTTTGCATTGATGCATGCCTGTATTCGTCATGCTATCCACAAGTTCAGCAAGGCACTGTTGGTCCAGATTGTCCCACTCCTCAACGGCGATTCGGCGTGGATCCCTTAGAGTGGTTGGTGGGCCACGTCGTCCATAAACCTATCCCAGGCATGTTCGATAGGGTTCATGTCTGGAGGACATGCTCACCACTCTAGTCGAGCGACGTTGCTATCCTGAAAGAAGTCATTCACGAGATAGGCACGATGGTGGCGCGAATTGTCGTCCATGAAGACGAATGTCTCGTCAGTATGCTGCCGATATAGTTGCACTATCGGTCGGATTACGGCATTCGCGTATCGCACAGCCGTTACGGCGCCTTCCATGACCACCAGCGCCGTACTTTGGCCCCATATAACGCCATCCCAAAACAGCAGGGAATCTCCACTAAGGCGTTGCAGTCATGGACTGTGTGGCTGGTCCCGGCGGAGGTTCGAATCCTTCCTCGGGCATGGGTGTGTGTGTTTGTCCTTAGGGTAATTTAGGTTAAGTAGTGTGTAAGCTTAGGGACTGATG
This sequence comes from Schistocerca serialis cubense, assembly GCF_023864345.2. Lineage (NCBI taxonomy): Eukaryota > Metazoa > Arthropoda > Insecta > Orthoptera > Acrididae > Schistocerca > Schistocerca serialis. The sequence continues at coordinate 1,242,828,039 of NC_064638.1, forward strand.
ACCTTAGCAGTTAAGTCCCATAAAATTACACACACACACACACATTTTTGAACCTCCACCTTCCTGCACTGGCTGGACAGTTTGTCTAAGGCGTTCGGCCTGACCGGGTTGCCTCCAAAGGCGTCTCCGACGATTGTCTGGTTGAAGGCATATGCGACATTCATCGGTGAAGAGAACGTGATGCCAATCCTGAGCGCTCCATTCGGCATGTTCTCGGCCTATCTGTACCGCGCTGCATAGTGTCGTTGTTGCAAAGACGGACCTCGTCATGGACGTCGGGTGTGAAGCTGCGCATCATACATCCTATTGCCCACAGTTTGACTCGTAACACGGCGTCCAGTGGCTGCACGAAAAACTTTATTCGACATGATGGAGTTGCTGTCAGGGTTCCTCCGAGCCATAATCCGTAGGTAGCGGACATCCACTGATGTAGTAGCACTTGCGTGGCCTGAGCGAGGCATCTCATTGACAGTTCCTGTCTCTCCGTATCTCCTCCACGAACGGACAACATCGCTTTGGTTCACTTCCAGACGCCTGGTCACTTCCCTTGTTGAGAGACCTTCCTGGTGCAAAGTAACAATGCGGACGCGGTCGAACAGCGGTATTGAGCGTCTAGGCATGGTTGAACTACAGACAACACGAGCTGTGTACCTCCTTCCTGGTGAAATGACTGGAACTGATCTTTGGGCGGATTTAGTGACATCTCTAAACAGTCAAAGGGACTGTGTCTGTGATTCAATATCCACAGTCAATGTCTAATCTTCAGGAGTTCTGGGAACCGGAGTGATGCAAAACATTTTTGACGTGTGTATTTAGAAAGCATTGCTCGTGCGAAAATCAGCTAGCCTTTTTCTCGCAAGATGTCCTGCCAAACATGGATGAAGAGCAACGGACAGATACCATATTCCTTGATTTCCGGAAAGCCTTTAGCGCAGTGTCACATTGCAACCTGTTAAGAAGGCAGAGCATCCTCAGACACGTAAGTTACTCGAAGACGAATTATGGAGTTCCCCAGGGAAATGTGATAGGACCGTTCTTGTTCTCTATATATTTAAATGATTTGACAGATAGAGTGAGCACCAATCTGCAACTGACAACTGATGACGCTGTGGTGTACGGTAAACGGACATCGTTGAGCGACTGTAGAATAGACAGAGGATGATATGGACAGAATTTGTATTTGGTGTGATAAATTGCTGCTTGCTCCAGATGTAGAAAGTGTCTTAATGCAGATTAGTATGACAAACTGCCCTGTAATGTTCGAACGCACTGTCATTGTGTGCTGCCTAACAAAGTCGCGTCGTTTAAATATGTAGGCGGAGATTTGCAAGCTATATGAAATGGAACGAGTATGTCAGGTAGGTAAAGAATTCTAAGAAAGTGTATTTCTTCTGTAAAGAAAATTGCTTATGGAACACTAAAGCTGTCCATTCTTGAGTGCTGCTCGAGCATTTGGGATCCTAACCAGGTCGGATTAAAGCAATGCTTCGGAGCAATTCAGTGGTGTGCTGCTAGATTTGTTACCGATAGGTTTCATCAACACGCGAGTAATACCGAATTGTTTCGCAAACTTAAATGGGAATCTCTGGGAGGGAGACGACGTTGTTCTTGCAAAAGACTTCTGAGAAAACTTAGAGAATCAGCATTTTCGACTGATAGTAGAACGATACTACTGCCGCAAATATACACTTCGGGTAGAGATCGCGAAGACAAGATAAGAGAAATTAAGGCTTGTACGGAGGAGTATAGAGGCTCGTTTTCCTCTTGTTCCTCTAGCGAGAAGATCAGGAAAGGTCCTCTCCGCCATGCACCATTAGGTAGTTTGTGAATTACGTATGTATATGTAGATAGGCATGTTGTTTGGATGCATTCCGAAGCATGAATGATCATTTTGGGAATGGAAGGGAGTATCGGGGTGAAAACTGTATACAGCGAACGTGTTTAAATGGACGTAGATTGCAGGTGTTGTGAAGACAGGAAGAGGCCCGAAACATGTTCTAGTCGAGGTATGAAGAAGAACTGTTTTCTCCTAATTCGGAACTACTAGACATCGATGACTGCTGTAGTCGATTTACTTTGACCTCCAAATTAACGTCTCACAACGGATATCTTCATTCCAGTCGTGTTTACTGTAGCGCCATAGCAGGCGAGAGCACGCAACGGATCGCGTGGAAGTCGAGCGCTTTAAAGCAGGCAATCGATAAGTCGCGCGCGTTCCGTTCGGCGTCCAAGAATGGCATGTGGGATGCGGGGGTGAGGGATGGGGGCGGGACAGGCGGCTATTCCGTCCGCCACAAACTTCAGCCCTGTCTGCTGCGTGCGTGGCCAACCGTGGGGGCGGAATAACTCGTCTGCATCTGGAAATACCGTGCTGTTTGAAGCCCGTGAGGGGCTCTCTGTTTGAACAAAATAGTATGACTACGTGTGAAATGCAGAAAAATATTTTTATCAGTAGGCTGTTGACCACCTTTTGGTTGACTGTCTCAGTTATTGCGGCGCTCAATCCGTAGCCATGTTAGGTGTCGTTCTCGATCCTACTCTATCCTCTGCGGCCCTCCATCTACATCTACGTACATACTCCGCTATCCGCCATACGGTGCGTGGCGGAGGGTACTTCGTACCACAACTAGCGTCTTCTCTCCCTGTTTCACTCCCAAACAGAACGAAGGAAAAATGACTGCCTATATGCCTCTGCACGAGCCCTAATCTCTCATAACTCATCTTTGTGGTCTTTCCGCGAAATATAAGTTGGCGGAAGTAAAATTGTATTGCAGTCAGCCTCAAATGTTGGTTCTCTAAATTTCCTCAGTAGCGATTCACGAAAAGAACGCCTCCTTTCCTCCAGAGACTCCCACCCGAGTTCCTGAAGCATTTCCGTAACACTCGCGTGATGATCAAACCTACCAGTATCAAATCTAGCAGCCCGCCTCTGAATTGCCTCTATGTCCTCCCTCAATCCGACCTGATACGGATCCCAAACGCTCGAGAAGTACTCAAGAATAGGTCGTACTAGTGTTTTATAAGCGGTCACCTTTACAGATGAACCACATCTTCCCAAAATTCTACCAATGAACCGAAGACGACTATCCGCCTTCCCCACAACTGCCATTACATGCTTGTCCCACTTCATATCGCTCTGCAATGTTACGCCCAAATATTTAATCGACGTGACTGTGTCATGCGCTACACTACTAATGGAGTATGCAAACATTACGGGATTCTTTTTCCTATTCATCTGCATTAATTTACATTTATCTATATTTAGAATTAGCTGCCATTCTTTACACCAATAACATCTTGTATCCTCCTACAGTCACTCAACGGCGACACCTTCCCGTACACCACAGCATCATCAGCAAACAGTCGCACATTGCTATCCACCCTATCCAAATGTTCATTTATGTAGATAGAAAACAACAGCGGACCTACCACACTTCTCTGGGGCACTCCAGAGGATACCCTCACCTCCGATGAACACTCACCACCGAGGACAACGTACTGGGTTCTACTACCTAAGAAGTCTTCCAGCCACTCACATACTTGGGAACCAATCCCATTTGCTCGTACCTTAGTTAGGAGTCTGCAGTGGGGTACCGAGTCAAAAGCTTTCCGGAAGTCGAGGAATATGGCATCCGTCTGATACCCTTCATCCATGGTTCGCAAGATATCATGTGAAAAAAAGGGCGAGTTGCGTTTCGCGGGAGCGATGCTTTCTAAAGCCGCGCTGATGAATGGACAGCAACTTCCCTGTCTCAAGGAAATTCATTATATTCGAACTGAGAATATGTTCGAGAATCCTGCAACAAACCGATGTTGTGGATGTTGGTTTGTAATTTTGAGGATCCGTCCTTCTACCCTTCTTATATACAGGCGTCACCTGCGCTTTTTTCCAGTCGCTCGAGACTTTACGTTGGGCGAGAGATTCGCAATAATGCAAGCTAAGTAAGGAGCCAATGCAGTAGAGTACTCTCTGTAAAACCGAATTGGAATCCCATCAGGACCTGGCGATTTATTTATTTTCAACCCATTCAGCTGCTTCACAGCCCCAGGGATGTCTATCACTATGTCCTCCATACGGGAATCTGTTCGAGACTCAAACGGTGGTATGTTTGTACGATCCTTCTGCGTGAAAGATTTCTCAAATGCTAAATTTAAAATTTCAGCTTTCGTTTTGTTGTCTTCCGGTGCCAGGCCAGACTGATCAGTGAGTAACTAGATGGAAGCCTTCCTGTCTTGACAACACCCGAAATATACGTCCATTTAAACACGTTCGCCGTATTCAAGCTTTAGACTCGTGCTGCAATTTTCACTCCGACACTCCCTTCTGTTCCCAAAATGACCATTCATGTCTCGATATGCGTCCAAACAATCGATCCCATCTCTTAGTCATTTTTTTTTCCCTATTCGATTCAGTACCTGCTCACTAGTTACTCGCTCTACCCGTCTAATTTTCAAAATTTTTCCATAACACCACATTTCAAAAGCTTCTAAGACGGTTAACTATAAAAAAAGTCTTGATCACTATTTATTTGTTACGGTGACCGGTTTCGACCACTACTGTGGTCATCTTCAGACCAATGAGTAAGAACCTCCTTCTGGTGGTAAATTGCTAGGAGATTTAGTAGAGTAGTGATTTACCACCAGAAGGAGATTCTTACTCATTGGTCTGAAGATGACCACAGTAGCAGTCGCCACCGGTCACCGTAATAAATAAATTGTGATTAAGACTGTTTTTGATAGTAAATATTTGTAACACATTGTAGACTGTTCACTCCCACAATGTATTCAAAAGTAATTCTAAGACGGTGTGTTCAAAAGTAATGCCTCCAAATTATTTATTGTGTTCTCAATATCAGTTGTGGTATTACATGCCATGTGCTCTGTAACGCCAGAAATGCATATCCTACTATTTCCATCTATTGTACTATAATTTTTTTCCTTATTTTGTTACCTGAAGATATGACATATATATTGTAATTGTTTTACAATATATATATATATATATATATATATATATATATATATATATATATATATATATATCGATGTATAATTGGTTTGTGATGTAAATATTATCTGTATTTTTACGCTGGGTCTTGCCTAGGGAAAGCCATGCTGTCGAACGATTACATCGATAGGTCGTGTGGAGAAGAAAGTGTTTAGGATCTTTGGTAGTGTTAACTCTGCTGCGAGGAGCGCGGGCAGGGCAGAGTCTGGCTGGAGTAGGGCGGTGGAGCAGGTGTGTTGTGTGACGGTCCTGCTAGTTGCCGCGCTTTCGGGGTTTGGCAGCATGTAATTGCATTCGACTTGCTATGATAGTTTCTGGCACGGTGTCGCGGTCGGGAAACATTAGCTGGCACACATCAAGAGCCCGTCTCGCCTGGTGACTGTGTCAAGAAGAAGGCGCGCTAACATCCAGCTTCTGCAACAGCGACGGCCGACAATAAGTGTTTGTCGCCACCTCCTCGATCGACGACTTGAAACCTTCAATCAACGAACAAGGAAGACTGAAAGCATGTAAAGTTTTAGAACTATAGGGCAGACCTCAGCTTTTCAAACTGTTCCATTTCCATCACTAAAATACAGCAACTTAGCATGAACCTTTGTTGCTCATTGTCCCAATTGCATTACCAAGCAGGGTCCCTTCCTTTTCCGAAATGAACCCGAGTGTCGTTGAAATTCAAACGCCAGCATTAAAGTGATATCGTTCCATTTCACTGCTTTAATTTCAAACTTCAGTTAAAGTGTTTATAGCTGTCTACAATATTTAGATTACACAAGCAGAAATTAAGAGTGCGAGTTTTGTTACCATATTTTAGCTTACCTGTGACTGCAGCTCAGCTTGGTACGCACTAAATTATACTATTGTTAATTGTTCAAAATCATTTAATTCAAGTTCAAAGTTAAATGTCTTATTTCTAAACTGCGTAGATTCAAGTAGCTTTTGAGATGATCGTTGAGGTAGCCCAAGACTAACATTATTTTATTTAATTTCGTAGTGCTTCAGAAGCAAAGTTCACTATTAATTTCAGTCACTAAATTAACTTTCAGTTTTCCGGTTTTATTAATTCTTTTGCTAAATTAAGTCACAGTGTAGCGAAATTTATTACTTCTGACAAACATTCAGTTTTCACACAACACATGTCAACCTTCAGTAGCCACGCTTTTAGTGCTAATTATATGTGCATTAACCTGTCTTTTTCAGTTGTTATAGTAGTTGTCCATAGGACTGGCGACCGTAATTTTCCCCAAATCTCAAATATCTAATTACCGCCAATTAATTGTTAATGTAAAGACCGCACATTTACTTTCTGTATTAACTTTACCTTTTTTCAAAATTAATTTCCACCAATTTCATTTGCATTTTTCCTTTCATTTAGGTGTAACCCTTTCTCGCTTTTTCCCGACAGATTAACTTCTGTGACGAATGCTTTTCCCAAATTTCCATTGGGTACATGCGGTTTAATTTTTCACTGTCATTTAAGTCGATAAGTGAGGGGGAGGTTACAGCTCTACTGGGTCGACTTTACTACGTCGCTGACGCAAGTTGCTGCACTCTGTCGCTAGAGGGCTCCGAATTACAGCGTGCAACACGGCGGTGCGCAACTTAATTAGTTCTGTGTGTGTTAGGAACAGCCTGCTGGTTTGTTGATTCGGGTGAAGGGGACTAGACAGCGAGATCATCGGTGCCATCGGATTAGGGAATGTTGTTGTTGTTGTCTTCAGTCCTGAGACTGGTTTGATGCAGCTCTCCATGCTAATCTATCCTGTGCAAGCTCCTTCATCTCCCAGTACCTACTGCAACCTACATCCTTCTGAATCTGCTTAGTGTATTCATCTCTTGGTCTCCCTCTACGATTTTTACCCTCCACGCTGCCCTCCAATGCTAAATTTGTGATCCCTTGATGCCTCAGGACATGTCCTACCAACCGGTCTCTTCTTCCAGTCAAGTTGTGCCACAAACTTCTCTTCTCCCCAATCCTACTGAATACCTCCTGGGTTAGGGAAGTTCCTTTGAAAAAGAACCATCCCAGCATATGCCTGAAGCGATTTAGGGAAATCACGGAAAACCTAAATCAGGAATGCTGGACGCGGGTTCGAACCGTCGTCCTCCCAAATGCGAGTCTAGTGTGCGTCACCTCGCTCGGTACAGCATGCTGCGCTCCAGTTTCTGAAAGGAAGAATTCAAAGAGTTCGTCCACACATGGAGCAGCCTTTGATTCAGCACGATAATGCCACACCACACAGGTGCGCTGCCCTTGTTGTCAGTTTTCACTTGTGCTCTTGATAGGCTCTCTAGGGAAGACATTACTTGATTCTAATACTTCACTCAGCCCGCCCGGTTAGCCGTCCGGTCTAACGCACGGACGACGGTTCAATCCCGCGTCCGGCCATCCTGATTTAGGTTTTCCGTGATTTCCCTAAATCTCTCCAGGCAAATGCCGGGATGGTTCCTTTGAAAGGGCACGGCCGACTTCCTTCCCCATCCTTCCCTAATCCGATGAGACCGATGACCTCGCTGTTTGGTCTCTTCCCCCAAACAACCAACCAACCATCTAACGCACGGCTTTCCGGATTGGGAAGGAGCGCCTGGTCCCTGGCACGAATCCGCCCAGCGGACTTGTGTCGAGGTCCGGTGAGCCGGCCACTCTGTGGATTGTTTTTTATTCGGTTTTCCATCTGCCTCGGCGAATGCGGGCTGGTTCCCTTTATTCCGTCTCAGCTACACTACGTCGGCGATAGCTGCGCAAACAAGTTCTCCATGCACTCGTACACCACCATTATTCTACCACACAAACACAGGGATTATACTCATCTGGTGTGAGACGTTCTTTGGGGCGGGGGGGTTCCACCGAACAATAACCCTGCTCGGGCGGCGGAGGGGTGAAGTGGACGGCGGTTGTCGTCGTGGGGTTGTGGACCACTGCGGCTGCGGCGGGGACGGAGCCTCTCCGTCGTTTCTAGGTCCCCGGATACCATACAATACAAGACTTCACTTATCATGACTGTCCGCGGCTCATGGTCATGCGGAAACGTTTTCGCTTCCAGCGCACGGGGTTCCGGGTTCGATTCCCGGCTGAGTCAGGGATTTTCTCTGCCTCGACTAGGTGTGGTGTGTCTTTCATCATCATTTCATCCTCATTCACTCGCAAGTCGCCGTAGTGGCGTTAAAGAACTTGTGGAGCGGCGGCCGAACCGCCCCGCGAGGGGTCTCCCGGCCACCAATGCCATACGCTCATTACCATTACTCATCATGAGCTATCCGAACAGTGTTCGGATTCATATGTGGCAGGATAGCACAGACGAACACATATGATATTGTAAGGCGACGAGATTGGAAAGATTTTGCACTGTGCGTAGTGTGCTAATGACGGCGCTGCATTGCGAGGCATGAGTGTTTACCACAGTTTTATAGTATTCTTATACCATGTAATGCTGTGAACCATGGCTGTTTTCTGACGTGTCAATCATGGCTATTTATTAGGCTGGTGCATAAGTTCGTAGCGTTTTCCCGTAACACATTCACATAGCAGAGATTTCAGTCACTAATAACCTATTCTCCTTCTACTAAAATGTAAACTTTCACGGCCGGAAATATCATGTCCATTATAATTATCCGGGCTGTTATGCCGTGGTCGGTTGATAAATTCTGAGGTGATTCGCAACGTTTCGTCTCCGACTGCAGGAGACATCTTCAAGGGGGTCCGTAGCTTGATGGAAGGTCCAACACACACACTGGCTCGCTACTGACTGCCGCTAAATTCCGTGTCCGCGCGCCGCCGCGCCGCGGCGTGACGTCACGTGTTTTGAAAACGTCAGTGGAATTGGCCGCTGTCCGTCGCCGTCGATCGCCGTTGCCATCACCCAGTAGTGGACGAGTGGTACACATCTTCTTTAACACCGGCATCCATATACCGTTTAATTTGACGCCCTCTTCCTTTCGGTTGAAATTATTTGGGTGTTTAGCGATTTCGATTGCCTCCCTGTAGAGCCTTTCGTAGTATCCGCTCGTGGCCGCTAGTACTTGCGTCTCCTCGAAACGAATATTGTGGTTCCCTGGCTGGAAAGCATTCTCCTTCTCTTGCATGGGACCTGTGACAGCAATCGAGGACACTCCGGCAGCTGCGAACCACCTGTATCCTTTGATACAGCGCGTTTTCCCCGACGGCGGTGTCCTCTTTCAGCAGTATAATTGTCCGTCTCTAGGAACCAGAACCGTGCCACAGAGCTTTGTGGAGGGTTATAGTAAACGCACTTTGATGTCTCGGCGACCAAATTCAACTGATGTATAGCATATACAACTCATGTGGGCCGCTATCGGAATCCATCACTACTTATACAGAGCAGCGGCTCGTTATTTAATCGAATTTAATGACCCGTGCGTGAGCTCGTGTTCATGCCGTTTCTTGCTCGACAGCTTCTCTTTACGGAACTGTCGCCTCGATTCTTATTCGATTTACTGGCGTCACAAAGTTGCTGGCTTGCCTGCCCGTGAGTGGCAACAGCAGTGCGTATCGATAAGAACACTGTCCATTATAATTATCCGCACTGTTATGCCGTGGTCGGTTGATGAATTCTGTCTCAATTCTCAACGTTTCGTCCCCGTCTGCGGAAGACATCTTCAGGTGCAATTGTAAAGAGGGGAAACGGAACGATCAGCTGTTGCGGAGCATGCTTTCCAGCCAGGGAACCACAATATTCGTTCCGAGGAGACGCAAGTACTAGCGGCCACGAGCGGATACTACGAAAGGCTCTACAGGGAGGCAATCGAAATCGCTAAACACCCAAATAATTTCAACCGAAAGGAAGAGGGCGTCAAATTAAACGGTATATGGATGCCGGTGTTAAAGAAGATGTGTACCACCCGTCCACTACTGGGTGATGGCAACGGCGATCGACGGCGACGGACAGCGGCCAATTGCACTGACGTTTTCAAAACACGTGACGTTACGCCGCGGCGCGGGGGCGCGCGGACACGGAATTTAGCGGCAGTCAGTAGCGAGCCAGTGTGTGTGTTGGACCTTCCATCAAGCTACGGACCCCCTTGAAGATGTCTCCCGCAGTCGGAGACGAAACGTTGGGAATCACCTCAGAATTCATCAACCGACCACGGCATAACAGCCCGGATAATTATAATGGACTATTCTCCTTCACTATTTACAATAGCCTACCAACGCCGGCGTAACTTTTCGATTCCTTGACTGCAGAAATTGCGTGGTTTTGAGGCTAAGAACTCGTCATGTTCAGAGCCCATTTTCATCCGGAAAGGAAGTTCCTGGAAAGGTGAGAAATAGAGGGCGCAAGATGACATGAATAAGGTGCGTGCTGAATGGCTTCCCAATCCAAGTACTGTATAATGTTTTCTCGTCAGTCCTGCAGAATGCGGGTCCACGTTATCGTGGAGTATCACCACCTCACGCAGTCTTCCCGGTCGTTGTTCTTGGATTAGGTCTGCAAGACGTGTCACTTGTTGACAATAAGTGTCAACAGTGGTGGTTACACCTCGGCGAAGCAATTCGTAACACACCACACCGTCGCTGTTCCACCAGTTGCATGACATAATCTTTTGTGGAAGCACGTATGTCTCTGTACGAGAAGTTGCTGCTTTGTTTGGCCTCAACCATCCCTTTCTTTTCCTCATATTAGCATAAAGACACCATTCGGCGTCACCAGTAACGGTACAGGATAGGAATGGTCGGCGTTGTTCACGAATCAGTTGATGATGATGACGCAGAGATGCACATATGGCCACCAGCTGATTTTTGTGATTTTGGCTTAGAGTATGCGGTAGTCACACGACCGGTTTTTGACCCCTTCCCGTTGCCTGCAGACGTGGCACGACGATGCAACGATCAGATTTGACCGCATTTGGCAGTTCTTTAGTGCCTTGATGTGGATCATTTTGGATTAATACATTTAAACAATCTACATCAAGCCCCGAATGACTTCCAGAACGTGGAGAATCACTAAAGCCAAAAAGATCCTCCTTAAAACGAGAACCATTTCCTTGCTGTACTCTCTACAATGGCATTATCCCCAAACACGGCTGCCTCCCCTGCTCTCACCCTTTTGTTCAACTCGAACAGAAGAATACGACGAAAATGTTCCGATTTCTCCATTTGGCACTCCATTCTATAGCGTCCACAGCTCCACTCACTATCTCCAAATGACAAAATGACAACAAGTAGACTCAAACAGCAACATTGAACTACAAGTAAAAAAATGAAAATCGATCAATAAACCTATAGTACCAGAATGAGATTTTCACTCTGCAGCGGAGTGTGCGCTGATATGAAACTTCCTGGCAGATTAAAACTGTGTACCCGACCGAGACTCGAACTCGGGACCTTTGCCTTTCGCGCGCAAGTGCTCTACCAACTTTTTTTTTTTTTTTTATTCACTAGAAACAGTAACAAAAATGGCTACAATGAAATGACATAAATAAGGTGACAGATAATTGCAGTCACGAATTACAGCATTCAAAAAATGAGTCTTTAGTAGTATCACAATTTAGCACCTTCACTGTCACCTTCAACTGGTGGCAGATCAGCACGCACATTTTCTTCTTCTGCAGCCGGTTCCTCATTATCATTTCCCAGGCCCAAATTAATCATTCAGTAAATCCTTGATATGTGTTCTTTCCAGGGTAAATTACATGGACAGAAGAGAAGTCCCGAACAGCGACATCGCAAAATATTTCACTGCCTTGTTATTTTTTATCAGTTCCAGCCTTCTAAACGCATCTATAGGGAGTTCATGATCTTCCTTTATATCAGACACCAGATGTTTCTCGCCGTATTCTTGTATCTGCTGTACTGCTGATTTATTTTTCATGTGTGACTTGCAGGTGAGGTTAGGGTCGGGAACGTGATCCGATCCATTCCCTCTCTACTAGGAATCCAGTTCCTAACCTATGCCCATTCGGTTGAAGACAATTCGGAGCATGTTACCATATTTCTTATTGTGATTCTGATATTTGAGTATTTTCTCGAATTCATTTTCCATATACATCTTGTATTCAATATGTTCATCACTCCCAATATTGTTAAAAACATAACTTGTATATTTGCCAATTAACCAAATCACTGCGTTATTTTTTGCCTGAGGGTAGTAACTTTCCTCTGGTCTGAAGAAAATGTTAGTCGGTACATTGTTTGCTGAAATTCTTGTTATTTGAGCAATTTTCTCCCTGGTCCACCTCCAGTTGATAATCCGATCTCCACAAGTGTAACGATGAGGCACACTATCAACGAGGTTGCATTTGCTGCAGAGGTTAGTGTCACTTAAACCGACGGCAAAGAGGCGCTCATTAGTGCTGATGATGTTATTGACTACTTTGTACCACGCTGTTCTCACGTCAGACGAAAGAACATCACTACTGATGTTTTTCCAGACCACATTCCATGCTATTCCAGCATATTTGGTTTCTATGTTATTTTTCCTTTCATGTTTCCGCCTTTCAGCTAAAATCACCTTTGCTGTAACGTTTTTGGAGTTTAAAATCTTTTTGCTGAGATAACTTAGTTCAAGATAATACTCCCTAATGTGTTTCAGCATAAAACTTATTTTTTGTATATTTATCGGCGGCTCTACACTTTCTGGCCTGACAATATCGTATAGTTTTGCTGTAATGCACGCTGGATCATTACACATTATGCTCCATGTTCGTTTGACATACAATGCCATCGCTTTAGACTTGATGTCGATTAGACCCATTCCTCCATTGCTTGGATCCAAAACTGCTGTCTTCACCGGCACTCGAAACAATTCCCCTTTCCACAAGAACTTTGCTAAGGTGGACATGATCGTCTTCGCCACCATTGATGGAATGGGGAGAACCTGTGCTATGTAGCAGGCCTTGGATAAAATATACGTGTTGATAAACAGTATTCTCTGGAACTGGTCTATGCTACGTTGACAGTTTTCAATCAAAGCTCCCTTGATTTTTCTTGCCACCTCCCGCCAATTTATTGCTATCATTTTTAAAAGGGACGTTGTCAATGCCATTCCAAGAGCTTTGTGTTCATTAACATGGTTCGCCCACTCAATGCGTAAGTTAGCAAGCCGCTTTATATTTAGAAATTTACTTTTATTTTCATTTACCCTCGCACCTGATGCGGAACAATATTTTGCAAGTATCATCTCTAGTTGTGTCACATCTGTTTGGTCTCTGATGATTACGCCTACATCGTCCGCGTAAGCACCTACCACGGTCTTTGTTCCTTGAATGGTAATGCCTGTCAGCCTGTGCTGTAGCTGTCTCAAGAAAGGTTCCAGCGATATAACGAACAGGAGCATGGATAAGGGGCTTCCTTGGGTAACACCCCTTTTTATTTCAATTATTTTTGTCAGTTGACAGTTAACGGAGATTTGTGCAGTAACACCCATTGCCATGTTCTTGATGATGTCGATGGTTTTTGGCAGGAAGTCCATTCGGCGCATTATCTCTATCAGGTATTTGTGATTAATTTGATCAAATGCCTTATGGAAGTCTATGAAAAGCAGTCCACATTTTATGTTACTTGCCTGCGCTAGCGCAATGACATCGCGATACAAAGCCGCAGTTTGTAAAATCGTTCTTCTAAAAGCACAAGTCTGCTGTTGGCCTATGATGTCAGCAGTGCATGGTGTAAAACGCTTGTTAATTACTCGAGCTATAATTTTATAATCTGAATTTAAATGCGAAATCGGCCGTAGGTTGTTTATTTTTTTGCAGCCTCTGTTCTTCGGGATCAACGCGATTTTGCATTGTTTGAACTCTGCAGGCACTGGCTTTCCTTGTAAGACTTCATTGACAATTTCGGTGAACTTTTCTCCTATTAGGGTCCAAAATCGTTTATAGAATTCAATGGGCAGTCCGTCAGGTCCTGGAGATTTTTTAGCAGGGGAGCTGCACACGATTTCTAATACATCTTCCTTGGTGATGTCCGAAGAAATGTTCTCATCACCATCTCGCGATATTCGTGGAAGATATGTCCCAAAGAGGTCATCGTATTCTTCTTCGTTTGTTTCCCCTGACGCATACATACGTTCATAGTACGCTGAGATCTCTTTAATTATTTCCTTCTGGGTGGTGATTATGGTACCATCATCTATTTGAAGTTCATCCATGAAACTTCTTCTTCTATTTTTGGCGTGTCTGACAAGGTGGTACAATGCAGCAGTCTCATCTTCAGTGACTGACTTTGCTTTGGATTTTATTTTAAGTCCCTCCAGTTCCTTACGTTTCAGACTTATTAACTTTGCTTTTATTTTCTTGATGTCTTTTAATCTTGTAGGAATTGCATCTGTCTGATCGTAGAGGTCCCTGAGAACGCTGTAGTAGAATTCTACAGTCTGTTTCCTTTCTCTGGCCATATCTATACTAAAAGATATTAAAACTTTCCTTAGCTTCGGTTTCGCTCGTTGGGTCCACCATTCTATCACACTTGGAAAGTTGTTCAGTGAACGGAGACACATTTCCCAAGCTCTGGTTAGGGCATCTTCTAAGTCTTCTTCTGATAATAACGATATATTTAGATTCCACTGGCTTCTTACTCTTCGGGTAGGTTGTGGTGTTAAATTTACGCAGGTCAGCAACGCACTGTGATCGGAAAAACTAACGGGAACAGTTTCTGTTTTCAGTACTTTATCTGCTAAATTTTCCGATACGTAAATTCTGTCAATTCTACTACAGGAATTCGCAACAATATGAGTGAAGTTCACCATTGTTGGGTATTTTATTTCCCACGCATCTTTTAATTTTAAATCAACAACAAGACGTCTCAAGTCAGTTGAGTAATTGAAGTTGGGGGTTTGATCCTTTCGACTCAATACACAATTAAAATCTCCCCCTATTATAAGTTGGAGCGGGTTTTTCCTCAGTAAATAAATTACGCTTTCATTAAAGAATGTGACTCTTGCAGCTCTATTACTGCTGCCAGAAGGAGCATATAAATTGACTATAGTAACTCCTGCTACATTTATTCCAATACCTCGCCCCGATTCTAATTTATCAACGTCATGTACGGGGATGCCTTCTCTAACTAAAATGGCCGTGCCAACATTCGTTTCAGTGGAAATATTGCAAAAATCAACGTAATTGGAAAAATTTAATTGTGGGAATACCACTTCCTGTAGGAGAGCAATATCCGTCGCTGATTCATACAGAAACTGTTTCAGAGCAGCTATTTTAACATCCGACTGTATTCTATTAATGTTTAACGTGGTAATCGTATATGACTGTAACATAGGGGGGTGACCTTTTTCCCGCTAGTCTATCATTTCATGCCACTCCATGCCGGATACTTCCTGAGAATCTGACTGGAGACCACCGTCACGGTTTGCATTAGAACCTTTCTTTTTACTTTTCTTGCGGTTTGCATTGACACTAGCCTTCACCGAATGTCTGCTCCGCCCACCCCCTGAACAGTTTTCCACCGAGACCGGTGTCGGTGGATCTGAGTGGCAGTTGTGTGCCACCATCTCGTCTGCCAAAGGCGGCGCAGAAGCAGTTTGCAAACACTCTTCCAATGCCCCATCACTTCTATGAACACTTTCGTTTACTGTTTGTGGGTTATTGTTGTAAAACTCCGCTTCTTCGTCTTGGGATTTGGACAGTGACGTCGCCTGTTGTTGACAATCACTCGCTACCTCGTCATGTTTGCTTTCAGTTGCATCTGCGAGTGAATCTGTCTGCATTGATTGACGTACGGGTACTGCAGCGCGGGGTTGTGGTGTCACCAAGAGCAGCGCATTGCCATCTACTGGCGCGTCCAGCGCTACAGAATGGGACTCTGATGTCACTTCGACCTGTTCAGGTGATGGTAGCATATTCGATCTGTCTACTGATGTACTTGACTCAGAGTTCGAATCTATGCTGACAATATTGTCTGAAACAGTTTCCAGTACTGTTTTCTGAATGTCACCTACAGCTTTCAGCGATAGGTTGATATCTTCTTCATCTGTGCTACTGCCGTCACAAGTTGGACGTCTTTTGTTAGTGGCTATACTACTTTTTCCAGCCGGATTGTCTACAGTGTCTTTCCTGAGTAAAGGTGGAAATGCTTCAAGAGTATTTTGTGGCCTGTCGTCTACATTCCCCGAAATGCTGGAAACTTCACCACCCGTCATCTGATTTTCAGTCACAAGATCAGCCAGTGTTAACCTTTTACGCTGTTGTAAATTATTCTGCAATACAAACACCTTTTTTGGACAGTTCTGCCGGAGATGCCCACTTTCATTACATATATGACAAGTCAAAGTCTGTCCATTGTATATAACGTGCGCTTTGTAGCCACAAACCAAAATATGAGATGGAATGTTTTGTCTGACATGCATATCGACAGAACGAACGCCGCTAAAGCATTACGAATTTGTCTGACGTCACCGTAATTAGATAATGCGTCTTTTAAGTAGCAGTTTTCTACCTCAGGAGGCAAATTAAATACTCTGACTTGTTTATAATCAACATCAGCATTTGAAATAGTAACTGTACTCACCGAATTATCGCGATGGCGGAATTCAGCTTTTCCTTCAAATTTCTGCAAAATCCGTTCCAACACCAACGGGGAAAGCAGCTTCACAAAAAAGCAGTATTGCTCCAAGTCATAATAAGCAGTGTGCGTCTGATCCGAAGTAATGCCAATAACGTCAACGATCCAGTCATGAATTTCTTGTGAACTTGGCTGAACATTACGGGTTGCTTTGTCAAATCCAAATCTTAGGGTAAGCTTTCTGGGAAACATTGTTGCCATGTCAGCAGTTAACAGTTCGCGAATACAAGGAAACTAAAATGCTGCATCACCACAATCACAATTTTACACAACACTGTTACGCAGAGTCATGAAATCCAAACAGAAGCGCCACAGCGCGTCCGCTCAGGACGGCCGGAAAAGCCGATATTCTGGTTCCAGATAAACGAAACTTCTGTGTAATTGCTTGTCAGAAGGCTATGAACGATAATGGACACCGCTCAAAGTGTAACTGTCTGTAATACAACTATATTTTTAAATTATTTCACAATGCGAACCAAACTGCGATCTCTGAGCTACCGAAGCACGACTCACGCGCGGTACTCACAGCTTTACTTCTGCCAGCACCTCGTCTCCTACCTTCCAAACTTTACAGAAGCTCTCCTGCGAACCTATCAGAACCAGCACTCCTGAAAGAAAGTCGTTCGGGCACACAGTTTTAATCTGCCAGGAAGTTTCAAACCTATAGTAAACGGA
This sequence comes from Schistocerca serialis cubense, assembly GCF_023864345.2. Taxonomy (NCBI): domain Eukaryota; kingdom Metazoa; phylum Arthropoda; class Insecta; order Orthoptera; family Acrididae; genus Schistocerca; species Schistocerca serialis. The sequence continues at coordinate 1,242,845,249 of NC_064638.1, forward strand.
ATACCAGTACGGGAAACAAAACCTCTACGAAGTTAGGCACGAAGCTAACATTTTATTTGTCTCTTTTGTTAACTTCAAGAACACACATTAACCTGAAGGTGATCTTTAGCACTAAAATCGGTCATTGAATAAAACAAAAACTTGCGATTACAGATTCTCGTGGATTTTATACTTTTAGATGTGGTTGGCCACATTTTCTGCCAAACTCTGATTTAATTTTATGGAAGTACTTCTTATACAGGGTGTAAATTTTAAGTTTACAAACCTGAATAACTCGATAAATAAGCTTCACATGAAACGTGTAGAATTCAAAGTTGATTATTTTCGAGGGGGACATCTGCTGATGCTAAAATTAAATGTTGACCCAAACAAAACTTATCCGAATCTGCGGAAAAAATTAATTTGTGGGTCAACATTCGTAAAACTCTAATTCCTCTCTCTCAAACCCCACCCTATGGGGAGAGTTTTAGTTTTAGCGAATCAAAATTTACGAATTAAATAAGTATTTTTTATTTAACCTTGACCATTTTCCACATAAAAATGAGAACACGGATTTTCTTGAATTACAGCGCCAACTACCAATAATTAAAACAAATTTTTAAGACAAAATGTACGTAGTTTTTTATGTAGAATCTGATTCTGCAGTAAAAATGGGTGTTTCCATGTGAAATTTTAAATTTTCCTCTCGCCGCACCCCCAGGGGGCTGGTGGGGTGGCGGGCTAATTTTAGCACCAGCAGATGTCCCCCTCGAAAATAATCAACTTTGAATTCTACACGTTTTTTCGTGTGAAGCTTATTTTTCGAGTTATTCTGGTTTGTCAACTTAAAATTTACACCCTACATAACTCCGAGGAAGGCAAGGTGTTTAAGATTCCTTACTCTTGATACTATCTCATGACGACAGTTGAATAAGGTTATCTGCTTTTTCTGAGCCATGGGTTTTATTTCCATTGTTAACGGTTTGATATTTTATATCGGCTTTGGGGTGATCCTGTTACAGGAAGGTCGACTTCCGACGCGCGGTGAGCCCCACGCGACACTTGACTACGCCTGCCCACCTACCGAACTGACTATATTTCTCATCCTATTCCAGCATTTTAGTCCTATTCAAGCACTGAGACAAGGGGTACGAATGCTTTTACGTGCGACAGAAATTAAATGATCCTCAGTTTTTTATTGCAATATGAGCTAATTCGAGGCTACTAACCTCCTCTGTAGATGTACCTGATACGTGTTTTTCTTAAGACCATTCCTTTCTGTCATCAATTGTCCCGCAGTAACGTGCACTGTAGAATCAGAGTCCACAGTACCTCTCAAGAGGGCGTCTCTTCGTGAGTTGTGCTGCGGTTCCTTGTTTGACAGTGCCATTACTTCAGGACAGTTGACAACAGCAAGGAATGATTCCAAGGATAATCTTCTCCCCACGTTTGATTCCCATTACAGGGGACCAAACTTGGGGGACGTGCATGTCCCTGCAGATGAGCCTTGGGAGGCCATCGTCTGCTCTCTGGCTTTGATATTGATTTCAGTGCCTCCTACACTGGTCGAACATTAGGACGTTCTAAACGGGGTACTAGCAGTAAAAGGCAGCCCGGGTGACTGACTAGTGGGATAAGGATATCATGTAGGACAAAGCTGGAATTATATCAGAATGTTAGAAGTAGTCACAATCAAGGTACAGTAACTCATTACTAACAATATTGTAAGGTGCTTAAAATGTTATTAGGGATGCAAAGAGTATATGGCATGCAAATAGAATAGTTAATTCACAGGATAAAATTAAAACCATATTGTCAGCTGTAAGGAAATGTCTAGTCCGCAGCACAAGGTCGATGATATAAAGTCAGTTCGTAGTAAAAATATTTCTGTTACTGATAAATCAGATAAATGTACAGTAGTTAACAATCATCTTCTGAACATTGCTGGTGAATTAAATAAAAATTTACTTTCTACAGGGCATCGTATAACTCTCTTGGCAAATGCCTTCCGAGATTGCTGTCTGAAATCCTCCTCTGTGATACGAACTAGGGGGAGATTGAATCAATAATTAAATCAATGAAGACTAAGGACTCTCATGGTTATGATGGAGTGTCTAGCAGAATATTAAAGTACTGTGCTGCGCATGTTAGCCCTGCATTTAGCCATATTTGTAATTTTTCCTTTAGGAATGGTCAGTTTCCTGAGTGATTAAAGAACTCAGTAGTAAAGCCGCTTTATAAAAAGGGGAGAAAGGGATAATGTAAACAATTTAGACCTATTTCTATGCCATCAGTGTTTGCTAAAGTTACTGAAAACGCTGTGTATGGAAGGATAATTGATAATTTTATATCGAACGATTTGCTATCAAATGTACTGTTCGGCTTAGAAGTCGTTTAAGAACTGAAAATGCTATATTCTCTTTTCTCTGTGAGGTACTGGATGCATTAAACAAAAGGTTTCGAACGCTAGACATACTTTTTTCGTTTAACTAAGACGTTGATTGCATTGATCACAAAATATTGCTCCAGAAGTTGGAACATTATAGGATACGGGGAGTAGCTCACAATTGGTTCACATCTTACGTTAGCAACAGGAAGCTAAAGGTCATTATTCACAGTGTTGAGAATGCCTGTGATGTGGGGTCTGAGTGGTGTATGCTCAAGTGGGGGGTGCCCCAGGGATCAGTGTTGGGGCCACTCCTGTTCCTTATTTACATATATGATATTCCCTCTAATATTAAGGGTAACTCTAAAATATTTCTGTTTGCTGAATGCACTAGCTTGGTAATAAAGGATGTTGTGTGCAACATTGCCTAGGTTACAAATAATGCAGTTCATGACCTTAGTTCATGGCTTGTAGAAAATAAACTAACGCTAAACCACAGTAAGACTCCATTTCTACCGTTTCTAACACACAATTCAACAAAATCTGACGTTTTAATTTCACAGAATGGGCATATAATTAGTGAAACTGAACAGTTCAAATTTATAGGTGTCCAGATAGATAGTAAACTGTTGTGGAAAGCCCACATCTAGGATCTTCTTAAAAGACTTAATGCTGCCATTTTCACTATTCGAACGGTATCTGAAGTGAGAGATCGTTCTACACGATAATTAGTCTACTTTGCTTGCTTTCATTCGCTTATGTCGTACGGTATTATATTTTGAGGTAACTTCCCATTCTAAAAGGATATTTCTGGGTCAGAAACCGGCGGTTCAGGCAATAAGTGGTGTAAGTTCAGGAACCTCTTGTCGACCCATGTTCACGCGTCTTGGTTTTTGACATTGACCTCTCAGTATACAGGGTGGTCCATTGATCGTGACCGGGCCAAATATCTCACGAAATTAGCATCAAACGAAAAAACTACAAAGAATGAAACTCGTCTAGCTTGAAGGGGGAAACCAGATGGCGCTATTGTTGGACAGCTAGATGGCGCTACCATAGGTCTAACGGATATCAACTGCGTTCTTTGAAATGGGAACCACCATTTTTAATTACATATTCGTGCAGTACGTAAGGAAATATGAATGTTTTAGTTGGACCACTTTTTTCGCTTTATGATAGATGGCGCTGTAATAGCCACAAACGTATATGTACGTGGTATCACTTAACATTCCGCCAGTGCGGACGGTATTTGCTACGTGATACATTACCCGTGTTAAAATGGACCGTTTACCAATTGCGGAAAAGGTCGATATCGTATTGATGTATGGCTGTTGTGATCAAAATGCCCAGCGGACGTGTGCTATGTATGCTGCTCGGTATCCTGGACGACATAATCTAAGTGCCCGGACCGTTCGCCGGATAGTTGATAATACTAAATCAACATCGATTGCACCCGTACCATATTTCTATGCACCAGGAATTGCATGGCGAAGACTTTGAACGTCGTGTACAGTTCTGCCACTGGGCACAAGAGAAATTACGGTACGATGACAGATTTTTTGCACGCGTTCTATTTAGCGACGAAGCGTCTTTCACCAACAGCAGTAACGTAAACTGGCATAATATGCACTATTGGGCAAAGGAAAATCCACGATGGCTGTGACCTGCGACCTTGGCGGGTTAATGTATGGTGCAGCATTATGAGAGGAAGGATAAATGGCCCCCATTTTATAGACGGCAATCTAAATGGTGCAATGTATGCTGATTTCCTACGTAATGTTCTACCGATGTTACTACAAGATGTTTCACTGCATGACAGAATGGCGATGTACTTCCAGCATGATGGATGTCCGGCACATAGCTCGCGTGCGGTTGAAGCGGTACTGAATAGTATATTTCATGACAGGTGGATTGGTTGTCGAAGCACCATACCATGGCCCGCACGTTCACCGGATCTGACGTCCCCGGATTTCTTTCTGTGGGGAAAGTTGAAGGATATTTGCTATCGTGATCCACCGACAACGCCTGAAAATATGTATCAGCGCATTGTCAATGCATGTGTGAATATTAGCGAAGGCGAACTACTCGCTGTTGAGAGGGATGTCGTTACATGTATTGGCAAATGCATTGAGGTTGACGGACATCATTTTGAGCATTTATTGCATTAATGTGGTATTTACAGGTAATCACGCTGTAACAGCATGCGTTCTCAGAAATTATAAGTTCACAAAGGTACATGTATCACATTGGAACAACCGAAATAAAATGTTCAAACGTACCTACGTTCTGTATTTTAATTTAAAAAACCTACCTGTTACCAACTCTTCGTCTAAAATTGTGAGCCATATGTTTGTGATTATTACAGCGCCATCTATCACAAAGCGAAAAAAGTGGTCCAACTAAAACGTTCATATTTCTTTACGTACTACACGAATATGTAATAAAAATGGGGGTTCCTATTTTGAAAAACGCAGTTGATATCGGTTTTACCTATGGCAGCTCCATCTAGTGGGCCAATCATAGCGCCATCTGGTTTCCCCCTTCAAGTTAGACAAGTTTCGTTCTTTGTAGTTCTTTCGTTTGACGTTTATTTCGTGAGATATTTGGCCCGGTCACGATCAATGGACCACCCTGTATATATTCCTTAATGCCATTTCTTGTTAACAATATTAGCTTATTCCCAAGAACAAGCAGCTTTCATTCAGTTAATACTCAGCGGAAATCAAACTTGTATTTGAATCGGACTTCCTTAACTCATGTGCAGAAAGTTTTGCAGTATACTGCTGCATCCGTTTTCAATAAGCTACCACTGGAATTCAAAACACTTAGCAGTAATCCACGCGCTTTCAAATCGAAATTGAAGTGTCCTCATGGGTCACTCCTATTCTGTCTAAATTAAGCTGATTCTTGTTGATTGCTTTTACTTAAACTTATGGCTTGACTTTTCGGGTTCATAAACATTTTATTTTTATCTGTTATTACTTTTATGTTGTAATTTCATGTACTGACGCTTTCCATGACCTTGGAGCTTTGTTCCTCAATTTGGCCCTACGGAATGTGACGTGTAAATAAATAAAGTAAAGATATCAGACGTCTGGCTGACAGTAACACCAGATGGACTAGCCCATGCACGAGGGTCTGATGACCTCGCTGTTTAGTCACTTAACCACGAAACCAACCAACCAACTACATATGCACAGTATCTACTCTTTCTGGATTTGCGTTTATAATATTCAGCGGTGTACAACCCATCAGAATGGTCGTACGTGGGCCACAGTTCAAGAATTTGTGACATGGTCACATATCACCATGTGATGTTGTTTCATTTTTCAGACATTATTTCGTGGGTGAGAGTAATGGGCATGTTATCTTGGGAGGAAAGGTTTTGTTTTTCTGCCCGGGAAATTGGGATTCCAATGTGGCCTGTAGTTCCTGCGTGACAGCAGAAAGCGGTTAGTTATTCTCATTAGGAGGTGCAAGCACCCCTGGGGAGTTGAGAAGTTACACAGAACTGGGGCTACAGCCTGCTCTGTGCTTTTGTTAGTTGGAGCTGGCGCCTGTTCTCGCTGAAGGCAGAGACCACAGTGTCGTCGCTATCATTACCAGAGTGTAACTTAGCCATCATATTTTTGCCTTTTCTGTATGGACATAAGAGGATGGGATGCTGAGATGCCGCCCGAACAGTGTGAGAAAGTTGGTGCATTTGTTCCAAATTTTTGTTGTATGCAGTCAAATGAGTCATCCCCACTACTGTAAATGATTATAGCTGCAGTACTCTCTCACAGGCAGAATGGCCATCAGACATTAGTACTGTTCGACCTTTAGTGTTAATGCCAGGGTTGGTAGGTTATGTAAGATGCATGAACAGTGTCAGATGTTAAACGACTACTGTGAAGACGCAAAGATGCTGAGTACTACATTCATGCTCGTAAATTAAGGATAATGCTGAAACATGGTGAAAAAACGCTCTGGTCGGCGGTTTTCGGGTTTAAATCACCTCGGAGTATGACCATGCGGTGCATTTAACCTGCGATCGTTGCACGGTGGCGCTGGCAGCAGTCCACATACGCAGAGGTGTGTAAGGTGCAGCGAGTAAGTGTGCAGAGGTTTGCAGACGTGCTAATGGTGACTGTGTGTTGAAAATGGCTCAAAGAACACATATTGATGACATTATGAGGGGTAGAATACCAGGGCGACTGGAGGCTGGTCAAACACAGCAGGTCGTAGCACAGGCCCTCCGTGTGCCACGAAGTGTGATCTCAAGATTATGGCAACGATTCTAGTAGACAGGAAACGTGTCCAGGCGCTAAAGTACGGGACGTCCACAGTGTACAACACCACAAGAAGACCGATATCTCACCAAGGTAGCCTTGCTCGGGACCTTACCGCAGCCACTGGAACAGTTGTCTCCAGACATACAGTCTACAGGCGACTGAACGGACATGGTGGATTCGCCTAGAGACCTGCAAAGTGCATTCCACTGACCCCTGGTCACAGGAGAGCCCGTGAAGCCTGGTGTCAAGAACACAGTACATGGTCACTGGAACAGTGGTCCCAGGTTATGTTCACGGACGAGTCCAGGTATAGTCTGAACAGTGATTCTCGCCTGGTTTTCATCTGGCGTGAATCAGGAAACAGGTACCAGCCCCTTAATGTCCTTGAAAGGGACCTGTATAGAGGTCGTGGTTTGACGGTGTGTGGTGGGATTATAACTGGTGCACGTACACCCCTGCAGGAACTGTAACAGGTGAGGTGTATCGGGACGTCATTTTCCAGCAGTATGTCCGCCTTTTCAGGGCTGCAGTGGGTTCCACCTTCCTCCTGATGGATGATAACACACGGCCCCACCGAGCTGCCATCGTGGAGGAGTACCTTGAAACAGAAGATATCAGCGAATGCAGTGGCCTGCCTGTTCTCCAGACCTAAACCCCATCGTGCACGTTTGGGATGCTCTCAGTCGACGTATCGCCGCACGTCTTCAAACCCCTGCGACACTTCAAGGGCTCCGACAGGCACTGGTGCAAGAATGGAAGGCTACACCTCAGCAGCTGCTCGATCACCTGATGCAGAGTATGCCAACCCGTTGTGCGGCCTGTGTGCGTGTGCATGGTTGTCATATCCCATACTGATGTCGGGGTACATGCGCAGGAAACTGGCGTTTTGTAGCACATGTGTTTCGGGACGGTTTTCTCAACTTGTCACCAATACCGTGGACTTACAGTTCCGTGTCTTGTGTGTCCCCTATGTGCCTATGCTATTAGCGCCAGTTTTGTGTAGTGCCCCGTTGTGTGGCACCTCATTCTGCAATTATCCTTAATTTGTGAACATGGGTGCTGTTTGAGATAGCGTTATCAGCTTCTGACGGAATTCGAAGTAGGCCTCACTCACTTGAGTCTCTGTTTTGCTGACTTTTAGAATCCAAATTTGTGGAACGTTCAGACGTTTCAGTAGCCCGAGTTGGACTCCACGAGATACGAGGGAATACATACACATCGTCGATTTTCCGATCGATCACGCCTCACCGTCACAAGGAAGGATCGCCGTATTGTGTACGAAACACATCGTAACCTCTTCACACCTGTGCCTGATGTCCAACAACAAGTAATGGACTACCGGCAACATTCTGTGTCGTCCTGTCGTCCTGCTCAGTTCTTCGGAGATTATCAGCAGCTGGACTAGAGAATAACCGTCTCTTGCTTAGGCTGTCGTTAACACCGCAAAAAAGGCTGCATTTGGAGTGGCGCCATGAGTAAGAAGCGTGGAGTGCTGATGAATGGTGTCGCACTATGTCCAGCTATCCAGTTCTCCAGTAAGTCGGATGGCCATCCTCAGTGAGTAAGGCGGTGACCATGGGAAAGGTCCTAGTGTGTCTCGCCTACTTGCCAACCAGGCAGACACCCGCATCCAGTGGGTGGCCAAGTTACAGGCGTCGTCTGCCGCAACCAGCCAATCACATGCAAGCCAAACGCCGATCTGCACTCACCTCGCAATTTTAGTTCATTTTCCGGACAACAACTAAGATAACCACGGCTCTTCAGTCACGGGCGCCATTCACCTCCACGATGTTACGCACCATCAATCAGGTCGCGCCATGTGTGTACGCCGCGACAGTCTTTACGCCATTGCACAACCAAAGAAAGGCAGTTTGTTCCCAGGCGTCAAACCAGTTCACGCCGTGTGCTCTCTGGGCAATTGCGCTGACCGCTGCCACGCTACCTCAATCAGAGTCTCTCCGTGAAGCATTGTGCAGCTCCAGGCCAGATCTCTCAGCGAATGCCTCCTGCATAGCAAGTTGGAGTCGCCAGTGTTCTCGTCATCACCATCAAGATTTGGTCTCCACGGTCGAGCATCCCGGACACAGTATCATGGCTAAGTACTCGTATATTATTTGGTAACCGTGATAGCGTTACGGAGATGTTTAATAAACTCAAGTGGCAGACTCTGCAAGAGAGGCGCTCTGCATCGCGGTGTAGCTTGCTCGCCAGGTTTCGAGAGGGTGCGTTTCTGGATGAGGTATCGAATATATTGCTTCCCCCTACTTATACTTCCCGAGGAGATCACGAATGTAAAATTAGAGAGATTAGAGCGCGCACGGAGACTTTCAGACAGTCGTTCTTCCCGCGAACCATACGCGACTGGAACAGGAAAGGGAGGTAATGACAGTGGCACGTAAAGTGCCCTCCGCCACACACCGTTGGGTGGCTTGCGGAGTATCAATGCAGATGCAGATGCAGATAGTATTTGTATCCTGAGATGGTCATTCTACATCATAGTCCTTCGGACTTAGATCTTCTGGACTTTTCCTTGAACTGTTGATTCACCAAGACAGACTGTCCGCAGCTCGTGGTCTAATCCGCTCAGACGAACATTACCAGACAAAAAAAGAAAAAAAGTGGGTAGCGTTGCTACCTCTGGAACACGGGGTCCCGGGTTCGATTCCTGGCCGGGTTGGGGATTTTATCTGCCTGGGGACTCGGTGTTTGTGTTGCCCCCATCATTTCATCATGATCCTCGTCATTCGTGACAGTGGATAGATTGAACTGTGAAAAAAATTCGACTATGAAAAAATTGGGACTTTGTACGGGCGCTGATGATGGCACAGTTTTGAGCCCCACAAACTAAACATCATCATCACCAAGACAGACTATTAGGAATTGACTTATCTGATGGGAAGAGTTTATTTTCAGCAAGAGTTAATTGTTATTTTCAAGTGTTTAACTCTTCTTTGCATCAAGGAAGTACTATGAATTTTATTTAAGATGATGTTACTGTTATTTAAAGGTCTCGTTGTTTGTCTACTAGGAAGCCTGTGAAAAAATTGGGACCTTGTACGGGCGCTGATGACTGCACAGTTGAGCGCCCCACAAACCAAATATCAACATCATCATCAAGACAGACTATTCCGAACTGATTTATTCGATCGGGAGTGTTTATTTTCAACAAGTGTTAATCGCTATTTTCAAGTGTTTAACTCTTCTTTGTCATCAAGAAAGAACTGTGAAGTTTATTTACGAGGATGTTAGTGTTAATAAAACTATTGTTCCTTGTCTGCCAGAGAGCCTATCCATTCTGGTATGCACCATTATCAGCCATGTCAGGTTCGATTCTTGCGAAGTTTTTGAGAGTGTATAGGACTAGGGGTTATTTTTAGGAAATTTGGTGCGAAATTGTGGTTTAGTGTGTTTCAGTGCACGATGCGCCAGCCTCACAGCAGACGGCGGATGAAACGCTGGCCGGCGCGTTGTGCAGGCGACACAGTTTTGCCACGAGCGTCGGTATGTGTGTACGTACGTGGGAGCCATCAACAGCCAGAACACAGCATTAGCAGAATTACGTAGGCGCGGGCCGCGTGTGGCGCGGTTGCGTTAGCCAACTCATCGAGAACATTCTAGTAAACACGTCGCCGCGTAACCGGCGGATACAGCAGCAGCCTGCACTATTTAAGGGCATCAGAGGTGGGCGTCGGCATTCGGTTCGACCGATTGGGCGTTCGGTCACTCTTACGTCGTCGTCATCAGTGAAGCTGTCTCCGAGGACCGGCCAGCGAAGGGCGTTGCCCGCTGCTGCACCGGCGACTCCCGGCGTCGTCACGAGCCGCAGCATCTGCAGGAGGCGAGCTAGGCCGGGCCTCGTGCTGCTAAACTCCTACTGCCTGCGCAGCCGCTGACCGAGCATGGCGTCGCGTTCCCCGGGCTGCTCGCATCAGAACGTCTCCACCACGACACAAGCGGTGGGGCTGAGCTACTGCAAAATGTATTGGAAGAGCCAACAATAAAGAGGAAGATTGCTCGAAACAGCCACCTTCTCCTTCCCAGCCAGGCCCTACAACCCCGACAACATCACCCATTCCAGTCATCCTATTACAAGAGGCACAGTGGTGTTACTACTGGCGTCATGATGTGGAGACGCAAATGGCATGCCTTCAGGTCATACCTAGTAGCTACTGAAGTGCCGTGAGTATCTTGTGTCCTCATGACTTACCTCTCGTGCAGCAGTGCCGAGGTGGACCGTGTTCATTGATACATGGTAATTCTCTTCATAAACTGTTTCCTTCGTGATGAGGTATTTTATGGCCAACAAGGTCCTTCTACCTCTCTCCGATCATGAATGGGACCAGCTCCGATGTCAACTCCATCCCAGTGTAGTATACAAGATGTCAAGCCCTACTTACAACAGTTGAGAGCCAGCTTATCTCAGGAGAGGATACAACAACTTTGTGACACTCTCCCCAACCGGGTGAGTGCCTGCATCCAGTCCAGAGGAGGTGCAGCGTCATACTGATTAGTGGACTCAGGTTGCCAAGTGCTTTGTAAATTTGACTCGATTCTGTAGTCATTTAAATAACATCACATATCCTCTCAACTCATGGAACTTACATCAAGCTTCCACCTCTTTCCGAGTGCTTCCATTTTTTGTCGCTCACTGTATTTTAGATGCTACAAACAAAAAAGGGAGGAAGGTTTATCTGTTTAGAAAGAGTAATAGGAGGCAGATTTCAGACTACCTAACAGATCAAAACGAAAATTTCTGTTCCGACACTAACAATGTTGAGTGTTTATGGAAAAAGTTCAAGGCAATCGTAAAATGCGTTTTAGACAGGTACGTGCCGAGTAAAACTGTGAGGGACGGGAAAAACCCACCGTGGTACAACAACAAAGTTAGGAAACTACTGTGAAAGCAAAGAGAACGTCACTGCAAAATTAAACGCAGCCAAAACCTCTCAGACAAACAGAAGTTAAACGATGTCAAAGTTAACGTAAGGAGGGCTATGCGTGAAGAGTTCAGTGAATTCGAAAGTAAAATTCTTTGTACCGACTTGACAGAAAATCCTAGGAAGTTCTGGTCTTACGTAAAATCAGTAAGTGGATCGAAACAGCATATCCACACACTCTGGGATGATAATGGCATTGGAACAGAGGATTACACGCTTAAAGCTGAAATACTAAACACCTTTTTCCAAAGCTGTTTCACAGAGCAAGACCGCACTGCATTTCCCTCTCTAAATCCTCGCACGAACGAAAAAATGGCTGACATCGAAATAAGTGTCCAAGGAATAGAAAAGCAACTGAAATCAGTCAACAGAGGAAAGCCCACTGGAACTGACGGGATACCCATACGATTCTACACAGAGTACGCGAAAGAACTTGCCCCCCTTCTAAGAGCCGTGTTCAGCAAGTCTCTAGAGGAACGGAAGGTTCCAAATGACTGGAAAAGAGCACAGGTAGTTTCAGTTTTCGAGAAGGGTCATCGAGCAGACGCGCAAAACTATAGGCCTATATCTCTGACATCGATCTGTTGTAGAATTTTAGAATATGATTTTTGCTCGCGTATCATGTCATTTCTGGAAACCCAGAATCTACTCTGTAGGAATCAACATGGATTCCGGAAACAGCGATCGTGTGAGACCCAACTCACTTTATTTGTTCATGAGACCCAGAAAATATTAGATACAGGCTCCCAGGCAGATGCCATTTTCCTTGACTTCCGGAAGGCATTCGATACAGTTCCGCACTGTAGTCTGATAAACAAAGTAAGAGCCTACGGAATATCAGACCAGCTGTGTGGCTGAAGTGAATAGTTTTTAGCAAACAGAATACAGCATGTTGTTCTCAATGGAGAGACGTCTACAGACGTTGAAGTAACGTCTGGCGTGCCACAGGGGAGTTTTATGGGACCATTGCTTTTCACAATATATATAAATGACCTAGTAGATAGTGTCGGAAGTTCCATGCGGCTTTTCGCGGATGATGCTGTAGTATACAGAGAAGTTGCAGCATTAGAAAATTGCAGCGAAATGCAGGAAGATCTGCAACGGATAGGCACTTGGTGCAGGGAGTGGCAACTGACCCTTAACATAGGCAAATGTAACGTTTTGCGAATACATAGAAAGAAGGGTCCTTTATTGTATGATCATATGATAGCGGAACAAACACTGGTAGGTGTTACTTCTGTAAAATATCTTGGAGTATGCGTACGAAACGATTTCAAGTGGAATTATCATATAAAATTAATTGTTGGTAAGGCGGGTGCCCGGTTGAGATACATTGGGAGAGTCCTTAGAAAATGTAGTCCGTCAACAAAGGAGATGACTTCCAAAACACTCGTTCGACCTATACTTGAGTATTGCTCATCAGTGTGGGATCCGTACCAGGTGGGGTTGGCAGAGGAGATAGAAAAGATCCAAAGAAGAGCAGCGCGTTTCGTCACATGGTTATTTGGTAAGCGTGGTAGCGTTACGGAGATGTTTAGCAAACTCAAGTGGGAGACTCTGCAAGAGGGGCGCTCTGCATCACGGTGTAGCTTGCTGTGCAGGTTTCTAGAGGGTGCGATTCTGGATGAGGTATCGAATATGTTGCTTCCCCCTACTTATAACTCCCGAGGAGATCACGAATGTAAAATTAGAGAGATTCGCGCGCGCACGGAGGCTTTCCGGCAGTCGTTCTTCCCGCGAACCATACACGACTGGAACAGTAAAGGGTGGTAATGACAGTGGCACGTAAAGTGCACACCGTCGGGTGGCTTGCGGAGTATAAATGTAGATGTAGATGAAAGAAGGCAGGGCCTTACGGCGTACCATCTCCGAATACATCATATTCAGTGAACGCCATGTTTCCCGTTTTAGCTATGAAAAAAGATGTCTGGAGGCAAAACACCGTCGAGTTGAAACATCAGGCAAGGAAGCGCTGCGCTGTAGTCTGTGCGGTGGTTCCGTGATGCCGGGGACAGCAGGTAGAAGAGAGCTTTGAACCGCCACTGTGTCGCACCGCCTGTCCTGATTAATCCGCTTCCGCCCTGGCGAAGTGCTGCCCCAGCAGAGCGTCGTGCGTAGGGGGAGAGGTCGGCAGATGCGGGGGCGGCAGGTGCACGCAGCCACGGGACAGTCTTCGCCGCCCCCGCCATCCCCGCCGCCCACGCTACTCGCGCCACCCACGCACCGCCCCCGACAAACAGCTGGGCGGCCGCTTATGTCCGCCTCAATAATGGACGCAGCTAGGGTTTTCCACCCCATCGAGCACAGAACGGCGATCAACAGCTTTTGTCTCCGCTCAGCTGCAGAGTACCTGAACGCGAAGAGATTTGCTTCAGAAATTAACACGAATTTGTTGTGCGGAACAGGTCTTGCTAGCCATCAGATTTTATGCGTTAACGAGTGTATTCACATTACATACATTCTGCATAGGTAGCTACCTCCGACAAGTACTTAATGCTTCGAAACCAGCTCAACCAATCCACATATTCACATTGCAGTGACGGGGATTCCCAGGAGAACCAAGCGAGGTGGCGCAGTGGTTAGCACACTGGACTCGCATTCGGGAGGACGACGGTTCAATCCCGCGTCCGGCCATCCTGATTTAGGTTTACCGTGATTTCCCTAAATCGCTCCAGACAAATCCCGGGATGGTTCCTCTGAACGGGCACGGCCGACTTCCTTTCCCATCCTTCCCTAATCAGATGAGACCGATGGCCTCGCTGTTTGGTCTCTTCCCCCAAACAACCCAACCCAATCCCAGGAGAGAAGTTTCTTTCTAAAGACAGTCACACTGTACTCACAAAAACAATGGCGGAAGATGATTGACTATTGTTGTTTAATTGGCAGGGGACGGTGGGGCCACAAGAGAAGAAAGATAAATCGTTCGTTGTCAATTGATTATACAGGCAGAAGAAAAAGTGAGAAATTAGGTGCTGAGAAGATAGGGACAGAGAGAGAGAAATTTTAAAGCTAATCAGGAAGAGGAAGCACAGCTAACTTGGACCCTGGATGAGAAGAGACTCTTTATTAATCCATGCTCGGATTGGAACGTTGAATAGAAGAAGAAGAAGAAGCAGATACCAGATAGTGGACAGCATAAGGATAGGAAACAATTAGGAGGAAAAGAAGGTAGCAAATGGCAGGACTGCACGGAGAGTTACATGTGAAGGCCAGCCCTCAGGCAGGATACCGACGAGGATGGAAGAAAATCGACGTGTTCTGTAAGGCGATGGTTGTAGTGGCTATAATCAAAAGGGTCTAACAGGAAATAAGGTAATGAAGTGCGACTAATTATCAATATTTTAACACAGATGGAATGCCGCTGACAGGCAATTTTGGGGAAACGTGGAAAACACATTTTCGTAGCGGGAAATGCAAATCATCTGGTGTAATTACAGTTTTAACAAGCTTTCGTTTAGAACGAGAGACATCTCAGAGATTGTTGTTCAAATGTTCAAATGTGTGTGAAATCTTACGGGACCAACTGCTAAGGTCATCAGTTCCTAAGCTTACACACTACTTATCCTAAATTATCCTAAGGACAAACACACACACCCATGCCCGAGGAAGGACTCGAACCTCCGCCGGGACCAGCCTTACAGTCCATGACTGCAGCGCCTTAGACCGCTCAGCTAATCCCGCGCGGCAGAGATTATTGTGCTGGGTATTGTTGACGATGGGAGTATATTGCATCTGTGACGGACTTTTTGGTATTTGCTAAGAACATCAAATCGACGTTCTGATCTGGACATTTTTAGTGGACAGGGATGTATGGAACTTCCTTTCTGGACACTTTGTCGGACATTTTTGTTGTGGGCAGGTTATTTCAAACCAGTACAAGACGACTAATCTTTACATTGATACCGATATTGAATAAACAGTTGCTCAAGGAAGTGGTAAAAACTTGCCTTGGTCCGAAATTTTATCTGAAAGCTGGAAAGTTGGATTAAAGCGTATGGCTCGCTCAGAAAATGCCAGTGTCATAATGATTAAAATTCTTCTGGCTGTAGTACAGCGTCATTGTATAAAATACTTTAAAACAGTATTTGTTTATGTGGATGTTGTTCGGAAAATTAGGTAAAACTGCGAGGCGAGTGCGGATCGGTAATTGGCCTGCATGCACTTGGCTGGTTGCGGTAGACGACGCCTGGGTGCGGGTGTATGTCTGGTTGGCAAGTAGCCGAGACACAGTAGGACCTTTCCCAAGTTCTCCGCAATACTCAAACTCTAAATGGACGTTTCGACCTCATTGCAACTGCCTTCCTCAGGGCAAGCCAGGATTTTGCAGCAGTAAAGGTGTCCCTATTTATTGCAGACAATCGGAAGCAATATTTCACAGTTGTACGACTTTATTGGCCCTAGAATACAATAAGATAGTCATGAAACAAGGGAGAGAATAGGGAGGTGGACATTCGTTGACTATCCGTCTTTTCCATTACTGAGCTGCGCACATAGCGTCCATGTTCTGCTACTCATGTGCCTTTCACTGCATCCTCGACGAAACCTACTGTATGTAAATTGAAGGTGGGGGCGGGGGCGGATAGGAAAAGAAAGGGATTACTGATGTCAGCTTCATCAGAACATTACGCGGAATCAGTGACGACGATTGAAAATATGTACTGCACCGGAATTCAAACCCGGATGCTCCTGCTTACTAGGAAAGTGCATTAACCGCTGCGTCATCCCGGACGCAGTGTTACCGCAACTGAGCGGACTATCTCGACACGCCTCACGGCCGATCCACGCTTCCATGAGCGCCACCTATCCACAATCTCTGTCCACGTTCTCCATGCTCGCTACTCTGAGATTCCCACAGTAGGTCGGACGTACTTGTGCATCCGCACTGAAGAAGGCGAATCCATTGCCATCTAAGCAAATCAATTACATGAATGCATGGTGTCTGTTCTTTCAGACATGTCCAGAAGAACAGACCACTAAGCGCAGTGCCATCCTCAGCCCACAGGCGTCACTGGATGCGGATATGAATGGACATGTGGTGAGTATACGGCTCTCCCAGCCAGTTGTACGCACTGATACAACTGAAACCTGTAATGATGTGAATCCTGTGGCTTCTGCAGAGAATTGGTTTGGAATCCTATTGGCGGAGGACGTTGCTAATCATTTCCATATCCAGGCATTTAGTACACTTTATGCCAATTTGATATTTGTTACACGCCACCTTCATCACGTTACAGTTTTAATGGTCAGCGGTGTGCAGTCAAGAGATTCAATTCTGTTCAATTACTACGGTTTTACTATTATTTTATATTTTCTCCCCTGATGACACTGTGGCAAAAAGGTGAAGCATCTAGTAGACATGGTCGAATGCAGAACGTAAAAATAGTCGTGGAAAATAGATATCGAAATGTAACCTACAAAAAACTGAGGATATTCGAAATATAACCTACAAACAACTGAGGATATTAATCGCAAGTGATGCTCTGAGATGAAGAGGTTCGTACAGGAGAGCAATTCGTGGCGGTCCGCATCAAAACAGTCTGATAACAAAGGAAAAAAAAGGGCTCCTTATGGTAAATGTCTCTGACAGTCAATCATAGCCCAGTCGCCTAACCTCCTCGTCCCGCCACTGCTGTTGGTGCTCTAAGCAGAAAGTTATTCTCAATAACTGTCGTTGCTGCGTAACTTTTACGGATCAGAACAGAATAGAGTACCATCTGAACATGATCTAAATCCAACTCCCTAATCTCGAAGACTTTAGAATGCTAATACTATTGTACTGTCATACTGTGACAATTGCACCTATCCTTCCCGTCAATTCGAGTTAGAGCGTCTTTACACGTAGGGACTTCAGGAACTAAGTTACACACATCTTCCCACGCTAAGACCATTGCCCAACAAGAGTGTCGCATTGTCAGAAGAGAGTGCACGTCCAGGGTTTCGTGCAGACACAGGTCCACTACGGCACGGATGACAGGTGCATCACAACGTGGCAACGAATTAGCGTGGCAACTGGAAACGCGCTCGAAAGATGAAGTACGCGGGACAGTATGATGCCTGTGGGTAAAACGTCTAAATTGATCACGGATTCTCTGTACACTTGTGGCGATGTTTGTACCAACTGCAACCTCGCGTTCACCCACAGTGAAATGTGCGGTATCGGCCGCTATCGGGTTGGCCGCACTTTCAAATACGCGCACCGCCAGTTACGTCACCACGTTTACCAGAACCCCACCGTGCCACGAGGGCGCTGCCACGAGCGATGACGTCACACAAACGAGATGCAAGCATCCCCTCTCTGGAGCTCCAGAGGCGGGTGTGCTGAAGTTCGAACAATCATGTACTGACCCCATTTCGTGAGTTTGCCAACCGAATAGCATTAACAGACTTTCATAGTGGTCAAGGGTTGTGATATACTGAATGGACATTATATGGAAGAGTGACAGATTCATAAATTTTGTGTATATGTGTGTAAACTATGTGATCAAAAATATCCGGACACCCCCGAAAACATACCTTTCTCGTATTAGATGCATTGTGCTGCCATCTACTGGCAAGTATTCCATATCAGCGATCTCAGTAGTCATTAGGCATCGTGAGACTGCAGAATGCGGAGCTCCGCGGAATTCACAGACTTTGAACGTTGTCAGGTGATTGGGTGTCACTTGTGTCATACATCTCTACGCGAGATTTCCACACTCCTAAACATCCCTAGGTCTATTGTTTCCAATGTGATAATGAAGTGGGAACCTGAAGGGACACGTACAGCACAAAAGCGTACAGGCCGACCTTGTCTGTTGACTGAGACCGCCGACAGTTGAAGAGGGTCGTAATGTGGCAACAGGCAGAAATCTATCCAGACCATCGCACAGGAATTCCAAACTGCATCAGGGTCCACTGGAAGTACTATGACAATTAGGCGGTAGGTGATAAAACTTGGATTTCGTGGTCGGGCGGCTGCTCACAAGCCACACAACACGCCGGTAAATGCCAAACGACGCCTCGCTTGGTGTAAGGACCGTAAACATTGGACGATTGAACAGTGGAAAAACGTTGTGTGGAGTGACGAATCACCGTACACAATGTGGCGATCCGATGGCAGGCTGTGGGTATGGCGAATACCTGGTGAACATCATCTACCAGCTTGTGTAATGCCAAAAGTAAAATTCGGAGACGGTGGTGTTATAGTGTGTTCGTGTTTTTCATGCAGGGGGCTTGGAAACCTTGTTGTTTTGCGTGGCACTATCACAGCACAGGAATACATTGATGTTTTAAGCACCTTCTTGCTCCCCACTGTTGAAGAGCAATTCGGGGATTGCGATTGCATCTTTCAACACGTCGAGCACCTGTTCATAATGCACGGCCTGTGGCTGAATGGTTACGCGACAATAACATCCATATTATGGGCTGACCTGCCCAGAGTCCTGACCTGAATCCTATAGAACACCTTTTGGATGTTTTGGAACGCCGACTTCGTGCCAGGCCTCACCGACCGACATCGATACCTCTCCTCAGCGCAGCACTCCGTAAAGAATGGGCTGCCTTTGCCCAAGAAACCTTCCAACACCTGACTGAACGTATGCCTGCGACAGTGGAAGCTATCATCAAGGTGATGGCTGAGCCAACGCCATACTGGATTCCATCATTACCGATGTAGGGCGCCACGACCTTGTAACTTATTTTCTGACAGTTGTTCGGACACTTTTGATCACATAGAGTATTCCTACGTTCAAATCTACTGTTAGAAAATGACGCTGCCACTACAGCAACGAAGTTATATATTATTTTTACTATCTGATATTAGATGTAGAATAAACTAATATCTGAATTCTCTGTTATTGAACAGCTGTATCCATTAAAGAAACACACAGTGTGCAAGGAAGCTATAACAAAATGTTGCAAACAAGTTGAACGTGATCCGAAAGGCTATGTCTTGCACCGTACGATTTCCATCTTTTCCGGAAGCTGAAAAACACCTGCGGAGAAACAGATCGTACAACGATGAGGATGCTCATACAGCACTTCTGCAACGGCTCCTTGACCAAGGCGTGAATTTCTGCTGTCGAGGAAGTGAAGGAATGAAACTTCATGGCAGATTAAAACTGTGTGCCGGACCGAGACTCGAACTCGGGACCACTGCCTTTCGCAGGCAGTGCTCTACCAAATGAGTTACCCAAGCACGACTCACGACCCGTCGTCTCAGCTTTAATTCCGCCAGTAACTCGTCTCCTAGCTGTGAGGGCGTGTCTTGAGTCGTGCTTGGGTAACTCAGTTGTTAGAGCACTTGCCCGCGAAAGCAAAGGTCCTGAATTCGAGTCTCGGCCCCGCAATCACTTTTAATCCGCCACGAACTTTCATATAGGCGCACACTCCGCTGCAGAGTGAAAATCTCATTCAAGTGAAGGAATGTTAGGATGTTCCTATCCTAGTTTACAGAGAGTTGATGATTATATTGAAAAATAGTTTAATGTAAATGTGTCACTTTGGAGTATAGTGCAGCATTCAACAAAAGTCACGTAGTCAGCTATAACAGTGAGCCACTTAGTTTTTGAAATTCTCTTGTATCATAGGACAGCATGAGATCTCGCTCTTAAGTTTGCCGTGGGTACCTACGCACACTACACCAGAAAAGCTTCTACATAGTTCTCAGGCACCATCGCAACACGAAAACGTCTGCAAAATTCCGTCTCTGGCTTTATCCACTTACATTCCATGATCTCAGGTTTAACTCTAGAGTGGTGTTCTGTGACTGTTTCTGTCACACGGAATTACAAACTGTTTGCTATAATCGATTGTGAAACATCCCCTAGGCTGTGCCAGAGCCATGTCTCCGCAATATCCTTTCTTCCAGGAGTGCTAGTTCTGCAAGGTTCGCAGGAGAGCTTCTGTAAAGTTTGGAAGGTAGGAGACGAGATACTGGCAGAAGTAAAGCTGTGAGGACCGGGCGTGAGTCGTGCTTCGGTAGCTCAGATGGTAGAGCACTTGCCCGCGAAAGGCAAAGGTCCCGATTTCGAGTCTCGGTCCGGCACACAGTTTTAATCTGCCAGGAAGTTTCATGTCAGCGCACTCTCCGCTGCAGAGCGAAAATCTCATTCTGGAAACATCCCCGAGGCTCTGGCTAAGCCATGTCTCTGCAGTATCCCTTCTTCCAGGAGTGCTAGTTCTGCAAGGTTCGCAGGAGATCTTCTGTGAAGTCTGGAAGGTAGGAGGCGAGATACTGGCAGAAGTAAAGCTGTGAGGAAGGTGCGTCAGTCGTGCTTGGGTAGCACAGATGGTAGAGCACTTGTCCGCGAAAGGCAAAGGTCCCGAGTTCGAGTCTCGGTCCGGCACACAGTTTTAATCTGCCAGGAAGTTTCATATCAGCGCACAATCCACTGCAGGGCGAAAATTTCATTATGGCTCTACATTGTCTGCTACCTAGGAGAATGTAGCTCAAAGCAGCATACGTACTCTGTACTCTGCATATCAGCCGCTCCTTTCCGTCTTCCGACAGTGACTTGAGTCTTTGAGACCGTGTGTTCGGCGAGTTGTGACACAAACCTCCGCATCTGCGCATGTTACCAGTTGTCGCAAACATGACTGCATTTTTCACGTGCATTGAACGGAGCGATCGAGTGAAACGGATACCACGAGTCCTATGGCGGACAACAGAGTGCCGAGGTGGGCACAGTCAATAGCGCCATTGCTGGCAGTTCGATTTCTATTACGCGAATTGTGACGAGGTGAGCCGCTTCTTTCCGACCCGCGCGCCTGATTCGCTGTGTTATCGACAGAATGACATTACGGCCGCGTGATAGCGCGGCTGCGGTTACAATGGCGTCATCCCCGCGGGCTTTAATGGCCGGCCGGCTCGGCGCGCCGTTATTGGGGCTACATGTAATAGCGATTGCGCCAGCGCGGCGCGGCCCGGCGCGCCAGCATACATCTCGGTGATAGATGATGGTGCCCGGGCAGCGGTGTGTTTCCTGACGGCCGCGCCTGTTCGACATATTCAGACCTGCTGCAGCCTCTGCCGCCGACACAGCGGCCGACTGCATTCCCGCGCTGAATGGATGAGTTCCCCTTGTGGCGGCACTTCGGAGCGTATCCATTAGCATATTGTGGAGCACCGAAAGCGCCATACGTTTCACATCCGTCCACTGGATTATCACGGCAAACCTTGGCGCCGAGCAAATGGAATTGGTTACACTTACGCTTAGCATTTACTTTTAACTTATACACTCCTGGAAATGGAAAAAAGAACACATTGACACCGGTGTGTCAGACCCACCATACTTGCTCCGGACACTGCGAGAGGGCTGTACAAGCAATGATCACATGCACGGCACAGCGGACACACCAGGAACCGCGGTGTTGGCCGTCGAATGGCGCTAGCTGCGCAGCATTTGTGCACCGCCGCCGTCAGTGTCAGCCAGTTTGCCGTGGCATACGGAGCTCCATCGCAGTCTTTAACACTGGTAGCATGCCGCGACAGCGTGGACGTGAACCGTATGTGCAGTTGACGGACTTTGAGCGAGGGCGTATAGTGGGCATGCGGGAGGCCGGGTGGACGTACCGCCGAATTGCTCAACACGTGGGGCGTGAGGTCTCCACAGTACATCGATGTTGTCGCCAGTGGTCGGCGGAAGGTGCACGTGCCCGTCGACCTGGGACCGGACCGCAGCGACGCACGGATGCACGCCAAGACCGTAGTATCCTACGCAGTGCCGTAGGGGACCGCACCGCCACTTCCCAGCAAATTAGGGACACTGTTGCTCCTGGGGTATCGGCGAGGACCATTCGCAACCGTCTCCATGAAGCTGGGCTACGGTCCCGCACACCGTTAGGCCGTCTTCCGCTCACGCCCCAACATCGTGCAGCCCGCCTCCAGTGGTGTCGCGACAGGCGTGAATGGAGGGACGAATGGAGACGTGTCGTCTTCAGCGATGAGAGTCGCTTCTGCCTTGGTGCCAATGATGGTCGTTTGCGTGTTTGGCGCCGTGCAGGTGAGCGCCACAATCAGGACTGCATACGACCGAGGCACACAGGGCCAACACCCGGCATCATGGTGTGGGGAGCGATCTCCTACACTGGCCGTACACCACTGGTGATCGTCGAGGGGACACTGAATAGTGCACGGTACATCCAAACCGTCATCGAACCCATCGTTCTACCATTCCTAGACCGGCAAGGGAACTTGCTGTTCCAACAGGACAATGCACGTCCGCATGTATCCCGTGCCACCCAACGTGCTCTAGAAGGTGTAAGTCAACTACCCTGGCCAGCAAGATCTCCGGATCTGTCCCCCATTGAGCATGTTTGGGACTGGATGAAGCGTCGTCTCACGCGGTCTGCACGTCCAGCACGAACGCCGGTCCAACTGAGGCGCCAGGTGGAAATGGCATGGCAAGCCGTTCCACAGGACTACATCCAGCATCTCTACGATCGTCTCCATGGGAGAATAGCAGCCTGCATTGCTGCGAAAGGTGGATACACACTGTACTAGTGCCGACATTGTGCATGCTCTGTTGCCTGTGTCTATGTGCCTGTAGTTCTGTCAGTGTGATCATGTGATGTATCTGACCCCAGGAATGTGTCAATGAAGTTTCCCCTTCCTGGGACAATGAATTCACGGTGTTCTTATTTCAATTTCCAGGAGTGTATTACGAGATACTCTCTTTCAAACACTGAAGGTGGCAGGGAGAAAATACAGGGAGCGAAAGGCTGTTTACAATTTGTAACTAAACCAGATGGCAGTTGTAAGAGTCGAGAGGCATGAAAGGGAAGCAGTGGTTGGGAGCCGTGCGGCGTGGCCGAGCGGTTCTAGGCGCTACAGTCTGAAACCGCGCGACCGCTACGGTCGCAGGTTTGAGTCCTGCCTCGGGCATGGATGTGTGTGATGTCCTTAGGTTAGTTAGGTTTAAGCAGTTCTAAGTTATAGGGGACTGATGACCTCAGAAGTTAAGTCCCATAGTGCTCAGAGCCATTTGAACCATTTTTTGAGTGGTTGGGAAGGGAGTGAGACAGCGTTGTAGCGTATCCCCGATGTTATTCAATCTGTATATTGAGCAAGCAGTAAAGGAAACAAAAGAAAAATTCGGAGTAGGAATTAAAATCCATGGAGAAGAAATAAGAACTTTGCGGTTCGCCGATGACATTGTAATTCTGTCAGAGACAGCAAAGGACCTGGAAGAGCAGCTGAATGTAATGAACAGGGTCTTGAAAGGAGGATATAAGATGAACATGAAGAAAACCAAAACGAGGATAATGGAATGTAGTCGAATTAAATCTGGTGATGCTGAGGGAATTAGATTAGTAAATGAGACGCTTAAAGTCGTTAATGAATTTTGCTATATGGGGAGCAAAGTAACTGATGATGGTCGAAGTAGAGAGGATATAAAATGTTGACTGGCTATGGCAAGGAAGGCGTTTCCGAAGAAGAGAAATTTGTTAACATCGAGTATAGAATTAAGTGTCAGGAAGTCTTTTCTGAAAGTATATGTATGAACTGTAGCCATGTATGGAAGTGAAACATGGACGATAAATAGTTTGGACACGAAGACAATAGGAGCTTCCGAAATGTGGTGCTACAGAAGGTTGCTGAAGATTAGATGGGTAGATCACATAACTAATGAGGAGGTATTGAATAGAATTGGGGAGCAAAGTAGTTTGTGGCACAACTTGACTAGAAGAAGGGATCGGTTGGTAGTACATATTCTGAGGCATCAAGGGATCACCAATTTATTATTGGATGGCAGCGCGGAGGGTAAAAATGGTAGAGGGAGACCAAGAGATGAATACACTAGGCAGATTCAGAAGGATGTAGGTTGCATTAGGTACTGGGAGATGAAGAATCTTGCACAGGATAGAGTAGCATGGAGAGTTGCATCAATCCAGTCTCAGGACTGAAGACCACAACAACAGCAACAACAATATATTCCGAGTTCTGAAATAATAATCTTCTTGGTAGCGAGAGAATTCACAAAATGATGTACGTCAGCCATTGCAGTTGGGGATAGTTTAACTGAAATCAGATTTTCTATTGAGCGAGAACTTCAGCTTTTCTGTAACTCAATACCATGCAAAGATTCACCGTATGAGCATTCAGAGGTAAGCGTTGTTACGACACAGAGTATAAAATGGGAGGAAATTAAAGTATTTCTTAAGTTCACTCTAGTACAGCCATAGGCGACATCAAGCAGAGATGGCGACATAGCTACCCAGCGAAAGAAACAATTAACACTGTAAGTATGTCACATATATGAGCTTATGTAGCGACACTGACACCATCCACCAAGCACACTTGACTCATTCAGTAAAATTTCAACCGAGAGAGAGAGAGATACTCATTAGATCTTGTTATATGAAGGAATAAGCTTTACCTTGGTACAATAACACCTTTTAGGGACTTGACGCTACAGTACTGTAAGCAAACATATCGGAATGGAGACCCATGACAACTGGCAAGGAAGCAGGCCAACCCGAACTGAATCAGTTCATGGATCCAGGCCAGAGATGGTGTAACATCAGACTGGTAAGTGGCTCATACTGCCAAGTTCTTTGTACAAAATGGTACAAATGGCTCTGAGCGCTATGGAATTTAACTTCTGAGGTCATCAGTCCCCTAGAATTTAAAACTACTTAAACCTAACTAACCTAAGGACATCACACACATCCATGCCCCAGGCAGGATTCGAACCTGCGACCGTAGCGGTCGCTCGGTATCAGACTGTAGCACCTAGAACCGCTCCTCGGCCAATCCGGACGGCGTTATTTGTACATTTGACTAAAAAACGTATTTGTTACAGTGAAAACCCGTTTTTAGTTAGAACGCATTCTTACTAGTTAAAACTAGTTTATACTGAGCCACATCGTCAAAACGCGTTTTGCCTAGTTAAAAACTTCAGTTCCGTTTACCGAGAGAATTGCATCTGGCTGATCGATCTCTCAGACGGTGGTGTGGTCGTATGACTGACGACATCACACATACGGTATGTGTTTTTGTGTGAAGGTGGTATGTGAGGCTAAGGGGTTCCCGTCACAGCAGGTGGTAAGGGCGAGGAGACATTCAAAGTCTGCCTAAACAACAAATGGACATCGTTCCCGATGGTGAGCATTCTTGAATTTAATGAACTTTTTTCTTCTTAGGCATAACAACACATACTGGTTCCTTGACTTCACAGTCCTCCAGATGCCTTTTTAAGTACTTTTCTTCTGAAAAGGTGTTTAGACACTTGAAGCAAATGTGTTTTTTTATGTTCGTGTTTCGACATATGGCTATAAAGGAGGCGGGACATATCTTTGATCCATACATAATGCTGACTGTCACCTTCAGAGAAGAGCCGCAGGTTTACATGAAGATCACGCTCACCCGCATATTTCGAAAAATGGAGTGGTCCAACTATAGTTTGCTTGTCCTGCTCATCTGGCGTGTTTTTCTGCTTCTTCTTCAAGCCATAAACATGAACCGATATTCCAGGATTTTTGTGCCTCAAAGTTTGGTATGTCCTGAATCTTTACAGGTTACTCAATACATCAAAGTTATAACACCCACGAATGTTGAGACCTATTCCGTACCGAGATGTGCGCTGCGGATCTTCTGTGTAATTACTTTTGCGAGCCAGGTGAGTGAGTGAGTCAACTCGCAGCAGAGTACTGCATTACATTTACTGGCTGTTGTGTACACAGTTCCGTGTACTCTGCGCGTACACAACTTTCCCACTAGAGCGCGCCCCACTAAGCACAACAGCATAGGCGCAGCGCTCGTCCGTCTCCGCACTACGAGATGGCGCTGCCTTAGAGACGGACCAAATTCTGCTTCCGCCGATCCGCGTATTAATATGTAACACAGCCAATGAGAATGCTGCTAACGTAGAACCTTTTCTCCTCGCGGATCACACTCGCGCAGTGATACTTGAACACATGAGGTTTATAACGAGTGTACAGACCTCCGATTAGCCAGTATGCATTTGTCTGCATTAGTCTATAGTCAAGTTTGAGTCTGTGCCTAATAAGATTATCATATTCCTGTACATAGCCATGAAGAGAAATGTATAGGCACTTTGTCAAGTATCAGAGATATGTGAGAATGAGATTAACGTACCAAGACCAAAGGAACTTCAGACTGTCAATTGTAAATAGCATCCAGAATCAAGTTATGTAAGGTTTATGCTTGTTGTTATTTTAATAAATGTGTGTGAAAAATTAATCAAGTTCTGTTTAAAGTTGGTC
Source organism: Schistocerca serialis cubense (assembly GCF_023864345.2). NCBI lineage: Eukaryota > Metazoa > Arthropoda > Insecta > Orthoptera > Acrididae > Schistocerca > Schistocerca serialis. Next base: position 1,242,872,032 of record NC_064638.1, read on the forward strand.
ACCGTCAATCTGCTACTCTAAGTGTGCCAGTGGCATTTCTATCGTCTGACCTAACGGCAGAAGATAAACACGCCACAATAAGACCACGAGACATATTGCTGACACTCACCTACTTTGTTAGAGAGACAAGTCAAGTAATCTGATGGTGTGTGTACCGAAGGTCTTACAGTACACACACCACACTGGCATTATATCTTGGATCATCTACGGTCTTCAGGAGCTCTGCCTCCAGCAATAGGAGGCATTCTTGTAGAAACCTGACTGGGTCACGATATCCCCAGCCGGATTCTCAATTCTAAAAAATGAGATACACCCCTCAGAGGCCCTAGCAACCGCCGAGTATTCTAGAGGGGTCATTATGCCGTTAACCTGATGTCCTTCACTATTAGGATGGGATAGATCTTTACCGCTAGCTACAGGATCATTATCATTAATACTACAGCTAGGTGACGACTGTGTCCATCCGGTGCATGAGGGCGTTGGGGAGGAAGCGCCTTCGGCTGGGAGTGGTATGCGCCAAGGCACACATACCTTTTGTTGCCGGCGAGGGCGAGCACCTGGAGCATGAGTAGTAGGAGGTGGTGGCAGTGACCTCCTGTGGAGCACCCAGGCTGCGGCGAGGGCACTCTTTGATGCTACTGCGTACTGAAGCCTACACCATCTCCAGCCTGGGGGTGGGAGTTCGTTGCTCTGACTGAACCATCCATGGATGCCAGAGGGTTTTCGGTGCTTCGGGGGCAGGCACTGCAGCAGCCGCGGCCGCCTCACCTGTGGCAACCTGCGCTTTGCACAGTGGTGCACACTGCTCGGGTACGTGTTGGATACCTGCCTCCACAACCACCGCTCTAGGTGTACATGCCACAGCAAGCTGTCTTCATGGCGGTGTTGGTGTCTCCTCTGTAACATACAAATAATGGGGAAAAAATTAAGCAGAATGCTCAAGATTTTTTTAAATATATGCTGTAAACAAACAAGGACAACTAAGTGAATCACCATCCTGAATAATAATTATATGCTGTAATGATGACGGTCACATTATAACCACCTTTTACACTCTGGGCCCCAGGATTGAGCAGTTCCGTCGATATTTCTGTTAGTTGTGCCACCCAGTCAAATATCTCTATCTCCAGAAGGGAGAGATCGCACTGCCTTTCAGCAGCCACCATCACACACTCCCACTGAAGAATTTCACCCTCACTGGAATTATTGTTGTTGTGGAGCCATCGATCCATCTCACAGAAGTCGCCTGCAACAGGATACTGATTATTAGAAATAATAACAAACAATTTCTACTGAATTCGACTACAGTGAGATATTGATTATACATAACTATGAAAAACTTAAATAAATAAATACAAAGTTCATACCATACGGAATTGATGACTCCTGGTCATCATTCTCGATGCAGACCCTAACTAGAATCTAATTTTCCTCTTGATTAGTATCAACATCTACAACAACGAATAATACACTCCTGGAAATTGAAATAAGAACACCGTGAATTCATTGTCCCAGGAAGGGGAAACTTTATTGACACATTCCTGGGGTCAGATACATCACATGATCACACTGACAGAACCACAGGCACATAGACACAGGCAACAGAGCATGCACAATGTCGGCACTAGTACAGTGTATATCCACCTTTCGCAGCAATGCAGGCTGCTATTCTCCCATGGAGACGATCGTAGAGATGCTGGATGTAGTCCTATGGAACGGCTTGCCATGCCATTTCCACCTGGCGCCTCAGTTGGACCAGCGTTCGTGCTGGACGTGCAGACCGCGTGAGACGACGCTTCATCCAGTCCCAAACGTGCTCAATGGGGGACAGATCCGGAGATCTTGCTGGCCAGGGTAGTTGACTTACACCTTCTAGAGCACGTTGGGTGGCACGGGATACATGCGGACGTGCATTGTCCTGTTGGAACAGCAAGTTCCCTTGCCGGTCTAGGATTGGTAGAACGATGGGTTCGATGACGGTTTGGATGTACCGTGCACTATTCAGTGTCCCCTCGACGATCACCAGTGGGGTACGGCCGGTGTAGGAGATCGCTCCCCACACCATGATGCTGGGTGTTGGCCCTGTGTGCCTCGGTCGTATGCAGTCCTGATTGTGGCGCTCACCTGCACGGCGCCAAACACGCATACGACCATCATTGGCACCAAGGCAGAAGCGACTCTCATCGCTGAAGACGACACGTCTCCATTCGTCCCTCCATTCACGCCTGTCGCGACACCACTGGAGGCGGGCTGCACGATGTTGGGGCGTGAGCGGAAGACGGCCTAACGGTGTGCGAGACCGTAGCCCAGCTTCATGGAGACGGTTGCGAATGGTCCTCGCCGATACCCCAGGAGCAACAGTGTCCCTAATTTGCTGGGAAGTGGCGGTGCGGTCCCCTACGGCACAGCGTAGGATCCTACGGTCTTGGCGTGCATCCGTGCGTCGCTGCGGTCCGGTCCCTGGTCGACGGGCACGTGCACCTTCCGCCGACCACTGGCGACAACATCGATGTACTGTGGAGACCTCACGCCCCACGTGTTGAGCAATTCGGCGGTACGTCCACCCGGCCTCCCGCATGCCCACTATACGCCCTCGCTCAAAGTCCGTCAACTGCACATACGGTTCACGTCCACGCTGTCGCGGCATGCTACCAGTGTTAAAGACTGCGATGGAGCTCCGTATGCCACGGCAAACTGGCTGACACTGACGGCGGCGGTGCACAAATGCTGCGCAGCTAGCGCCATTCGACGGCCAACACCGCGGTTCCTGGTGTGTCCGCTGTGCCGTGCGTGTGATCATTGCTTGAACAGCCCTCTCACAGTGTCCGGAGCAAGTATGGTGGGTCTGACACACCGGTGTCAATGTGTTCTTTTTTCCATTTCCAGGAGTGTATATACCTCAAATAATTGTATATGATGAAAAAAAGTCTAACGGCTATATATTACAGCTGTACTTACTTTCTTGCTGCATTCCAGACTCTGCAGCAGCTCAATGTCCATCAGTTGCTGTTCTAATGCTGCAACAGGGTGATCGAAAGTTTTATAAACACTTGTTATGATCTGAATACATCAAGAGATGTTTCCTGTACATGTAAACCATCACACAGGAATTGGAGATATACGTACATGATAGAATCACAAGTTCTTCCACTTGATGGGGACTTTCAGCATCTAGCTGCTGCTGCTTTAATGCCAGAACAACAATAGAAATATTATAAGCACTTGTTACGATTTGAACACTTTTAAGAAATGCCTTCTGAAAATATAACTATCACACACAGAATTTTGAGATGTACTTACATGATGGTGGCACAACCTCTTCCGCTTGTTGGAGACTTTCAGCTTCCAGCTGGCGTTCTAGTTCCCTCAACGTTTCGGGAATGAGTGCTGTAGTAGTAAGAAAATAAGAACTTTTATAACCACTTGTTACGAAAATGTATCACAATATCGAAAAATTTGAATACTTAGCAGCAAAAATTAACAATGTTGCAATTTGAGCTTACAATTTTTTTTATAAACAATTACATGGCAGTTGACCCAAGTTAGGCCACTTCGCACCACCAATACTGCTGGAATCACTGCTGGTGGACCGTTTCATAAGGAAGGAATCACACTGACACGACTACGCACTGTGAAAGACTGATGATGATTGGAGTGACAGTTGGGATTTATATAGCTTCACACTCCAGACCAATAGGAATTCAGAGTACCATACCAGCAAGTTATAACTTGACTTCTTTTCTTTTCAAGCAGGCTTGGTGCTGCTGTTTTAGGGAAATATCACATCTGTGGGGGTAGGGCAAAAAAAGGAAATGAGATAAACGTCCTTTGTTTGCTGGCAAGTGGCTGGAATATTGGACAGGGCTGCTAGCTTTAGAGAAACACTGTTGTTCATTCTGAAGGAAAAAGCTTGATATTTCTGACGCCAGCTGCACCTTTAGAAATGCATGTTGTTAGTAGTCAGGGTATAGCCACGGGGTGAGGACGCTAACCTCGCTTTCTTTTTCTTCTTCAAGCTGGCCTGCTGCAGGCAGCTGCTGTGGGAGACAAAACATTCTGTGAAACAAGAAGAGGCGCCTTTCTGAAAACATCCTTTATTTGCCAGCAAGTGGATGGAAAATTGTTCACATCTGCTATCTTTAGAAAAACACCCTTTTTTCATTCTGAGACAGATTGATCGCCTGGCACACACAATGCCAGATACATCCCTTGAAATACATGATGCTGTTTTCCTTAGGACAGAACTGTGGGGAAAGACACTAAGCCGGCTGGAGTAGGCGTGCGGTTCTAGGCGCTACAGTCTGGAACAGAGCGACCGCTACGGCCGCAGGTTCGAATCCTGCCTCGGGCATGGATATGTGTTATGTCCTTAGGTTTAATTAGTTCTAAGTTCTAGGCGACTGATGAGCTCAGAAGTTAAGTCGTATAGTGCTCAGAGCCATTTGAACCATTTGAAAGACACTAACCTTCGAAAACAAATCTATTGATAGTGGTAATGACCAACAAACGACGCCTTCAGAATGCCATTGTACATTATAATCTTCTGCCGATTTCCAGCTGCTGGCTCTCACCCCCCGCGTTGCGTGGAAATCGAGGGCTGGGGGCAGACAAGTGGTCATCAGTAGACCGCTGGGGCCAAGTTGCTCATGTCACAGTTGTGTCATTAGGAAGCCTGATAGTTATGATCACGCCTGGTGCAGCACCTTTCATTTCAAAAGGCCCACAGCAGGCCAAGGGGCGTGGGGTAGGCATGTCCCGCAGTGTCCCATGAGCTGTGAGACGGCCTTTGTGAATGCGGCTGGGCAGGCAAGGTTAGGTGACTGCGGGGTGAAGGTTGCCGATGACGTTGTCACAAGAGTATTCGTCATCTCTGTATCCTTCAAAGCAGTCACTCAGCATCTGATGCTGTTCACGTCCATTATGGGAACTACCTGACGTGGTAACATCACTGCATCTGAACAACAAAAATATACTCTGGTGGCTATTCCACATATTACAGAGAATTCCTGTTCTAACCATTTACATACCCCAAGAGGTGTGTATGTGCACAAAGTTACACTGATACCGTATCATGTCATTTGGTACCTTCACATTTTTGTCAGGCGGTCTAACTAGGTTTAAATTACTAAAGGAAATCCAATATGGTAATTTGGAAAAGTACATTCATAAAACTGTTGCAGAAATGGTTAAATAGCGAACTCTTTCTATTGCAATCGCAATGGCATTACCTCCACAGTAACGTTCACTTAGATAAAGAAAACTCATCAATTTTGTAAATAAAGATTGTAGAATTTCACTGTATTAAGATAAATCAAAAACTTGTGAAATAGTAATTCTCATAATTCAGCGCAGTTGTTGCAATGAAACAGGAAAACTGATTCAGCTGCTCCTACCGGTCTCGTTTTATACAACCGACAACGCCTAACCACTTGCGCTGAGAACATGCTTTTGTTATAATATTATGAATAGATTAGCGTTCATATTCTGTCACTTATTTACTTCACTATTACCTAATTTTAAGCATTAATTTCGCTCCTTGTTACAACCACGCACTAGAAATAGGCACATGATAGACGGATATAGGTAAATGATTTAAAGAATTCATGTTTTGCAAATGGGCCTTACCACATGTCAAGTGTGTTCAGAATCGTTTACAAGGTGAGATCGCTAAACATTAGTATCACATAATAACCCATCAGCGGAATATAGTCCTTATGGCAACTTCACATGTTTGGTGGGCTGCGGCCGGCCAGAGTGGTCGAGCGGTTCTAGGCGCTACAGTCTGGAGCCGCGCGACTGCTACGGTCGGAGGTTAGAATCCTGCCTCGGGCATGGATGTTTTGATGTCCTTATGTTAGTTAGGTTTAAGTAGTTTTAAGTTCTAGGGGACTGATGACCTCAGAAGTTAAGTCCCATAGTGCTCAGAGCCATTTGAACCATTTTGTTGGGCTGCATCGTACAGTTTCGGTAAGGGCAACTGAATCACCCTGTAACTATGTTAATATGTCGTGCCCAGCGACTATGTGTAACAAAGAGCGAGATAATGCTTAAAACGAGGTAACAGTGAAGTGAATAATATATTAAACACTGAAATGACGGAGTACGTACTCTAATCTATACGTAATACGAGCACGTTCACTGCAGAGTAGCGCGGCGCATGCGGTTAGGCGTTGTGGGTTGCATAAAAGCCTGTATTAACATAAAGTTAGGAATGAAGAACTCACAGGACACGCTAAAAGTTTACATGCAGAAGAAAACATAACGACGAGTTGGTTTAGGTGCGATGCAGGTAAGAAGTTCAGTGGTAGCACCTGGGGAACCTCTGAGACACAAAACTGAACGACACAATGCGCTGCATTACTGGTTCCATCAAATCAACCCCGTGCCACTGGTTACCTGTACTGAGTCACATCCCTCCACCTCACTTAAGGCGGAAACAAGCTCTACTGCGGGAAGCCAAGAAAATCCCTCCACCACCCTCTCTACCACTGCACCAGGAATTCTGTCATCCGCCACAGTAACGATTGCGATCAAAAGACCAGCAAGTATTACTGCTGGATAACTCATAGCATATGGTTTTGATCTAAATGAAAGCTGGAAGCATGAATGGTCAACAAAAACTTTGGGAACAACAGCTCATCACCTTGATCCCACAAAGAAGCCAAAAGGTTCTGACCTACCGAGGAATCTCTGGTGCCGCCTCAACAGGCTAAGGACTGGACATGGTTGCTGTACCTACTTAAGGTACAAATGGGCCTGGATCAGTTCTCCAATGTGTGAATGTAATCACGAAGAGCGGACAATTGAACATCTAGTCCAACGATGTCCACTTCATTTATACCCTGGAATTCCTAACGACTAGTTCACTGTAAGACCCAGCTTAATTAATTGGTTGAAAAACACGGCCTTTAAGGTTTAATCTTGTCTTATATCATATGTAAATTGTATAAAATCACTTGTTTTATATCAACTGTTGTTGTTGTGGTCTTCAGTCCTGAGATTGATTTGATGCAGCTCTTCATGCTACTCTATCCTGTGCAAGCTTCTTCATCTCCCAGTACCTCCTGCAGCCTACATCCTTCTGTATCTGCTTAGTGTATTCATCTCTTGGTCTCCCTCTACAATTTTTACCCTCCAAGCTGCCCTCCAGTACTAAACTGGTGATCCCTTGATGCCTCAGAACATGTCCTACCAACCGATCCCTTCTTCTAGTCAAGTTGTGCCACAAACTCCTCTTCTCCCCAATTCTGTTCAATACCTCCTCATTAGTGACCTACCCATCTAATCTTCAGCATTCTTCTGTAGCACCACATTCCGAAAGCTTCTGTTCTCCTCTTGTCCAAACTATTTATCGTCCATGTTTCACTTCCATACATGGGTACACCCCATACAAATACTTTCAGAAACGACTTTCTGACACTTAAATCTATACTCGATGTTAACAAATTTCTCTTCTTCAGAAATTTCTTTGTCATTGACAGTCTACATTTTATATCCTCTCTACTTCGACCATCATTAGTTACTTTACTCCCAAAATATCAAAACTCCTTTACTACTTTTAGTGTCTCATTTCCTAATCTGATTCCCTCGGCATCATACGACTTAATTCGACTACATTCCATTACCCTCGTTTTGCTTTTGTTGATGTTCATCTTATATCCTCCTTTCAAGACACTGTCCATTCCGTTCAACTGCTCTTCCAAGTCCTTTGCTGTCTCTGACAGAATTACAATGTCATTGGCAAACCTCAAAGTTTTTATTTCTTCTGCATGGATTTTAATTCCTACTCCGAACTTTTCTTTTGTTTCCTTTACTGCTTGCTCAATATACAGATTAAATAACATCGGGGAGAGGCTACAACAGTGTCTCACTCCCTTCCCAACCACTGCTTCCCTTTCATGTCCCTCGACTCTTATAACTGCCATCTGGTTTCTGTACAAATTGTAAATAGCCTTTGGCTCCCTGTATTTTACCCCTGCCACCTTCACAATTTGAAAGAGAGTATTCGAGTCAACATTGTCGAAAGCTTTCTCTAAGTGTACAAATGCTAGAAACGTAGGTTTGCCTTTCCTTAATCTTTCTTCTAATTGTAATTCATGAATGACTGTTTCGTAAACAAAACGATGTCTGGGTATGACATATTGTCCGTTAGAGTTTGCCATTATGATGCTGAAAGAACCCGTATGTCAAGAAGATGCTTTGCCGCAAGAAGATTCCTATCTGCAGACTTGCTCTGATTCGCTCATTCAGCGCTGCCGTGAATCCTATTTGGCCGCTGTGGAAGCGGAGCAGGTTTACAGGTACTGAGGGGTGCTCTCTGTCCCGGTGACCCAGTTGCAGAAACAGCGTCAGGGTGGGGCGGGTGACCCCGTTACTGGTGTTCTATTTGAGGTGAGCGCTGAGAGCCACATTCTTTCTACGAGTCAGATTTGTCGGATATAATAAAAAAAGAAAGGTCCTGGAAAGGATAACATAATTAAGGCGGAGTCGCTCTCAAAGGCTATAAGCTCTCCCATTTCCATTGTATTATCAAGAGCAGGATAACGTTTCGTTCGGTTAACACATGTGATAGTTGAATTTTCTGGTCCACAGCCTTAAATATTCAGACTGAAATTGGTGGTAGCTCTCTTCTGATATAAGTAAGACTTTATAGAGGGGCAAATACGGGTAGCTCCCATATTACTTGGTAATCTCTTAAAAATCGATCAGGCTAAGTATTTATCCTGTTGAGGCAGTGTTTCGCATCGTACGTTCACAGAAGAATCATTGTGTAAATTCTTTTGGAAGTATAATTTCGACAGTCCTCTCTACTTTACGGTAGTCCATATATCACTGTTGTTTCGTCAGGTATGCATGACCTGATATCTTATTCAACTTTAAAACTGGATTGCGTACTGAGCAAGCAAACTGTTGAATAATTCATGATCTGCAGTACATGTGAGACTGTGAGACAATGACTTGTGCACTACTAAATCGCACAGTGTAGTAAAAAAAATTTAAAACTAAAGACTCAACTCTACAGACCAATAAAGTGTCCCTGAAGTTGTAATATACGAAAAAAACCTACTTTTGGCCCTTAGTTGGCCTCGTAAGCAGTACAGCAAGGCAACTGCAAAACAATTTCTTCATATCATAATACAAAGTGGTGTAGAGGATCTAATGTGCTTCGCTAAGCGTATACAATGCCGGAAAATAAATTAGGGCACCATTTTAGAGGTTTCCACTTCACTCTAGATTTATTGATGAAACGGCACGTAAGAGTACACGAAATGGTTGCATTTACAAATCAACAGCACAAGCGGTTCAGAGCTCCCAGGTATCGAGCCACTCTGAAAAACTCACATTAGAACATGGTGTAGTCCCTACGGGCGGCAACGCGGTCGCTGACTCTGACATCCAGTCTATCTTAAAAATGGCGAATACTATCCTGGGATGCATTATTCCAAGCCTGCACAACCTGTTCACGTAGTTCTGTGAGAGTCATTGGTTGACGAGTCTCATTTCGAGTTAACTTCCCGTCACATCATATCGCACACGTGCTTGATTAGAGAGAAGTTCGGATATCGTTCTGGCCAGGGAAGTTGCTGCACGTTGATGTGTTATCCCTTTTGACATATCGAAATTAAACACATAACCAGTTTGTAGTTGCCATACACTTCTTTATTACAAACACATGCTCTTAATGAAGATAACAGTAACAACGATTATAATAAAAGGCATTTGCCCTACCGAACCACAAGCAGGACTCAGATTACGTTAATCCATTTAAGTCCGATAGACGCAGATCTTTCAAGATTTACTCAACCAATTTTCACTAATTAAAACAATGTTCATAAAACCACCATTAATCAAATTTAACTGTCGTAACTGAATCACAAAAACTTTTTAACATGCTTCATGACTTACATAGAAACTGGCTTTCACATAACTCATATCAAATTCTAAAACAGCTTCCAACAACGAAGACATCTTCCATGGAGTGATCTTAAGCAATTCTAACAAATTAAAAGTATTATCAGAATAATACACTCAACTAGGCTTCTCTTTAGTATTACTTACAGGTGCGAGGTTCACATTTCAAAAAATGGTTCAAATGGCTCTGAGCACTATGGGACTTAACATCTGAGGTCATCAGTCCCCTAGACTTAGAACTACTTAAACCTAACTAACCTAAGGACATCACACACATCCATTCCCGAGGCAGGATTCGAACCTGCGACAGTAGCAGTAGCGCGGTTCCGGACTGAAGGTTCACATTTCATCGTCAGAATATAATAATAGCATATTAAATAGTCTTAGAATGGTGCCGTTTCAATTTTACGTTGAAAATTAGTGATTGTCGCAAGCAGACCGACAGGTTCTAACAGACACAGGAGATTGAAGGATCAGAAGGTGAAGTAGAACTATAAGCTTCCGAAAGAACACAACGCTCCAGCGAAAAGATGGAATTGCAGGACACTAACAACGTAACCACAGACACCGATCCAGTTCCTTAAATTTCCCTCTTCCTCCGTGATACCCCAATCGGAGTTTGCTCACGTCGACCACTGCCAATTATCTAATAGATAAACGCATCAGCGGCAGACAACATTCTGACGCATCAGATACACAAGACATATCTGCGCAACTGGTTATAAATAAACCTTGAATTACACACGGCACAGAATGAACCCAAGCACAACTAAACTACGTGAGCACTTGCCCAGTAAATGCTCTTAAATTTTGATTAGCCAATTCTCTAGAACAAACAAATAATATAATAACATATAAAAAGGAAATAGGGAAAATTATTTCGGCCCGCTCTCGAACGCCAGGCACAGACTTACTTACTACTTGGTATGACCTCTAGCTTCATGCCTATTTGTCTTGCGTAGCTAGCACTCCCCTAAATACAGTGACAAGTAGCTGAAACAATCAAGAGAGTTTTCAGTGCACTCGAGTGTTCAGTTAGCATGAACAGAACCCACCAAGGAACAATTTGACGACTCCAGTTCATTCACTTTGAGTAACATGTAACAGACGCGAAGGAAATCTGTTCTTCAAATCTCAAGGAAATTCCAGTCACCGCCGGCAGCGGATCATAACTCCAACGGCTAAACACGCCGCAGCAGCTGGCCACGCTCCTCCGTCGTACAGACTCGGCCACTCGCCACGCTGCACACATACGCAGTGCCATACGTCACTGTCGCTCACACAGCTGATACCCGAACTCAAGCCCCTAGCAGAGTGAGCGCGCCGCAGTTTGATAGCCATCCGCCAAGGATGAGAAGAAGACAAGCAGGCATCGAAAAGCGACTCACCAACGGTCGGGATGACAATCGATGGAGAGTGGCGCCAGCAGCGCACCAGCTCACACGTCTTCCAGAGCACGTTGAGTTTCATTTGAGCAGTGTGTGGGCGCGCATTATTCATTCGAAACAACACATCACTTTCCTGTTGCAAGAACGGCAAATGAACGGATTTCATCACAACATTTCTGCACCGAGTGCTGGTTGGCGCTCCCCCCCCCCCCTCCCCCCCCCCCCCCCTCGAAAGTGAGCGAGAGTTGTAGCTTATCGCACTCCACACCATAAGCCCTGGGATTGAGCCTGTGGTATCTTGGACGAACGCACTCTACAAGCCCCGCGCTCTCAGGGTCTACGTCGAACGATCAAACGACCATCAGTTGCGTGCAGGCAGAATCTGCTTCCATCGTTGAAGATCACGACGCGCCGTTCCATCTTCCAAGTGATCCTCTGACAGCACTAGAGGAACCATGCATGTCGAAGCTGTGACGTGAGTGGAGGGCGGGCTAGAGCTGTGCGTGCCATAGTTCCACTGCTAACAACCGATTTGCAAACACCTCACGCGTCTGAGCTCACAAGCCCTCTTGTCTGTGCTGCGATAGCTGTACGATCTGCCAGTGTTCCCCTTAAAATACGACGATCCCGACGGGCGTCTATGCTGCGTGAACGTCCTGTATCTCGCCTACGGGTCTGAGCATGTACATGTGACCACCAGCATCGTAGCACAAATGACGCTGCATCTCCAAGTCGTGTGGCAGTCCTCCAAATGAACCATCCCGCCATAATACAACCCTTTTCAAACTCGCTCAGTTGTCTGTAGGAAGCATGAGTGCACCTCTGTAGCATGGTTACCTGCTTGCTTCACACGTTTGCACTACAGTAAGCCTTCTGGATGTGCGCATTTCCTATTAAATGGTTAAAACCTGATTGTTATGGGAAGGCAGAATTCGGTTACGACTGTGGACAGGACCTTAATCAGTTACTATTGGTTGCCTTTTACAGTTACACCCATTTATTTTTAAAACAGCGATCCAGACTCAACAATAAATAAAAATACCACACGTTGTTAATGAAGGAATAAACAACCGTGTAAATAGTAGTGTTGACAGTGCTTTACAATTTAGCATATCACCATAAAATACAGATACAGATAATGTTAAAAAAACAAGCCACTGTCATCATGGCTGAAGGCCTTACACTCCAAGAATGGAAATAAATCAAGAATGTTGAAGAACTCGCTGCAGTTACAACTTACAGGTATTGAATTATTAAAAAGTAGGTGGCCACAAACACAGCAGAAAGTATCAGACGCCAGGAATGGCAGTAAATAAGGTTTTAAGGCTTACTGCTAAAACACGATTATCGAATTATTTTTTCAAAGCAAAGCTGAAGGCCGTACACGCCAGGAACGGCAATTACATAAAAAATTTAGAAACCTGCTGTAAAACAGCAAATACAAGCAAAGGTTAATTAAAAGAAACAAGCAAATCACCACAAAACGGGTGAAATAAGATGATGGTAACCTTGTAACACTGCTAGATTTATTCCAGAAAGCGATCGAAACTATTAACTAGACATACATAACCTTTAATGTAGGCATTACAAGGTGTGGTAATAAATAATTCGCCGGCCGTTGAGGCCGAGCTGTTCTAGGCGATATACACTCCTGGAAATTGAAATAAGAACACCGTGAATTCATTGTCCCAGGAAGGGGAAACTTTATTGACACATTCCTGGGGTCAGATACATCACATGATCACACTGACAGAACCACAGGCACATAGACACAGGCAACAGAGCATGCACAATGTCGGCACTAGTACAGTGTATATCCACCTTTCGCAGCAATGCAGGCTGCTATTCTCCCATGGAGACGATCGTAGAGATGCTGGATGTAGTCCTGTGGAACGGCTTGCCATGCCATTTCCACCTGGCGCTTCAGTTGGACCAGCGTTCGTGCTGGACGTGCAGACCGCGTGAGACGACGCTTCATCCAGTCCCAAACATGCTCAAAGGGGGACAGATCCGGAGATCTTGCTAGCCAGGGTAGTTGACTTACACCTTCTAGAGCACGTTGGGTGGCACGGGATACATGCGGACGTGCATTGTCCTGTTGGAACAGCAAGTACCCTTGCCGGTCTAGGAATGGTAGAACGATGGGTTCGATGACGGTTTGGATGTACCGTGCACTATTCAGTGTCCCCTCGACGATCACCAGTGGTGTACGGCCAGTGTAGGAGATCGCTCCCCACACCATGATGCCGGGTGTTGGCCCTGTGTGCCTCGGTCGTATGCAGTCCTGATTGTGGCGCTCACCTGCACGGCGCCAAACACGCATACGACCATCATTGGCACCAAGGCAGAAGCGACTCTCATCGCTGAAGACGACACGTCTCCATTCGTCCCTCCATTCACGCCTGTCGCGACACCATTGGAGGCGGACTGCACGATGTTGGGGCGTGAGCGGAAGACTGCCTAACGGTGTGCGGGACCGTAGCCCAGCTTCATGGAGACGGTTGCGAATGGTCCTCGCCGATACCCCAGGAGCAACACTGTCCCTAATTTGCTGGGAAGTGGCGGTGCGGTCCCCTACAGCACTGCGTAGGATCCTACGGTCTTGGCGTGCATCCGTGCGTCGCTGCGGTCCGGTCCCAGGTCGACGGGCACGTGCACCTTCCGCCGACCACTGGCGACAACATCGATGTACTGTGGAGACCTCACGCCCCACGTGTTGAGCAATTCGGCGGTACGTCCACCCGGCCTCCCGCATGCCCACTATACGCCCTCGCTCAAAGTCCGTCAACTGCACATACGGTTCACGTCCACGCTGTCGCGGCATGCTACCAGTGTTAAAGACTGCGATGGAGCTCCGTATGCCACGGCAAACTGGCTGACACTGACGGCGTCGGTGCACAAATGCTGCGCAGCTAGCGCCATTCGACGGCCAACACCGCGGTTCCTGGTGTGTCCGCTGTGCCGTGCGTGTGATCATTGCTTGTACAGCCCTCTCGCAGTGTCCGGAGCAAGTGTGGTGGGTCTGACACACCGGTGTCAATGTGTTCTTTTTTCCATTTCCAGGAGTGTATTCTGGAACCGCGCGACCGCTACGGTCGCTGGTTCGAATCCTGCCTCGGGCATGGATGTGTGTAATGTCCTTAGGTTAGTTAGGTATAATTTGTTCTAACTTCTAGGGGACTGATGACCTTAGAAGTTAAGTCCCATAGTGCTCAGAGCCATTTGAACCAATAAATAATTGAATAATAACACACAAGGACCAGTCACACACGATGCTTCAGCAATCGACCTCTGAGAAGGTCCGGCAACAAACACTTTCGTGACCGATGAGATAGGCAGCCAAGAGTCGCATTCCACTTCACAAGATGGTAACTCAGACTAGTGGCAGTCTAACGAATGACTAATGATAATCTTGCTGAAGCTACATGACGTCCAATAAACAAAATGCAAGAATAGAGCAACACGCGAAAGCCGGAATCGGCGGACTGCACTACGCCCCCAGAGCACAGTGCTTAGAGCGCCCGGAACGAGAAAGGAATCTCTATCACCAGAGTAGAAGCATCACAACGATCAAGAAAGCTGCCAAAACTACACGCCTTACCGGACAGCAGCGGCAAGACGAGGAAACGTACACTGCCGTTACATACGTTAACCCCCAGGTCAGGTAACTGGGGCGTTAGCGGCCACCAGGCAGGAAAAATACCGCTGCTTGAACTTAACAAATTGTAACAAGCAGAACGCAGTAAATAGTAACAAGAAATCGAGCAAAGCTAATCAGACCCGCTTTCTCCAAGCACTCCACTCGCTGCTCTTCACCTCGGCGACACTACGAGCAGCAACTCGAACCCAAATCACTGGAGAATAGCGAGATGTCACAATGGTGGAGGTTTCTCCACTTGAATAGAAATGCACTCATGTTAAAGCCTGCAGGACCTGGTTTACGACGAGGTCGTGCCCCCTCGTGACCACAGCCCTTCCATCCAGCAGTCCATGCGCAGTGTTCCCGCACTGCGTGGACCTGGCTCCTCCCGAGCCCACAACCGAACTGCCCACTCACACGACACGGAAAACCAGCGACGACGCCCCAAAGATAGGGCAACAGTTACTACATATCGATAACCGCCGCTGCTGCCACTACCGGACAGGCAACGCTTGCGAAACGAGTGGCGCCAGTCCAAATGAGAAGAAGACAAACAACCGCAACCATGCCAACTAAAGAATACCGTCTGGACTCCAACAGAGGGCGGAAACCTACAAACAGCACCAACGCGAGCCGCAGCAAGGCTCAAGGGTAGAGACAGATTCTTTTCTGGTAGCTATGTGGCTACACTATGTGTTGACTGACGACGCTGAAATCACTATCAGTATATCTACCGTCCCCCAAGTAACATACGCTGTCACTGGATCAAAATCGATGTCGTCCTTTCGTGCGTACTATTATTCTCCGGCGGTGTATTAATCCATACATTGAGGTGGTACCATCATATCCTCTACATCCTTTCAATAATCTCATTTAACCGTGATCAGTATTCCATATTAGTATTTCTTTGCCAACTAGAAGAATATTACATATACAACGCTATAGTGACCCAGGGAAATAGAAAACCGCGAGCACTCTCGCTCTTAACTTTTTAAAATGCTTCATGCAGGGATTATGGAAACAGATGTGGAATGTCTGTTTCAGTAGTGAAACGCCGGCTAAACCCGCTGGGCAGAATAGCTGATTAGGATTGTGGGAAGGGCCAAATAAGGTTGGGAACAGTTTCATCTTAAAATAGTAATTTATTGTAATTTAGTAACAATGGATGTGGGTTGGGTAGTTGAAACCACTACTCAACTTTGACGTTCTGGGTCGGTGAACCACAAAGCTCATAGTGATCGGACAGCTCCAAACACGCGCCGACACTGCGCAGGGGTCGCCAGTGGACCCAGCCAATTGCACCGCGCGGAGATATCCTGCCTGGTCCGCACCAGCCGCCCGACTCCTCTCAGAATGCCGGCAACATCTAAAATAGTCGTCAGTGGAAATAACGCCAACTACACATACAACCTGATAAACACTCGCTCGAAGACCTGAACGATACCCAACAGAGCCGGCCGAAGTGGCCGCGCGGTTCTGGCGCTGCAGTCTGGAACCGCGAGACCGCTACGGTCGCAGGTTCGAATACTGCCTCGGGCATGGATGTGTGTGATGTCCTTAGGTTAGTTAGGTTTAACTAGTTCTAAGTTCTAGGGGACTAATGACCTCAGCAGTTGAGTCCCATAGTGCTCAGAGCCATTTGAACCATTTTTTTGATACCCAACAGTAACTAATCACGCACGAATACAAATCGGGAGTCGATGCACACACACACACACACACACACACACACACACACACACACACACACACACAGTCGACTCATGAACGATCGGCGAGCAAAAACGCGTCGTCCGGTAGGACGACCGACCGACAATCCACCAAGACCGTGGCCAGGCTCAAGTGATGCGTGGCGGCAATGGTCGGGCGATCCATTTCGACGCAGACCTCACTGCTGCTCCAACCCGACTGCATTAGTGCCGCATTGGAACTCTCCGATTGGCAGGTCTGGACTGCGCTCCAGACCTGTTCCAACTGACTGGCAGACCCGAACTCGCGAGCCGAACTCCTAACGACAGACAACGACCAGGAAGTAATAGCAGTCGAGCAAACATACTATGAGAGGGGATATAAAACGATACACGCCGCTCACTGTCAGGCAAAGCAGCAATTCGGTGACAGTAGTAATTTAAATTAACGTAGGGTGTAAAATACATGGTGGCGGGAACACGAGCCACGCACGGCTCAAGTAGTATAAAGTGTTCTTGGGTGGATTACGTGTTCCGACCTCTCGCCATATGGGGGTACGTTCAGCATTGTCGAACATGACCGTTTTGGTGGTCTAGGTGTTACCGTGCGAGGAAGCATATTGTTACACGGGTGTACTAGCTTCCATATCTTTGAACACGGTACACTCAGCGGTCAACATTTCTGTTACAGTGGACTCCTTCCCCATGTGCTGTTGTCAGTGGTGCATTCGAGCCTGACTTTCGTTTACACCACAACAGACAGCGCAGGTGGAGAAACTCTTGGAACGAGGTGATATCGGCGAATGGTCAGCCTGTTCTTCCAACTTAAATCCTGCTGATCACGTGTGGGCCGGCGATGCTGCCGAGCGGTTCTAGGCGCTACAGTCTGGAACCACGCGGCCGCTACGGTCGCAGGCTCGAATCCTGCCTCGGGCATGGATGCGTGTGATGTCCTTAGGTTAGTTAGGTTTAAGTAGTTCTAAGTTCTAGGGGACTGATGACCTCAGCAGTTAAGTCCCATAGTGCTCAGAGCCATTTGATTTTCTGAACACGTGTAGGATGCGTTGCAGCACGTGCACGTCCACCGAAGTCCAACTGTTGTCAACCGGGCTGGTGGAGGAGTGGAACACTCTGCCACAAGAATCCACTGCCAAACTTGAGGCGAGGAAGGGAGTATGCTGACGTGCATGCAGTGACGTCCCTTTAAGAACCATGTCCCAAATTTTTTGATATCTCAGGGGATTTAGTGTATTTGTCGTCTTTGAATATAATGTTATTTCTGTTTATATCTCTGCGTGTTTCTTTCAGTTATCTAAGCAGTGACGCATTGTCAGAAAGTTGCTTTAATCCTCAAGTTTTCCACGTCAGTGTATTCATCCTTAAGTTTTGCAAGTCAGTTCGTAAGTTCTGCAAGATGAAGACGAAAGAGTCGAAACTAGTGGCTGCAAAACAAAATTTTATAGCAGGTTTTTGATTATATGTATAAAACTAGCCTTCATCAAAGCTGTGGAGCACAACTCAAAAGATTCGTTTTCGTTTTCCTTAAAAGTGTGATACATTATTTCCTCCTAGAGGGAAAAGTCTCGCCTATACGTTAACATTGGAAGTGATAACGTCAGTCTTTGGATTTTGTGGGGACTTACCCTTCAGTGTGGACGATGACTCTGCAAGGGCAAAATACTTATTACAGTTCTTATCGTTTCGAAGTCACATTTCGGTGTGTGGTGGCAGGATACTTCTGGTAACGCAATCATTTACTCCATTTCGTATTTCAGTAGCGAATGGTATACAGCGAGAACCACTGGTTATAAGCCTTCCAATTAGTTCTCTTTTCTGTTACTTTACTGTCACGGTTGTTCCGCGAGATGGATGTGAGAGGAAGTAATATCTTCCCTTACTATTCTTTGAACGTCCGTCCGTAAAGTGTAACAAAAAACTTCAGAAAACATCAGGACTCTCTTGTAGAGTCTAACAGTGAAGTTGAGTGAGGATCTCTGCGATGCCCTTACGCGTACTAAACGGAAGGTCTCCCTCTTCTTTCGATCCCCTCTGGGCCTCTATTAATCCTACCTGGTAAGGATCCCGGATGGACAGACGGTATTCAAGAATCTAGCGAGAGTCTTTCATTAAATCTCAGTGTAGCGTCTCTCTTTTCCAAAACAAGTGTTACATTGCCTCTTGGACATTTTGTGGTTGTTACTATTTCCTGTACTTGATCTCCAACCGTGCTGTCGAAATTAATGAGCCCTCTTATCTACTTTCGCGTAACAAGCAGTAGTCAATTATGTTGACGGTCAGTGCTAGTCCCTGAACCACGCTTCCGTCCACTGCTGTTCTTCCTGGATTTCGCTAAAATTTTCTGATTTTCCGACCTGCATAAACGCAGCAATATCGTCCACGAAACGTTTCACAAATCTTCCGACATTACCCACTGGATCATTGCTATATGTCGTGAACACTAACGGCCATACAACCTCGTTTTGGCTGTACTAGAGGTTTTATTTTAATCTGATAATATCACCGCGTTAAAAACGTTGCGTTGGTTTCCATCTGCCCGGAAGAGCTGAATCCAGTCGCAAAACTGGTCCGATATCCTATAAACTTGTGCTTTGTTTACCGGGCTGTGATTCCATACGATCCATGTTACATTGCATAATCTAGTGGAATTAATCAAGAAAATCCATTGGGTTTAAATTAATGGAAACTGTTAATTAACGGGTGTGAAAATTTGAACATTTCTCTTATAAGTATTTCTAGGGCAAGTGAGATATGTATTAACATATACATATACAAACATACTCCGCAAAACCACAATATGATGGCAAGCAGGTGTTGTAAACATGGGCTCCAAATGCGCATGTTACGAGCTATGAGCACTTGTTCAATAGAAGAGCGTGTTCCACAGCAATGAATATGAAGGTCTTGAGATACAGTTTTAAGAGCCCATGTTTACATCTTTTTTTTTTTTGCATTGGATGGTCGTTCCTGCCATATATCTGTGTTTGACCATTCCTCCTCGATCATCCTCTACGTTTCAGTTCGAGCTCTGAATTCTCTTGTCTTTGTTGTCTTTAAGCGAGACGTATGCTGGTTGCTGTGTAGTCGTTCTACAGTCTGTCGCAATTCCGCCCTCTAATCTTTCTCAGAAGTGTTTAGTGTTGCTTGAAAACGTTTTCTTTCCTTCGGGGATTCCAATTTGTGTGCACTTAACATATCCGTAATGCTGTCGTGTTCATCGAACCTAACGGTAACGAATCTTGCAGTACGCCAGTGAATTGTTTCGATGTCTTCCTTTAATCCGATCTCATGGGGCTTCCAAATATTCGAGCAATACTCGAAACTGGGTCACACAAGTATTCTGTACGCGGTTTCCTTTACAGATGAGCAAACGTTTCTTAGAGCGCTCCCAAGAAACCGAAGTCGATCATTGCCCACATTACAACCACTCTTACGAGTTAGTTCCATTTCATGTCGCTACGCAGCCTTACGCCTAGATATTTAATCGATGTGACCGTGTCATGAAGCACACCATTAATAATGTACTTCAACATTACGTTATCGCTTTTTCTACTTATTCACTTTAACTTGCATTTTCCACATTTACAATATGATATAATTCTTCGGGCCAAATATTAATTCTCTCGAAACCAACAGGTATCCTCCATTTTTATTTTTATTTTCTGTTCTTTTGGTTTGATGTAGCCTACACGAATTCCTCTCCTGTGCCAACCTCTTCATCTCGGAGTAGCACTTGCAGCCTAAGTCCACAATTATTTGCTGGATGTTTTCCAATCTCTGACTTCCCCTACAGTTTTTACCCTGTACATCTCCCTCCAGTACCATGGCAGTTATTCCCTGATGTCTTAACAGATGTCCTACCACACTGTCCCTTCTTCTTGTCAGTGTTTTAGATATATTCCATCCTCGCCGATTCTGCGAAGAACCTTCTCATTTCTTACCTTATTAGTGCACTTAATTTTTTACAGTCTACTGCAGCATCACTTCTCAAATGCTTCGAGCCTCTTCTATTCTGGTTTTCCCACAGCCCATGTTCCACCGCCATACAATCCTGTTCTCGAAACGTACATTCTCCTTTCTTTCTCAAAGTAAAGCCTATGTTTTTGATACTAGTAGGAATACCCTTTTTGCCAGTGCTAGTCTGTTTTTGATGTTCTCCTTGCTCCGTCCGTCTTGGATTATTTTGCTGCATAGGTAGCAGAATTCCTTAACTTCGTTGATTTTGAGATCGCCAATCTTGATGTTAACTTTGTCGTTGTTATCGTTTCTGCTTCTTCTCATTAGTTTCGTGTTTCTTCGATTTACTCTCAACCATTATCCTGTATTCATTCGACTGTTTATTCCATTCAGCGCATCCTGTAATTCTTCTTCACTCTCACTGAGGGTAGCAATGTCGTCAGCGAATCGTGTCATTGACATCATTTCACCTTCAATTTTAATTCCGCTCTTAAACCTGTCTTTTATTTTCGTCATTGCTTCTACGATGTAGAGATTGAACATTTGGGGTCAAAGATTACGTCCCTGTCTTACATCCTTTTTAATCCGAGCTCTTCGTTCTTGGTCTTCCATTCTTATTGTTCCCTCTTGGCTCTGGTACACATTGTATATTACCTGTCTTTCCCTGTAGCTTACCCTTCTTTTCCTTAGAATTTCGAACACCTTGCACCATTTTGTGCAAATACCGAACGCATTTTGCAGGTCGACGTTTCCTATGGACGTGTCTTGACTTTGCTTCAGTCTTGCTTCCATTATCAATCGCAACGTGAGAACTGCCTCTCTGGTGCCTTTACCTTTCCTAAAGCCAAACTGATCGTCTTCCTCAATTTTCTTTTCCATTCTCGTGTGTATCATTCTTGTCAGTAACTTGGATGGAAGAGCTGACTTTGTGATAATCGGCTCTTGTAACCTTCAGAATTTTGTGGGTGATGTTATTCCGAAAGTCTGATGGTATGTCACCAGACTCATACGTTCTACACACGAACGTGAATAGTCGTTTCGTTGCTATTTCCACCCAACGTTCTTAGAAATTCTGATGGAATGTTATCGATCCCTGCTGTCTTATTTGATTTTAGGTCTTCCAGAGTTACACCTGGCTGAGGGACAGTGTCAGCTACAGAGAGCACCTGGAATCTGTTTGTCAGACTAACCGTGGAGACCTTACGTTCGGCCGCTTGGAAAGTCAACCGCCGAGTGCCGCGCCCTGAGGCAACCTCCCAGTCGACCACAGGTGAGCAGTAATTGGGTTGCCACCAGTGCCGACCAATCGGCGGACTCATGAGTCGTGCTGGACGTCCGTTGGATGAACACGGCCGGCCCACAACAGTGATTCCCATCCGCTGCAGCGTCAAGTTGTGTAATCGAATTCACCACAGCCTGGAGCTGAGAGTGAAGTGTCACCAACTTGGCTCACATTGGCACACAACACTCACAGTCCCTATCCACACTAAAGACCGTGGAAAACTACATTACACAGAACTCTACAGTAGACAGAAAACACAAGAAATGTGACCAATCAAATAGATTAACAAACAGAGATTCAAAAATTAAACCACCAAGGCACTCACTCAGGTGCGGGTAAATTATTCGCTCCCGATTAGGAACTCCTGATACGTCACAAAATCGCTTACTTCCCTTTTGCTAATTGCGTCTCTGCCATCTGCTGCTGCCTGATGTTATCGTTTCGTTGTTGGTTATTAAATCTTTCCCGGAGATTCGAATGGGGGACTAGTGCGGAATCTTTCGCCAATGGAGAGCTCTCTATGACACTTTTTTTAGCAACAGGCCACATGTCCTGTGGATACACACTCTGTGTCTTTAATGCAGTTGCTTCCATTGCCTACTGCACTCTTTAGCCGTGGATCTTTGTGATTCTTTCACCTTTAGGGACAGTTTCACATGCCAAGAGCAAGAGGTTGCCCTGAACCTCTGTCAGCTCCTCCGTCCCCTGTTTCAAGGACGTTGGATGAATGAGGGTGACTTCTTGCGACGGACGTCTTCGGCCGCCATCGCTGATGATTTTTATTGAAAATTTAGGTGGTAGCGGCGTTCGAACCTCGAACCGAGGATGTTTGCATTAATAATGAAAGACGCTACCTGTATACCACAGGTGCTACAGCCACTGAAGGACAATACCGTCCCGCAGCAAGCAGCGTCACCAACAAACAGTCGCTGATTCCTGCTGACTTTCTCTGTCGAATCATTTATGCACGCAGTGAACAAGAGCAGTGCCATCACGCTTCCCTGCTGCATTCCTGATGATAGCCTTGTCTCCGATGAACAGTTGCCGGTCATGACAACGTACTGGGCGTAGTATCTGAGCATCGCAGCTGCCGATTCCGCGTTCTGTATGTTCTTTCAGACTTGTCAGAAAGAACAGACACTACGCTTTTATATACAACAGCAGGTATTTTCCGCATTAGCTATTCACAAGAAGATATGTTGATCGCAAAGTGTGTTAAGTTGGCATTGTGCTCAGAGTTATTCGTGATGTGCGTCTATTCGTTTCTCCGTGACTTTCGGGAAAAAGGAAAAGACGGGGCTTATAGTGTGAAATTCGATAAAGATCAGACGGATGTTAAAAACTTTCCTGCTAGATTCGATTGAGAATAGTTACTCATGATTGGAATTTCAAGCATTTTATGGAACGGAATTTACTTTAGTCTGCACTGAAGAAATTATGAGCGAGAGAATTCACTGTTATACACTGATGGATAAAACTCATAACATCAAATAATAATTAATGTTGTTGTTGTTGTTGTTGTTGTGGTCTTCAGTCCTGAGAGTGGGTTGATGCAGCTCTTCATGCTACTCTACCCTGTGCAAGCCTTTTCATCTCCCAGTACCTACTGCAACCTACATCCTTCTGAATCTGCTTAGTGTATTCATCTCTTGGTCTCCCCCTACGATTTTTACCCTCCACACTGCCCTCCAATACTAAATTGGTGATCCCTTGATGCCTCAGAACATGTCCTACCAACCGATCCCTTCTTGTAGTCAAGTTGTGCCACAAACTTCTCTTATCCCCAATCCTATTCAATACTTCCTCATTAGTTATGTGATCTACCCATCTAATCTTCAGCAGTCTTCTGTAGCACCACATTTCGAAAGCTTCTATTCTCTTCTTGTCCAAACTATTTATCGTCCATGTATCACTTCGATACATAGCTACACTCCATAGAAATACTTTCAGAAATGACTTCCTGACACTTAAATCTATAATCGATGTTAACAAATTTCTCTTCTCCAGAAACGCTTTCCTTGCCATTGCCAGTCTACATTTTATATCCTCTCTACTTCGACCATCATCAGTTATTTTGCTCCCCAAATAGCAAAACTCCTTGACTACTTTAAGTGTCTCATTTCCGAACCTAATTCCCTCAGCATCACCCGACTTAATTAGACTACATTCCATTATCCTTGTTTTGCTTTTGTTGATGTTCATCTTATACCCTCCTTTCAAGACACTATCCATTCCGTTCAACTGCTCTTCCAAATCCTTTGTTGTCTCTGACAGAATTACAATGTCATCGGTGAACCTCAAAGTTTTTATTTCTTCTCCATGAATTTTAATACCTACTCCGAATTTTTCTTTTGTTTCCTTTACTGCTTGCTCAATATACAGATTGAACAACATCTGGGAGAGGCTACAACCCTGTCTTACTCCCTTCCCAACCACTGCTTCCCTTTCATGTCCCTCGACCCTTAGAACTGCCACCTGGTTTCTGTACAAATTGTAATTAATGTAGAGTAATGAAATTTTGGGGACACATATATCTAGGTAACATATTTAAGTGATTAACATTACAGGACCAGAGGTTAGTGTAAGCCTGAGATAATCCATAGCAAAAGTGAAATGCTGGTACAATAAAAACTGGTGTAACCGTCTGAATGTTGAATGCAGATATGCAAGTGCGCATATATTATATTGTACAGGTGCCAGATGTCAGTAAGAGGGATGGAAATTTTGGAAATTGGAAATTTGTGGTAAGGACTATGGGTCCAAACTGCTGAAGTCATCGGTCCCTAGGCTTATGCACTACTAAATCTAACTTTTGAGCTAACGTACGCTAAGGACAACACACACACCCATACCCGAGGAAGGACTCGATCCTCCGACGGGGGGGGGGGGGGGGGGGGGGGGATGGAGTTCCATGCCTGTTGCGCTTGGTCGGTCAATACAGGGACAGCCAAAGCTGTTTGTAGATGACACTGGAGTAGTTGTCCGATGACGGACTATCTGCTCAATTGGAGGCAGAACTGGTGATCGAAAAGGTCACGGCAACATGTCGACACTCTGTAGAGTACGTGGGGTACAACAGCGGTATGTGGACGAGCGTTCTCGTGTTGGGAAACACCCCCTGGAATGCTGTTCGTGAATCGGAGCACGGCAGGTCGAATCACCAGACTGACGTACAAGTTTCCAGTCAGTGTAGGTGACACAACCACGAGAGTGGTCCTGCAGTCATAAGAAATTGCAACCCAGACCAGAACTCCAAGTGCAGGTCCAGTGTGTCTAGCTGGCAGACAGATTGGTTGCAGGCTCTCAACTGGCCTCCTACTAGCCAACACACGGCCATCACTGGCACCATGGCAGCTGTCATCAGAAAACGCAACAGACCTCCACCCTGTCATCCACTCAGCTCTGCCTTGACACCACTGAAGTCACAAATGGCGGTGATTTGGGGTCAGTGGAATGCACGCTACAGGGCATCTGGCACGGAGCTGTTTCTGAAGTAACCGATTTGTAACAGTTCATTATGTTGAGACGTCCCCTTAGAAAAATTTATGATTTACTGTGCTGGTAAACCCCTTACGTTCTTTGATTTTCAAACAGCTGAGCGGAACTGAACGTACTCAGACATTTCTCTCTTTACTTATTCTGATCAAAACTAAGCTGACACACAATATTTTTAGCGCAACGCAATCTGACTGTCAATAATCCCTACAAAAGAATGGCCCTGACTAACAATAACCTATACCTTTCATGAATCACTTACCTCACAAAAATCTTCGTTACTCGAACTACTGCAATACTGCCAGATAAATAAAACATTCTAACTACTCAAGGCACTAACTACTGATAGGCATAGTTAGCAAATGAAAGATTTTGATAGGGAACAAACAATGTATTTACCTTAATAGTGTTCAAAAGTCATTATATATATATATATATATATATATATATATATATATATATAAGTTCATGACATCCAGTCTTACAAATTTCGTTTTTCTGACGGATACACGTCCAGATCGTCCGCTCTCAAAACTATGCCATCTCTCTTCCCACATCCACCACTGCTGGCGGCTCACCTCCAACTGCGCAACGCTACGCATTGCTCACATCCAACTGTCCAACACTGCAATAGCGAATATTCCAACAATGCTAACCAGCCACAGACTGCACACAGCACAGCCAGTGATTTTCATATAGAGCGCTGCGTGGCGTTACCAACATAAAAACCTAAACAGCCTACTTACAGTGTCACTGTAGTGGCAACAGCTGCTCAAGCCGCTGTCTCAACTGCTATAGGATGCGCCAGAGCCATACGCCGAACACGATGGTCTTCCCTATTAGCGGTGCCACGTGACCGTCCGGAGTAAGATTTTCTTGCGACCATACATTCTTGTGATCACTGCTGCCAACAGTCCTGTACAATGGCTACGTTCCTGCCAATCTTTCTGCAGTATCGCAGAAGGACCATCCAACTTCTCGTAGCTCTGTCACACGATAAAGGCGTCTTTGTTGCCTAAAGACTTTCTTAAGCAACATCAACTCACCACGTCAATATTAAAGGTAACTAGCGCTCTCCGCAGTTAGAGTGTGTATTTAAATTAAACCTGATTTGCATCCTCACAGTGACGGTACTAGCGTCACCCTTATGCGACTGACGGGAAATCTGAATAGCCCTCGTTTTTGATATGTAGAAACAAGCCTCCCAACTTTTGTTTATGACGCACAACACCTTGTCAGTGTCGCGAATTTTTTTCTTTCTTTCCGACTTTGCATTTATTCAATAATATTAACCCAGCTGAGACTTTACTGGAAAAGTTACTTTCTTAGATTACTTAATTCCATATTAAATCTCCTATGCTCTTAAATGCTCTTACCCACTTTCTTACCATTCCATCACTCACACTGTTTTCTCCGTAAACTGCACAGATCTCACGATGAATATCGATCGCTCTTGGCGGAACCACGCTGCTGCTACGGTCACAGGTTCAAATCGTGCCTCGGGCATTGATGTGTGTGTTTTCCTTAGGTTAGTTAGGTTTAAGTAGTTCTAAGTCTAGGGAACTGATGACCTCGATTGTTAAGCCCCATAGTGCTTAGAGCCATTTGAACCATTTGAATCTGACATGCCCTCAGTTTTCTTTTCCATTGCGTTACTACCCAACCTGAGAGGATAGGACTCGTAATAGCTACAATTATTAACTTGAAGATGATATAAATACTGGTGTAATGCTAAGTACATCGTCCCAAGTCACCAGCAGAAACATCTGCACTTATGCTCGTTACACTCTGTATGTACAGGGTGTCCTAGATATGTTGCGATCATCTTCAAGGGGATTTTAAGAGTGTCCTGAGGAGCAAATTGAGGGTAAGAGCCCATGTCCTGAATCGTCAATCAACAATACTCTAGGGCGTCAAAGTTAGAGCCGCCAGCGCCAGCCACTAGGCCGTCCTTTGTTCAGCAAACGTGACTTCGTACGCTGACGAACTGTAAGCAGATTGTTTTGCAGTGTTGTTTGTCATCTAGTAATTGTGGCTGATGGAGCTAGCTGCTGTGGAGTCAGGCCTCGCCTCCTGCGAATGCGGTGCTCTGTGGCTTTCATGGATGACTGTTATATACAGGATTCCTACCGCTGTTCATTTTTCTCCTGGAACTCTCTAAAATCTCCAATGTTTTTCTTTATACACAATAAAAATAAACCGTGTCAGTGAACAAAGTATGAGGCATGTTTTTGAAGTAAGTACTATTTTGAAATTAAAAAAAGATGTGATAAGATATCTCAATAATTTTATTTTTACATGAAAGCCTCTACCTTAATCTACTTGTCTACATAGTTTCCATCAATATTGAGGAACTCGTAATTTTGTACCAGCTTTTGAATACCCTCCTCATAGAATTCTGCCGCCTGACTTGCTAACCACTGCATCACCACTGTTTTGGTTCAAATGGTTCAAATTGCTCTGAGCACTATGGGACTCAACTGCTTAGGTCATTAGTCCCCTAGAACTTAGAACTAGTTAAACCTAACTAACCTAAGGACATCACACACATCCATGCCCGAGGCAGGATTCAAACCTGCGACCGTAGCAGTCTCGCGGTTCCGGACTGCAGCGCCCACAACCGCACGGCCACTTCGGCCGGCACCACTGTTTTGACTTCGTCAATGTCTTGAAGACACTGACCACCCTGGTGTTACTTCAAGTGCAGGAACAGATGGTAGTCACTGGGCTCAAGTTCGGGGCTGTGCAGAGGATGATCTAGAGTTTCCCATCGAAAAGCTATGATGAGATCTTTGGTCTGATTCGCCACATGT
Organism: Schistocerca serialis cubense; assembly: GCF_023864345.2. Classification (NCBI taxonomy): domain Eukaryota; kingdom Metazoa; phylum Arthropoda; class Insecta; order Orthoptera; family Acrididae; genus Schistocerca; species Schistocerca serialis. The sequence goes on from NC_064638.1 coordinate 1,242,900,225, forward strand.
AGATGGGCATTGTCTTGCAGCAAAACGATGCCCTTGCTCAACTTCCATGGACTGTTGCTTTGATTATGGTGTGACGTAGGCCACCCATGTTTCATCGCCCATTTGGCTCAACAAATCATCACCGTCTTTGTGGTACCGCCCAAGGAAAGTCAATGCACTGTCTAAACGTTTGGTTTTGTGCACATCTGTCAACATTTTCGGTACCCAATGTATGCACAATTTTCGGTAATTCAAGTGCTCGGTCACAATGCCATACAAAACACTATGAGAAACATTAGGAAAGTCGTCCTACACTTCCTGCACCAAACTTTCATTAACGACCAAAGGATGTCCACTCCGTTGTTCATCATTCACATTTGTGCGGCCATCTTTAAGTGCTCTTACCCACTTTCTTACCATTCCATCACTCATAATGTTTTCTCCGTAAACTGCACAGATCTCACGATGGATATCGATCGCTCTTGGGCCTTTAGCACTAAGAAATCTTATAACAGCCCGTACTTCACAGTCGGCGGGACTCCCGATTATCAGAGGCATCTTAAACATTCAGTGCACAACGTAAACAAGGAAGAATCAGACTGTAATGGCGTCAGTGCGTAGACAACAGATGTAGGTACCCAGTGCGCATGCGCAGAACGCCGACCTTAGCGCTGCGGCCGCGGTGTGGCAAAACGGTACTTACTTAAAAAACACGCCTCGTACGTTTGCCGCTGAAGGGATGACGGCTCCTACCTATATCCCCCTCCTACGTATATCTCGCGAAGAGACCGTGAGGATAAAATCAGAGAGATTAAAGCCCACACAGAGGCATACCGACAATCTTTCTTTCCACGAACAATACGAGACTGGAATGGAAGGGAGAACCGATAGAGGTACTCAAGGTACCCTCCGCCACACATCGTCAGGTGGCTTGCGGAGTATGGATGTAGATGTAGATGTAGATATACCTTCGACGCTCTGCAGCGTCGTTGGATAACGTTTACGGGCATGGGTTTCTTTCCTCATTTAGTTTCTCAAGATACCCGTTACAAACCCTCGAATTTTTTCACGATCTTTCTGGGACACAGTGTATAAAGTGTTGAACTTTAACAGCTTCAGGAGACTTGCAAAATGGGACCTGTACACGACCAGTATGACAAAGGACACGTGAACGTAAGAAAGGAAAAATCAGATTTGTGTCGTTGAGCTTAATTAATTTACTGCAACTAATTAGATTTCCAACCCAAAGAATAATATTTCTAGTTCCAAAGAGTTGACTTACTTTATTGCTGAAAAAGACTATTACAAGAAGCATTAATTGTCTACAAATTAAACACTCAAGCACGAAAAGCATCAAATAAATCCTACAGTGATTCTCAAGGCAATAGGATTACTATTTCGTACAAGATTTGAGTTATTGTTGCATGGGTTATATTACTAAAGAAGTCTTCCAGCCGCTCAGATGAGGGAGGTCCCATTCCGTACGCTAGAACCTTTTTGGTAGCCAGCAATGTGGCACATTGTGAAACGGAATTCGCCTGCTGCCCATCATCTACGGTTCGCAGCATGCCTTGCGAGAAAAGGAAAAGGTCTTTCGCACCAATATTGTTTTCTGTGATCTTGCTGAAGAGTGGATAGAAGCTTTCCTTTCTGAAGGAAATATTTTACATTCGAAGTTAGAATGTTCTACAGCTATAGGAAAGTTTTTTCCCTTATTATTATGAATCACTGAAGAATGCGGTTAACATTTATCACCAAGATTACGTTTCTGTTGAAATTAAGTCTTCGTGCCACAAAAGCGCCTTCGTTTGCAGGGATACATCTGCAGTGCATTTGGTGTTAAAAGCCTGCAGTGACTGGCAGCCTTATATCCCAGAGTAGTCCATTTCAGAACTTGTCACAAAGACTGTGTTAGGTTAGACGTAAAATTTAGTGCCACTCCAGCCTGTGGATTGCTATTCTTGGAGCCAGAGGTTCTAAGTAGGACCCGAGAAGGGTAGTCGCTCTCACTGTTTGTTTTTGAGAGAACAACACAGATTTCTGCGATCTGTGTAGTCAGGCTGCGGATCACATGGATCTGTAGTTTAACCGACAAGTCCGAAGAAGTTTATTAGAGTGCTGAAGACTCAGAAGCTTAATGGAGGCTATTTGCTTTCAAAAAGCAATCTTACTGCTCGCTATCCATGGTAACTCGGTTAGCTATGATAGCTGTGGCAGATCAATTCTACGATTGTCACCAAGCCACGAGGTAATTCACGTCGCTGCTCAGTTAACACTACACCTTTTACAGCCATTGTATCGTTATCTGGCACTTCGTGTGATCTGAATTTTCAAGTTAACGGAGCAGTAGCTGCCATACTGACTCTATGTTCATCTCAAACAGCTTACGCACGTCTTGCTACATTACATTTGCCAGAGTGAGCTTCTTTATATTTGTAATTGAAGACTTTAATTGTTTACTTGAATCTGATTGCAACTCTTACCTGAGTAATAAGCCCTCCAACAGTCCCTATTCCCTAATGGTAAAGTTAATTAGTTTAATTGTCATTGAGCAAGAGTTTGGGATTAATTATGACTGACACAAGGGAGTAATGCCTAGGTTATACGACAGGAATCTGTCAGGCTGGTTTACATTTTAATAGGAGCTGATAGCACAGGAAAAAGCGTCCATACGAACAATGAGGTTTTAGGAGATGACACTGAGGATCCATATTGAAGAAAGCCGTACGGAAATCAATTTGGACGTCATCGGCTGCTGCAGTCTTTTTATGACGGATGAAAGAAACATGCTGAATGACGTGAATCCTGAACCTTCCTGGCAGATTAAAACCGTATCCCGGATTTGATCTTGGAACTTTTGCCATAACCGACAAGTGCTCCACCGACTGAGCTAATCAACACGACTCGCGACCCTTTCTCACAGCTTCACTTACGCCAGTACCTCATTGCCTAACTTCCAAACTTCGCAGGAGCTCTCCTGCGAAACTTGTAATGATCGCATTCCTGGAATAAAGAATACTGCAGACCTATGACTTAGCCACAGTCTGGGGGATGTACCCAGAATGAAATTTTCCACTCTCCAGCAGGTAGGAGATGACGTACTGGAGGAAAGTAGAGCTGTGAGGAAGGGTCGTGAGTCGTGCTTGGGTAGTTCAGTCGGTGGAGCACTTGCCCACGAATGGCAAAAGGTCCCATGTTTGAGTCTCGGTCCGGCACATACTTTTAATCTGCCAGGAAGTTTCAGATCAGCGCACACTCCACTGTGGAATGAAAATGTCATTCTGTGCGTGAACGCTCTTTGCCGAATCCGTGTTGGTTCCTACTGAGGAGGTCTGCAGTCTAAAGAACCTCCACAGTGCACATTTCTCCATCAAAATTTACTGAAAACAGGGTGGCAGCCTGTGGCATGAATCAGCAGTTGCCCTCCATAATAGATTATGACAATGAAACCAACCTTGATAATATTTGATCCTGCCAAAACTGTTGGATAAGAACGATTTGCATTTTCCTCACCTTGGTGCTACATTAAATAACTTTGAATCTTGTACGCATATTTGAAGAACTTTTTAAAAATATATATATATAATCCTTTTCTCATCACTTGTAATTACTTTATTTACTTATATTTGGCGTAAATTTTTCTATAGTATTTAATAATATACCCTGAAGACAAAGTTATTCTTCGGCCTTATCGAAACAACACAACAGCAGCATAAAAAATAACACATTTATCGCTACCTTTTTATTGCTCTGTATGCAGTGAATTCATAATTAACCTGGAAACTCCAATACGGAGGTATACTGCCTTCATGAAAGAAAAATCGTTGTGGAACAGTTCTCGATTGAATGTAGATGGAAAGTAAAAATCTTCTATATTGTTAAGCCGCGTCGATTATCTTCAGCATTTTCTTATACTATCGACGTTCCGACAACTCTGCTGGGATCTTCTGCAGGATCAGCTGGTGTGTCTGTTTTGCTAAGAACTATCAAAGACTAGTGTCATCATGAAAAAAGTTTTCCCGCACTCGTTATGGAAGAGTGGAGAATTAATGGCCGAAAATTGTCCGGCTACTGATGGCTGGCTATCGTTGTTGGATTACTTCATTGTGTTCTGTAAAGACGCAGAGCGGTTCAAGAAGGATCTCAGGCTTGTACTATGAAAACGTCTCCCGTCACCTGTTTGGCCTAACGGCACACTACAGGAGTTTAATTTCAGTGTTATCAATTGGAGATTTACAGTGAGGTTTACTGTCGTGACTGTTAGATTAGATTAGATTAGATTAGATTAGATTAGTTTTCGTTCCATAGATCCGTGCTGAGGAGATCCTCGTGGATGTGGAACATGTCAATTTTTTTTTATGCTGAAATAACAATACTAATAGTATGTAATAAATCATTTGTTTCTATTAAAAAATTCGTCAAGGGAGTAGAAGGAGTTGGCCACTAGTAAGTCTTTCAGGCTCCTTTTAAACTGATCTTTATTTGTAACTAAATTTTTTATGTTTAGTGTCAAATTATTGAAGATGAGTGTTCCTGAGAAGTGGACCCCTTTTTGAACTAAAGTAAGTGCTTTTAAGTCCTTGTGCAGATCATTTTTGTTCCTGGTATTGTATGTATGAACTGAGCTGTTTGTTGGAAAAAGAGATATATTATTTAGGACAAATTTCATTAATGTCGGGACTGGTAATAGGTAATTACATACCAGTATCAATAAGGGCGACATGTTGTGATGAAACTCGTAACGGAGAAAGGAATACGGCAGTTACAGAGCGTGAGCTAGCTTTTTAGGCGATGAAATGCAAGCCAGTTTTCAGCAATGCTTAGCATGTAGCCATGCGTGCTACAGAAACACATTTCGCGTCGAGGAATCGAAACTACTTGTAGGACGGTGAATACTGTAGGTGATGGATCGATCAGCCATCGCATCTCACATCGCCCCCTGCTCGCACAATTCGGAGAGCTGCGAGGGGGATCCCAATTCACAGCGAGCTTTCTCCTCTTCCCGCTCCAGCTGTTGATTCCGTTCTATCTATACCGGTTTTTTTCGCATTGATTTCATCCTGCAGACGCCTAACTAGTAAGGGGATCAATTGCTTCGCGATAGACTTTTAGAGCGAGTTTAATGTCTTCGTGAGAGTATTCTGAGTATTTGGTTGTAGTATAACAAAACTGTTAAGTGCGAAGGAAATTTTATCCTGTATTGTTTAACGTGTATTTCTCCTACTACTGCGATGAACGCTGGGCGATTGTATCATTACTTCATGACTTTTGGAAATTGCTGTTTTCGATGATACTCCGTATGATCGCAGCGCAATTGCCAGTTGACGATATGAGAAACTGACCACTATATCTACACCCATAATCTGCAAATCAGTGCGAAGTCCGTGGTAGAGAGTACTTACCGATGTGACAAATGTTAGGGTTTCTTCCAGCTCTACTCGCAAGTGGGACGTGGGAAGAACGGCTGATTTAACCACCCTGCGCGCTGTAGTTCTAGGATTGTGCCTGCTGTTGGATACATATGGCCTATGCATAAATAAAGCTGTGTTTCACAGAAGTGCTTTTTCCTGATTTTTCGAGAGGACCTTTTCATCCTCCAATAAGGCCATGAAGTTCGAACTGCGATATTTCAATGGGCGTTCACTAGTAAGGCAATACGAGGTGCATTCAAGTTCTAAGGCCTCCGATTTTTTTTCTAATTAACTACTCACCCGAAATCGATGAAACTGGCGTTACGTATCAACGTAATCGCCCTGCAGACGTACACATTTTTCACAACGCTGGTGCCATGATTACATGGCAGCGGCGAAGGCTTCTTTAGGAGTCTGTTTAGACCACTGGAAAATCGCTGAGGCAATAGCAGCACGGCTGGTGAATGTGCGGCCACGGAGAGTGTCTTTCATTGCTGGAAAAAGCCAAAAGTCACTAGGAGCCAGGTCAGGTGAGTAGGGAGCATGAGGAATCACTTCAAAGTTGTTATCACGAAGAAACTGTTGCGTAACGTTAGCTCGATGTGCGGGTGCGTTGTCTTGGTGAAACAGCACACGCGCAGCCCTTCCCAGACGTTTTTGTTGCAGTTCAGGAAGGAATTTGTTCTTCAAAACATTTTCGTAAGATGCACCTGTTACCGCAGTGCCCTTTGGAACGCAATGGGTAAGGATTACGCCCTCGCTGTCCCAGAACATGGACACCATCATTTTTTCAGCACTGGCGGTTGCCCGAAATTTTTTTGGTGGCGGTGTATCTGTGTGCTTCCATTGAGCTGACTGGCGCTTTGTTTCTGGATTGAAAAATGGCATCCACATCTCATCCATTGTCACAACCGACGAAAAGAAAGTCCCATTCATGCTGTCGTTGCGCGTCAACATTGCTTGGCAACGTGCCACCCGGGCAGCCATGTGGTCGTCCGTCAGCATTCGTGGCACCCACCTGGATGACACTTTTCGCATTTTCAGGTCGTCATGCAGGATTGTGTGCACAGAAGCCACAGAAATACCAAATCTGGAGGCGATCTGTTCAACAGTCATTCGGCGATCCCCGAAAACAATTCTCTCCACTTTCTCGATCAAGTCGTCAGACCGGCTTGTGCGAGCCCGAGGTTGTTTCAGTTTGTTGTCACACGATGTTCTGCCTTCATTAAACTGTCGCACCCACGAACGCACTTTCGACACATCCATAACTCCATCACCACATGTCTCCTTCAACTGTCGATGAATTTCAATTGGTTTCACACCACGCAAATTCCGAAAACGAATGATTGCACACTGTTCGTGTAAGGAAAACATCGCCATTTTAAGTATTTAAAACAGTTCTCATTCTCGCCGCTGGCGGTAAAATTCCATCTGCCGTACGGTGCTGCCATCTCTGGGACGTATTGACAATGAATGCCGCCTCATTTTAAAACAATGCGCATGTTTCTATCTCTTTCCAGTCCAGAGAAAAAAAATCGGAGGCCTTAGAACTTGAATGCACTTCGTACATCTTTTTTTCCTGAAAGCATGTTGATTTCATTCAGGATTCCAATACACTATATTAATTCCCACTCTTTTGGCTACGAAAACGTATTTTTTAACACAATCATTGTTCAGAGTGACATCCACACGCCAACGTACTGGGAGCCCTGCGTGCCCACGTGTTACCACTCTAATGGTTGACATTGGAGCCAACGTCTTACTACATCATCCACATACTGCTTCCCGTGGAATGCACCGTTCACTGGACCAAAGAGATGGAAATCGGCATGTGCGAGATCCAGGCTGTAGCCCTGATGAGGAAGGACGGTCCAGTGATGGTTTGTGAGCTCCTCTTGGATGCGTGGACTTGCTTGATGCCTTGCATTGTCGTGGAGAAGGAGCAGTTCGTTTTCATTTCTGTGGCGACCAATTTGCTGCAATTGTTTCTTCAATTTCCTCAGGGTACTACAGTACACTACATAGTTGATCGTTACACCGTGAGGGACGACATAAAACAGAATAACGTCGTCAGAGTCCCAGAAAACCGTCTCCATGACTTTACCAGATGAGAATGCGGCTTTGAACTTTTTCTTCTGAGGAGAGGAGGTGCGGCGTCACTGCTTGGACTGCCAATTTGTTTCCTGTTGGAAGTGATGAACTCATGTTTCATCACCTGTGATGATGTTCGACAAATAAACGCCACATTCAGCCTCGTAACGCGCAAGTATTTCCGCATAGATTAAAAAAAAAAATAGAGGTGGAGCCCCTCCACGCCCACACCAGCATGATGGCCAACACAAAAGGTCTACTGCCATCTCTGCATAGGGGTTAGTATTCACTAAAGTGAGGTGTCGCAGGATGTGGGTACTGCGATGTTTGCGTACGTCTGGTTAGGATTAACCATTAATACGCGCTCATCTGGAGATAGATTGTTCGAAATCTGACGAAGGGTAGCGGTTTGAAGAGCAGAGGAAAAAAAGTGCCAAAGCAAGAGCCAAGGGAAGAAAACCTCTGCGAAAGTTAGGTCGGGCGGCAAGAGCAGTAGCGGTTGTCTTGCTGCCTGCGATAGGTTGTGCAAGGATAGGCTTTGTTAGTAGTGGGTATCATGGATGTCGATACCTTGACGTTGTGCGTTTGTGCTGCTCGGCGGCTGGCGCTGGGTGCTGGTACAGAGTCCTCGTTCAGCGTCCTGCAACCTGCAACAGTTAGGTTTGTTATCGGTCTTGTGTCCGATAGGTCATATACCGGAGGCACAGTGTGAGGGAGTGTTGGCAGATTGTTCGTGCGTCTGTGGGCGAGCTCGTCGGTGTCCCTGCTGTGGCCTGTTGGTCGGCTCTAATAGCAGCTGGTAGTTGCCAGTCAGTGTTGCTGATACGCAGGGGCTTACCGGCGTTTGTCGCTGTTTGCGTATGTTAGTTTACCATAGGTGGTTATGCACTAGCTAGCAGTGTCTTTGGCCGCTTGTGTTTCCACCTGTGGTTGTGTTCCGCATAGATGGTACTTCGTTGCTCTTTAATGTTTTCCGTAGGCAGCGTGTAAGCCAGCCGGCACACACCTTTGAGCACTCTCAGTTGGAGGACGTGTGTGTCGGCACTACTGAAAGAGACGTCCAGTTGTGCAGCGAGGACTTTGATTGTGATTCATCAATCAACTCGAATGGTGTGTCCACCATCGCAGGAATCACAGCTGTGTGCAGCCGGCCGGCACGCGGGATGTCGGGCATTTTGCGGGGCCTTGTGATGATGACACACGCCTCGCCCTACGACTCACTGTGCTTTTGTTCATTGTCAGGTCTCCGTAGACATTCTGCAAGCTGCTATGAAAATTTGTGACGCTCTGGTTTTCACCAAAAGAAACTTAATAAGAGATTTCTGCTGGGAGCGCATGTCCGTTGCAGATGCCATTTTGAATTCTACGTATAACACTGCCACCTATCGGAACTTCATCAAACTATAGCGGCTGCAGCGAGAATATTCCACGATGTCCAGCAACAAGTTCCAAGGCTTTTTTTTTTTTTTTTTTTTTTTTTCAAATGAAAACTTATCTTAGCGATTATGGTCTGTATGTAATTCATTGGATGCGATGCGCTTTCCTACCTTACCTGTAAACAGGAGTGACATCAGCTTTCATAAAACATCAGATCAGACTGTTTGTTGCACGAAAGCCTCTATAAGTATGGGCTCTAACGGGTGCCAATTCTGCTGCGCATTGTGTGTTATAACTGGCGGAAATTCCAGCTGCTACTGGTTTCTTGTTCGAATTAATTAATCTTCGTTTGTAGATTTGTGTTGGAGGGACACGGCAATATTTAGTTGAGGAACGGTTCAGCCTTACTTAAGGGTAAAATAAAGTTGTCTATCTGCTGGTGTTTATTTCAGTATCTCTGACTGTCGCCTGTGTGCAGTGATCAAACAATGGCACGGTAGGATCCCCATAGTGCATACATTTTTTCTAAGTGGAATTAAATATTTAAATATTTCTGCTTTCTGCATGCACTAGACTTGGCCATAAGAGTTTGGATGTGTGCTACTTTATTGACTAAATAAATGCATACCGTTCAACTGATGGCAAAAGAAGATGCCGTTTGCAGTTATTTTTTGAGTAACTGGTTGTCTACCAATAATGATAAACACTCGACCTTGTCAGTTATTGATCTCCAAAAAAGAATTCCATTGATTCCGTTCATATACTTTACGTACCGGAACTTCCTGGGATCATCAGATAGATATTTCGCCACTGACTGTGAAAATCATCGTAGGCTTACAGATGTAAGCGTTTTTCTTTCACACTCTCTTTAGTCTCTTCTGGAACGAGAATGCACTATTCTGTAGTTTTGTAGCATTCTCTGAGTGGTATTACTAAATCGAGGTGTTGGGCGTCTTTTAATACTCTGCTTGATACGAATTTACCTACACCGCTCAAATTCTAAGTTTGTCCCATTTGAACTAACTACTCTCTTATTATGTGACTTTGTCAATTAATCAAATACCAATAAAAAGTTAATAGTCAGTCAGTTCCGTGAAGGAAACCTTCGATAAAGTACAGGGAGAATCTTTTAGGCTCTCCTCTCAGTGTATTTTATTAGTGGCTCAATTTCTTCTATTTGCTGTCGAGCAATTAAAAACGTGTTCATGAATAAATATTTCTGAGGCAAAGAAAATGCCTTGAAGGCTTTATCTAGGCTGTTATTGTTCCGAGTATTAATTCAGGGGAGGAAGTGAGACAGTTTTGAGCCTATCCCTGGTGATACTCAATTTGTACACTGAGGAATCTGTGAAAGAAACCAAAGAGAATTTTTCAAAGGGAATTATAGCCCAGAGAGAAGAAAAAATCTGTAGTTTGTCAATGGCATCGTAATCCAGTCGGAAAGGCTAAGGACTTGGAATAGCAGTAGAACGGAATGGATAGTATCTTGGAAAGAGATTATAAGACAAACATCAATAAAAGTAAATTAAGAACAACGGAATGTAGTCGAAGCAAGTCAGGCAATGCTGACGTAATTCGATTAGGAAATGAGATGCTAAAATTATTTAGTACTTAATTCATCTTCAGCAACTGTAGGTATATTTGTTGAAAAAAATCTGCAAACAATTGCACAAAAAATATTTCTGTACCAGTTTAAAGCACCTATTGTCCTTCTTCGGAAAACTGTACCCAAAGAAATACATATTTTTTGTACAGTGCCTGCAAACGGCAAAGAAATAAAATTTCTTTTGTGGAACTGGTTACTTATTATTTCGACAAATACTAAAAGGAGTAGATGATTTTTGTTATTTGCTCAGAAAAATAACTGAGAATGGCCACTCATCTAAATCTGAGTCCAGTTTTTCAAAGTTGAGGTAGGTGTCATCCGCCACTAAACAATTCTTGTTCTCTTCTGTTGTTCTTTGTTGCGAATCTTCGCGGGAAAATCAATTCTGCTCCTTATTCCATATTCCAATCGGTTTCCGTTCTTTTTTGATGCACCCCAACAGAATCTGAATAATTTCTTCACATGCTATGTCTCAGCTTACATGTTTTTCACCTGTACTAACATGACGCCATTACCGTCCGTGACAACACTGATCATTAGGGGGAGCGCGGGAATACCAACACACCAGGTAATAGCGACATCAGGTGATAGCGCTACAGTCAGTGGAAGATAGTACTACAGCACAGCGGAAGATGAGAGAATTATGTAGCAGAGGCGACGAGTTCTTAGCGACGACAGTCTTATTGTGGCGCCAAAAATTAATTTTTATTGAATTTCGATGCTATTTTTGATCTATGCACAAATTGAGGTGAGCTTTTCGATACATTTTTAACGGCAATAACGACGATGTAGACTGTCTGTTTTTTCCAATGCGTCTTTTACCCGGTGTTTTGTAACCGTTCGAGCATTATCGATGTCTGGTCTCTCGATGTCTGGTCTCTGCCGTGACGACTGAGTGGGGTAATATCGAGAGACGAATGTGGAGCAATGTCGACAGGATGGGTATATTTCCCCAAGCTCTAAACTGCAGGAAAAAAATGTTGTTTACAGTTAAGTAACACCTTATATATAATTTCAGATGGTGAGGACAAGAAAAAGAGTCAGAGAGGGATAAATGGGTTGAATAAACCCTGAACAAGGTATTACCTTTAGGGAAATAAGGGAGATCCCAACACCTTATCAGAGCAGCTGAACATACTAAAAGTTACACTTTATGATCGATCAACATCAGATCCAGACAAGAGACTCTCCTTGATGAGTAGGTCCGTTTCTACTCCTGAACAAGAACAAGAATTAGTCAACCATTTGGCTACCCAAGCTGACTTGCTGCGTATTGCCTATTACCTCACCCAAAAATTAGGCCTTAAGCACAATTCAAATAAAATTACGAAAATAGCTGGAGAAGTCTGGGTTTATGGTTTTATAAAGAGAATGCGTAAAATAAGCTTAAAGAAACTATCAAACATATGTCAGAGTTCTAGCTTTCAATATAGCCGAAGTTGGTTTACTTTCTTCCAACATGAAAAGCATTTTCATAGAAATGGTTCAAATGGCTCTGAGCACTATGAGACTTAACATCTGAGGTAATCAGTCCCCTAGAACTTACAACTACTTAAACCTAACTAACCTAAGGACACCACACACATCCATGCCCAGGCAGGATTCGAACCTGTGAGCGTAGCAGTCGCGCGGTTCCGGACTGAAGCGCCTAGAATCGCTCGGCGGCATCATTTTCGAGAAACATGCTGCGCACGTATTTTGACATACGTGAAGATAATAAAATGTGTTACTTACATAAAATAGAAATTTTGCTTTGTCTGTATTTCATACTATTGGTATACCAGCAAAGGTGTCGATGTTATCCAGATACTCGGAGCAATACTGACGGGTTGCAGAGTTGAGAAAAATTTTATATAGCTCTGAAGTTTTACAGCTGTTTTCTGTTTTTCTGGTACAGCTATACTTCTAACGTTACTGGGTAACACGCGGTGTCATGAATTTTTCCATGGAACTGACAAATTCTAAAAGAAAGCTAGAAGTCTCCTCAGGTTTCGGTATTCAACTGGTCACCTCTGTATCTATAATTTCTCAAAATAGATTCACTTTAATTTATTCTCTTTACAGTACTTTTCTTTACACTCTTCTTCACACATTAAAGTAAAAACATTGCCTCAAAATATTTCTTTCTTCACCATTATATGAATCTCTACTATCGTACAACCATCTTCTCATTCCACCACTAACTTACTACCAAATGTCTTACTCTTCTTTTACGGAGCATAAATAACATTTACTGCCTGACGGGCATTGCACTGGCCTGTGTACGAGGGCATACTGAAAAGTAATGCCTCCGAATTTTTAATGTGGATTCTCTTTAATATTTTTAAATAAAACAAACTTTATTACCATTCTGCATATCTACATATTTATTTCTCATCATTGTCACCTTGGCGACCAACGTTTTCCTCCCAACGAAGGACCAATTTGTTGATACTGTTACTGTAGATTGCTTGAATTCGTTGACAGAGCCATAACCTCACCTCTATTTGCACCGATGCATCGCAGTCAAAGTGAAGTCCTCGAAGGCGTTATTTAAGTTTTGGAAAGACATGGATATCCGATGGGACCACGTCGGGACTGGATGGAGAATGATCGATGACAGTGAACCCAAGACGTCGGATTCTTCCAGATGTCGCAGGGTTCGTGTGTATTACGGCATCGTCTTGCTGAAGGGGAGGGTGCCCCACGTGTGGACGAACTCTCCGAATTTGACACTCGATTACAGCAGGCTGTTTCTCATCCATTGACATATTTACGATATACACTGCCATGCTGCACGCTATAATTAAATCATTTTATGTTCTACAACAAGAAGCTGTAACTCAAGGGGATAATGCCCTTTTTGTACGCTATCGCAAGTCCCATGTTACCAGTGCGAAGCTATATCACACCGGGGTTTACGAGCCTATCTTGTATTAGAACCTCCTACAAGATTTTACCACGTCTCTCTCTCTTCGGATAAATCGAAACCAAATACTGCCTGAATGCTTACATTTGAGATTTTTGGTCCCTAACTCCTCTCTACCGACCTGCATGTAAAATGCCTTTCATCCAGGACACAATCTTTCACAATAGCAGAAGATTCTTGCATTCTAGTGTTGTAAGCGATTTAATCGGCAGCAGCCTGTCTCATGCCATATACTCACATGTCGGGAGAAAACACTATCATTTCTCAGTTCCACAATGAGCTATATTTCAAAGGGATCTGCTTTGTAACTAGAAGTTATAAAGTATGAAATAACATAGGACTTAGGGTAACACCTATGTTAATCACGCAGTCTGATGGTAATACTCAAAACAGTTATGATTTCACGAGCATAGACACATCCGATTTCTATTACTATTATGAGCAAAATCGGCGTAGTTTTGAGAGAACTTTATGAAGCCAAACTTTAACCAGTTATACCACTCCATGTAATAGAACTTCTTACAAGATTTTACTCTCTCTCTTCCGACATATCGAAAAGCCAATACCATCATGCTGATATCAAGCATATTGTATGTACAGACATCACTCCATTAGAGCAGGTCAGTGGTCATAGTCACCTGCACAAATCTGTGTGAAGTTTTGTCGACTGATCTTGGAGAAAGAACATATCGAATAGACTATCTATCACAAGAGAGGGTATTGTTCCTTCATAAGGAGTTTAATACATTATTTTTTTGGCTGTAACACATCCATGCAGTGTACGAGTATAGCTTTGTACACCACCATACACTTTGTTTTTCTACCGTGACTTCAAGGTCTGTGTCAGCTGCTAAACTGACATTAACATGTTTCGATCCTTTGGCTTTCGCAGAAAAGTGAACATTGCATGGTGTATACTACACAGCTCCCACAACACACAAGTTGGTAGAAACAAAACACATAGGCAACATTTCTCATTGACAAGAATGTGGAAGACATGGCAACAAATGGAAACTGCAAGATTTTGCGGCATTGTAGACCGTTTTCAATAGCTGACCTATACAGTTAATCTCATCTTCCGCAGCGATGAGGTACCAAATGTCTCGGTGCTCCACTTTTAAATGCATTGTTTCCTCCTTTTGTAGTCATTTACGTGATTACTGTTCTGGTGCTTACCACTGCCAGAAGGTGCTGTTCACAACATGTGTGAGCTAGCAGAAATAAAAAGAGGTACTTTTATTTTATTGGTTGAAAAAATATGTGCAGGTCATCGCAGTGTATGGAAATAGGACGAGTCTGTGGCTTTGAGGAACACTTCCAAACAACTGTGTGAAGGTGATGACTTCGGCACTTAATCCCATGCTCCACAGTGACAAGTAGCAGATATCCCGTGTTCCGCCAAGGCTGTCACCATTTCTAGCAAGTAGTGTCAGTCAGTCAACAGTGTACCAGTGGATGGATGGGATGGGGAAGACACCATTGATATGGTATGATGTACTACAGTTGAAAACACGTTCAATTTTAGCAATTTTACCGGTTGTTCCTTAATTTCAACATTAGCTAACGACACAGTAGATTGCTTCCCAATTTCTGTATCATCACTAAATTACTCCCCCCGCCAACCCCACACACACACTACTTTGCAGGTAGCATATACTAGATTCTAGGCGCTTCAGTCCGGAACCGCGCGACTGCTACGCTCACAGGTTCGAATCCTGCCTGGGCATGGATGTGTGTGGTGTCCTTAGGTTAGTTAGGTTTAAGTACTTCTAAGTTCTAGGGGACTGATGAGCACAGATGTTAAGTCCCATAGTGCTCAGAGCCATTTGAACCATCTTTTTTTTTTTTTTTTTTTTTTTTTTGGCCGGTTACTATCGATCGCGTCAGGCCATAAGTACTCCACAGTTACACGAGAAAAAGGTAGCAGAATGCTTATAAATATATTTATTAATCTATGTCTTTGTTTATATCCGATATATACTATTCACGAAGAAATTGATTAAGTATTTACTGTGTTTCAGCAATCACGGAGACATTAGGCTACTGGCCTACCTTTTGTTGCTATTCCTTTGATATATGTTTGTTTAACTTGTTTATGTATTTAATAATCCGTGTTAGAGCGTGTTTATGGTCCAGCCGTAAGAATATTTATTTAATTTCAAGTTATTTAAATGTGAATCTAGTATTTTGTATGTGTTTCAATATGTTTTTGAGTGCTCGTTGGCTCGGAGACACGGAGGGAGCGCTCTAGCCAATCACAGCGCTCGTTACTAAGAGAGACATATGGAAGTTGGGGAGGAGCATCGTTTCCGGAGAGAACACGAGGGAGTTCTGAGCAGGGCGGCAGTTCTGGACAGGACGGGACAGGATACGGAGAGTCCGGGACCGTACGGCGTGACGGACGCACAGTCGGTGGAGAGAGACTCGGAGTGTGGAGCGGTTTGCAGGTGGTCACGAGAGATAGAAATACTTCGGAGTGTGGACTTGTGAACTTGTGACATCTCCGAGGTTTCTACAGTGAAAACGTCGAAAGCGTTTAGAAGTGAATATCTTGCGAGCTATGTTGTCGTCCATAACTAATTACGTGCAGCAGGAATCTACTGTTTGCCTGTTATTCAACTTGTATTTTATTTAATTGCTGGACCATCGAAACAAATAAGTGTTTTGGAGAAATATACCGCATTCTCAACAGTACTTCTACTATCGTACTTGCCCCCCTTCTAACAGCCGTGTACCGCAAGTCTCTAGAGGAGCGGAAGGTTCCAAATGATTGGAAAAGAGCACAGGTAGACCCAGTCTTCAAGAAGGGTCGTCGAGCAGATGCGCAAAACTATAGACCTATATCTCTGACATAGATCTGTTGTGGAATTTTAGAACGTGTTTTTTGCTCGAGTATCATGTCGTTTTTGGAAACCCAAACTCTACTCTGTAGGAATCAACATGGATTCCGGAAACAGCGATCGTGTGAGACCCAACTCGCTTTATTTGTTCATGAGACCCAGAAAATATCAGATACAGGCTCCCAGGTAGATGCTATTTCCCTTGACTTCCGGAAGGCGTTCGATATAGTTCCGCACTGTCGCCTGATAAACAAAGAAAGAGCCCACGGAATATCAGACCAGCTGTGTGCCTGGATTGAAGAATTTTTAGCAAACAGAACACAGCATGTTGTTATCAATGGAGAGACGTCTACAGACGTTAAAGTAACCTCTGGCGTGCCACAGGGGAGTGTTATGGGACCATTACATTTCACAATATATATAAATGACCTAGTAGATAGTGCCGGAAGTTCCATGCGGCTTTTCGCGGATGATGCTGTAGTGTACAGAGAAGTTGCAGCATTAGAAAATTGTAGCGAAATGCAGGAAGATCTGCAGCGGATAGGCACTTGGTGCAGGGAGTGACAACTGACCCTTAACACAGAAAAATGTAATGTATTGCGAATACATAGAAAGAAGGCTCCTTTATTGTATGATTATATGATAGCGGAACAAACACTGGTAGCAGTTACTTCCGTAAAATATCTGGGAGTATGCGTACGGGACTATTTGAAGTGGAATGATCATATAAAATTAATTGTTGGTAAGGTAGGTGCCAGGTTGAGATACATTGGGAGAGTCCTTAGAAAATGTAGTCCATCAACAAAGGAGGTGGCTTACAAAACGCTCGTTCGACCTATACTTGAGTATTGCTCATCAGTGTGGGATCCGTACCAGGTCGGGTTGACAGAGAAGATCCAAAGAAGAGTGGCGCGTTTCGTCACGGGGTTATTTGGTAAGCGTGATAGCGTTACGGAGATGTTTAGCAAACTCAAGTGGCTGACTGTGCAAGAGAGGCGCTCTGCATCGCGGCGTAGCTTGCTCGCCAGATTTCGAGAGGGTGCGTTTCTCGATGAGGTATCGAATATATTACTTCCCCCTACTTATACCTCCCGAGGAGATCACGAATGTAAAATTAGAGAGATTCGCGCGCACGGAGGCTTTCCGACAGTCGTTCTTTCCGCGAACCATACGCGACTGGAACAGAAAAGGGAGGTAATGACAGTGGCACGTAAAGTGCCCTCCGCCACTCACCGTTGGGTGGCTTGCGGAGTATAAATGTAGATGTAGATGTAGATTTAAAGTCGTTAAGATAGTACTTGCAGATTTTATTTAATTGCAATCTTTCATTCATAAATTTATATGTTACTTTCATAATTCGGAATTGCCGAGTGATAGAAACCTTGACCATTCGTTTCATGTGTGTATTCTTCGCGTATACTGTAGACTCAGCAGTATTTGGCCTCTAATGTGGCAACTATGTATCCCAGCCCCTAAACAACGAAACCAGCCAAAACGTTTAATGTTGCAACGTCCAGTCTGAGGGTACGTAGTTGAGGGCCACCTCGTAACAGTCATTTATTATTTTGAAAGCCCGCAATCTACATATTTCGAGCGTGTCGATCATAGTGCAGAATTTACGATTAGGAACAGCGATCTTTCCCTGTGTGGATGGGCATCACAGAATATTCCCACATTCTTAGGATAAAGTTGGAGATTGACAGATTCCTCCCACGTTCTCCTTGACCAATCCTCCTTGCAGCATAATCGCCAATATAATCTGCAACTGACCAGAAGTATGATGGTCCTACACCTAATACATTCTACGTCTCATGAAGGCAGAGTGAGAACTGTGTCCATAGCTGCTGTTTAGCGAAGACTGTTTCGCACCAGTCTTACCCACAGCACCCATCCAAATGCACAAGGTCTCTCGAGATAAATGAATATCGAAGAGCGTAGCACCTCTTATCAGTATATAGTAGACGTGAGAGTGTTGCAGTGATATAACAGAAGGTTAAGAAGGAATGTGTGATTTATAAATGATGGAGCTCCAGATGGATGGAGTTTGAAACATTTCATGTAAACCAACTGTGCCATCAACTCTGAAGCATTGTTCCACTGTGTGGAGTCAGTACGAGGAAGGTACTGGCAGGAGAGAAATGATCATAGAGTATGAACACACACTCCTATGGTTACACGGCTCTGCACGTAAAAATGCTGTATTGTTAAAGCCATATGGTTTCCAAAGTAATAGTCATGCGGAATACATCGCTCTTAATACTCTAATGCAGGATATGTTCGTCCAACGTCAGACATACAACCATCCCGCAACATTCCTACACCAGGCACTATGGTGACAAACTTTAAAATGAAAAGCCTACTTCCTACTACACGATTCCAGTGTCCTAAGAAAGCATCGTCAGTGTATATTCGCCGCTCGAGCTGCTTATAAACCAACTAGAACAAAGTCGGGAACTACTATTCCGTCTTTTAATAAATTAATGGATTTTATATGTCTTTTTAAGTCGGAATCGTACATACCGTCAATCAAACTTCCTGCATCATTTGTGCTTATCATTAGTATTAGCAGTACCAGTTTTGATGGTTACAGCTATATCTCTCTAGGAAACGGAGTGAGGAAAAACCGACGTGAATATTTTTGATAGCTGATAACTTTGAGGTACCATCCATGCCTGCTGCATGAAAATACACACGAAGAAGCAGCAACTTCTAACGATGGAGTAAGTACCGTGATCAGTAGCCAAAGGAGATGTATCAGTCTTGTTGCCATTTACAGTAGCACCACCACAGCTCTGGTAGAATTCATGTTGCACAAAGAAGTCCTGGTCTGATGTTAGATAGATTTGATCACGTGTCAGATAATATAGCAAATTCGTCCCAACACCACATCTCTACGATACAGGCCGCTCACATTATTAAAGGTAATATACATGAAATTGGTCCACCCTCCTACAGAACACTCTAGCGACCGGCTTAAGTCTGATAAATGCATTGGTTCTTCTCTTTAATATTTAAGAAATAACATTGTTTGTTAGAACCAACCTTAATTTGGGAATATCTATATTCGACTGCATGTGTGAGAGCACAGTTATTGATTGTTGTTGTTGTTGTGGTCTTCAGTCCTGAGACTGGTTTGATGCAGCTCTCCATGCTACTCTATCCTGTGCAAGCTTTTTCATCTCCCAGTACCTACTGCAACCTACATCCTTCTGAATCTGCTTAGTGTATTCATCTCTTGGTCTCCCTCTACGATTTTTACCCTCCACGCTGCCCTCCAATACTAAATTGGTGATCCCTTGATGCCTCAGAACATGTCCTACCAACCGATCCCTTCTTCTGGTCAAGTTGTGCCACAAACTTCTCTTCTCCCCAATCCTATTCAACACTTCCTCATTAGTTATGTCATCTACCCATCTAATCTTCTGCATTCTTTTGTAGCACCACATTTGGAAAGCTTCTATTCTCTTCTTGTCCAAACTATTTATCGTCCATGTTTCACTTCCATACATGGCTACCTTTCAGAAATGACTTCCTGACACTTAAATCAATACTGGATGTTAACAAATTTCTCTTCTTCAGAAACGCTTTCTTTGCCATTGCCAGCCTACATTTTATATCCTCTCTACTTCGACCACCATCAGTTATTTTGCTCCCCAAATAGCAAAACTCCTTTACTACTTTAAGTGCCTCATTTCCTAATCTAATTCCCTCAGCATCACCCGACTTAATTAGACTACATTCCATTATCCTTGTTTTGCTTTTGTTGATGTTCATCTTATATCCTCCTTTCAATACACTGTCCATTCCATTCAACTGCTCTTCCAAGTCCTTTGCTGTCTCTGACAGAATTACAATGTCATCGGCGAACCTCAAAGTTTTTATTTCTTCTCCATGAATTTTAATACCTACTCCGAATTTTTCTTTTGTTTCCTTTACTGCTTGCTCAATATACAGATTGATTGGGATACATATTTTTTGCGTGTTTTAATATAGCTCCTATGTGTAGTACTTATGTAACCTTTGTTAAAATACGTGTTACGAAAACTCATGTAGTTTACAGGGGGACGCGGGTTAAAAGTGAATGCAGCCAGAGCATTATTTTAAAGCTTTTCTCGGCTTTGGGTGTCCGGGCACCTCAAAACCACGGCAATTCCCTGCGTTTCATAGTACTTTTTCTTTAATTTTACATATTCTTAGTCAAGTTACGTAATTCTGCAAGCTTTTTTCGTGATTTTATATTTTCCGTCCTATTTCCATCAAATTTACGTATTTACCAAGAATTTGTCGTAATTATTCCAGGTTTTTACTCGATGTTTACCGATTTTCTGTCTTTTTCTCGTATTTTTTGATATTTTTCGTGTGTATATGGTCATATTGCCAGCATACCCAGGCATTGTTTGATTTTATATGAAGACATTTGCGTGTCCTGTAAACCAGCCTACTAAAAAAATCCTAAGAATTCCCCTCTTTCTGATGATCTGCATGCATCGATTTTGGATAGGAAGATCATGAAAAGTATACTAACGCTCGCCTTGTACCTAGATGAGACTCACTGGAAACTCGTAGCGTGGAAACACATCCGTGTACTGTTATGGCACATCCGACAGCGTGTCTACAAACTCTTGTAGCAATGCATTTGCTGGAAACTCTAAGGCTGGCACAGCTCTAACGTTCACCTGACTTCCACTCTGCTGTGTAGGGACCTGAAAAACCGAGCTCACATGTGTACAGAGTTGATTTCTGCTGCTGCTCCAATATTATTTTTCGTTTAAGTATGCTCTCATTGCTTCCCAGATGTACTTCACTGCTTTTATTTACTTCTTCCAACTCTGATGACGGTTTTGATATAGTGAGGACATACTGCAGCGATCTGCAGTTTTTGCAGCAGAACAGTTGAAGTTTCTTTTCCCAATTTTACACGGGGTGGGCATGTATAGGGGATGTAGAGCCCAACCTCTGAATTTTGGTCATCTGTAATCAGCGTCAGTGCACTTCGTTGGATGTCGCAAAATACTTAGATGAGAATTGTATCCTGCAGTAAAAAAAAAAAAAAAAAAAAAAAAAAATGGACTGATTTTAATGGAAAGAGGACCTCTATTATCGTCACAATTGTGTTTTAACGGGTGCTCGATTGTAGGAGGTGAGTTTACTTTTGGTACAATTGTTGCAGCCGGCCGAAGTGGCCGTGCGGTTAAAGGCGCTGCAGCCTGGAACCGCAAGACCGCTACGGTCGCAGGTTCGAATCCTGCCTCGGGCATGGATGTTTGTGATGTCCTTAGGTTAGTTAGGTTTAACTAGTTCTAAGTTCTAGGGGACTAATGACCTCAGCAGTTGAGTCCCATAGTGCTCAGAGCCATTTGAACCATTTTTTTTACAATTGTTGCAGTGCAGTGCTTTCATATTGAGAATAGTGGGCACTTGTGGGGGAAGTGTGGTCATGGTCCAGTGTGTGTGTTGTGTGTGTGGTCGCCCTAGACAGCTGTGCCCTGACCAAGGCATGGCGTGTAGGTCAGCACTGCCATAATTTATCTCATATTGTTTAGTTGGCCTTACATCGTGTTGTGCTGGTAAAGGACTGTCGCCTCAAGGTGGGCTGGGAACTGCTCGTTGGCTGACAGAAGTGCAGTAGACCGTGCAAAAACCGTGAGGCGCTTGGTAACAGTTCACCATTTGTAAGGACCTGTGTCCCCACTGTAGGTGGAGGGAGGGAGTGAGGGGTAGAGATGAAGGTAGGTAAGAGGGCCTCTAATTTCGACAGTTTGTGATCTTTCATAGAGGAGAATGTACGTTTAAGTACTGCCCCTCTGCAATCTTTTGGGACGACCGTTTTCGCTGGTACACGTGTTGAATTATGATCCATTTATTGTAGTCCCATTTTTTTTCGTGACAATTTCTATGTGTAATTAGAGCAGTGAAGCATTTATCCTCACTTGTGGTAGCATGTATTGGTTTTGATTACTTCCGCTACAGAGTGATTGTCAAGCAGGCTTTCTGTAGAGAACTTTGATATCAAACAGCTATAGATACAGTCCTCAGCTGTATGCATACACTTATTAAACTCCTCTCTGTCCAACACCAGCATCTAGTCAGTTGAATGCAATTTCCACCAAAACAATAAAGATAGTATCTCCCACCCCAGCGTTTTTTCTCGCCAGCTTGTAGACGAAGTGTAGAGTTTGAGTTTATCTGCCACTAGTTTCGAGTAGTATTGTGAAATTTTTTCCAGCAGGGTAACACCAGTTGTATGGCATCGTCAACTTCTGAGCTATATTGAGATTTTAGGCAGTCCTTGTGTAGCACTATGCATATAGTTGTGTAATTAGGGCTGATCCTTATTACTAAATATGTAATTAGGGCCGATCGTTACTTCAGCTTCCCAACAAAAACAAATAAAGTACACTAACCTAACCTTCTCTGGTGAATCTGGACAGTTTACATGTGTTCGTTGTTGCACCTCCGCTTTACATCCAAAAGAATCAGAATTTGAGTTCCAGAAAGGGCACCACTGTCTCTAATTTCCTGGAAATTCCCGAGTTGGGGCTGGGGTGGGACGTCAGCTCAGCTCTGGGACTAAGAAATTCCCACTATTTTAGAACTTCCCACCAAAATTCGAAGTTCCCACCAATAGAGTAGCCGGGTGTGGGGGTGGGGAGCCACATGCTCGCTGGTGAAAACACATGGCGTCATCCATAGGTGGGGGTGGGGTGGAAGTGGGTGGGGGTGGGATATGGGAGAAATTAATTGGTTTAATTAAACTGTATATCAGTTTGATATCAAAAGTGTCCCAGCACCACCATCACCGTGCTGCTGGCACAATGTGTTATTAAAATTTAGGCTCCATGCACGGTTCCCATTACATATACGTCCACACTGTCAGATACTTCCTCTTGTACATGCATTCCACTCTAGAACCTCATAAATTTGTGTCTGTTTGCACTTACATCCCTCACCACACATGGGTTAGGGGGAGAGATTGTCACCTTGGGGAAAAAATCAACCCCCCAGCCAGAAGCCGCCCTTGTCCTTGCTTTTAACAACTTCCGGAAAGCCTTTCGACAGGAACATGGCCGGAGATGGCAGATAAACGTCTGGAGAAAGCTAACTCAAAATATTGGTGACTCACTATAGCCACGTGTGTGAAAACCTGAATGAAAAAAAAGCTGTTTATCTCAGTATTACGTAGCAGAAGTTAAACTCTGTCCCACGAATAAAATGACGTCTGTGGTAGGCTACAAAAACCCTGGTGGGTGAAATTATAACAAATACGAACGCTCTGATTGGCCAGAAAGAAAATGCGTGGCCACCAGCTTTGATATCGCCAAAATTCGCTCCTTTCTCTAGCAGCAAATCGTCTAGAGTTCGAGTAAGGCGACTCGCGCCGTGCTGAGACGATTTCGAGAGTCATTATGTGAATACTTGTTCACAGGGTCGTCTTAGCTCGTAAGGAGTTAAACTGCAAAGTCTCCGCCGGCCACTGTGCTCAAGGGGTTCTAGGCGCTTCAGTCCGGAACCACGCGGCTGCTACTGTCGCAGGTTCGAATCCTGCCTCTGGCATGGATGTGTGTGATGTCCTTCTAAGTCTCGGGGACTGATGACCTCACATGTTAAGTCCCATAGTGCTTAGAGTCATTTGAAACATTTTTTTTGCAAAGTCTCCTGCTATGGAGAACCACACAGAGCACTGACAGTTCACGCTTGCGAGAGATATTCCAGCAAGATCGCGTATACCATGCCAATTAGCTAGGGAATAACTAGGAGTCTCGGTTTCACTAAAGAGGTAGGAAATGTATCAGACTGGGGTTTAACAGTCGAGACAGATTTAGAATAGATTCTCCGGTTCACAGCTCACGCCGACAGCCGGCACTGCCGCCGCTGTCGAAAAGCAAACACGTGCGCTCGCGCTACACAGACAAGTGATATTCAATTGACACTCATAAGTGTGATCATCTCCGTCTCTCCTAGTTTTTTTCGTACATCGAACCATAATCTGCAGTTAAACGTATTCATGATAGTGATGTTTAAAATTTTCCCGGCGTACTGATTGTTCCATAAAAACACGGGAGAACTGCCGGATATCAGTAACGTCATGCCACGAAATATCAGGTGAGTGCCACTGTAGAAGTACCACTACAGTACTACTACAGTGGCACTCACCTGAAGATGGCCAGAAGACTCTGCGCCGAAATATCGTGGCAGGACTTTACTGATATCCGGCAGTTCTCCCGTGTTCTTATGGAACAAGTATTCACGATTGTCAGGCTTGAAGCAGGAACGCGAGATATCCAATTTAACGGAAAGAATTAATCACCCACTACAGAGTGCTTTCTACTCTGAAGTAAACTGATTTGTTTTAATTGTGTACTTGTTTCCGATTGCTATTTACCGACCCCCATTGAATTTTGAGTATTTCATTGTGCATTTTAGCTTAATTCATATCTCTAGCCCCAACTGTTTTTGATTTGTTTGTATTTTATCGACTCCAGACATGGTCATCAACCATCTTACCATTAAAGAACCGCCGGCCGGAGTGGGCGAACGATTCTAGGCGCTACAGTCTGGAACCGCGCGACCGCTACGGTCGCAGCTTCGAATCCTGCCTCGGGCATGGATGTGTGTGATGTTTGCTAGGTTAGTTAGGTTTAAGTAGTTCTAAGTTATAGGGGACTGATGACCTCAGAAGTTAAGTCCCATAGTGCTCAGAGCCAATTAAAGAACCTCATAAGAGTTAGGAATTTCGCTTCACAGTTGTGAACACCCAATATCAATATTTTACCGCCCTCTACGTACTTTTGCCAACATTGCTATCTCTTGAAGTCATACTTGGAGTAAAAATAAACCTTAATAACGAAAATCTAAGATTTTCATTTTTGACAACATATAGTTACGCCTGAACCCCCTGAATTTCTGTTAGCGATAACGTTTCCTTCACAGGCAGCGTAGTGGAACCGACATTGAAGTCATTGTCTGATTACATTACTATCCCTACTGCTGCACTTTCTGAACTCTGCATGGTGGCAGGCCGTAGATTCAACACAAAATTCCTAAAACACTAACAGAGTGTCCTTGCGTATGTGTGGTAGGAAGATACACCAGAATCAGTCCTACACATGTTACTTAATGTCGACCCTGCCAGGTGTTCGTTTTTCCCGCGCGCTGTTCGGGAGTGGAATGGTAGGGAGATAGTATGATTGTGGTTCTATGAACCCTCTGCCAAGCACTTGCAGAGTAATCATGTAGATGTAGATGTAGATGGTTCAAATGGCTCTGAGTACTATGGGACTCAACTGCTGAGGTCATTAGTCCCCTAGAACTTAGAACTAGTTAAACCTAACTAACCTAAGGACATCACAAACATCCATGCCCGAGGCAGGATTCGAACCTGCGACCGTAGGGGTCTTGCGGTTCCAGACTGCAGCGCCTTTAACCGCACGGCCACTTCGGCCGGCCTGTAGATGTAGACATAGATGTAGATGATAGAAAACCATGGTAAGGTGGTCAACCATATGTAACTACTAGGACAAAAAATACCCTCTTATAATGTTTTGTAATAAATTATTTTTGTTGTATCGGCCAATGGTAAATACCAATTGACACTGACAAGTCAATAGGGAGACAGAGGCGTGCAATGCACTGAGAAAAGTAAGCAGTATCCCCTTAGTACAGCTGTAATGCCACTGTTAGCTTTAAGTTTTTCTTGTAGGGACACATGTGGCTGACACAGCGTGGATAAGTTTGTTCTGTGCTAACTTGTAAGTGACGGTCGTACAGTTTTATTATTGTGTCAAGGGAATTAGGAAGAGTAGAGAAATGGTGAAGGTAATAATTTTATGAAGCGAGTGAGGTCGTATGATCTCATGCTTATGAGAAGTAGTGCACGTCAGTTAAAATTGGAAAGACGGGAATCAGAGAGATCAGCAATGGCAGATCGAGACCTTGGCCGAATTGAGATTGACACTCAGGAAGATAGCGTACGGTAACCTCAGGACAGAACAACAGGTGACATTATGCCGCGAAAAGTAGATCATGTGGTGCAGCAGGACGTAAATACTGAGCAACAAGGTCACCGTAAGCGGCGACTAACATAATGCAGAGGTGCAGGAAGATAGCGAACGCGTTGAATACGTAGAGCCCACAGTACATGTAATAAGACCTCCCTCACAATCGAGTACAGGCAATGCAAGTCGAAATGTGTCACCGCATGGTTCACTGCAGTCAGCTGCGGACAGACACGAGAACATAAAAGCAGAACGAAGCACGTTGGAGAAGAGGTAGTAGGACCCTTTAGTTTGTCGGAAATTCTCCAGTAATTAATGCCCACCATAACGATACAAAACAACGGACGAAACAACTGCAACACGTAAGCAGAGAGCGGGAACAGCGAGAAAAACAACAGAAATAAAACGCGTGGCCACCAGCTTTGATATAGTCAAACGTAGAGAGAAGAATACGCTTGTTTCTCTTGCAGCAAATCGTCGAGTGTTTGAGCAAGGCGAATCGCGCGGCGCTGAGACGATTGCGAGTAATTATGTGAACACCTTCTCACTGGCTCGTCTTAACTCGTGAGGAGTTAAACTGCAAAGTCTCCCAGTACGCAGAATCGCACCGAGCACTGACGGTTAACGCTTGCGAGTGATTTGAGGGCAACGACGCACGCGCTATTACAGCAAAACAGCGTGTACCATGCCAGTTAACTTAGCTAGGGAATAACTAGGAGCCTCGGCTTCGCCGAAGACGTAGGAAATGTATCTGACTGGTGTTTAACAGTCGAGAGAGATTTTGAATAAATTCTGCGGTTCACACGTCGCTCCAGCAGCAGCCACTGCTGCTGCCAACGAAAGGTAAACACTTGCGCTCACGCTACGCCAGCAAGTTACATTCGATTGAAACTCAGAACTGCGATCATCTCTGTCTCTTCTATTTTTTTCGCACATTCAACAATGATCTGTAGTTAAACGTATTCACGATTGTCGGGCTTGATTGAAGCAGGAACGCGAGATATCGGACTTAACGAAAAGAATTGATCAGCCACTGAAGAGTGTTTTACACCCTGAAGTGAATGAATTTTTTAAATTTTGTACTTCTTTCTGATTGCTCTTCACCGACCCCATTGACTTTTGGGCATGCCCATTGTGCATTTTAGGGTAATTAATGTATCTGGCCCCAACTATATATAATTTGTTTGTATTTTATCGACTCCAGACATGGTCATCGACCATCAAACCTTATAATAGTTAGGAATTTCAGTTGAGAACGTCCAGTATCAATATTTTACCGGCATATATTTTTGGTAACATTACCATGTCATGAAGTCATACTTAGAGTAAAAATAAACCTTAATAACAAAAATCTAAGATATACATTTTTGCTAACATATAGTTACTCCTGAACCCGTTCGCTAGTTTCTGTTAGCTATAACGTTACCTGTACAGGGAGTGTAGTGGAACCGACATTCAAATCATCGTCTGATTGCATCACTGTCCGTACTGCTGTACTGTTCTGAACCGTGCATGCGTGAGATGGTGTCTTCCTACCTTGCAGGCCGTAGGTTCAGCACCAAATTCCTAAAACACTCACAGAGCATCATTGCGCAACTGTGGTGGGAAGATAGATCAGAACCAGTTCCACACATGTTAGGTGTGCTATGGAGGCGGACAATCCTATCGCCTACAGCCCTTTGCGCTTCATAGTTCACAGCCGTCAAAAGCTCCGCCACATGTCAGAGATTTCCTAAAGTCGATCGGAGTGTAGGAGGGTATTAGTAGTAAGGAATAAAAATATATTAAATTTCACGCAGAATGCGACATTTTTTTCGCGCACCTCAGCTTATGACCTCATTTCTCTTTAAAAATGTGTCGTACAATGATATATTTGTGTAGATACTGTCTTCAAAACGTTTTGCTAATAAGGGTTAATAGCAAAGAAGTAACAAGATTAAACGTCATGGACAACGTGGCCGTTTTTCACGCATCTTATTGTTTACGACGTCGTATTTCGTTAACTATGTGTTGTACAGCGATAAAATTTTGTGTGTGCGTTTAGAGGCATGTGCGGATACCGTCTGAGAAATTTACTGTGTTGTTCTTAGCATAGGTTACTTTAAGGGGGAGGTTACCATGAGAAAAAGATTGAATAATCAACGAAAGGGTAACGTTCTACGAGTCGGGGCGTGGAATGTCAGAAGCTTGAACGTGGTAGGGAAACTAGAAAATTTGAAAAGGGAAATGCAAAGGCTCAATCTAGATATAGTAGCTGTCAGTGAAGTGAAGTGGAAGGAAGACAAGGATTTCTGGTCAGATGAGTATCGGGTAATATCAACAGCAGCAGAAAATGGTATAACAGGTGTAGGATTCGTTATGAATAGGAAGGTAGGGCAGAGGGTGTGTTACTGTGAACAGTTCAGTGACTGGGTTGTTCTAATCAGAATCGACAGCAGACCAACACCGACAACGATAGTTCAGGTATACATGCCGACGTCGCAAGCTGAAGATGAACAGATAGAGAAAGTGTATGAGGATATTGAAAGGGTAATGCAGTATGTAAAGGGGGGCGAAAATCTAATAGTCCTGGGCGACTGGAATGCAGTTGTATGGGAAGGAGTTACAGAAAAAGTTACAGCAGAATATGGGCTTGGGAGAAGGAATGAAAGAGGAGAAAGACTTATTGAGTTCTGTAACAAGTTTCAGCTAGTAATAGCGAATACCCTGTTCAAGAATCACAAGAGGAGGAGGTATACTTGGAAAAGGCCGGGAGATACGGGAAGATTTCAATTAGATTACATCATGGTCGGACAGAGATTCCGAAATCAGATACTGGATTGTAAGGCGTACCCAGGAGCAGATATAGACTCAGATCACAATATAGTAGTGATGAAGAGTAGGCTGAAGTTCAAGACATTAGTCAGGAAGAATCAATACGCAAAGAGGTGGGATACGGAAGTACTAAGGAATGACGAGATACGTTTGAAGTTCTCTAACGCTATAGATACAGCAATAAGGAATAGTGCAGTAGGCAGTACAGTTGAAGAGGAATGGACATCTCTAAAAATGGCCATCACAGAATTTGGGAAGGAAAACATAGGTACAAAAAAGGCAGCTGCGAAGAAACCATGGGTAACAGAAGAAATACTTCAGTTGATTGATGAAAGGAGGAAGTACAAACATGTTCCGGGAAAATCAGGAATACAGAAATAAAAGTCGCTGAGGAATGAAATATATAGGAAGTGCAGGGAAGCTAAGACGAAATGGCTGCAGGAAAAATGTGAAGACATCGAGAAAGATACGATTGTCGGAAGGACAGACTCAGCATACAGGCAAGTCAAAACCACCTTTGGTGACATTAAAGGCAACGGTGGTAACATTAAGAGTGCAACGGGAATTCCACTGTAAAATGCAGAGGAGAGAGCAGATAGGTGGAAAGAATACATTGAAAGCCTCTATGAGGGTGAAGATTTGTCTGATATGATAGAAGAAGAAACAGGAGTCGATTTAGAAGAGATAGGGGATCCAGTATTAGAATCGGAATTTAAAAGAGCTTTGGAGGACTTACGGTCAAATAAGGCAGAAGGGATAGATAACATTCCGTCAGAATTTCTAAAATCATTGGGGGAAGTGGCAACAAAACGACTATTCTCTTTGGTGTGTAGAATATATGAGTCTGGCGATATACCATCTGACTTTCGGAAAAGCATTATCCACACAACTCCGAAGACGGCAAGAGCTGACAAGTGCGAGAATTATCGCACAATCAGCTTAACAGCTCATGCATCGAAGCTGCTTACAAGAATAATGTACAGAAGAATGGAAAAGAAAATTGAGGATGCGCTAGGTGACGATCAGTTTGGCTTTAGGAAAAGTAAAGGGACGAGAGAGGTAGTTCTGACGTTACGGCTTATAATGGAAGCAAGGCTAAAAAAAAATCAAGACACTTTCATAGGATTTGCCGACCTGGAAAAAGCATTCGACAATATAAAATGGTGCAAGCTGTTCGAGATTCTGAAAAAAGTAGGGGTAAGCTATAGGGAGAGACGGGTCATATACAATATGTACAACAACCAAGAGGGAATAATACGAGTGGATGATGAAACACGTATGTATTCATTACCAGCGATGGCGAGGCATGACAGAATCTCTGACCAGAGAGTTATTTATCGTTGGTTGTCTGCGCTTGACCGCGCGAGACGACAGCAGTTGCGTGTTGCGAGTCGGCACGAACAGTAGTACCATGTAGCGAGTCGGCAGGAGCAGTTGTACTCTCGTCAGTTGTAGTCAGTCGGCAGTAGTAGTAGCGAGTGGACGGTTATACTGAGCAGAAGTCGGCATGCGTCGGCGGCGTGCTCTTCTCGCGACTCTGGTCACGATTCGGGACGATATGTACTGTTTTAGAAGGTAAAGACGCAGCATTGCGCACATCTAGTAATGTATGTTAATTGTAATTAATTTGTTTAAAAAAACGCCCCAATAATATTTTTTTATGAAGTAATTCTTTTAAAGAAAGACACTCATTTCAATTTAAAGAATATTTCCTATGCATTTCCTCCAAGAATCAAAATTTAATATAGGCCAGCATTGCACGAAGCTGTGTCGATAGATAAGAGCAGATATAGTTGCAGTTTATTGAGGTAAGAATTTTGCTTTTGTTATTCAGAATACAGGGCCGAAGGTCAGCGCTGCTGTCCTTATAAAATTTATCAGGTTTAATTATTTCATAGGGCCGAAGGTCAGCGCTGCTGTCCTTATGAAATTTATCAGGTTTAATTATTTCTGTTGAGATGTTAGATACGATTCATGGTTCATTATCTAATTAATATTATTGTGGATTTATGATCAATCTTCATTCCTTAATTTTTGTGTGAGGACGTTACGCATGGTTCCATTTTGCATTATTGTTAAACTTTAATTTTGTGGGGAGGTTACGCTTGCCTTCATTTCAATTTAACGATATTTTGTGGGGAGTTAACATTTGGTTCATTTTTATTATCATTGACCTTTATTTCTGTGGGGAGGTTACAACGATCAAGAACGAAGTGCTCGTATTAAGAAGGGTGTGAGACAAGGCTGTAGCCTTTCGCCCCTACTCTTCAACCTGTACATCGAGGAAGCAATGATGGAAATAAAAGGAAGGTTCAGGAGTGGAATTAAAATACAAGGGGAAAGGATATCGATGATACGATTCGCTGATGACATTGCTATCCTGAGTGAAAGTGAAGGAGAATTAAATGATCTGCTGAACTTAATGAACAGTCTAATGAGTACACAGTATGGTTTGAGAGTAAATCGGAGAAAGACGAAGGTAATGAGAAGTAGTGGAAATGAGAACAGCGAGAAACTTAACATCAGGATTGATGGTCACGAAGTCAATGAAGTTAAGGAGTTCTGCTACCTAGGCAGTAAAATAACCATTGACGGACGGAGCAAGGAGGACATCAAAAGCAGACTCGCTATGGCAAAAATGGCATTTCTGGCCAAGAGAAGTCTACTAATATCAAATACCGTCCTTAATTTGAGGAAGAAATTTCTGAGGATGTACGTCTGGAGTACAGCATTGTATGGTAGTGAAACATGGACTGTGGGAAAACCGGAACAGAAGAGAATCAAAGCATTTGAGATGTGGTGCTATAGACGAATGTTGAAAATGAGGTGGACTGATAAGGTAAGGCATGAGGAGGTTCTACGCAGAATCGGAGAGGAAAAGAATATGTGGAAAACACTGATAAGGAGAAGGGACAGGATGATAGGACATCTGCTAAGACATGAGGGAATGACTTCCATGGTATTAGAGGGAGCTGTAGAGGGCAAAAACTGTAGAGGAAGACAGAGATTGGAATATGTGAAGCAAATAATTGAGGACGTAGGTTGCAAGTGCTACTCTGAGATGAAGAGGTTAGCACAGAAAAGGAATTCGTGGCGGGCCGCATCAAACTAGTCAGTAGACTGATGACCAAAAAAAAAAAAAAAGTTGTGTGTAAGTCTAGGGACTAGGGACCGATCACCTCTGCAGCTTGGTCCCTTAAGAACTCACACACATTTGAACATTTTTTGAAATTTATTGTGAATAGAGGTAGTAGCACAAAAGTACTAAATTTAAACGTAAAGCATGAGGTGGCAGTTTTTCACTCACCTAATTATTTAGGACGCCCTATTTCCTGAACTATAATAGATGGGTGGTTCGTACGCAGACAAAGATTGTTCTCAAACGGTGAAGGACATATGTACCAAGTTTGGCTAAAATCAGTGCTGTGGCTTAGGAGGAAATGTGGAATACACACACACACACACACACACACACAGAGAGAGAGAGAGAGAGAGAGAGAGAGAGAGAGAGAGAGAGAGATTTATAATAACTATGCATTTAAACACCGTCGCTGGTAGTAATCAATCAATCAATAATTGAGTTTTATGAAAATTTCTGAAATGACGATAGAAAAGAATACTTTTTTGCCAAATTATTCGTCAAATTCACGATATCGGCGACATTCACTCAAATTGTATCCAGTATGAGACAAAGATGAGGTAGTGATGGGACGGCACAAGTTTAGAACATCGTACAGTATGTTCTTTATCAACGTTTGATATTCGAAATGGACCTGTTTCAACATAGTCTACATCCATTTATTTGAAAATGGCCGCACACTAGGAACTGAACAGTAATGCTGAGTAAAATTCTCATTCAAACTAACATCCCGATTGAAATGATGTCGTTCTTTGAAATTGTAGAGGCTTTGGTGCTCACTCAGAACTCAATCAGTAACATTTTGTATCAGATTTCGTCCGTCAATGTGAGAGAAACCTTCCACGGAAGATTCTGCCTTCCAGTGAAAGAGTGCCATGCGCTCGGCTGCGTTCCGCTGTCTTTATAGAAAGAGGCGCAGCAGAATTGTGGGGGCGGGCGCGCCGCGCCTGCCGCCCCCACCTCCCCCGCCACCTCCACCTCCCCCGCCGGCCCTCCACCCCCTCCACCTTCGCCCCTCACCGCTTTCACGTCATCGGCGCCCACCCGGCCGCTGTCACACGGCCAGGCAATTATAATTAGCAGCGCCCGTGCGCGTTCCTACTCGGCGAATCTCCGCAAAGAGGTCAACCCCGGCGCTGCCGAAACGGGACCGGGAAGGGACGCGACGAAAGCTGCGCTCCGCTCGCTATTTACTTGGCGAACGTAAATCCGTTGCTGGTGCCATTTATACAGCCTGCCAACGCACCGCGCCGACACTGTTTATTTACGCTCCGGGTCAGCCATGCTCGTCCGAGAAATCGAAAATGCCACCTGAATTCTGGAGTAAGAGTTCTGTCCCTATCGAAGCACATTTTTTTCTAGTTACTACTGGGCATGTTAATGCATTTTTCTGAGTTATCTCAGAGTGTTGACTCTGAGCAGAAGTAGGCAGCCCACTGAAAGCAAAATTGAAACATCCCCTTAGAAAAATTTATGAATTACTGTGCTAATAAACCTCTTACGTTATTTGATTTTCAAACAGCTGAGCAGAACTGAACGTACTCAGACATTTCTCTCTTTACTTATTCTGATCAACACTAAACTGGTACACAATATTTTTAGCGCTACGCAATCTGACTTTCAATAATCCCTACAAAAGAATGGCCCTGACTGACAATAACCTATACCGTTCATGAATCACTTACCTCACAAAAATCTTCGCTACTCGAACTACTGCAAAACAGCGAGCGCCAATACTGCCAGCTAAATAAAAGATTCTAAACAAACTGCTGAAGGCACTAACTACTGATAGGCATAGTTAGCAAATGAAAGATTTTGATGGAGAACAAACAATGTATTTACCTTAATAGCGTTCAAAAGTCATTATATATATATATATATATATATATATATATATATATATATATATATATCAGTTCATGACAACCAGTCTTACAAATTTACTGTCTCTGATGGACACACGTCCACATCATTCGCTCTCAAAACTACGCCATCTCTCTCCCCACATCCACCACTGCTGGCGGCTCACCTCCAACTGCCCAAAGCTACGCGCTGTTCACATCCAACTGCCCAACACTACAATAGCGAATATTCCAACAATGCCAACCAGCCACAGACTGCACACAGCACAGCCAGTGATTTTCATACAGAGCGCTACGTGGCGTTACCAATATAAAAACCTAAACGGCCTACTTACAAAATAAATGGTTCAAATGGCTCTGAGCACTATGGGACTTACAATCTGAGGTCATCGGTCCCCTAGAACGTAGAACTACTTAATCCTAACTAACCTGAGGACATCATACACATCCATGCCCGAGGCAGGATTCGAACCTGCGACCGTAGCAGTCTCGCGGTTCCGGACTGAAGTGCCTAGAACCGCTCGTCCACCGCGGCCGGCCCACCGATGGGACACTACACTCGTATTCAGGAGGACGGTCACACATATCTACGAGGGCGTTCAATATGTAATGCAACACTTTTTTTTCTCGGCCAGTTTCGGCCGAAAAAATTCGAAATTTGGTTGTGGGACATTGTGCAATATACCCGCTTCAGCCTCCCTTGTTTCATCAACTCCAGATAGTTAGAGACGCTGTATGTAGGCTACAAAATGGTGTTTTCAACGGAGGTGAGTTCCAAAGAGCGATTTAATTGTGGTTCTTTTGACGGAAAACAAAATGATCGCGGATATACAAAGGCGCTTGCATAATGTCTATGGCGACCTCGCGGTGAAGGAAAGCATGGTGAATAGTCGGGCTGGGCATCCGTCATCATCATAACAAGGTCGAGCATACTTGTCTGACCTCTGGCGTGGCAGCCGGCAGCACACAGCTGATTACTCCTTGTATTGTTGGAACGTGCGGACAGTCTCATACGAGGTGATCGACGGACCACAATCGAATACTTCGCTGCACAACCGGGCTTATCTATCGGTAGCGCTGACGTACTCGTCCACCATATGGCGTACTAAAAGGTGTGTGCCCGCTGGGTTCCTCATCACCAAACAGATCACCAACAGCAACGAAGGACCGTCTGTGCGGAATTTCTTGCACGTTAAGAGATTCATCGTAAGAATCGTAAGGAAATGTAACTCATCCACGAAAGAAGTGGCTTATAACGCGCTTGTTCGCCCGATTCCTGAGTACTGTTCATCTATCTGGGACCCGTATCAGGTAAGACTGAGAGAGGAGATAGAGAAGATCGAACTAAGAGCGGCGCGTTTCATCACGGCATCGTTTAGCTGGCGAGAGAGCGTTACGGAGATGCTAAACAAACTCAAAAATGGTTCAAATGGCTCTGAGCACTATGGGACTCAACTTCTGAGGTCATTAGTCCCCTAGAACCTAGAACTAGTTAAACCTAACCAACCTAAGGACATCACACACATCCATGCCCGAGGCAGGCTTCGAACCTGCGACCGTAGCGGTCTCGCGGTTCCAGACTGCAGCGCCTAGAACCGCACGACCACTTCGGACGGCTAAACAAACTCCACAGGCAGACCTTACAAGAGAGGCGTTGTGCATCACGGAGAGATTTTCTATTGAAATTGCGGGACAGCATTTTTCAGGAGGAGTTGGACAACATATTACTTCCCACCACATACTGACCATGAGGAGAAAATTCGAGGTATTAGAGCCAATACAGAGGCTTACCGACAATCATTCTTCCCACGAGTGGAACGGGGTTGGAAGCATCAGATAGTGATACCGAAAGTACCATCCACCACACACTATTAGGTGGCTTGCGGAGTATGATGTGCATGTGGATGTAGATAAGACCGAGGCATTGACTGGCAGAACTGTGAGTGAGAGGAATTCCGCCCCAGGAAATTCGGAACTTGTGGTTGGCACGTGTGTTGCGGAGGTGGAAGGCGCTGACTTCTGCTTTGCTAGGATTTGTCTTCAGTATGTTGGCTTCGTTATACTCTCTCAGGTCGGTAAGAGAAGAAGAAAGTCGTCATTCAAGTCCTTTCTTATGCTGGCTCGAGAGGGCCGCATCGACGGCATGCACAAATGAGGGGCAAGCCTTGTTACTGTACAAGTTAACAGTGTTGGAGGAAGAAAGCTTCCCTAGGAAAAATATTACTACTGAATGCTAAATTCGGATAGGAACAGAGAGCAGATAATTCCTGAGGAATACAGGGAACGCCTTTTACTGTGATTTGAAGTAAGGGTGTTATTGCAGCTTGCAGTAGTGTCACGCCATTACTCGCCAGTAATTCCATCATATTAAGGCATTTATTGTTTTTTGTGAGTTGCGACACATGATTTAATGCTTCTGTGGTCAGTTCTTTATGCTGTGTTTCATAGCCCAATCAGAGCGTTTATCCCAGTTTTACGACAACTGTACACCAAACGTGCAACTAGTCCTAGATACACTGCTACAATGTGTAACTGATTGTCGGTCGATCGTTGACATCGACACCGTCATGTAAAAGAATGCCTTCAGGAGAGCGGAGGAATTTGTAGAAATGTACTAATGACTGTACACCGGATCACTTTGAATGCATTTTGGCGTTTACCCTAAAAGGAAAGTAATAGAAACAGTAACTGGAAGAGGTTGCTGGAGCTTCGACAGATGATACTACAAAGGAAAATTCCCCAGTGTTGCAAGGAAGGACGTAGGCGTTTAACCATGTATTGGAGAAAGTCACGTTTTTCTACATTAACAGTAAATTTGAAATCTACACCCATTTCCACTGACCTCCTACGCAAGCCACCATATGGAGCTTGAAGGGGTATGGCATTTAACACTGCCAGTTCTTCCCTTTCCAGTTGCACTCGCAAGTAGGGTAACGTAGGAGCCCTGATTTTTCCACTTTGTCTTCGTGGTATTTACACGTGATGTGTTTTGGTGGTAGTAGGATCGTTCTGAAGTCTGTCGCAAATTCCGGCTGTGCAAACTTACTCGATACCATTTCGCGAAAAGAACGTCTCTTCCCAAGAGGGATTCCTATTTGACTTGACGTAGCATTATCGCAATACTCGCCTGCTAATCGATTCTGCCGGTAACAAATCTAACAGCACGCCGCGGAATTGCTTCCATGTCTTCCTTTAATACCATATGAGGTGGATGCCAAACAGTCGAACAGTACTCAAGAATGGACCACAGAAATGAACTGTACGCGGTATCCTTTCCAAAAACAATCCCAGTAAACCGAAGTTGACAGTTCGCTTTCCCTGCTAGGCCCATGTGTGCTCGTTCCATTTCATGTCGCTTTGCAACGTTAGGTCTAGATATTTAATCGGCGCGACTGGGGCAGTCATCACGATATCCTTGTCTTCGATGAATACTTGAAATTTAGGACAAAGTACTGGTTCCTGTTACCTTAAAAAGTTTGAGCCACACACATATCTCAGAACTTAATCCATATGCTCGCATCTTTGTTAATAGTCGGCAATGTTGCACCGTGTCAAATGCTTTTCGGAAGTTAACCAGGTGCTTAGTTTGGATGGCACTGTTTAACAATCACGGTGCTTTTAGAGATGAATGACTTGTCGTTAAGGGTCTCTTGATCAATTAATACAGCAATTTCCTTTCCTACACTTATGGTCGAGAGCACCAACCTCGGTCGAAAAGCATGATAACCAAGTTCCCGCGATCATGGTTAAAAGTAAATCGTGTTTAAAATGTTTCCGCAGTGCACCAACGTTAATTGCTGGTCAGCCAACCGTGCATTTGACCGCGGTAAACTCTGTGCATTCAATGGAACGTGACCTGGCGACACAAAGATGTTAGTAAACATGAAATTGCACAGATAATCGCTGGTGGCACATCCTCTCTTTGCTGTGTTTTCCGTCGACAAGTAGAAGTGTGTATACGTACCTCGGTACCTATTTCTGATCTGTTTATTTTTTTGGAGAATAATGGAAACTAAAAGAAGAACACCGAATTTCTCGAAGTGCGAGATAGATGTATCCAGAATGAGATTTTCACTCTGCAGCGGAGTGTGCGCTGATATGAAACTTCCTGGCAGATTAAAACTGTGTGCCCGACCGAGACTCGATCTCGGGACCTTTGCCTTTCGCGGGCAACTGCTCTACCAACTGAGCTACCGAAGCACGACTCAGGCCCGGTACTCACAGCTTTACTTCTGCCAGTACCTCGTCTCCTACCTTCCAAACTTTACAGAAGCTCTCCTGCGAACCTTGCAGAACTAGCACTCCTGAAAGAAAGGATATTGCGGAGACATGGCTTAGCCACAGCCTGGGGGGTGTTTCCAGAATGAGATTTTCACTCTGCAGCGGAGTGTACGCTGATATGAAACTTCCTAGCAGATTAAAACTGTGTGCCCGACCGAGACTCGATCTCGGGACCTTTGCCTTTCGCGGGCAACTGCTCTACCAACTGAGCTACCGAAGCACGACTCACGCTCGGTACTCACAGCTGTACTTCTGCCAGTACCTCGTCTCCTACCTTCCAAACTTTACAGAAGCTCTCCTGCGAACCTTGCAGAACTAGCACTCCTGAAAGAAAGGATATTGCGGAGACATGGCTTAGCCACAGCCTGGGGGATGTTTCCAGAATGAGATTTTCACTCTGCAGCGGAGTGTGCGCTGATATGAAACTTCCTGGCAGATTAAAACTGTGTGCCCGACCGAGACTCGAACTCGGGACCTTTGCCTTTCGCGGGCAACTGCTCTACCAACTGAGCTACCGAAGCACGACTCACGCCCGGTACTCACAGCTTTACCTGCCAGTACCTCGTCTCCTACCTTCCAAACTTTACAGAAGCTCTCCTGCAGGAGAGCTTCTGTAAAGTTTGGAAGGTAGGAGAGCTTCTGTAAAGTTTGGAAGGTAGGAGACGAGGTACTGGCAGAAGTAAAGCTGTGAGTACCGGGCGTGAGTCGTGCTTCGGTAGCTCAGTTGGTAGAGCAGTTGCCCGCGAAAGGCAAAGGTCCCGAGTTCGAGACTCGGTCGGGCACACAGTTTTAATCTGCCAGGAAGTTTCGAGATAGATGTACTTCTTGAACTGGTGGGTGCAAATGCATCCGTTCTTGAAAATAAGAAAACTGACGGCTGCTGCTTAAAAGAGAAACAGGCAATGTGGTTCCACGTGGAGGCGCAGTTTAATCCTGCTCCTGGTAAGTTTACTCATAAGTTAATAACTTTTCTGTGTTCATCGTAAGCGTAGGATATGGCACACTCTGGCTTTTAGTTTGCAATTTGGAAGTGTTATTGGGGTACCCCTGAAATACGTGATAGGGCTATGTACATTTACGGTTGGAATTGTTCTGTTTGTTTTAAATTTAAAACCGAACGCCGTGCTACTGTTACCTAAATACTACGTGACTAACTGAAGCTTTCTTGTTGAAAATTGTGAACATACGTTTCTCAGTTAGTCCTGTGCTGTATTCTTCATATATGCCGACACCACTTTGTTTTTGATGAACTGATATGTAAACAACAGCAATATATAGATCTTAGATTTTTATTGCAGTTATACGTTAAAAGCTTCAGGTTGCAAAATGGACTTATGAATGTAAATAATATAAGAATTAATTTATAGTAATACAAACTACAACATTTATTTAATTTCAGGTGTGACAAAAAGATCCTGTGACAGGCTGTAAACCTGTTATGAAAAAATGAAAAGAAGACTTCGAAAATATCTTGCAAAAGAAAAGGTGGAAGTGTATAAAACAGGTGGGAGGGGGGAGGGTGTGAGGGAGGGAAGCCTACCCAAAAAACCAAGATCCATGATCGGGAAAAACTGTTAGAAATTGTTGGTTTCTCAATGCATACGATTCCGATGCACAGTTCACTAAGATTGTTGATGTTGTTAACATGGAGTGCAGTGCAGTGCAGTGAAGTGAGAACACGTCACCTGCTTCAGTTATCGAGTTAGCAGAGTGCACACACCCTAGCACTTCCCACACACCTGACGTAATACACAGTAAAGAGACATCAAAGAACGTTCTGGTGCATGTCACCGAGCTGCAGCCTGTTTCTCAGTCTCCTGATCCACCCAAAGAAAACATTTGCACACCGAAAAACACACGGCATCGTCGCAGGATGTCTCCAAAACTAGAGCCATCAGGTTCGGGAACAGTAATTGAAAATGTGTGCAAGAAGAGAATGGAACTACTGGAAACCCAATTACACATGATGAAGGCTGAACATAAGAAGGAGCTCAGGATGAAAAATTTAAAGATTCTGGCCCTAGAAGAAACACTAAAATACTGGAAGGAGAAAAATGTAACCTGTGATTTTTTTCCAGTGACAGTGAATTTTTGTAATTTTTTCTGCTGTTTTGTATTCTATCTAATGTATTAAAGTTGTCTCACAGTTCAAACTGTTTCTCTGTGTTTGTCCCGTTAGTGATGATTGCTACTATTCTAATTGTTGTCTTGTCTAATATCTGCTTACAGCTTATTTGGTCTGGACTAAGTTTCATCCAACCACTTAAAATCAGAATTATTCCACAAATAGCAAGACTGCTGTTTACATGAGTAAGCTACATGTCAGTTGCAGGCTTGTAGCTATAATGTCAGGTGCCAATTTCTACTTAAATGATTTAACAATGAGGTAGATGTTAATGAATCAAAATAGTAGTAATAAAGCATCCTGGTTACTCTAACTTTGAACTGAACATACAGAGTATGTGCCGTAACAGTTATATACATGAGGCCCAATGTAATAAAGTTTTGCATTATTTATACCAGAAATATCTTAACATATTAAATTATGAGGGAAAGTGCTCCAAACCATAATTTTGTGTGTGCCATTTTTCTAGCAATACTCTGCACCTGGTAATGTTTATAATGGAAACCTATAACTTTTATGACAATACTATTTGTAGTCAGTCATTTTGAGAAATAAATTGCTGTGATGGGCATTCTTTTCAGCAAAAATAAGCATAACATATGTGGCTTTCCTAGCAAAACTCTGCACCTGTTAATGTTTATAATGTCAGTCCATAACTGTTATCACAACAGAATTTGTAGCACGATATTTTCAGTAATGCATTCCTATGATGGGGCACTGTTTCCTGCTATAGTAAGCATACCATGTGTAGCTTTCTTTGCAATATTCTGCACCTGCTATTGTTTGTGATGGCAACCCATAACCTCTGCCACAACTGTATTTGTAGTGAGGCATTTCTCAGTGGCACTATGCTATGATAAGGAATTCTCTTCTTCAAAGGTGAGCAGTAAATACGTGAAAAAACTGCATCAATATCAGTGACAGAGTGAAAGAGGGATTTTTCCTCAGTAATAACTTAAAATATGACACTTCTTACAGACAACCCACAGCATTACGGTTCCGCTTAAATATCTTCCGCAGTAGCACACTCCTTAATTACTTATTGCTCTTGCACTGATCCCCAAAGTATTAGACATTGCTGACAAAATTCCATTACCCTTTGTAGCAATGATAACTTGTTTCTGGTGGTAATTTCTAAACACAAATTTGTCTTCAATTTCATCCATTTTTTGATACCATAGAGTTGTACATAATATTGTGTAAACAGCTGCTACAGGCATGACTGGCTACTATTAACTATGTAATTCAATTCTTTGCACAGTTTGTCATTACAGCAACATTTTTCTAGAAATCTACATCCCCAGATCACATAAGTGATCTGGGCTACAACCGTATAGCCACACACACTTATGTTTGAAGCAAGTCATATTGTAAACAAAGACTAGTGATTAGTATGGGATCAATTTAACAAATAAACTATCCCAAGCTTACATTTTATGTTATAACACAAATGATTATTTATTTTGTGTCTATGTGTTTACTGCATATTCACAAGTTTAAGCTAATCTAGGTGATAAGACTGCATCAATAGTCAGCAGAAGTGCAGTAAATTAATCTCAAATCTGAAAGTTTCTCATAATAAACAATGCACTCTTTTAATATTGCAAAACTGTTGGACATTCACATATTTGCTGTTACAGTAGAAAATTTAAGAGATGTTTAAGATCTATAGTGAACATACTACAGAACTATCCTATTATATTTTATCCCACTCGCTTTTACTCTCACACACTCTAAATGTAATGGAGTCATTTGTTCTCAAATTTAAGTACTTACACAGAAACTGAACATGTATATAAATAACAGAGTACCGCATTGCTTTCACAACCAACGTGATACGAGAAACATATCTCTGATAATGAATTATCAACAGTTCCACACTAAAAAAATCTCTCAGAAAAGCAGCAGCTGGATAATTGTCTGTTGGCAGCACTTCCTGTCCCTGGCACGCCACAACCTCAAATTTCTCAACACACCCAGTTCAGTGAGTACTTTTATGTTCCTAGGTAACAGAAAAAAATAGATTACATGCTGAACTAATCGGAAAAATTAAAAATACAGCGAAATCCCGTAACTATAATCGTAATTTTTCATTCTGAACAATGTCTGAATTTATGTTACCTTATCAGAAATGTTCATTAACTGCAGCACGGCGAACTGCTTTTCCTGGTAATGTGTCATCACGATACATCTGCTGTCCAGGTAGCACAGGTTCGTTGTCTTCAATGTTGGAGCCACTCTCGTCACGTAACTGCTTTAAAAGTCGAGAAATTTCTTGATCTTCTGGTGGCTCCTCACTGCTTGTGCTCCGCGCAGCATTATACAAGACAGCCGTACCCACAATTATTGACATTGATTTCTGTGGATTACATCTCATTCCTACAGACAATATTGGAAATCTTCTCCTCCACAAGCCATATTTTCTCTCAACAGTGTTTCTAGTTTTAATATGAGACCTGTTATATCGATGCTGTGCTTCATTTTGCGGATTTAAAAGTGGAGTTAACAAGTAGGATCTACATGCATAACCACCATCTCCCAATAAGTGACCTTGTGGTATTTCTCCGTTTTCAAATTGAGCTCTGCGAGCGTAGTTGAGAAATATGATACTGTCGTGCACAGAGCCCGGCCATCGAGCGACAATATCTCTTATTAACAAATTGTGATCACTAATGGTTTGACAGTTAAAGCAAAAATATGATTTCCTATTGCGGAAAAGTTCCGCATTATGCCCTCCAGGAGACTGAATTCTTATATGGGCACAATCCAAGGTACCAAGAATGCCAGGAAATCGGTCCAATTGACTAAAACCATACATCACAGAGCGCACTTCTTCTCTAGTAAGAAATTTTGTAAAGCGAGGAGACACTGATGCTATGATGTTTGATACATCACTGATGATTCGTTATGCTGTTGCACGGTGTACATTGCTGTTGTCCCCAATAAGAATGTTGAATGCACCCGTTGCATATGCCCTTAAAGTAATCAAAAGTCTGTTCGTAGGCGAAATAGGGTTATTCCGATCAGCAGGAAATTCTAACCTACCATTAATTTGGTTTAATAACCACCACACTGTTTCTTTTGACAGACGAAATTACTCTTCAAACTTCCTGTCACCATAATCTTCAAAAGGGTTTCCCATTTCCACAATCACTCCAACACGGTTTCG
The DNA here is from genome assembly GCF_023864345.2 of Schistocerca serialis cubense. Taxonomy (NCBI): domain Eukaryota; kingdom Metazoa; phylum Arthropoda; class Insecta; order Orthoptera; family Acrididae; genus Schistocerca; species Schistocerca serialis. The sequence continues at coordinate 1,242,943,822 of NC_064638.1, forward strand.
GCCACGATTTAAATGGTCAAGGTATAACAATTCTTCCTCAGTGCCATCCGTAACGTCAAAACGCGCCGCCATCTTAATAGCGTATGCTTCTAAAACCGCGGTTATGTCGAGAAAAGGGCGCCGGGTAAATATAACCGCAGTCGATTCCCTCGTTTAACTTAGATCGATATTGGTGCACCAGAATTTTGCGTTGAACAGGATTATATTGATTTAACCGCGGTTAACTGTTAATCGAGATTGGGACACTCGGCCGTTACTCTCTTCGTGGAGTGAGTAAAGAAGTTTTGAATAAAATAAAGATAACACTCTTTCGGTTATAAATGAAAGTACAAAGAGTTATAAAAATAAAGTTGCTTATGTGGCTCAGTAATACTGAAGTAGGGTTGCATAAAAGTACTGAATGATAATACAGAGTGCCAGCACCCTACCTTTGGCTTTTGACGGATAATTTCTTAGGAGAAAGGTATAAACAAACTGTCTTAATAAATTTAAATGTGTGTCTTATGCTATTAGGATATTTTAGTATTTATTTTGTTAATTATACAAAATGCAAACACAGAAGTCCCCCGTGTCCTTTCTTGATCAAAACTATGTATGTACGTCGGTGTAGTAGGTAGAAGATTCCTTGTCTTATTCAGAACCATATCCTGAAAAGTTATATTTATATGTGAAGTTATGTTAGAGAACAGCAGGAAAGCAGGCCAGATTTACTTCTTCTGCTTTTCTGAAATTTAATCATTTCTTTGCCTATATAGGCTGGCAACCGTGAATTCATGAGACAACCCACTTAATGAACTTGGCGGTATTACTCCAGTATTTCTAACAGCTAGAAAACTCTTAGGGAAAGGAACTAATAGTCTGATTTCTATACCAATTAGCCACACATCACGGTCAAATACTGTAAAAGGGGTAACATTTGTTACGACATTTGTGGAAAGTAGGCGTTTATGACAAGTGTGCTATATGCAGAATTCCCGTATAATAGTGTTATATGTGACTTTTTCCAGGACAGGACTAATAGTACTGTTGAGATATAGTTATAAATTGATTAAACAGGGGAAGAGAATACGGTAGAAGACGAACAGGTAGCTTTGAAATGGAAATGAAGTCACATTGCTTCTTGACAGAGCGTAGGGGAACGTGCTAGGCAAGGTCCTAATGGAGGTGGTTTGCCATTGGCTTCCTCCGACCGAAATGGGGATAAATGATGATAATGAAGACGACACAACAACAGCCAGTCATCTCGGAGGTGAAAAACCCTGCCACCGCCGGGAATCGAAGCCGGGACTCCGTGCTCGGGAAGCGATAACGCTACCGCGAGACACGAACTGCTGTTAGCTTTGAGATATGAAATAGTGAGGGCAGCAGAGGATCAAATAGGTGAAAATACAAGCCTAGTAGAAATCCTTGGATAAGACAGGAGGAAATACAAAAATGCAGCAAATGAAACAGAAAAAAGGGAATACAAACGTCTAAATAATGAGATTAACAGGCAGTGCAAAATGACTGAGTGGGAATGGCTAGAGGACAAATGCAACAATGTATATGAATATATCACTAGGGGAAATAGAGAAAGGCCTACCACCTACAGGAAAACTAAAGAAAACTTTGGAGAAAGGAGAACCACCTACATGAATATGAAGAGAGCAGATGGGAAACCATTCCTAAGCAAAGAAGGGAAAGCTGAAAGGTGGTAGGCCTATATTTTACGGGCTATAAGGCGCACTTTTTTCTTCGGAAAATTGCCTCCAAAATTCAAGTGCGTCTTATACTCGAAATTCATATAAAAGTGTCCAATGTTCGATTTAAAATTCCCACCAGTCTTAAAAAATGACCGTACAGCTGGCAACATTGGATTCAACTGGCAGCAGCAGTGCACCGATACGACGAGCATGAGCTGCGGGGATTCACAAGCTTGGTAACAATGTCTCCCTCCCGTCTTGCTATCACAAACCCAGAACTCTGTCTAGCTTATGATGCGTCGTTGCAGTCTATGGTGCCAGTGAACTTGAACTGAAAGTGATTTGTGTTATCGGTAACAGTACAATATTTTTGTTAGTAGCTGGTTTCGTAATGGAAAAAATAAAGGGTATTCGTATGAAAAAGGCTATAAATTGAAAGTAATAGCATATACACATGTAAATAGAGCAGCTAGAGGCATTCCGGCCCTCCATCAACACAAAAAGCATTTGCGATTGGCGGACTGGTAACGAAGAACTGAAAAAATTGAGGAAGACTAAATGTGCAATTACTGGACTCATTACAAAATGGCCCAAACTGTAAAATGACGTATTGAAATGGATTCAAGGACACCGTTAAAGTGGCATTGGAATTAATACCAAAATGATTCAAAAACACGCTCGTTAGGTAGCGTTATAGTGGAACGTAACAGATTTCAAGGATGGAGTTGGCTGGTGCTACAGGTCTGTGAAGTATCGTGGACTTAGCAGGTGAACCAAAACCAAAATATCTCAGAACATGCCGCAAGAGTATGAAGAGAAAATATTATTCTTCCATCACTTTATCATTCAACATCAAAAGAAAACCAGCGTGGAACTAAGCCAAATAGCGAATATGGACGAAACTCCTCTGACATTTGATGTGCCGAGTAACAGAACTGTTTCCATGAAAGATGCTAAAAATGTAACTATAAAATCAAGTGGACATGAAAAAAATTCGCTACACTGTTGTTCTTTCATGTTGTGCTTACGGTACTAAACTTAATCCTACTACCATTTTCAGGCGCAAAACAATGCCAAAACCTTCTGAAATACCGCCAGTTCTTGTTGTTCATGTACATCACAAGGGGTGGGCGGACGAGGTTGGTGTAAAATTATGTATTAAGAGAGTGTGCATAAGAAGGATATGTGCCTTACTGAAGAAGAGTTCTCTTCTTGCGCTAGATAAGTTTAGTTACCACTTAAAAATTCTGTGAAAGAGAAACTGAGACAGGGAAACACAGAACTTGTTGTTATTCCGGGAGGTCTTACTTCGCAATTACAACCTCTTGATGTCTCGATAAATAAACCATATAAAGTATATATATATATGAAAGAGGAATGGAGCAAATGGATGATGGATGAAACCAAACAGGAATTTAAAACGACCTACAATCCAACTAGTGGGTAAGTGGATAAAACAATCGTTGTCTAGAATGAGAGAATTATTGTTAAATCTTTTAAGAAGTGCGGCACAAGTACCGCTCTCGGTGTAAGTTAAGACCATCTTAAAGCTGAAGAGGACAACAAAGACGAGGAAGATTTTTTTAGTCTGGCTTTGCAGTCTGATAACAAAAATGGTAAACATGTTATTTTTTTAATAAAATTAAGGTACGTTTTAGAGCCTGTAGCGTCGTATAGTGGGTAAATTGCGGTATATACAGGGTTTATGCAAGGTAGATGAAATTGCAGGCAATGTTACCTGAAAGAAAGAAGACGTATATGGACATGAGAGGGGAGATACGAGACTGCGACGAGAATTTGACAAAGCGCTGAAAGACCTAAGTCGAAAAAAGGCCCCGGCAGTAGACATTCCGTCAGAACTGCTGATAGCCTTGTAGGAGCCAACCATGACAAAAATTTCCCATCTGACGAGAAAGATGTGTGAGACATATCTGTTTGGATGCCGGAGAAATGGAGCACTCGAGCCAACATTGACTCTACAACCTGTATTAGAAGATGAGTTAAGCATTTGTAGACTCAGAGAAACCTTTTGACAATGTTGTCTGGAATATTCTCTTTGACATTCTAAAGATGTTGTTGTTGTTGTGGTCCTCAGTCCAGAGACTGGTTTGATGCAGCTCTCCATGATACTCTATCCTGTGCAAGCTCTTTCATCTTCGAGTAACTACTGCAACCTACATCCTTCTGAATCTGCTTAGTGTATTCATCCCTTGGTATCCATCTACGATTTTTGCCTCCCACGCTTTGCTCCAATACTAAATTGGTGATCCCTTGATGCCTCAGAACATGTCCTACCAACCGGTCCTTTCTCCTAGTCAAGTTGTGCCACAAACTCCTCTTCTCCTCCATTCTACTCTCTACCTCCTCATTAGTTACGTGATGAACCCATCTAAAAAAAATGGTTCAAATGGCTCTGAGCACTATGGGACTCAACTGCTGAGGTCATTAGTCCCCTAGAACTTAGAACTAGTTAAACCTAACTAGGACTTCACAAACATCCATGCCCGAGGCAGGATTCGAACCTGCGACCGTAGCGGTCTTGTGGTTCCAGACTGCAGCGCCTTTAACCGCACGGCCACTTCGGCCGGCGACGAACCCATCTAATTTTCAGTATGCTGAAGATATGAGGGGTAAAATACAGGGAGCGAAAGTCTATTTAGATCTTGTATAGAAACCACACGGTAGTAGTAAGAGTTGAGGAGCATGAAAGAGAAAGCAGTGGTTGAGAAGGGAGTGAGGCATGGTTGTAGCCTATCCCCGATCTTATTCAGTCTGTACATTGAGCAAGCAGGAAAGGAAACCAAAGAAAAATTAGAAGTAGGTATTAAAGTACAGGGAAAAGAAATAAAAACTTCGAGGTTTGCCGGCGGTATTGTAATTCTCTCAGAGACAGCAGAGAACTTAGAGGATCAGTTGAATGGAATGTACAGTGCCTTAACACGGGGATATAAGCTGAAAATCAACGAAAACAAGACGAGGTTAATGGAATTTTGTCGAATTAAATCAGGTGATGATGAGGGAATTAGATTAGGAAACTAGATTTGAAAGTAGTAGATGAGCGTTGCTGTTTGGGCAGTCGAAGTAGACAAGATATAAAATGTAGAGTGGTAATGGCAAGAAAAGCATTTCTGAAGAAGAGAAATTTGTTAACATCGAATATTGATGTAAGTGTTACGAAGTCTTTTCTGAAAGTATTTGTATGGAGTGTAGACACGTATGGAAGTGAAGTACGAACGGTTAACAATTTAGACAAGAGAATACAAAGTTTTGAAATATGGTGCTACGGTACAGTGCTGAAGCTTATGTGCGTCATTCACGTATCTAAGGAGGAGATGCTAAATAAAATTGGGGAGAAAAGAAATTTGTGGTACAACTTGAATAGATGAAGGCATTGGCTGATAGGATGCAGTCTAGGACATCAAGGGAATGCCAATTTAGTATTGGACGGAAGTGTGTGGTGTAAAAACCGTATAGTGAGAACATCGGATGATTACAGTAAGCAGATCCAGAAGGATGTGAGTTGCAGTAGTTATTCGGAAATGAAAAGGCTTGCACAAGAGAGAGTAGCGTGGAGAGCTGCATCAAACCAGTCTTCGGACAGAAGACCACAACTACAACAACAAGAACTATATTTGTGCGCCAAAAATAATTATTAAATATTACTGATAATTGTGATCTATGTTGTTGATAAATGTTGTTGTTGTCGTCTTCAATCCTGAGACTGGTTTGGTGCAGCTCTCCATGCTACTCTATCCTGTGCAAGCTTTTTCATCTCCCAGTACATACTGCAACCTACATCCTTCTGAATCTGCTCAGTGTATTCATCTCTTGGTCTCCCTCTACGATTTTTACCCTCCTTGCTGCCCTCCAATACTAAATTGGTGATCCCTTGATGCCTCAGAACATGTCCTACCAACCGATCCCTTCTTCTAGTCAAGTTGTGCCACAAACTCCTTCTCTTCCCCAATTCTATTCAGTACCTCTCCATTACTTATGTGATCTACCCATCTAATCTTCAACATTCTTCTGTAGCACCACATTTCGAAAGCTTCTATTCTCTTCTTCTCCAAACTATTTATCGTCCATGTTTCACTTCCATACATGGCTACTCTCCATACAAATACTTTCTGAAACGACATCCTGACACTTAAATCTATACTCGATGTTAACAAATTTCTCTTCTTCAGAAACGCTTTCCTTGCCATTGCCAGTCTACATTTTACATCCTCTCTACTTCTACCATCATCAGTTATTTTGCTCCCCAAATAGCAAAACTCCTTTACTACTTTAAGTGCCTCATTTCCTAATCTAATTCCCTCAGCGTCACCCGACTTAATTCGACTACATTCCATTATCCTCGTTTTTCTTTTGTTGATGTTCATCTTATATCCTCCTTTCAAGACACTGTCCATTCCGTTCAACTGCTCTTTCAAGTCCTTTGTTGTCTCTGACAGAATTAAAATGTCATCGGCGAACCTCAAAGTTTCTATTTCTTCTCCATGGATTTTAATACCTACTCCAAATTTTTCTTTTGTTTCCTTTACTGCTTGCTCAATATACAGATTGAATGACTTCGGGGAGAGGCTACAACCCTGTCTCACTCCCTTCCCAACCACCGCTTCCCTTTCAGGCCCCTCGGCTCTTATAACTGCCATGTGGTTTCTGTACAAATTGTAAATAGCCTTCCGCTCCCTGTATTTTACCCTTGCCACCTTTAACATTTGAAAAAGAGTATTCCAGTCAACATTGTCAAAAGCTTTCTCTAAGTCTACAAATGCTAGGAAAGTAGGTTTGCCTTTCCTTAATCTTTCTTCTAAGATAAGTCGTATGGTCAGTATTGCCTCACGTGTTCCAACATTTCTACGGAATCCAATCTGATCTTCCCCGAGGTCGGCTTTGTTGATAAATATGAAATATAAAAAGAAGTCATATTCTGTGTGGCCTCACAACCATTTAAATGGGCGCGTTCAAAGTTCGCTCTCTTCCCTCTCCCTATGCTCAGACGGCGTGCTGTGGCAGTGAGGAAGTGGGACCAGGAACGGAGAGCAGTGGCACTCCTGCCAGCTTAGGCTCATTTGCCAAAATTTTTGAGGCTCTTGGTGTAGATTCAACAAGGATAATGACGAATTCTCTGACTGTCAGCTTTTTAATGTGGTAGTGAGATCGACACCAACGTGTCCATAGACGACTTGGTGAAGGATCACAGCAAGCAGCGATTCTCGAGATATATACCTCACCAACTTCTGTAATCATGGAGTGGGGTGATACTGGAAATAACACGAGGACTGATTTGGCAGTTGTTGAACGGAGGCTTTAATGCTCTCTAATTTGTGGAATAAACCAGTCTATCGAATGTCATATTCCAGCAGGGTAATGCAGGACCTCAGAATGCAGTTCACACCACGCCTTCTGAAATCTCCATGATTGTCATCCTTGGAGCATGCCTGGGATATACACTGAAGTGACGTTTTTTTTGTGTGAATTCCTAAGGGACCAAAATGCAGAGGTCATCGGTCCCTAGTCTTACACACTACTTAAGCTAACTTATGATAAGAACAACACACACACACACACACAGACACGCATTCCCGAGGGAGGACTTGAACCTCGGGCGGGAGGGGCCACGCAGTCCGTGACTTGGCGCCTGAAACCGCACGGCCACTCCGCGCGGCTGTATTGAAGTGATCAAAGTCATGGGAAACCGATATGGACATATACAGTTGGCTCTCGGTAGTATCGGGTACACAAGAATTAAAAGGGCAGTGAGGTGATTTATGTGGAAATGTTCCCTAAGTGATTATGGTCGCATTACGGGAGTTAACAGACTTTGAACGCGGAATGGTAGTTGGAGCTGGACGCATGGTGCATTCCATTTTGAAAGTCGTGAGGAAATTCAGTATTCAGAGATCCAGTGTCAAGAGTGTGCCGAGAATACCAAATGTCAGGCCATTACCTCTCATCACGGACAACGAAGTGGCCGACGATCTTCACTTAACGATCTAGAGCAGCAGTGTTTCTGTAGATTGACAGTGCTGACAGACAAGAAACAGTGCGTCAAATAACCACTGAGAACATCGGTTGGACTGTAGGCGGCTAGTAAACCATGGTCTGGTGAGGTGAGTCCCTATTTCACTTGGTAAGTGCTGATGGGAGGGTTCGCTACTGGGGAACACCACGCAAAGCAGTCGACCCAAGTTATCAAAACATCACTGTCTCAACCGGCATTGAGACTGTTAAGGTGTGGGCTGTTTCTACATGGAATGGACTTGCTCGTCTGGTCAAACTGAACCTATCATTGACTAAAAATGGTTATATTCAGCTACTTCGAGACCATTTGGAACCATTCATGGACTTCATATGCCAAACAACAATGTCATGTCAGTGGGCCACAGTTGTTTGCGTTTGATGTGAAGAACATTCTGGGTAATTCGAGAGAATACTTTGGCCATGCAGATCGCCCGACATGAATCCCATGGAACATTTATGGGACATAACCCAGAGGTCGGTTTGTGCGCAACATTCTGCACACGCAACTGTTTCGGAAATATGGAGGACTTTAGAGGCTATATATGGCTCAGTATTTCTGTAGCGGACTTCCAACAACTTGTTGAGTCCATGCTACGTGGAGATGCTGCACTACGTTGGGGAAAAGCAGGTCTGACGCGATATTAATAGGTATCCTATGTTTTTTGTCACCTCACTGTAATGTTTTCAAGCCGACATGCAACCAGCAATCTTCATTGTCTGACGCCCCAAGTGTTTCGCGATAGCAAGAATAAACTTATTGTGCAGCAGAGCAGACTCTGTCTCCAGCGTTCAGTTGTTCCGATACCACCTAGTATCGCTAACCTCGAAAATAAGCAAGCTAGGAGGCCTTTCTCAGTTATCCGGTAGTACGCCACTGTTATTCTGCGTAGAGCACAGTGGATGCAGCAACCGATGTCGCTGGGAGCGCGCCAGCGTGGACGTTTCAGCGAAATATGGCGAGCGTGGGAGGGGCGCGCCACCCCCGCAGCGGGACCGCCGTGGCTGAAGGCAGCGGCGGCAGCGGCGGCGGGGGCGGATTACGCTGGCGGCGCGGCGCTCGTTACTGGCGCCGCCTCCTCCGCCCCCGCCGCCCCCGCTGGCGCTTCATTAAAATGCGCGCCGCGCTGCCGGCCCAGCGGTAGACACCGCTGCGCCGGGCGAGGGAATCCAGCCCACTGGCGCTGCTGTCACCAAAAGTGATAACGGCCCCCAACAGTCGATCGCACCCTCTAATTTCAGCTGGGCGCACTTCCTTAATTCACTTCCTAACTGGTTATACGCTGTGAAGCGACTGAAGTCGTAGGTTATCGACACCAAATTGGACAAGGGCCGCCTCATATATGCAGAGTCTTACCTGTTCCAACTCCAGCAATGATTCAGGTCTGAACTAAAACTAAAATGACAAATAACAATTTTCCGAGGCAGTTTTAGCGTAGCAGAATGGATGTTATCAAACCACGTTTCGCCGGCCGGCCGACTGATGACCTCAGAAGTTAAGTCCCATAGTGCTCAGAGCCATTTGAAACCCCGTTTCGTTTTAGTTCTACATCTGCATTTACATCTACATAATCCGCAGGCCACCGTGTGGTGCGTGGTGGAGGGTACCTTGTACCACTGGCAGTCATTTCCTTTCACGCTCCACTCGCAAACAGAGTGAGAGAAAAATGACTGTCTATATGCCTCCGTACGCGTCTTATCTCTGTAATCTTATCTTCGTCTTTCTTAGGCGGAATGTACGTTGGCGGCAGTAGGATCGTTCTACATAATCCCCAGGCCACCGTATGGTGCGTGGCGGAGGGTACCTTATACCACTGGTGGTCATTCCTTTTCACGCTCCACTCGCAAACAGATCGAGAGAAAAATGACTGTCTATATGCCTCCGTACGCATCCTAATCTCTGTAATCTTCGCCTTTTTTTACGCGGAATGTACTTTGGCGGCAGTAGGATCGTTCTGCAATCAGGCTCTAATGCTGGTTCTCTAAATCTTATCGGTAGTGCTCCTCGAATAGAACGTCGCTTTCCCTCCAGTGATTCCCGACAGAGTTCCCGAAGTATCTCGAACCTAGTGGTAACAAATCTAGCAGCCGCCCTGTGAACTGCTTCGATGTCTTCCTTTAATCCGACCTGCTGCGGATCTCGAACACTAGAACGGCGCTCAACAATGGATCGCACTACTGTCCCACCTGCGGTGTGTTTTACACCTGAACTACACTTTCCTAAAATTAACCCAATATACCGAAATAGTCAATTCGCCTTCCCTATTACACTCCTTACATGCTCATTTCATTTCATATATTTTGCAACGCTTCTCCTAGATATTTACGTGACTGTGTCAAGCACCACACTGGTAATGCTGTTCTGGAAAATTATGTCTTTGTTTTTCTTATTTATCTCCATTACCTTACATTTTTCTACATTTAGAGTCAGCTGCCAGTCATCACACCAGCTAGAAATCTTGTCTATGTCATCTTGTATCCTCCCACATTCACACAACAACAACACTTTCCTACATAAGATAGCATCACCATATCCACCAGATCGTTTATGTATATAGAAAATGAAAGCGATCCTATCACACACACTTCCATGGCGCTCCTGGCGATACCCTTCACTATGATAAACACTCGCTCTCGAGGACAACATACTAGATTCTGTTAATTAAGAAGCCTTCGAGCCAACTGGGAACCTACTGCGTATGCGTGTACCTTAGTTAATAGCCGGCAATGTGGCACCGTATCAAATTTTTTACGGAAATGGCTCTAAGCACTGTGGGACTTAACATTTGAGGTCATCAGTCCCCTAGACTTAGAACTACTTAAACTTAACTAACCTAAGGACACCACACACATCCATGCCCGAGGCAGGATTCGAACCAGCGACCGTAACAGCAGCGCGGTTCCGGACTGAAGCGCGTAGAACCGCTCGGCCACAGCGGCGGGCTTTACGGAAGTCTATGAATATGGAATCCGCCTATTGCCCTTCGTCCATAGTTCTCAGTATATCACGAGAGAAACGTGAAGCTGACTTTAGCATGTGCGATGCTTTCTAAAACCGTGCTGATTCACGGCACACTGCGGCTCGCTATTAATTAAAGAAAATGTAGTGCTGTGGCGTACATCTTATCTTGTAAATTCGAGGTAGTTTGCAGTTGTCCGTTTAAAACGTAGAATTTATCGTTTTTTTTTGTAGAAATGTTATTTACTTAAAACTTTGTTAATAATATGAATCTTTCGTTACTAATGTAACTCAAATCGATAAACGCATGTCTTTCGATCCACATTGTGCACAAATCAGGCTTCTTTCTGAGTATGCTGATATAATGGGACCGTACATATCAATCGGTTACAACAACTCGCTCCACGAAATATCAATACCTAAAAACTGGGAGATGTGCAGGTCCCCACCAATGCCAAGGAAAGGTAATAGGAGTAACCGGCTGAATTACAGAACCATATCAGTGACGTTAATTTACAGTAGGATTTTATAACATATACAGTGTACGAACGTTGTGAATTCCCTCGAAGAAAAAGATCTATTGAAACACGTCAGCACGGACTCAGAAGACATCGTTTTATGAAGCACAGCTAGCTTTTTATTCGCACGAAATAATGAAACATGGTGCCTGTAGAATATCGTCTCAGTTGTGCGTTGTGCGACTTGGTTCGTGATTTCCTCCCAGAAAGATCACAGTTCGTAGTAGCTGACGAAAAGTTATTGAGTAAAACAGACGTGATATCTAGCATTCTGCAAGGAAGTATCGTAGGCCATCTGCTGTTCCTAACCTTTATAAACGATTTAGGAGACATTCTGAGCATCCCTTAGATTGTTTATAGATGATGCTGTGGTTTACCGTCTAGTAAAGTCATCAGAAGATGAAAACCAATTGAAAATTGATTTACACTTGATATCCGTATGGCGCGAAAAGTGGCGGTTTACTCTATATAATTAAAAGTGTGAGGTCGTCTACATGAGTACCAAACGGATTCCGTTAAATTTCGCTTAGACAATAAATCATACAAATCTTAGAGCTGTCGATTCAACTGAATACTTGGGGGTTACGATTACCGAGCGACTAAATATTTGGGCAAGGCAAACGAATGCAAGCGCTTTATTGTTTAACACTTACAAAAAGCAACAGATCTACTGCAGAGACTACCTACACTACACTTGTCCGTCCTCTTCTGGAGCACTGCGGTGCGGTATGGGATTTTAGCAGATAGGACTGACGGAAGACATTGAAAAAGTTCGAAGAAGAGGATCTGGTTTTGTATTGTGGGGAAACAGGGAAGACAGTGTCACGAATAATTTATGATACGCAATTTGGTACGGCATTCATTAAAAATAAGGAGTTTTTCGTTGCAGCGAGATCTATTTATGATATTTCGATCAACAATTTTCCTCCTTCGAATGCGAAAATGTTTTGTTGATGCCCGCCTACATAGGAACAAAAGGTCATTGTAACAAAACAAAGGAAATTAGAGTTCGCATGGAAAAATCTAAGCATTCGTTTTCCCGTACCTGGTTCGAGAGTGGGACTGTAGAGAAAAAGACTGCAGCTAGTGCGATATACCCTCCGTTGGGTACTTAAGTGTGAATTGCGGAGTAGTAATGTAGACGTAGACGTAGAAGTAATGCGCCTCCCTTTACATACGCAGAAACGCGTTTTGTTAAACATCTGACCAAACATTTTATCTCTGTTCTAAATGGTGGTTACCTTCACTGAGAACTGGAAAGGCTTGAAAGTTGCCTTTTGTAGTTGCCAACTTCTAGATACTTGGTTTATTACTTGTTCATTGCTCGTGAGCAACCTCGTTGGACTCACTGGTCGACCTGGGTATGTCCGCTGTGGAGCCTATTAGGGTAGTTTTCTCTACCGACGGTCTTTGAGGCCATTTTGGCATCAGCCAGGGAGGAGCCAGTGCTCTAGGGCCCTAGGCTTGCTTTCCAAGTTTTGATCGAGATCTTGTTTGTTCTATTCTGTTCGAGGCAATTCTGACACTTTCGACCCTCGCCCGCACGATCGTGCAGTTCTGGTTGTAAATTTGTGTTGGCTTCATTCCACAACATTTCCGCGTCACTCTGGGCTGCAAGGATTGCACGAGTTTTCAGCTTCTGTTCGGCAGTTTTGTTTCACACTGTGACCACCAGAGCGCAACAGAGCATTTGAAACTCCAATGAGAAGACAAAGTCACGCATGACCTGCATAAATACATTTTCCTACATTTCCTACGTTTAAGGCAATTCCTGCATTATTTAGGTCAGAGAATGTTTCATTTAAAGTGTGTAAGGTATCTATAAAGATGCATGAAGTGCCAATAGGATTTTATACATGTCTGAAATTTGAGTAGCACGATAATGTTTGTGAGTTCTTGAACAACTATTATCACGCAAATTGTTCAGTATCACCGAAGTTAAGCGATGTCGGGCTGGGCTAGCACTTGGATGGGTGACCATCTGTTCGGACGAGCGCGGTTGGCAAGCGGGATGCACTCAGCCCTTGTGAGGCAAACTGAGGGGCTACTTCATTGAGAAGTAGCGGCTCCGGTCTCGGAAACTGACACACATCAGGGAGAGCGGTGTGCTGACCACATGCCCCTCCATATCCGCATCCAGTGACGCCTGTGGGCTGAGGATGACAGGACGGCCGGTCGGTACCGTTGGTCCTTCATGGCCTGTTCGGGAGCAGTTTGTCTGATTCTGGAGGTCTATGAAATTAAAAGACTCCTCTCACGCAACTATCCTGTAACGTAAGGAAACCTGGCTCATAAGCGAACTTTTTCTACATGTTCACCGAGCCATATTGGGCTGACGAGACTTCTTAGGCATTGACACTGATGCATCGTTACAATTATGCGGGACAGGTTCTGTTCTGTTTGTGAGCTATATCTGATACGCGATCGAGTTTATTAAGATGGTATTTCATTCACCAAACAGGTTTTGCACCTTATATGCTTTTTCAAATGTAGAATATGGAGCAAGTGTTTGCGTGAGTGTGTTGGAGACACCACACATCATGCAACCTCAGTCGGTTTATCCTGTATAAAATCCGCCTATGGTTGGGACCAAATAATAATTATAAACTTAAGTAAAATCTCATATCTTTAGTCCAAATTAATCAGTTCTATTGTACAAATTTTGGAAGATGCCGGCAGTGACCAGTCATGAAGCCTTGCACCCACGTTTCATGCAGTAGTAACTAAATAAATAATTTCGTGCATTTTGCTCAGTTAGTGGTTCAAACAGAATCACTTCATCTCACGGTTGTAGGGCGAAAGGGCAGTGTATGTACTGATCCCGTTTCGAGCTGATGATACTCAGAGGGCCACTAAGAATCTAAGTCTAGGAGGCTGTAGCCGGCTCCGATGAAAACTTCTGAAACAATTGACTGCTTTTTCTGTCGGATAGAGGCGGTGTTGTGCCGAGAGCTCATCTTTTTGGGACACACAATCAGATTGGGTTAAGAGAAGAGCTAGAGAATGGACAAGCAGTACGTTTCGTCACGGGATCGTTAAGTAGATGCTGGAACGCCACGTAGATGATCAGTAAACTTTAGTTTCAGGTGCTACAAGATGGGCGTTGTTCATCATGGAAAGATTTACTTTTGAAATCCTGTGAGTATACGTCCCAAAAAGAATGGAATATTTTACTTTACCCTCACATAAATTTAGAAAAATGACTACTAGAAAACTGAGGTAAGTTAGAGTTCATACGGAAGTTTATCGACAACCATTCGTCCCTCGCAACATTCGCGAATGAAAGAGGAAAGAAGAAAAAGTATTGTGATGTCAGAAGAACTCTCCGCCACACAGCGTGAGGTGGATCGCATAGTGTCGGTGTATATTTCGATATAGATACAGATAGATCAATCAATCCAAAAAAATAATAGTTGAGAATGCACCGAAGCCACACCATGGATGCTTTCAGTATTTGTGTTCAGTTAACAGTTCACAAAGCCCATTTTCAGATAAATGACTAAACGAACAGAGCCTTTAGCAATCTTGTGTAGAAATAATATCATAGGCTACGAAACGGTAGTAGAAAAGAAGTGAGAGCCAGCATAATTACGATGCAAGATTCACTGATACCGTTTAATTGTCCCAAGCGACCATCGTTTCTATAAATACGGAAGTTGGTAAAGTAGTCACGCACCCGCTGTACGTCATGTGATAATGAGGGTGGGTCCTGATTTATTTCTTATTCTTACTCTGCAACGTTAAATGCTTCGCACTAATAATGCCGGTTTTAAGGTACCGTAAACTAAGTGTGCTTTGATCCACTTTCCCATTCAAATGTGATTATCATTACTGTTTTTTAACTGCTGCGATATTTGAGTTAATGGGCACGGGGGCTTGTGTGAAAAGGTTACATGCTAAGAAGTACAAAAAATTTTCTAAAACGCAGAGGAAATAATGGAAAAAATAGATGGTCGTAGTTAGCATGGATTTGGGGCTAATACTTCCATCATAGCTGTCAGCTAATATTCCAATTGTGATTAGTATTTCAAAAACACAATTAAATTTCGACGAGCCAGAAATAAATACATTGATCTAAAGTTTTGTTAAAGAAAACACCTGGTACATTGTATACGTCAGTGTGATATATCGTCAGAATTGTAAATATAATGAAAGTAAATAAGATAGAGACCATACACATAGCTCCAAATTCACCTTAAGTCTAATATCTTCAGTTTAGTCCCTCTTACCTAAATCCTCATTTCAAGAGATCAATTGCAGTTAAAAGTAAGGTTATATGCTCTCCATTTATCGAGACAATATCTGGCGCTTGTAGCCAAACAAAATTATTTTCTTGCTTCCGGAAGTATTTGACTTTATATGTTGTACCTGAATCACAACAGCTAGCAATTTGAGCGACATATAGTTGACATTTGTTTTTGTTAGTTGTAGACACATTAACAATTGCAAACGAGCCTTCTTCTATACACCAATGATTAATGTATGTGAAACTTCCTGGCAGATTAAAACTGTGTGAGTGACCGAGACTCGATCTCGGGACTTTTGCCTTTCGCGGGCAGGTGCTCTACCAACTGAGCTACCCATGCACGACTCACGCCCGGTCCTCACAGCTTTACTTCTGCCAGTATCTCGTCTCCTACCTTCCAAACTTTACAGAAGCTCTCCTGTGAAACTTGCAGAACTAGCACTCCTGAAAGAAAGGATACTGCGGAGACATGGCTAAGCCACAGCCTGGGGTATGTTTCCAGAATGAGATTTTCACTCCGCAGCGGAGTGTGCGCTGATATGAAACTTCCTGGCAGATTAAAACTGTGTGCCCGACCGAGACTAGAACTCGGGACCTTTGCCTTTCGCGGGCAGGTGCTCTACCAACTGAGCTACCGAAGCACGACTCACGCCCTGTCCTCACGGTTCGAGTCTCGGTCGGGCACACAGTTTTAATCTGCCAGGAAGTTTCATATCAGCGCACACTCCGCTGCACAGTGAAAATCTCATTCCTGATTAATGTATGTATTCCCTAGTTCCACCCTGTCATTGGCAAGAACATTGTTTAGTAAATTATGTAAACAGGTTCTTAGGTAACAATGTCCCGTGGTCAAAATAACCCCGAAATAGGCGTATCATGCACAAGACTTCAGAAATAATTATATAGTAATAAGTATAAACAAGTGTACAAAAGGCTAATCGGTGGTCTGTTCTGAGAATTAATGGAGAAGCATACATGATATATTTGAAAACACCGATCTCTTTGCGCGAAACGATATCGGTGAATCTTGCACCACCTAATTTTAAGACACTTTTCAAATTCAATTATAAGTCGCAACAGGTTAGCCAACTGTTGCGCAAGAAAACCGGCACTACATGATACACTTTGTTGGTGTTAATAGAACTTCACCAGCAAATAGTATACACTAAACACTCAGCTGGGAGCCAGCAGAGAACGGTGACTCTTTTGGTGTATGGTCAAAGTAACCACGGCAGTCAAATTATACCCGGTTTGCAGTACGTGAAGAGAATATTTTTGATTATGTACGGGAAGTTTAATCTAGATAGCATACAAAAAATTATCTCCTTTGGCTGTAGAATTATGAAACATAAAAAGGAACAAGCAACGTAATGAGGAGAATACAGTTCCTGAAATTATTATTGTTACCTATTAGTTGTTGTGTTGACAGCAGGAAAATTAACTACCCGCATCTCGTGGTCGTGCAGTAGCGTTCTCGCTTCCCACGCCCGGGTTCCCGGGTACGATTCCCGGCCGGGTCAGGGATTTTCTCTGCCTCGTGATGGCTGGGTGTTGTGTGCTGTCCTTAGGTTAGTTAGGTTTAAGCAGTTCTAAGTTCTAGGGGACTGATGACCGTAACAGTTAAGTCCCATAGTGCTCAGAGCCATTTGAACCATTTTTGAAAATTAACTGCAATTTGTCAACACTTGCAAAGTCACTGTAAATGAATTAAAACGTCTACGTAGCTACGTAGCAGAATCCTTCTACATATTGTCGAGAAATTTCTTCCACAAAGAGTTAGTTTATCAAGTTGCTAAATAGTTGAGAGCCTATATAGCGGAACGGTTACCGGCGACGTTGGTCAGTGCGTTCGTTTAGGAGGATGGGAATTCTCTGCAACAATAACTATAATAATTTTAGTAATAATAATAATAAATTTATTAATGGTTTCATCGATTAGACGTTGAAACGAGGTCATACCACGTCCACACAGAACCGATCTTCATCAAAACGAAAGATGACGAAGAAACAGATAGGTGGCGGTTATCGCTAGCGTCGCACCTCTGGTGTCGGAGGACCCGCGTTCGATTCCCACTACCCCCTTGGATTTTTCTGAGATAGCCTGTTTTGGGGTTCAGGGTAAAAAAAAAAAAAACTTATTTTAACATGGGAGATTTTATAAATTACAATACCATAAGGAAGGTCAACTTACAACAAATAAGTTTTCATTAACTTTCTTGATACAGAAGATGACACGAATGTAAAAGTTTGACCTTGACATGGACATAAAAATAATTCTGTAACAAAATTCACTGGATACTTCCGTCTTCAGCCCAATTTGTTATGCTCATTCGTCTCTGTTTCTTTTTACTGAATATGTCAATGATATTTTCAATGTCCATATCTCTTTCTTTATGGCTATTCGCAAGAGCCAATACACTTAGTCTCACCTGCCACATTGTGTTAAGCAAATAAGTCTTTATTCGTCTCAAAGTAAAGAACCTTCGTTCAGGAGTGCCTGTGGTGACACGAATAGTCCCAAATATTCGAAGTAAAACATATACATTTGGGAAAAACTGCTTGTCACAGTTCTTTAAATCTTCAGTTGCTGTTTCAGATCTTTTACTTTCATCAACCCACCTTTTCTTCCATAGTTTCAGCTCTCCTTCTGGATCTGTTGAAGTAATGTATTCGCTGATTTCTGAAGTCAATTTATCCAGTGTAATATGATACTCCATTGGGGAAGGGGGGGCTATAGTAGCCCCCATAGACTCCCCCCCCCCTCCCCTTGCCACCGCCCCTGGGTACAGATCAACTTTGTCCATTGTGTTGGTGCGACCTTGAAGCACTGCAACAGGTGAGGAAATGTCAGCGCTGATGGTTGGACGCCATCTTCTGCGGGCTGGACTGGTGGCACGCATGCCATTGCGACGGCTTCCATTGACCAGAACCCACCAACGCTGCAGACTGTAATTGGTACGTTAACGAAGACACTGACGTGCTAAGTGGCAAAATGTAGTATCTCAGGAGGATTCTCACTTCAACTTGTCTTACAGTAATGACCGCATACGCTTTTGAAGCCTCTGTAGTAATGGCACTCGGGAAGACTCTTTCACCGAGCGGAATAGCGGATAAACGCCAAGTATGATTGTTTAGGGGGACGTTGCCTATAACGTGTGATCTCGCGTCCTACGTCTTAAAGGCACTATGAGCAGTTACCGCTACATCAGGGAAGTTTTATAACCCGAGAAAATGCCCCTCCTGCATGCCGTTCCATGTGCCATATATCAGCAGGACGATGCACGGCCACATGTGGTGAGGAATATGCCACTACTTGCCTGGTCTGGCCGCTAGCCTCACATGTCACCTACCAAACATAGCTGGGATATGGTTGGTCAGCAACTTGTTCGTTCAGGTCCTCCTGCAGCCACCGCTCATGCTTTGAGGATACGGCCGACAAACTGCGTGGCAGCGTATTCTCCAGCACCGTATTCAGGCGCTCTTCGATTCCATATCATCACATCTAGCAGCTCTGACTGCAGCATGTGGAGGCGCTACTCTGTACTGAATTTCCAAAATCATTTGTGTACGTCATGTCACTAATGGGTGGAATAAATTTCATTGCTATCATATATCTCGATCTTAGTGTTTCACTTCTGCCAAACAGTAATGTAATAAATCGAAATACGAGGTGTTTTTTTTTAAGTAAGTACCGTTTTGAAATTAGAAAAATACGTGCTAAGATATCTCAATACTTTGATTTTTACATGATAGCCTGTACCTTAATCTACTTTTCTACATAATTTCCATCAATAATGAGGCACTTGTCATGCCGTTGTACCTGTTTTTGAATACCCTCCTCATAGAAATCTGCCGCCTGACTTCATCACCACTGTTTTGACTTCGTCATCGTCTTGAAGACGCTGACCGCCCAGGTGTTTCTTCAAATGCAGGGACAGATGGTAGTCACTGGGCGCAAGATCGGTGCTGTACGGAGGATGATCTAGAGTTTCCCATCGAAAAGATGTGATGAGATCTTTGGTCTGATACGCCACATGCGGACGGGCATTATCTTGCAGCAAAACGATGCCCTTCCTCAACTTCCATGGACTGTTGCTTTGATTCTGGTGTGACGTAGGCCACCCATGTTTCATCGCCCGTAACAATTTTGCTTAATAAATCATCACCGTCGTTGTGGTACCGGTCAAGGAAAGTCAATGCACTGTCTAAAAGTTTGGTTTTGTGTACATCCGTCAACATTTTCGGTACCCAACGTGCGCACAATTTTCGACAATTCAAGTGCTCGGTCACAATACCATACGAAACACTACGAGAAACATTAGGAAACTCATCCCGCAAGGAGGAACTCGTAAAGGGTACGTTTTCTCTCACCTTATTATATACTTCCTGCACCAAACTTTCATTAACGACCGAAGGACGCCCACTCCGTTGTTCATCATGCACATTTGTGCAGCCATCTTTAAATGCTCTTACCCACTTTCTTAACATTCCACCACTCATAATGTTTTCTCCGTAAACTGCACTTATGTCATGATGGAAATCGATCGCTTTTAGGCCTTTAGCACTAAGAAATCTCATAACATCCTCTACTTCACAGTCGGCGGTACTCACGATTATCGGAGGCATCTTAAACACTCAGTACACAACGTAAACAACGAAGAATCAGACTGCAATGGCGTCAGTGCGTAGATTAAGGTACAAGCTTTTTTTAATTTCAAAACGGTACTTACTTAAAAAACACGCCTCGTACATAATGCCAGTGATGCTCACTTCATTGTAATATGACCATGCGGAGTGGCCGCTCGGTTAGAGGCGCCATGTCACTAATCGTGCAGCCCCTCCCGCCGGAGGTTCGAATACTCCCTCGCGCACGGGTGTGAGTGTTGTCCTTAGCGTTAAGTTAGTTTAAGTAGTGTGTAAGTCTAGGGACCGATGACCTCAGCACTTTGGTCCCTTAGGAACTCACACACATTTGAATTGTAATACGAAGTGAACGGCTATCCACGGTTGTGAAAGTAATCTACGCACAAAAACAGCGAATACTGCGTAGGGAATCAGCTTATAACGTGGTGGGCGGTGACGTTTGAGTCGTAACATTTGTAACGTGTCAATGTCCTGGAGAGGCTTACATTTGACATTATGAGCTCGAGATTAAATAAGGGGTTAAAGGGGCAGCAGATGGTCTCCGCGCCTTCCACGTAAATTGATTGTCGAGTGCCGCCCACCTTATTGTCCTTTGGGAACACGTGCCGGTTTGTAGGCATTTCAGGCTGACTGCGTGGGCGTGACGGCTTTACGCTGCCCGGCGTGGGCGGCACCGTTTGGCGCCATTGCGGATGAGGGCAGGGTGGCGTGTGGGCGGCGAGGGTGCGTGCAGATGGGCCGAGCATTCCGTGCCGCGCGCGCGCGGTGGACCCGGTGCGTGGGCCGTGGGAGACCGGCTTTAACGTTAACAATGGATCACCGCAGCGTGTTCACTGTGTTCATTGTCAGCCGGCTACTCACGTTTAATACGCAACTTTCGATCTGGTTTTAATCAAGGGACGCAGTACAGATGAGCAGAACTATGGATCTGTAAAATATACATTCTTGTTGTTGTTGTTGTTGTGGTCTTCAGTCCTGAGACTGGTTTGATGCAGCTCTCCATGCTACCCTATCCTGTGCAAGCTTCTTCATCTCCCAGTACTTACTGCAACCCACATCCTTCTGAATCTGCTTAGTGTATTCATCTCTTGGTCTCCCTCTATGATTTTTACCCCCCACGCTGCCCTCCAATGCTAAATTTGTGATCCCTTGATGCCTCAGAACATGTCCTACTAACCGGTCCCTTCTTTTTGTCAAGTTGTGCCACACACTCCTCTTCTCCCCAATTCTATTCAATACTTCATCATTAGTTATGTGATCTACCCATCTAATCTTCGGCATTCTTCTGTAGCACCACATTTCGAAAGCTTCTATTCTCTTCTTGTCTAAACTATTTACCGTCCATATTTCACTTCTATACATGGCTACACTCCATACAAATGCTTTCAGAAACGACTTCCTGACACTTAAATCAATACTCGATGTTAACAAATTTGTCTTCATCAGAAACGCTTTCCTTGCCATTGCCACTCTACATTTATATCCTCTCTACTTCGACCATCATCAGTTATTTTGCTCCGCAAATAGCAACACTCCTTTACTACTTTAAGTGTCTCATTTCCTAATCTAATTCCCTCAGCATCACCTGATTTAATTCGACCACATTCCATTATCCTCGTTTTGCTTTTGTTGAAGTTCATCTTATACCCTCAGGGAGAGGCTACAACCCTGTCTCACTCCCTTCCCAACCACTACTTCCCTTTCGTGCCCCTCGCCTCTTATAACTGCCATCTGGTTTCTGTACAAATTGTAAATAGCCTTTCGCTCCCTGTATTTTACCTCTGCCACCTTTAGAATTTGAAAGAGAGTGTTCCAGTCAACATTGTCGAAAGCTTTCTCTAAGTCTACAGATGCTAGAAACGTAGGTTTGCCTTGCCTTAATCGAGCTTCTAAGATAAGTCGTAGGGTCAGTATTGCCTCACGTGTTCCAACATCTCTAGGGAATCCAAACTGATCTCCCCGAGGTCGGCTTCTACCAATTTTTCCATTCGTCTGTAAAGAATTCGAGTTAGTATTTTGGAGCTGTGGCTTATTAAACTGATAAATCGGTAATTTTTACATCTGTCAACACCTGCTTTCTTTGGGATTGGAATTATTATATTCTTCTTGAAGTCTGAGTGTATTTCGCCAGTCTCGTACATCTTGCTCACCAGATGGTAGAGTTTTGTCATGACTGGCTCTCCCAAGGCTATCAGTAGTTTTAATGGAATATTGTCTACTCCCGAGGCCTTGTTATGACTTAGGTATTTATGTGATCAAAAATATCCGGACACATGTTACTGGACGTTAATATGAGATACCCTTCGCCATTACGATTTCTTGAATCTGCTGGGGACACTTTCAGTGAGGTATCTGAGTGTCTGTGAAGGAATGACCGCCCATTCTTCCTCAAGACCCTAAACGAGAGAAGGTTGTGTTGTTGGGCCCTGAGGAGCGGAGCGAAGGCGACGTTCTGACTCATCTCAAGGTGTTCCACTGGGTTCCAGTGAGGATTCTGGGCAGACCAGTCTATTTAGAATGTTATCGTTCATAAACCATTTCTTCAGAAATGCTGCTTTATGACAGGGTACCATGCTGATACAAACAGTCATTGTCTCCGTACTGTTCCACCATTATGCGTAGTAAACAATGCAGTAAAATGTGTTCATGTCCTTACCCATGCCGGCCGCTGTAGCCGAGCAGTTCTAGGCGCTTCAGTCCGGAGCCACGCGGCTGCTACGGTCGTAGGTTCGAATCCTGCCTCGGGCATGGGTGTGTGTGATGTCCTTAGGTTAGATCGGTTTAAGTAATTCTAAGTCTAGGGACTGATGACCTCAGATGTTAAGTCCCATAGTGCTTAGAGACGTTCGAACCTTACCCATTTAGCGTCTTCCAACTGCAATAAGGGGACCACACCCTGAGCAGGAAATACACCCCCATACTATAAACTACCTCATCTGAGCTTCACATTGGTGCTACACATAATGACAGGTAAGTTTCTCCGGGCATGCGTTATACGAAAACGCTGTCGTATCCACAGAGGAAAGGGCCATGTCCTGTAAAGAAAAAGAAATCAGATTCAATGCAATATCGGGAATCGGCAGTGTGCCAGCTAAGTACACTGCCAGCGCCAGAATGTCGGCGACCACCGGATGAGATATGTACATAGCAGCACTACATTGTATTCTTGCTAGTATAGTCAGTACAGATCTAGAACGAAACAAGGGAAGGGAAATTTTTCTGAAGTAACTGCGAGCACGGGGATAGAAGACCACAGAGAGAGGTGTTATGTAAAAGGAACCTATACGTCACATAAAGCCAAAAATAGGCTAGAAATGCTGTCTGTGGACAGACTCTTCTCCTCCTCTATCCAGCTTATAGAAAGTACTGAGGACGAATGCAGATTAAAGCCAATAAGAAGGAAACATGCCTTCAGCACCAAATAATGTCAGAGACAGAGACAGAGACAGACTGGAATGAACGGGAAAGACAGAACAAAACTAGGAAGCAAAGCACTCCTCGAGAGAGTTTGAAAGAAACAGAGAATTAGTCAAAGAGTCAGAGCTCGCCAGAAGTTCTGAAAGGGACTAGTATTAAGTCGTAGAGTGGGAATAGTGGAACACCAAAAATGCAGGATGCATGGGACCTGCTACTGATATATAATTTGTTCTGAATTGTGTGTAAATATTAGTAATTTAAATGCTTTCTTTTAATAGATAAGGACATTGCTGCACTATATGTGTAAATTTAGGTAGAAGTCTGTTGACGTTTCATTGTATTTTTCTGTGTCTTACTGTGAAACTTATAAGCTCTGGCAAAAAGCCAAAAGAATTGTTATTTGCATCGACTAGCCACGATAATAGCAGTGCTTGTGCGTTGTAAAATCTTTGGGTAGGGAGTTGTTGCGCAGAGCGCGCGGAGAGCGAGAGAGAGAGAAGGGTTCCAGCGCTTGTAGTGTGCGGAAGTGTGGTGTTAGCGCTCTCGCAGTAGAGAGTACCATTTCGGCGGCATCATGTACGCACGCCGGCCACATGTCTGTAGTAGGAGTACGGACAGCGGACGGGCGGAAAAGGCTGTATTAATTACGATTGCCCGTTCCTATAATGAACCGTGGCTCCACAATATGCTAACATCTTCAACAACAGCAGCAGTTCCAGCAACACAGTTTCGTCGTCAGCTCCGAGTTTCGTCGTATGTTCAGCACTGACGTAAGACTGTTCATTGGTAGAAAGTATTAACGACTAACCCAGCAGCACAACTGAATGTAATTTGATTGATAAAATTTATTTAAATAATAGTCAGTTAAACTCAGGGCGACTGCGTCCTCATTGCTCTCAGATATTGTTACCAAGCAGGATCCTTGTTCCTTTTTTCGCTTATATGCTAACCGAGTGTCATAAGAAACAAACTGAATAGTTAGAGCCAGTTTAGTAATGAATAATTCCATTTTAAGAATTTTAGCCTCAGTCTACTTTCAATTAACTGTTGTGCAACAGAGGCTTCAGTATACGACTGAAGTAAAGCAATTTCGTTTTTCAAGTTTGAACATCAATCACTGGAAAAAATCCAAATCTAAAGAAATCAAGAGTGTGGAAGTTTTATTTATTTTACATATAGCTTGGAACACATGGCTGTTTGGTTTGGTACGTATTCTAGTGTTTAATTCTGTTAAAGTGGGTAAAGAAGGCTCAGTTGTTCAGACAATAATATGAAATCCAATTTGCAAAATAAGTAACGCAAAGTAAAAAGTGCTTGCTTTTTTTTCTAAATTTCTTTGATGACGTTATGTTGAGGTCACTGAAAGTCATTGTTCACGTAACGAAGTTCAGTACTAACATACAGTTTAATTACACATTAGTCAAATCATTCCTCGATTGCCTTTTACAAAATTTAATGCCAAACATAACGTAAGAGTGACTTCTCAGTTTTTTTATCATTACATAATCACTCAAAATTAGTGTCAAAAAACGTGACAACCTTCAGTTGCCACGTCAGTGTTTAATAATACATGTTTTTCTTTCCCATCATCTTGTACAGGATTTTGGATGCAAATTGCCCTAGTGGGCCGGCAACCGTTAATTATTTCATTTTCGTTCATTAGTGTAATCTTTGGATTTATGATCAGTTGTGCCCATTTTCTGTCCAGTGTTGTTCATGAGTGAATGCACAAAGTAACTTTCATTTTCCAAATTATAGCCCTGTTTCTTTAATTACTTTTTATTTTTAGTAGACTTTCCATCAGAAGTGTCGGTTGTATACTTTACTCCTACTTATCGGTATTACTTCTTAGGGAAAGATATCCTTATACAATTAGAAAAAATCCATTAGGCATACACGCGATCCACCATATATTTTATATCGCAAGCAGGATAGCCCGATTAGTAAGAGGGAGGTTGCAACAGTACCAGTATTATGTATGGAAGGAAGGATATCTCAAATCATTTTCTCTGTAAAAAGACTCTGTCTCTTCGTAGGTACGAAGGCTGACCAGTAAGAGTAGCAGAAGAGAAGCCGTTTTAAAAAATAAACTAGGAATTGTAAGGCACTTTTTGTTGAAACCATTTCAAGCTGTCTTCTAGTCCTTACCCTACATTTGCAAGGCTGAATAGTTAGGTCGAGACTCCCTCTCACGTAGGCCAACCGGTTAATTCACTCTTAGCGAACCCCGTCACTGTCCCCAATAAGGCTTTCTCGCGCGTCACAGACTGTAGTGTGATTCATCACACTAAATCAACGGTTTCCAGTCATCCAGTGGCGGCACTGCTTACACAACCTCAAGCGTCGCTTAGCAGTGACTACAGAAATGTTTGGCTTCTGAGGAGCTATTCGACCATTACACCCCGTTCATTTTAACTCCCTACGCACAGTAATTGTCTTAAGTCTACTACCGCTACGACCTCGCAACCCACAAGTGACTCTTTCGGCTGATTTCAGGTGACTGCTTTACAACCACTCTCCGCAATGTTTGATGGTCCCTGTCTGCCTGTACGCGGAATCTACGTGGTCATGGTTTAACTGCTGTTGTTCCTTAGCGTTTGCACTTGGACACTCACATCGCCAGGTATCGGCTTGGACAGTTTCAGTGGGGGTGAAATGACCCGGTGGATGTGTTACTCAGGTGACAACCAACGACTGGTCCACGTTCGAGATCACTGGGCTCTCCCGACCGACCCATTTTGCTGTTCCTGCTTCTCTATTGACAACACTACACTCCCCGCATACTTTTATAGTGGCAGTTCCACTTCTCTTGAGATCTATTGGTCAATTTCACATTACATATGAGTGTTGGTTGCTTGGTTGATTTGGGGATAGGAACCAAACATCGAGGTCATCGGTCCCATCCGATTAGGGACAGCTGGGGAAGGAAGTCGGTCATGTCCTTCCAAAGGAACCACCTCGGCATTTGCCTGAAGTTATTTATGGAAATCACGGAATACGTAAATCACGATGTCCGGACACGAACCTTCGTCTTCTCGAATGCTCTAACCACTGCGCCACCTCGCTCGGTACGTAGGAGTGACGGGATACTTATGAACAGAAAGTGTATTCCTTAAGTTACCTGACTTACTTTCTGGAGGCTTCCCGTTAGTTTCACGTTTCATTTGTCGGACATGACGTAGGTCTCCGCATGTCGGCCTCCGTAAGCAAAGGAAGCGAGAACAACAAGTGTGATCCGGAAGGAAAGAGTTATGCAAATTGTGAGCAGAGTGAAGCACTGTCGGAAGTAGACCTGTGAGGGTGAGATTCGGGTTGTGAGTGGGTAGCAAAGTCGGTAAGAACACTGACCACGAAAGGCTAGCTACGAAGTCCGGGCCCAGACATACAAACGTATTAAATCTGCTTAGACTAAGCGCACTCTTCCCTGCTGAACCAAGGATTCATTCCGAAATTAAAAGAGTGGTTCATCACTAAGCGTGAATGCTTAGAATCAAAACTTCATCGGGCCTCTAACTTTCCAGATTTTTATTGGTATCGGAGATCGTGACCGACAGTATTATTGCACAATCGAGAACTCAGAACATTGTTCAAACGCGAAAGTAAGCTTGTAATGATTTCGCGGATCAGTATAGTTCACAATTAAAGAAAATTGGCAACCCTGAGTCAGTTGTGAAATGCTGTATTTAAAAAGAAAGTAATTTTACTACAGGTTCATAGACACACCCATTCAATAAAGAATTGATAAATGTGGAAATTATAGACTCTGCAAACTGTAATACATATATGAGCATCCGATGGAGAAAAATGAAGTAGTGGAAATGGTGCTGAAGTCATTCATGTTGTTATGTTTGCAACACAGAACGTCTTCTTCTTCTTTAAGTGCCTAGTCCTCCAATATCACTGGCGATCAGTAGCACGGTTCTTTTGTTTGTCCGTGGTTTTTCTGAACGCAATTCTGTGTTGACACCAAACAATTGGCTACATGTTTTTCGCCAGGGTAATCTCCCACGTCCGGACCATGTTTTCCTACAAGTATTATTTGCATCTGGTTGTATTTGTTAGTACGGACTAACTATTCAAGTTTTCTTCTCTTGATTATACTGAAAATTTGTTTCTTAATACACCGCAGTACATTTGCTACTTTGCCTCTCCATGGTATTTTAAATATCCTTCGATATGCTCACTGAGAATAAATCCTAAGCAAATTACTGTAATCTACACACAAATGACTATACGGAGCTGTTGTACTAAATCAACAAAGTAAGACTTCCGCATGGAAAATGGAAATGATCGTATGGCATTGTTGGCCGGGAGGCCCCTTTCGGGGGAGTTCGGCCGCCGTATTCCAAGTCATTTATAGGTGACGCCATATCGGCGAGATGCGGGTCAATTGTGATGAAAATAATGATGAAGGACACACAACACCCAGTCCCCTGCCGGGAATCGAACCTAGGCCCCCTGCGTGGTAGGTGACAACGCTACCGCTACCCTACGGAGGCGGGACACTTCGGCATGTTTTGCTACTGTTGTGATCGTCAGTGAGATGTCAGTCTTATCCAGCCCTCCACGCTAGACTATCCAGTGCAAGCATAATTACTGCAATCGACAACCTCCTGGACCTGCTCATTGTAGTCAAACATTGGCCTCCTCCTACACATTTTACCACCCACACGTCTTCATCCATTAGTAAATTCACTAATATCTGTTGCTTCAGGATGTGTCCTATTAAACGATCACTGTGCGTGGTGGCACAGTGTTTAGCACACTGGAGTCGCTTTCGGGAGGACGACGGTTCAATCCCGCGTCCGGCCATCGTGATTCAAGTTTACCGTGATTTTCCTAAATCGCTCCAAGCAAATGCCGGGATGGTTCCTTTGAAAGGGCACGGCCGACTTCCTTCCCCGTCCTTCCCTAATACGATGAGACCTATGACCTCGCTGTTTGGTCTCTTCCGTCAAACAACCCACCCCAACCACATTAAACGACCCATTCTTTTAGTTAAATTCTACCATAAATTTCTGTCTCTACGGATTTATTCAGTATCACGTCACCAAGTATCCACTTATTCGCCCACGGAAAAAATCGCGACAGCAAAAAATAATATATCTAGAGTAATGACATTTGTCCCCAGCTCGTGGTCATGCGGTAGCGTTTCTCGCTTCCCACGTCCGGGTTCCCGGGTTCGATTCCCGACGGGGTCAGGGATTGTTGTATGATGTCCTTACGTTAGTTAGCTTTAAGTAGTTCTAAGGTTTAGGGGACTGATGACCATAGATGTTAAGTCCCATACTGCTCAGAGCCATTTAATTAATTTAATGACATTTCTAGAATACCATGGTCTAGTAACATACACTCCTGGAAATGGAAAAAAGAACACATTGACACCGGTGTGTCAGACCCACCATACTTGCTCCGGACACTGCGAGAGGGCTGTACAAGCAATGATCACACGCACGGCACAGCGGACACACCAGGAACCGCGGTGTTGGCCGTCGAATGGCGCTAGCTGCGCAGCATTTGTGCACCGCCGCCGTCAGTGTCAGCCAGTTTGCCGTGGCATACGGAGCTCCATCGCAGTCTTTAACACTGGTAGCATGCCGCGACAGCGTGGACGTGAACCGTATGTGCAGTTGACGGACTTTGAGCGAGGGCGTATAGTGGGCATGCGGGAGGCCGCGTGGACGTACCGCCGAATTGCTCAACACGTGGGGCGTGAGGTCTCCACAGTACATCGATGTTGTCGCCAGTGGTCGGCGGAAGGTGCACGTGCCCGTCGACCTGGGACCGGACCGCAGCGACGCACGGATGCACGCCAAGACCGTAGGATCCTACGCAGTGCCGTAGGGGACCGCACCGCCACTTCCCAGCAAATTAGGGACACTGTTGCTCCTGGGGTATCGGCGAGGACCATTCGCAACCGTCTCCATGAAGCTGGGCTACGGTCCCGCA
Organism: Schistocerca serialis cubense; assembly: GCF_023864345.2. NCBI lineage: Eukaryota > Metazoa > Arthropoda > Insecta > Orthoptera > Acrididae > Schistocerca > Schistocerca serialis. Next base: position 1,242,973,261 of record NC_064638.1, read on the forward strand.
CACCGTTAGGCCGTCTTCCGCTCACGCCCCAACATCGTGCAGCCCGCCTCCAGTGGTGTCGCGACAGGCGTGAATGGAGGGACGAATGGAGACGTGTCGTCTTGAGCGATGAGAGTCACTTCTGCCTTGGTGCCAATGATGGTCGTATGCGTGTTTGGCGCCGTGCAGGTGAGCGCTACAATCAGGACTACATACGACCGAGGCACACAGGGCCAACACCCGGCATCATGGTGTGGGGAGCGATCTCCTACACTGGCCGTACACCACTGGTGATCGTCGAGGGGACACTGAATAGTGCACGGTACATCCAAACCGTCATCGAACCCATCGTTCTACCATTCCTAGACCGGCAAGGGAACTTGCTGTTCCCACAGGACAATGTACGTCCGCATGTATCCCGTGCTACCCAACGTGCTCTAGAAGGTGTAAGTCAACTACCCTGGCCAGCAAGATCTCCGGATCTGTCCCCCATTGAGCATGTTTGGGACTGGATGAAGCGTCGTCTCACGCGGTCTGCACGTCCAGCACGAACGCTGGTCCAACTGAGGCGCCAGGTGGAAATGGCATGGCAAGCCGTTCCACAGGACTACATCCAGCATCTCTACGATCGTCTCCATGGGAGAATAGCAGCCTGCATTGCTGCGAAAGGTGGATATACACTGTACTAGTGCCGACATTGTGCATGCTCTGTTGCTTGTGTCTATGTGCCTGTGGTTCTGTCAGTGTGATCATGTGATGTATCTGACCCCAGGAATGTGTCAATAAAGTTTCCCCTTCCTGGGACAATGAATTCACGGTGTTCTTATTTCAATTTCCAGGAGTGTATTTAAGTGATTACCAATCCAAGATCACATGTTAATATAAGAGCGAGGTAAGCCACGGCAAATGTGAAATGCTTTACTTGACTGGTTTAATTGCCAGAATGCTGAATGCAAGCATGCAAACGTGCATTCATTGTGTTCTACAGATGTCGGTTGTCAGTTCGTGGGATGGAGTTCCATACCTGTCGCACTTGGCCGATCAATACAGGGACGGTAATACTATTTGAGGATGGCGCTGGAGTTGTCGTCCAATGATGTCCAACATGTGCGTGACTGGAAACAGATATGGTGGTCGCACAGGTTAAGGTAACATGCCATTACTCTGCAGAGCATGTTGGCCTACAACGGCGGTATGTGGGAGAGAGTCGTCCATTTGGAAAACACCCACTGGAATGTTCACGAATGGCAGCACAACAGGTCTAATCACTAAACGGACGTACACAGTCCGGGTGCGTGCGATAATCACGAAAGTGCTCCCACCGTCATTCATCGCACTGCAGACCAAAACTCCAGGTGTCGGTCCTGTTCGTCTAGCTTGCAGACAGGCAGTTTGCAGGCCCTCAGCTGCTTTCTTCTAACCAACACACGGCCATCACTGGCACCCAGGGAGAACCAGCTTTGATCACAAAGCACAACAGACTTCCACCCTGCCCTTCAAGTGTGTTACTGTGCTGCTCAAATTACTGCCGCCAGATCCATAGACCGAACACAATGATCTTCCCCTCGGTAGTGCCACGTGGCCGTAGATCCCGGTTTTCTTCCAACTGTACACTATTGTGAAGTCTTTCTGCACCATTGGAGAAGGAACATCCGGCTCCTTGTGGAAGCCCGTTCAAACTCTGTGAGATGTTGACGATGACGTCTTTGCCGCTTTAAAGGCATTCTTGACTAACATCAACTCAACACGTTCAATATCATAGGTAAATAACGCTCATAACCGTTATAGCGTTTTTTGGAAGCAAATCCCTGGCGCTACTAGCACCATTCTCACGCGACTGGCGCGAAATTTGAATAGACATAACTTGAATAGACATCATCTTTCAGATGTACAAAATGCCTATCAACTTCCGTTTATATCACACAACTCCTTCTTGGTGTTGCTGTTGTTTTCCGTCAGTGTATAATAATTTCCAAGCTTGCATCTCAATAATGTATCTTTTAGTGTGTGCTTTTCCCACTTCATTATTAATACCTCCTGGTCCCATACTGCAACCGAATACAACGTGCAGAGGTCACTGAGACAAACGCCTACACACTTTCGTGGAGCAGGTTCAAGCGAGACAAGACGTTGATTACCTGAGTGTTTCTCTTGCTGTGGACAGCTCTGTTGAACTGAACCTACCACTATTCATATACGTCATTATTACCTTATACTTAGCTAAACACAGTCGTTTGGTATTCTATCGGTTGGTATAACTTTACATTTTAGATTAGGATGAGTTTGATTATCACTTTAGATCGTCTGGGTAGGCATAAAAAACAAAGCACGAATTTTGACAGTCAAATATTTGAAACTGAACGCCCGCCACAACGGAACCATGGAATCGTTCCATGGAAAAGTAATCGCGACACCCGATAAGACATTTATACCAGTGGGAGACGTGATGACTAAGTCCTGTTTCGTAGAACGCGGTCGGTCGCTGATGGATTCACAACCGCACCCACCTTCATTTTGTCTTCGGACTGAAATCGACGTCCTCGAATGTCTTTCTTCAGGTAGCCAACGATGTGAAAAGCATTTAGTGAACATCCAACCAAACTGCACTTGTCAGCTCTTGCAGTCTTCGGAATTGCGTGGATGATATTTCCCGAAAGTCAGATGACATGTCGCCATTCGTCCAAAGCTCTCTTAAATTCTGATTCTAATACTGGATCCTCTATCTCTGCTAAACCGACAATCGTTTCTTCTTCAATCACTCACACAAATCTTCGCTCTCATGGACGCATTCAATGTACTCTTTCCACCAACCCGCTCTCTCCTCTGCATTTAACTGTGGAATTCCCGTTGCACTCTTCATGTTATCATCCTTGCTTTTAATGTCATCTAATATTGTTTTGACTTTCCTGTATGCTGAGTCAGTCCTTCCGACAATCATTTCTGATTCGATTTCTTCACATTTTTCGTGCAGCCATTTTGCCTTAGCTTCCCTGCCTTTCTTGTTTATTTTATTCCTCAGCGAGTGTATTTCTGTACTCCTAAATTCTCTGAACATTTTTGTACTTCCTTCTTTCATCGATCAGCTGAAGTATATCTTTTGTTACCCATGGTTTTTTCGCAGTTACATTCTTTGTACTTACGTTTTTCTTTCCGACTTGTGTGATTGCCCTTTTTAGAGATGTCCATTCCTGTTCAACTGTACTGCCTCTTGGGCTATTCATTATAGCTGTAACTGTAGCCTTAGAGAACTTCAAGTGTGTTTCGTCACCCCGTAGAGCTTCTGTATCCCATTTCTTTGCGTATTGATTCTTACTGACTAATCTCTTGAACTTCAGCCTACTCTTCATGACTACTACATTGTGATCTGAATCTGTATCTGCTCCTGGGTACGCCTTACAATCCAGTACCTGATTTAGAAATCTCTGTCTGAATTTGATGAAATCTAACTGAAATCTTCGACTGCTACGGTCGCAGGTTCGAATCCTGCCTCGGGCATGGATGTGTGTGATGTCCTTAGGTTAGTTAGGTTTAAGTAGTTCTAAGTTCTAGGGGACTGATGACCTAAGATGTTAAGTCCCATAGTGCTCAGAGCCATTTGAACCATTTGAACTGAAATCTTCCCGTATCACCGGGTCATTTCCAAGTATGCCTGCCCCTCTTGAGATTGTTGAATATCGTATTGGAAATTACTAGCTTATATTTATTACATAACTCATTTAGTCTTTTTCCTCTCTCATTCCTTGTCCCAAGTCCATAGTCTCCTGTAACCTTTCCTTCTTCCCCTACAACTGCAATCCAGTACCCCAAGACTATTATATTTTCATCTCTCTTTATGTACTGTATTACCCTTTCAGTATTCTCATATACCTTCTCTATCTCTTGATCTTCAGTTTGCGACGTCTGCGTGTATACCTGAACTATCGCTGTCGGTGTTGGTTTGCTACCGCTTCTAAGAAGAACAATCCTATCACTGAACTGTTCACTGTAATACACTATTTGCCCTATCTTTCTATTAATAAAGAATCCTACTTCAGTTATACTATATTCTGCAGCCATTGATATTACCCTATACTCACATGACCAGAGGTCCTTGTCTTCTTTCCATTTCACTTCACTGATCCCAACTGTATCTAAACTGAGCCTTTGCATTTCTCTTTTCAGATTTTCTAGTTTTCGTACCGCATTCAAACTTCTGACATTGCACGCCCCGACTAGTGCTGTGGATACACGTTACGTGTCTTTAATGCGGTGGTTTCCGTTGCCTTCTGCGTCTTCAGTGGCAGTTTGCCGTCCCAAAGTCAAGAGAATGACCTGAACCTCTGTCCGCTCCTCCGTCCTCTTTGACAAGACCGTTGGCAGAATGAGGGTGACTTCTTAGGCCGGAATGCTGATTGTTAATCAAAGTTTGAGTGGTGGCAGGTTTCAATTTTTAAAGGGCGCAGCATATTGACTTCTGCATGTCAAGGTGTACCACATTAATGGTAAGTGTAACACATGGTGAGGAAATAATAGATAGGATCAAAACTTCCAAATTCATAGATATCCATTCTGATGAGAATTTTAACTCGAAAAAGTATATTTTGGAACCAAGCACAAATTTTAAACAGTGAAAAATCTGCCTGTTATTTTATTTTCCAGAATGAAATCTTCACTCTGCAGCGGAGAGTGCGCTGATAAGAAACTTCCTCCCAAATTCAGTTGGTGTGCTGGACCGAGACGTGAACTCGGGACCTTTGCATTCAGCAGGCACGTCCTCTATCGACTGGGCTACCCAGTGAACTGTCCTTAGAGCTTCACTTCCACCTGTACCTCATCTCCTACCTTCCAGGAGAGCTTCTGTGAACTTTTGAAGGTAGGAGACGACGTCCTGGAGGAAGTGAAGCTTTGAGTACGGGAGTCGTGCTTGGGTAGCTCAGTGCCGCGCGGAGTGGCCGCGGGGTTTAGGGCGTCAGCACGGACCGCGCGGCCCTTCCCGCCGGAGGTTCGGGTCCTCCCTCGGGCATAGGTGTGTGTGTTGTTCTTAGGAATACACACACATCTGAACATTTTTTTTGTAGCTCAGTCGGCGCAGTCTGCATTAGGCAGTACCGCGTTTCGGACCTGTTGTCCCAGTAGCGGGCGCTCGTGGAAGAGGAAGTGTTTACACCGCTGATACTCGCACGTGTTGTTATCTGAGTAGATCGCCATGGTACACCATTTTAGAAAGACCACACTTCAATTTACGTTTGACAACGACTATGCCAGAACCAAGGCTGGAGGGAAGAAGTTAATTTACCTGCTAGAGACCTAACTGGGATACACCTATCCATTTTAAGCAGTACAAAGTACGTTAAGATGACCGATGCACCTGCGCGTGAAAGAACTATTGCCGCTATTCAAAGACATGACCATTTCAGCGATGTAACAATACTTCCTTAGGGCTTGGGAGTGAGGGTCATTCGGCTCTTTGAATTGCCGTTTGAGGTACCAGAATCGATGGTTTCTGAATCGTTGCGACTATATGGAACGGTATTCGGTCATACGCCTGACGTTGGCCGAGTTTTGGCCCCTATCCTGTGCTAAACGGCGTCCGACAGTTGCGGATCGATCTTAACAAACATATCCTTTCATATTCATATATTGGAGGATGTCGAGCTATTCTGATTTACGATGGCCAGATGGGAACGGGGTTGGATGGTCCGGATGCAGAGGCGTTATTGGAACCCGTAACGGAAGATGACATGCGAAGGGCACTCACGATAGGTGCGGTGCATAAAATCCCCTGGGCCAGATGGGTTGACACGCGAATTTTATCGCGAATTCCCAGATCTAATGACGTCCAAATGGGTGTTGATGTAATGAGTTATTGAGCCCTAACAAGGACGTCCCGTCGTAATTGGTGGCGGGAATGCTCATACCGATACCGAAATCGGCAGGGAGTGTCAGCGCCCATCAATTTCGACCGCTCACGATGCTCAGTACTGACTGTAAGATCTTTGCGCGAATGCTGGCGGAAAGACTGAAGACTGTAGTATCCAAGACATTACCACCAGACCAGGCTTGTCTAGGGGTTCGGAGCAACATCCATTCTATCCTAGGCGTGACATCATGTTGCATGCGAGCGGCGTTCGTGTCAGTGAATTTTGATCGTGCCTTCGGCACGATTAACCATGTTTTCCTTGACTCGACCATGTGACGCATGGCGATACCTCAGAAGTTTATTATCGTCCCCATGCGCCTCCTTCGCGGAGCTCTTTCGACGGTGAGAGTCAATGGCAGGGAGGTAGGAACGAATCCTGTTACAGTTCAGTTAGGCAACGATGTCCCTTGTCGATGATGCTGTTTGCAGTAGCACTGGAACCACTGATGCAGACTCTTAGACGGACTCTAACAGGCGTCCGACTCCATGCGAGTTCCTTCACGTGTCGTGCCTATGCCGACGACTTAATGATAAACCTGTCCAGTCGGAGAGCAAAATACGTCCGGAGTAGCGGCGGGTCAACACTCATAAAATCACGATTATGTACATCGGGCGAGGAATGGACGCTCTTCACAGTCCGTTTACGACGGTGGACATCTTGCGATGCTTAGGTTTATCGTTCACGCAATCGCTAGGGCAATCAGCGGCGGCGAGCTATCGACGTCTGCTCCAGCACGTCCGACTGCACATACGCGACAGTTCACTCGGAACCCACGACCTGCTTCAAAGGGTGGAATACACTAACGTTAATCTTGGCTCACGACTGCCACACCTGGCACAGGTACTACCAATGCCACATGGTTTTGCTGAAAAGTTAATGGTGGCCTATGGATATTATGTCAACCAAGTGTTGTGACTTGGCAAGACAGCCAAGCCACTATGAGGTAGCCGAAAGGCACGCGTTTAAGCTCACGCAGGCTGCCGTGAGGTCCAGTTAAAGGAGTTGAGTCTAGTAAAAAAACGTACGTAGCTTCTGGAATACTTAACTTTAATCCATAATTGGTGAACATCGGTCTGACGGTACATTGCATGGGGGCTTAATTATTTAAAAGAAATGCAAATACTTTTTTATTTTTAGTAGCGAGGTCTCGTAATCGGTTGGCCCTGACTAGTTTTAGTACGCAATCTGACTGCATAGAATAACAACAAAGAATGAAAGAAAATGTCCGTTAACACAATTAATTAAGTCCCCAGCAACTATAAAACGTACGAAACCAAAGCACAAGTGTAACTGTTCTGTGTGTGGAAGTGTGATTCAACGTACACATCTGGCACGGTTCTTCTTCAATAAGACAAGAAATTTTAAATGCCATTTATACTGAAGTAATTAAAAAAAATAGAAATACTATAATTGCGCAAGAAAACCAGAATTACACTCTAATACAAGAACACTAGCCAGATGCTTTGTTGACTGAACCTGTGACGAGGCATTGTTTAAGACATAATGAAAAAAAAAAAGGAATTTTTTTTCCCTTCATATATATTGACGAAAAGCACTCTGATCATTGCAATATCTTCATTCGAACAACATCTGCTGTCTAGCCCATCAAACAACTGCATACAACATGGCCACAAATAGCACAGCTATCAATATCCTCTCAGCAAGATCTGCACAAGCACTCACTACGACGACATCTCGACAACGACTTGACTCCTACTACTTCTCAACAAGCACTCTACTGCCACATCTCGACAAGCACTGCCAGTGGAGGCGGCGGAATAATACTCTTTGGCGCAATCTCTGGCGCTGTGGCTCAGTGTAGCCACCTTTCATATGCCCTTCCTCCACGGGCCAGAATTTGATGGTATTTTTGCCAGCATTGGTGGTGAAAATACCACCAAATTCGTCCACAAAAATACAGACAAAAATAAAAGATAATATTAATACGTAAATATCACATAATTAGATAAAATTTTGGCTTTGCACTGACCTTTCAATAACCTAATACAGTAAGCAATACAAATTCCTTCATACATGTGACTTTACATAATAGTTTACACAATACACAAAAAATCAGTTTATACAAATGTTCACATAAAATGCTTTCAATGATTCAAAAAAACAAGTAGTTGATAGTTCCAGCAGTAGCACCCAGCAATGGTCAACAGGTGCAAATACCAACAAGTGACATCATTTTAGTAGAAGCAGTTCCATTAGTGACACCCAGTAATGTTGACAGGTGCAGACAGCAACAAGTGACATCTCATCACTGGTTGAGCAGTTCCAACAATGGCACCCAGTAATGTTGAGCAGGTGCAGACAGCAACAAGTGACATCATTTCAGTAGAAGCAGTCCATCAGTGGCACCCAGCAATGTTGAGCAGGTGCAGACAGCAACAAGTGACATCATTTCAGTATAAGCAGTTCCACTAGTGACACCCAGTAATGTTGAACAGGTGCAGACAGCAGTCCATAATATTCACTATCACTAATCACACTGGTCATCAGAGTTTATCAGCAGAAATTAAACATGTCCTAGTGGCACCAATCATGCAAAAAAAGTGCAAGTAACAGTCCATAATATTCACTGTCACTAATCACACAGTTCATCAGCAGAAATTAAACATTTCTAAGTGTCACACATCAATGTTGAACAGATGCAGGTGTGAACAACAGTTTGAATGCACACACAATTGATTTTACAAAATTATTATCAATGCTCTTACACTAAACATACAAATTATAATAAACACACAAATGATATCAGATAATTGTCATATTAACTATTACAAATACACAAATATCAGTAAACCTATAATATTTATGGGTGTCAGTGCAAGCCACAACAAACAAGTAAAATAATATTTAGGAGATAGGTCGGTACCAATTATTTGGGATTAGGGAGGGAAAACACACAAAACACACTCACTCATCTTTCGTCCACATTAGTGCTACTGTGTAATTGAATAGTGTTAACTGTCTGAATGCAATTCTGTCAAAATTTGATGTTCATCATGTGTATCAAGTAGTAGTGGCAGCAATGTATAACAGTCAATAATAGTTAGTCAACGTCATAGTCATAATGTCAAGAGCAATGTCTGTCAAGCCAAATCAAATGTACTGTTGCTGAACAACTGTCAGTGTGCCAAGATATGCAAATACTTCCTCTCTTCAAAAAAAAAAAAAAATATGTACTGCTTATTGATTTAACAAAGTGTGTGTAGACAATCTTCCTTCCACTTTAGTATTCTAGTCTGCCATCTTCATCCTCCTTGTTCCACATAAACAAAAAAAAAAAAAAAAAAAAAAATGCTCCTCACTTACTTTACCTCTTATCCATCAAAACTCCAATAATCATCAGCATCACATAATCTCAATACTTCAATAATACCTCTTAAGTCGATACATATAAACCTTATCATCAATATCATTTACCTTACCTCTTGTCCACCAAAACTCCAATAATCATCAGCTTCACACAATCTCAATACCTCAATAATACCTCTTACGTCGATACATATAAATCTTATCATCAATATCATTTACCTTACCTCTTGTCCACCAAAACTCCAATAATCATCAACTTCAGATAATCTCAATACCTCAATAATACCTCTTCAATACGTCGATACATATAAACCTTATTACCAATATCATTTCACTTCCATAACAACTCTTTCCTCTAGTCAGTCTCCTCGAACAAGTACAGATAAAATCCTAGTGCAAACTTCAGTTCATCATCCCATGCAATCCGAAGACACAGTGTCCACACACAACCTCTGTATAATCCATCTGACCCAAATCTTCTACTCATTATGAATTATAAGATACATTTTGGTTACCTTGTCCATCATTAAACAAAAGAAATGCATACATGACTTCTAACAGCCTTTAGTTTGAATAATTCTCAGTAAGTAAGTACGAGTACGTAGTATGAAAGATCACATAAGACTTTGAGTGAATAAATTGTAATATTTCACAGTGTGTACACCACTTCAAGAATCATGGCAAATCAGAAACATACATGTGGAATATTTCTTGTGTCAAGTGTCACTTCCTATTTCAATTGCTCACGAATAATGCAGTGTAATAACTGTCAATGGTCTAACCCTAGTGTTGGTATGTCATGTCGTTAGCTTCCTTCCTATTAGCATAAATTTATACAGCTTCCATAAAACCTCCAGCTCATGTGACGTCTATGCCGTTTCTTGTACTAATGTCGTTCGTCGAATTACTGCCGTTCATTTTCTTATCTTAAAATATAAAGCACTGAGCGTAAGCAAAACATGCATTAGCGAGTAAATATACCAGTGGAGAACATAATGTCAACAAGTGGATGCAGCACAATTCCTACCACGAGGCTCTGCCAAGCAAACAATCTATAATTAATACCATAGTGTGACCTAAACTCCACGTTCGTACACAGTATATCAGCATTTCTATATACCAAATTAAAGAGTAGTTATGATAACAAAACAGAAATGTGTAAATATGCAATCCATACGCACAGCAGCAAACATATATCTTATGTAATAAACAGGTCATTAGCATCATATCAGCATAAGCAAATAAATGTTCGTATGTAATCTTAACAAGTAAACATGAAGGCGCAAGAAGATAAATCACAAAGTATAACTTACATACATAATTATATCAGCACAATTAATCATGTGACAATTATAACTTAAATAAATAAGCACAGCAGGCACATAATAAAAAAAAGTGACATCAGTGAAAAAGCAGTGCAGCCAAGCGATGCATAATATACACAAGTAACAACCCTGTTCATTAATCAATCATTGTCAAAATCAGTTAATGAAATTTAGCACAAAGTATGAATCACGTAATCGCGAGCAGCAAATTACGTCTAAAGTACGTACCTAAGTGGAATTATGTTACCTGAAAAATAAACTCAATTAATAGTTACCTTTTTAGTTTATTACTTTTTTCTTCGAAATTACATTCTTCCTGAAATTTTTTCCATAGCAAGTTTTTTCTCTTAACGTCGGACACACACAGAATTTACCTGAAGTTCTTAAATATTTTATACAACCGTATCCTGAAAAATACTGAACGTTAATAACATAATTTATCAAGTCACTATAGCTTTATACTGAATTTAATCGGAGAAATTAGACTGTGTATTTGTTTACGGCTGTCAGTGCATTCGCACTGAGCGCTCCATCAGCTGTAGGCGCGTGACGTGGGAAGTGATTGTTTGCGGTCAACGACTGCCTTGTGCGGCGCGCAGACTTGACTGTTGCTTTGAGTATGTGCCGCCGCCAAAACACAGCGCGGTATCCTTGTATTCTCTGCATGTTTACATGTAGCTGTTAGTTTCTCAAAAGTATGTCCTTCCACAAAAATTTTAACGTTCGATATGTGATGTATTCCCTTAGAGCGCCGAGATTTAAGAGTTTCTACTTCGACAGTGTTATCATGAATAATTTTGCGAACTCTATATGGACAGTTATAAAGCAGAAAAAATTTGCGACACTAGCCCTTTCCTTTGTGAGACAAACGATGAGACTTAATTAATACCTTTTGGCCAACTGAAAAAGTTTTTAAACGACCAGGACGCTTAGCTGATTTCTCTCCTCTAGCAGCCGCAGATGCAATATTTTGCAGAGCCAGGTTCACAACTTCAGAATGCCGCAGTTTCCGTGAAGGCGGAAAAGGAACGATTTCAGAAATGCGATTTGTCGGTGCTTTATTTTTTAATATCAATATCGGCGGTAAAGAAGTTGAATCATTAGGGAGCTCGTTCAGAATGTTTTGAAAAGTATGAAGGTACTGATCCCACGTTCTGTGATTCTGATGACAATAAAGTCGACACAATTTATTGATTTCCTTCATCCATCTCTCTGAAGCGTCAGATTGAGGGTGAAAAAGTGAAATGAAAATTGGTTTAATCTTACGACGCCGTAGAGTACGAAGCCAAATTTTAGAGCGAAACTGTGATTCATTATCTGATATAACCTTATCAACATGACCCACTTCTTTAAGAAAATGTTTGATGAAAGCGTTAGATACTGAACGAGCTGTTGCTTTGCGTAAAGGTGTAAAACACACATATTTTGATGTCAGTTCCACTGCTACGAAAATGTACGCAAAACCATTAGTAGAACGAACCACTGGACTGAACAAATCGACTGCAGCCATGTCCTTTAATTTCGCTGGAATGATAGGAAACAACGGTGCTCTGTGAGAAATAGTTGGCGGCTTAGGCTTTTGACATAATTTGCATTTGGCAAGAACAAATCGAATACGTTTTTCCATATTACTGAAGTAGCAATTTTCTCGTAATTTGTGAAAGCATTTTCTGGGACCAAAGTGTGCATAACTGAAATGTGTGTACCAAATCAATTTATTAACCCACTCATCAGGAATACAAACTAACCAAGCAGAGTTGTCGACTGATTTTCGTTTAAAAAGAATATCATTGCGAGCTAGATAATACTGTCTAATCGCTACGCTTTCCTTTCTCCTCCACTTCTCCTTAATGTCCTTCCAGATTGGATCCTTATTTTGCTCCTTAGCGATATCCTGGAGCGAAGACGAAATAAAATTCTCAAACGCAACACCTTGAATATACATCAAACAATAATTGTTTTCCTTGCAGTCCTCTTCAGCACTTTGTTTCAAACCCATAGGTGCACGTGATAAAGCACCAGCAACAATATTTGAAGATCCCTGTATGTAAACAATACTAAAATCAAATTCCTGTAGGTACAGCGCCCATCGTGACAATCTTCCATGAGTTAATTTTGTTGACATAAGAAATTCCAGAGCTCGATGATCGGTGTAAACCTTAGTATGTCTGCCAAACAAAAATGTCCAACATTTTGTGAAAGCCCAAACAACAGCCAAAGCTTCAAGTTCCGTAATCGAATAATTATTTTCTGATTTAGAGAGAACACGACTTCCAAATGCAATAGTCTTCTGTACTACAACGCCGTTTACTTCTATCTCTTGAAATAAATGTACACCTAGGCCTTTGTATGATGAGTCCGTCGCCAAACAAAAATCTTTAGATATATCCGGATGTGAAAGAAGTGGAGCAGCAACTAAAGCATCACGAAGTTGTTCAAATTCTGACTGAGCTTCCTCATCCCAACACCAATTAGAATTCTTTCCGGAAAGTTCACATAAACGAGGTGTGGCCAAATTGTCCAATCTAACAAAGCGTCTAAGAAAATTACAGACAGCAAGGAAACTACGAACATCACGTTTTGTAGTAGGAACAGCATAATTACGAATAGCGTCTAGATTCTCTGGCTCAGGAAGAATACCTTCTGTAGAAATAATGTGACCGAGAAATTTCACCTGAGAACGACCAAATTCAGATTTCTCCAAGTTCACTGTAATGCCAACTCTTGCAAAAATACGTAATAATGAATCCAAAATTTTGTTGTGCTCACTCCAAGAACGTTTAGCAATAAGAATATCGTCAACATATGAAGTAATATTGTCACGAAGATAAACAGGTAAAATTTCGTTTAAACTACGAATGAATGCTGCTGAAGGTACAGTAAGTCCAAACGGTAATTTCCGAAATCTCTTTTGGGTAAAATCGTCATATCCGGTTATTCTTTACCGATTCTCTAGATAGATTGATAGTCGAAGAGTTGTTTTGACAGATGCAAAGAATAGTAAAAGAGTAGGGAAATAGCACCACTACAGCTCGGGGCCCTATGCACGCTACGGCACATATTCACTTAGAGTAGTGAATCCCCTGAGGAGCTTAATAGCCGCACATAATTTCCAGTTTGTGACTTAGTGGCCAGTTTCGTGGAAGTGCGTACATAAATTGATCTATCCATGAACATGGATGTATGTCATTCTTAGAATTGCGAAACATCTTAAATTTCCGAACAGTCAAAAAGTGTTTGTAGTCAAAGTTTTCGCCTCGTGGCGACAAAGACCTACCGCGTCTGTCCCAGTCCCAATGTTGATTATTGTCAAGTCCGCGCGCCTGGCGCTCTCTTGTTGCATCCCGTAAATGAAATAAATTATTTTCATCAAAGCCCTCTGCTATTTGTGATTCTAAATTTCTTTTGCTGTCTTTTCCTACAATTTCGCCTTCAATTTGTTTGACTTGCTTTTGTAATGCCTCAAATTCCCTTTTAACGCGTTCATTAAATTTTCCCTGTTTTTCAACATGCTTATTTATGTTCTGGTACTCTTCGGTTTCTGCAAATGGTAATGGAGCTGTATCATCCGAATCCCTGTCCCCATTTAAGCTAAGACTTGTCAATTTATCTGAAATCTCCACAACTCTTTCCGATAAATCGCCTATTTGTTCTTTCTATTTATTTACGTCTTCTGTAAGTGTCGCGACTCGGGTTTCAGTATTGAGACATTTGGTAGTTAACTGTTCATATTGTTGTGTTAGGTTATTTATTCTGTCATTTGGTACGGATTCCTCGATTCTCTCAAATATTTCCTCCTTATCGTGTGCACGTTGTAAATTTAACTCTGAAAATTTTTGTACTATCACGCGATCTTTTTCTTCCCGTTCTCTGTCCTGTTCCTTTTGTCTGATTTCTGTTGAAATTAAACTATTATTGTGAGCCTTCAAAATCGGTTGTACTTCTTCTCTAATTTCTTTCTTTAATTCATCTTTCATGTTTTTGAAACATGTCGCTATTCGTGAGTCTAACCGTGTTTCCATTGTTTCCATCTCTGTTTTTAATTCAGATCCCAAATTTAATACTGCACTCATCAACTGCTCCATATCTTCTGTCGTTAACCACGTATTCTGAAAATTTTTCGATTGTGAAAAATTTTGAACTGTTTCCGGACTATTTTCCCGACTTATTAAATTGTTTTCAACTTCATTATTCATCACACTGTTCTCCTGTGTTGGCGAGTTCGCCATGTTAACAATTTCGTCATTCTGACTATTCATCATTTTTGCCTTTTTCATCGATCGCGTAATCATTTACAAAACATATAAAACTCGTCACTATACAAAAATTACACACAATGACACTTTATCACCAACAATATCATTCACACGAAATGCTTCCCTCAAGAACGATTAACTAACAATTGAAATAATTGCACTAAATTGTCAAACCCGTAGACAAGACAACAAAAATTAAATTCTGCAAAAAATACCATCAGAAGAATGACAATTACCAAATCTACACATGCAATATAGACTACAATTACTAAACTACAAATTACTACAACAATACTACTGTCTACTATTTTTACAATCAGAAGAATTCCAAGGGACGATCCGAAGCAGCGGTCGCCACGTGCATGGGGGCTTATTTATTTAAAAGAAATGCAAATACTTTTTTATTTTTAGTAGCGATGTCTCGTAAACGGTTGGCCCTGACTAGTTTTAGTACGCAATCTGACTGCATAGAATAGCAACAAAGAATGAAAGAAAATTTCCGTTAACACAATTAATTAATTAAGTCCCCAGCGACTATAAACGTACGAAACCAAAGCACAAGTGCAACTGTTCTGTGTGTGGAAGTGTGATTCAACGTACACATCTGGCACGGTTCTTCTTCAATGAGACAAGAAATTTTAAATACCATTTATACTGAAGTAATTAAAAAAAATAGAAATACTATAATTGCGCAAGAAAACCAGAATTACACTCTAATACAAGAACACTAGCCAGATGCTTTGTTGACAGAACCTGTGACGAGGCATTGTTTAAGACATAATGAAAAAAAAAGGAATTTTTTTTACCTTCATATATATTGACGAAAAGCACTCTGATCATTACAATATCTCCATTCTAACAACATCTGCTGTCTAGCCCATCAAACAACTGCATACAACATGGCTACAAATAGCACAGCTATCAATATCCTCTCAGCAAGATCTGCACAAGCACTCACTACGACGACATCTCAACAACGACTTGACTCCTACTACTTCTCAACAAGCACTCTACTGCCACATCTCGACAAGCACTGCCAGTGGAGGCGCCGGAATAATACTCTTTGGCGCAATCTCTGGCGCTGTGGCTCAGTGAAGCCACCTTTCAACATGCATCACAAGATAAATAGCAATTGACAATGGCGCCTTGCTAGGTCGTAGTAAATGACTTAGCTGAAGTCTATGCTAACCATCGTCTCGGCAAATGAGAGCGTAATTTGTCAGTGAACCATCGCTAGCAAAGTCGGCTGTACAACTGGGGCGAGTGCTAGGAAGTCTCTCTAGATCTACCGTTGGCGGCGCTCGGTCTGCAATCTCTTGACAGTGGCGACACGCGGGTCCGACGTATACTACCGGACCGCGGCCGATTTAAAGGCTACCACCTAGCAAGTGTGGTGTCTGGCTGTGACACCACACCAAGGAATGTTGTTAAAGGTCAAATACGAGACTTTAACCCTCTCACGCCCTTCTGGTGGACTTAATCTCACGAATGTGTGGAACAAGTCTCTAGCTGTATACCTGCGAGTGACGCTACGGACCTGGAACCAACGACAGCACGCCATCACCTCGGCGATCCTGAACGTGCTCCTTCCCTCGTCCTTTGAACCCCCCGTGGCGGTAGGCACAATATCGCCTTCTTTTTCTCACGTCGAGCGATTCTTTGTTGATTTTAGTCATGTTCAATTACAGATGCCTTCTTCAAGGATCAGCACTACCTGTGAGGTATCTCGATACTTGAGGCGCCATCGTGGCAGCAATGTTGTCGAGCTTAAAAGCCCAACGAGGGTTCGGAGACAGATATGGCAAGCTGTCCATACGCCTCTCCTCGCCACGGCAGCGAGATCGTCTTGGTATACATTAATCAAGCAAAAGACAGTCACCCGCCGACGACTGCACGACATTCACATGGTAGCTTCCCCGCCCTGCCTTATATGTGGCATGCAGGACATCGACGAACATCCTCTGCACTGCGGTTTGGCAGAGGATGTTTGGCGGCTGACACAATGCGTCACAGCACTTCTCCGACACACCGACGACTCCACCATCATGATCATGGCGGACGCTTTATTTTCCCGGGACGCTGTCTTTTTGTCCTCACAGAAAACGTTGGCAATCCGCTGGTTTGGAGGAGACGCGTCGCATTACGAGTTCTCGCGGACCGTGATATCGGGCATAGACTACTGGCATTATCTACTAGAACAACAAGAAATCATCCGACGTCTCTCTAAATACAAAACGCACTTTGCGAACTTTCAAGGCGGCATGTCTGATGAACCCCCGAAGCGGTGGGGAGTCCCAGGTTTACGTAGTTTCGCGGACTAGGATATTGCTCCCAGTGAAGTGACGAGAGTGTCATTTCGGCCTATATTTCTTTCTCTTCTTTTTCATATGTGATTTTTTTCTGCGACATTTAAATAAAATGAAAAATCTTGCCTCTCCCTTATCCTGTCAAGAGACGGGGACACGGTGGCCACGCCTCCAAGCACGTCCCCTGCCCACTCTGCGCCTTGATTTACACCTTGAAACGTCCCCTTTTGAAAAATTTATACAAGACTGTGCTCATCCTGACACACAATGTTTTTAGCGCAACGCAATCTGACTTTCAAAAATCCCTACAAAAGAATGGCCCTGACTAACATTAACCTATACGTTTCACAAATCACTTACCTCACAAAAATCTTGGTTACTCGAACTACTGCAATACAGCGAGCACCAAATCAAATGGTTCAAATGGCTCTGAGCACTATGGGACTCAACTGCTGAGGTCATTAGTCCCCTAGAACTTAGAACTAGTTAAACCTAACTAACCTAAGGACTTCACAGACATCCATGCCCGAGGCAGGATTCGATCCTGCGGCCGTAGCGGTCTTGCGATTCCAGACTGCAGCGCCTTTAACCGCACGGCCACTTCGGCCGGCAGCGAGCACCAGTACTGCCAGCTAAATAAAAGATTCTAACTACTGAAGGCACTAACTACTGATAGGCATAGTTAGCAAATGAAAGATTTTGATAGAGAACAAATGATGTATTTACCTTAATAGTCATAATATATATAGCAGTTCATGACACCCAGTCTTACAAATTTCAAAACTCCGCCATCTCTCTCCCCACATCCACCACTGCTGGCGGCTCACCTCCAACTGCGCAACGCTACGCGCTGTTCACATCCAGCTGCCGCTGCCCAACACTACAATGGCAGACAACAATGCAAACTAGCCACAGACTGCACACAGCACAGCCAGTGATTTTCATACAGTGCGCTACGTAACGTTGCCAATAAGAAAACATAAACAGCCTACTTACATAGCCCCCATGCTGCCCACAAAAAATTTTACAAATTGTTTTGGGCAGTGGCCAATAATGATTTGATAAAATTTTTCATAATTACAATAACAAATATATCAAATACACACACTTATTGATATAATGTTGGTCAAAAGCTAAAATTTTCTCACAGTCCATAAAGACAATCCTGATCATTCATCACAGTAAAATTGCAGTTTTTTTTCTCAAAGTCTGAGCAGTAAAAGAAAATGCACACGGAAGTAGTGGATTTCCATGCAGTCTTGAAGAAGTAGTGTTGCCCTTCCAACGGAAAGACAGTGCCGACTCTCTACATGCAGACAGGTAATGGTCCACAACAGAGCAAACCCACCACAGAGTCAGTCGAAGTTTTGAAGAATATTGGTAGGTAGGTCATCGCAGAGCAGACCCACTGTAGTCCTGGTAGAGATTACAGTATTGGTGGGCCACCAGAGGTGCAGACCCACTGCAGTCCTTGTAAAAATAATGGTACTGGTGAGTCAGTAAAGGTGTAGACCCACTGTAGTCCTTGTAGAAATAATGGTATTGGTGAGTCAGCAAACGTGTAGACCCACTGTAGTCCTTGTAGAAATAATGGTATTGGTGAGTCAGCAAAGGTGTAGACCCACTGTAGTCCTTGTAGAGATGGCCAGCAGCCATCTGTTGTGACTGTGCAGGTGCACAATCACCATTGAAGAGTCTTGCGGATAATATAGCAAGTCCATAACCACCACTTGTGCACTCACAAAGTTTTTGGAATTGTCCTTAGAACCAGCAATGCTGTTATCCAGTCCCTTGCTGAATTATTAACACACGTGCAAACACTAACAGTCCCTACTTCTCACATATTGTCCATATACTATGACCAACAGAAACATGTGCAGTGAAATGTAACTTACAAGTTAATAATATGATGAACTGGTGACAATTATTACAATTTTATAACATGAGAATACAATTACAAAGATACAGAAAACATCATTAAAAACATAATAATGCAGATAACATTTGTAGTAATACAGGCTTTACAAAAGAATCGAAATAACATATTCATCAGTGTTACAGGAATTGTAAGTACGTACGTAAAAGATCAGAATAACTTTTGAAACATCACCTTCACATGTGAGCAACAAAACAGAATAAATAATGTCTAAATATCTTTACAAAGTAAGTAACATATTATTAATGCCAATTATATTTGAGGATAACAGTATTCCTAATCATAGTGAATGTAGCTTAGTATTAGAAGAGAAAAAAATTCTATGAAACAGTACACAGAGACAGGAAGAAAAGAAATGCACAAGGGTACACAAACACATAGTGGGATAACACAAGGAAAGGACAGGGTTTGTTTTACTGCAGTATTTTGCAAACAAAACTTTCTTTACTTCTCGGAGATCTCCCTTCGTTCTTCATTATTTCCAAAGGTCCTATCTATACCTGCTTTCTGTATTTTTATATTCACATATTTCTCACCTCATTATTTATTTTCCATTATCTTACCTCATCATAAACGAAAGTGAAAATCTTTGCGTATAGATATCGTAGTTATTACGTACCTTACCGCGATCAAGAAAGTACTATAATGTAACGTATTGTTGTGCTACAGAAAAGGCTGTCTCATTGTAGCTATACCACAAAAGTTACTACTAAAACATGTTTTACTTTCCAGAATAATTCAGAAAAACTGTGCAGATATAAAACAGAAGCACCGCAAAAGCAACATTGTAAATTGTCACTCATTAGTAGCGTCGTGATAAAATCGTGTAGCTGTCACATAAACTAACCACTGTGTTATCTGGTATCTCACAGAAAGTACTTTAAATCCATAATGTATTTTCAAGTAAACCAAAATGTTGCATTAAAATCTCATTAGCAGTACTGGTAAATGTTCTAAGTATGTGAGCCTTATAGTCGTTACGTAATCGTGCAACTAACAAGCAAGAATGTACACACACAATAACACTGTGACGTCTGTTCACTATAACAATGCATTCGTAATTTCTGTTTAAAAATGTTCCCTAGGTTCTTGACTGGATATTTAACTTCAAACATTGTTGTATGTTAACAGTTTCTTAAGTCTGACAAAGCATACTAGTAACGTGAAGTGAAAAGTTTTATGGCAAAGACTAAGTTAAAAAACGGATTATCTCTCAATAAGCGGTTTTACATGTGAAGTGTGGTGAAATCCTTTACTCTTCATAGTACTCAGAGTTTCAACTTGAACGCAATTATCATGTGGTATACGTCGGTAAGGAATACTGGAATTTTTCTCAAGGTTAGCGTCTATGTTATTTTTCGCTGAGCCAGCCGGCGCACGCGGCTGCCTGCGGTGCGAATCATTGTCTGTCTCTTTGTTGGCGAGCGTCGTTATTGGGACTCGGAGACCTAACTTCTACAAATTCACCTTGCCGAGAAGGCCCTGCCCTGTTTGAAGCTCGCCAGTTCTGAAAAAAATTCAGGTTTGTCGTTATGATTATATCGTCTGTCGTCATGTCGGTAGATTCCACAGTTTCTTTCTTGTCGGTCACGTGGTGGAGAATTTCTTCCTGAATCGTAACTGCGCGCTGAACTGTTGCGTCTGAAATTATTCTGTCTCCTTTGATAATAATAGTTCTGGTTACCATATTGTCTGTTTCTCTGATTGTCTCTGTGATAGTCATTACCGCGGAAATGCGATCTTTCTCTGTAATTATTACTATTCTGCCAATGGTTATCATATGGGTGGTGTCTGTTTTCGTCACGATTTACGTTGTAAGAATAGCATTGTCGTGTCCAGTTATTATTTCTGTCATTGCGGAATTGTGACGCATGTGACCTGTAATTGTTGTGCTTCTGTTTTAGCGTTCCGCTTTTGTCAGTGTCAATTTCCAGTTCTTGTAACAGTCCCTGAAAAGCTTCAATGTCGACTTTGCAACGTCCTGCTAAAATAATATGTCGTAAATGTTCAGGCAATTTGATTAAGCAAATGCGGATGAGTTCTGAAGGGCTGTATGGGTTTGAAAGATATTGATTCTTATGCAACATATCTTCAAAATATTTGACAAGACTGGAAAATTCAGATTGTTCAAAGTGTTTCATCATCATGATGCTATGTTTTACTCGGTCTTGTGTAGCTTGAGACCAATATGCTGAGAGGAAGGCATGATAAAAATCTCCTTCACTGTGACAATCGTGAATGACCGATCGCATTCTTACAGCTGGTTCATTCTCCAAGTAGCCACACATAAATTCTAACCTGTGCTCCAATGACCAGTCGGGAGGAAAACAATGAAAGAATTGATGGAACCACGCTTGTGGATGAATGTCGTTGGCAGAATTCTTAAACGTTTTGAATTTACGTGTAGTAATGAACAGCTTGTAGTCAAAATCATCGTGTCGGCGAGTCACATGTCGGTCATTGTTACATCGTGTCGGCGGTTCCATCTCAAAATTCGGTGCACCTTGCCAATTTCTTTCATAATTTCCGAAATGCCCTGTGTTATTATTTTGTGGCTTTTCCGTATTTCTAAGTTCCTCTTCCCGTGTTGGAGCGCGAGTGTCCTCTGAAATATGCAATTTTTGTATTACTTGTGCCAACTGATCTTGTACTTCCCAGATTTCTCTTTTGTATTGCGTATTAATTTGATTCTGATTTTGTTTGAATTTCTTAATTTGTTCATACTACAGGTCTTGTGTCATTCAGATCATCATCTACCTTTGCAGATAAGTTAGTGAACTGATCCGAAAGTTCGGCTACTTTCTCCGATAGTGTACTTATTTCCTCAGTGTGTTTTTCTGAACCAAGTTTCAGAGTGTCCATTTGTGTTGAAATCGTATCTACTGTGTCCTTTAAGTTTTCTTGAGTTCTTGCAAGTTGCGTAACCGAATCGGTAGATGCAACTGAGTCAATTTTAGCTTGCAAGGTGTCGCGATTTTCATGAACAATAGTTTGTAGTTCTTTTATGGCTGCTTCGTGATTCTGTAATGCATTTTCATGACGCGAAAAAATAGGTTGGAAATGCTCACAAATTTGTGTTTTTACGTCATTACAGACTTTTTGACATTTCGATTCGATGTTATGTAACTCAGTAGTTAAATCTTCACGTGTTTGTTCAAGCGTGGTGTCTATCTTTTGAAGATTTTGTTCCATTGTGACTAACTTTTTAAGATTTTGTTCCACTGTGTCTAACTTTTGAAGATTTTGTTCCATTGTGTCTAACTGTTGCTTTGTTTGTCTCTGGTGTTGTTCCATTGTGTCTAACTTTTGAAGATTTTGTCCCATTTGTTTCTGATTTTTTTCGAGCGTTGTGTCTAACTTTTGTAGCCTTCGTCCCATTTGTTGCATTAATTGTAATAACAATGCACTGGTGTCTGAAACATGATCCTCAGTGCTATTCGGCAGTGCATTTGAACCGGCAATATTCGCAGTTTGAAAAGCAGAAACTGTGTCTTGACTTATTTGAGAAAACGGTGAGGACGCAAAACCTGAATCTACAGTATTTGCAAGATTGTGTCCTGTCATTTCGGATTCCTGAGGCAAGCTGTTGCCGACCGATCGATCGATAATGCTTCCCTGTTCACTAATTGTTTCACTGTCTACATCATTGTTTGCAGCCCGCTCCATTTCCCTATGCACAATTACCAAATTACTACTTTGAACATCAGTTAATTCATTACTCGGTGGCGCTAACACACTGTTTTTTAAAAAAAGAAGTTGAAGCCAAACATATTTATCAAATAAATAAGTCAAACTCTTTTAAAAAATAAAGTAAAAAAAGCCGGTAGAGCACTCGCGTGGTAGGCAAAGGTTCCGAGATCGAATCTCGGTCTGGCACACTGTTACGATATGCCAGGGAGTTTCATATCAGCGCACACTCCGCTGCAGAGTGAAAATTTCATTCTGGAAACATCTCGCAGAATGTGGCTAAGCCATGTCTCAGCAATATCCTTTTTTCCAGGAGCGCTACTTCTACAAGTTTCGTAGGAGAGCATTCGCGAAGTAAGGTAGAAGAGGAGGTACTGACGCAAG
Organism: Schistocerca serialis cubense; assembly: GCF_023864345.2. Lineage (NCBI taxonomy): Eukaryota > Metazoa > Arthropoda > Insecta > Orthoptera > Acrididae > Schistocerca > Schistocerca serialis. Next base: position 1,242,996,361 of record NC_064638.1, read on the forward strand.
TAAAGCTATGGAGGGGTGGTCGCGAGTCGTGCCGGGGTAGCTCAGTCGGACCACTAGTCTGCAAAAGGCAAATATCAGGAGTTCTAGCCTCGGTTTTGCACGCTGTTGTATTTTCATTGAGTAATGTCATATGGAATAATGTTCTGGAGAAACTTATTTTTAAGAAAGAATGTCTTCATTGCTCAACAACGCGCTGTAAGGATAATAAGTCGTGCTCACCTTCTTCGTCTTGTTGAAGTCTGTTTAAGGAGTTGAACATCCTGACTATTGCTTTACAGTTTTGTTTATCCCTTCATGAAGCTTACCGTAAATAAACCACTACAGTTCAAAAGGAACAATTATGTACATAATTACAATATCAGAAAAAAAAATGACATCCTTCGCCCCATGTTATGGTTGTCTTAGCACAAAAAGGGATGCGCACTGCTGCAACAAAAGATTTTGATCACTTATCCAGTGATACCAGAAGCATGACAGACAGCAAAGTAAAATTTGATTAGATGCTGAAAATGTTTGTCCTTGACAACTCCTTCTATTCCGTAGAAGAATTTCTGTTGTTTCAATTTGTAAAACATGGTGGGTACGAATTGTTAACCCTTTAAAACAAAAAAGCTTATAAATGCTCAGCATGTAGCAATATTTACAAATCAGTTTGCCATGTGAACGTAAAATGCCTCGTCCCACATCATTACCATTTATCGTGCAGAATGATCCACAGAACACGAAACTAACTGACCTACATTTAAAGCTTCCGATCTTGGCTGAGGTCTCGGTGCTGCTATTGTAGTCTACTACTTGGATCGGCAATGGGTCTCTTGCCATGTCTAAACAGTGGGCTCTTTGTGCATGCCTGTTTTCAAGTTGGTGTACGTTACTCGCTGAATTACTACAGACCCTTCGGGGAACATTTTCCAGAATGGAGCAACACAACCGTAAAGTGTCATTTATCCGAAAATTCTTGTTCTCCTTTGCTCACTCGTTTTTGAAAAACGATAAAATGAGTTGAATGATGTTGACTCTGCAGTGAACCACAGGCAACCGTAAAAGTTTAATTTCCTTGTACATTGAGCACAGTACACTTTCCAAAAGGTATTTTTGTGATCTGAAATGCGGGTGTGCGTGGCCCAGTTGGCATCTTTAATGAATTCCTCAGACAATGTGGCAGTAGATGTATGCTCTGAATTATCACTTTTCATCCATTCAATAACAGAATCCTTCTTCAATTTCATAGATGAATTTCGTGATACTGGATTTATCATCGTGATCTACAACAATCGCAGATCTGTTTGGTAATTTTTCGAGAATGTTCGTAAGCCACTCTTCGTAGTGTCTGGCATTCATTTCTGAATGATTATCTGCACCTCCATTTTGAACAATGAAACATAAGCCAGCATTTTGCACGAGTCGATCACCGTTCCTAGTGAGTCACATTAAATCGTTTTTTCAGAGGCGGAGAGTCATTCCACGTTTGTGCACTTAATCTGTGATAAACGTATACAATTTTACGATCCATGCGCCATTTTTTGTTCCAGTCATCCAGACTTTCTGGAATGATTTGCACCACACCAACTGTTATTAGTGTGGTCAATAGTTCATCCAGTATTTAGAAGATATCTTATTTCCCGCAAGAACTCGTCTCTTTTTCCTGTTACTCAGTTATTTTCCTCCAGCACAGGTTTTTTGTTGAATTTTTTGTATCTGAATCCCAATTTACGAACAGGACGCCAAAGGGTTGTTTCAGTCAGATGAGAAAAATCTGCCACCTCTATCTTAACTTTTCCAATACGGCAGCCACTGTTGGAAACTGCTTTCCCACACTGAAGTCGTGAATGTTCGTTCTTGTCATTCCCTGTGTAGGCTCGTTGAATGCAAACTTCTGTCGCCTGCCAGAACTCTTTATTGGTGATACAAGACATGATGTTTCCATATATTCTCTCGAAATACGCTTCACTGCAGTTTCGCTAAGACCGAGACATTATTGGCTGCGATAGGGAAATGCTCGACCGCTGTTTCTTTTTTTTAAGCCTCTGTGTAAGCGAGTGCACTGATCACCACAAACTTTTCACAACTCCGTAAATGACGCACGCTTTTACACAAGTACAAGGTAACTAATTACGTTACTAGGACTGTCTCACACATCAAACGGGAGCACTCTTGTTTCCTATCTTACGGGAAGCCCCGATGTAAATACTGCAACAATGAGGAATGAGATGGAAACACTCTCCACTATGTGAAGATTTATGTTCATACAAACATAACAGCTGTGGAAGCCAACAACAGAGCTTGCGTGTACACTTTTTGTCTTGTTATAATGTACAACTATTAGGCGAAATTCGGCACTCTACATCCACTATTATCAGTACAAAATGATTAATCGGAAAGCAACAATAATCAGGCTTTAAGTAGACAATAGCTGTATCTTTAAATTGTCCAAAGGAAATTTATCTCCTAATTACGATCCGACTTCGATGACCGTTCAAAGTTGACACAGCAAAAAAAAAAAGGGTTCAAAAAAACACGCTTTTTCTTAAATATTCCGCGTACGTCATCCCCATATCAACGAAAATGTAATGTTCATACGCTAAATGAAAATAGGCATTTTTAAGATTCCTGAAAAGTACAAGAAGTTTATGTTCGTTATGCGATGTAACAAGAATATGAGTTTAAGGTCAGGGGTCAATCATTATGGAAAGGGTAATACTACATGGTCTCCTATTTGAGGGTTAAGTTTCCAAGCATTCTCGCTCCTGCAATTCCTCGTTACTTTCAGTTTTCTATGGCTTGTTCTCAGTCAACTGTTTGGGCTCACCACAACATTCCGTTTAATAGAGCTTGTAATAATGCCACACCTTCACTGAGAATAGGAATCTCAACAGCGAATTTTATCATTGACAACGTTTCATCCAGATTTTTGCCGAGGTGTTCCCGACGTAAGGAATAATCGCCGTCGCAACCGCTTTCTCTTCGTCTTCATCAAGTTGTCCTCTTGGATTCTTCGGCCTTAAAGGCACGTTGTATCTGGTGGTTGCTGAAACCGTTCGCACGCAACAGGGCCTGTAATTACTGCAATTCATCCGCTAGACAGTCACAGTCCAATATTTCCCGCGCTCTGTACCCTTGTGTGATTACGAAACTTGTAAAGCATGTATGTAGAACTTTAAACGGATCCTAGCCAAGGCTCTACACCGCCACCAACCTGACAGACAAACCAACCTCAGACTAAAAGGGGTAAACCTCTCTGTCCAAGTACTGGGATCCTAAGTAAGTAATCCTGTGCTACCCTCCAAACGAGAAGCACACATCGCCTGCTCCTAGCAGACGACAACCAACTCAGCGTCCTCCACAAAAGAAACCCGAACCACTAGTAAAAACACTCATTCAGTCACATTCACGCGCACATAATGTAAGGTGAAGGTAAACGTAATAAATAAAGATCATGATTTCCTAATATCATTTAATAAGCTTTAGTTTGATTGCTCAATCTTTCTGGGAGAGTTAATAAATTAAACCGCAATCAGGCGGTGGACAGAATAGGATGCACAGAATCCAGTGAGACAAGGCTCTTATGAAACGACTCCACAGAGACGTTTCAAACTTTCTCGTTGAGAAGAGGCATAACCTCTAGAGCCATCCAAGTACAAATCTGTGCGTGTCGGTTTACAGTAGACACTGTGCCTTAGAATGTCTTCTGGTATTCACCTGACGAGCACATCCAGATATGGGAACTGATGATTTTCTCGTAGTTCCACCATGAATCTGACCTGGTGTAGCGAGTTCAGGTGTTACCGGAAGACTTGTAGCCGAGATAGTCCGTGAGGCCAGATTACGAATGTATCGTCTACATAACGAAAAAAGCGCGAGGGCTCGTAGACTGCCTATTCCACGGCATCTTCTTCAAATGTCTCTATAAACAAATTGGCCACCGCTGCTGATAGTCTGCGCCCATAACTACTCCACCCGTTTGTTCGTAATAATTTTAGTCTAACGGAAAATAGATTGACGCAAGCGTGAAATCGAACAGTTTTGTTAGCGCTGGCTCACTTTTCTCCTATGAGGCTTAGGGAGTCTCACAGTGGTACCCTTGTACCAAGTCGAAGTTCACCATGAGGTCTTCTTGGCCCAGACGGAAATTCTGCACCTGCTGGATGAAATGCTCCGAATTTCGTATGTAGTACTGGCATTTGCCCACAAAGTAGCTGAGTATCGATGTCAGGGGTTTCGCTAATTCATATGTTGGTGGGCCAATGTTGCTAACAATTTCTTCCATGTGGACTTTATGCAGTCCGTAAAGTCTACATGATGCAGCTGCACGTGGACGAAGTTTCTTCACATTCTTGTCTTGGACAGTGTGTTGGAGAAGCTTGATGGTCTTTCGCTTTACTCGGTTAATACGATCGTCTTCATTTCTCTTGTATGAGTTGTTCTCAACATGTCCTATAATTTTTGCTTGTTGACATGACGTGGTGGAAGAACCGTACTGTTCCCTTTGTCTGCTGGGAGGCTGATTGTCTCAGAATCTCCTCGGAGCTGCTTTAATGCTTCTCTCACTTCCCTGGAGATGTTCGGCTTCGGTGGAACTGCCCCGGTAAGTGTACGGCATGTTTCACATCGTATTTACTCTGCAGCGTCCCGTGGAAGTGGAAGAGCGAACTGCTCCCACAGCATTGGTAAATTCTGCTGGTCGTATAGCCGTCGGAGTCGCTGCGAAATTTGGCGCCTTTCGTATTATATAGAAGACAACATCGTCAGTTACTTTATCCGTGTTGTTGGTGATGTATGATTGATGACAGTTGTTCGAGGTTCTTTTTGCGGTGGTTTAGTCACAAGGCTTTCGTATTTGGCAATTGTCTGCAGGTGGCCGATTGCCACGTCTTGTGGGCGCCTATCCATTCCCAAGAGTCAGGGGAGAGTGTAGACGCCGACTGTTGCGGAGCGAGAAGAGTTATCTTGAGGTCTCGTCGAGTCTGTGTCGAGCGTAGCAGAGCCAAGCTGGCGCTTCTGGTCACCTGGTTTGCGGCTGGAGTTCTGACGTGATGAACTATCTTCGGAAAAAATGGTTTGTTTCTGTCCTATCGGCAACACAAGGGAGTCCAAAAGGCGCTCTTTACTGATCCGAAGCACGTGGACTTGACACTAATTACTTGGTAAAATCCATTTAGGACCAGGTTGGTCTTTCATCGTACCACTCAGCTATCATCCATGTGCAAGCTCTGCAAGTTTGTAGAGTTTATTTTCATTAGTTATCATTACCATCAGCCATTAGACATTAAATCCTGGATTATGGTTCCCTCTAGACTTCTGGAAGGATTACAGTGTTCAGCTATATGCACCGAGGTTGCTCTTGCATTTTTTTCTAAGATAAATTTCTCTGTTCCCATTACTTCAGCGTCTCGCAGCGTCTTCCAGACGCGAATGCGAAGGCATTATAAAAAAATCGAATTCATTCCACACGCTTACACCCAAATAATGAAACTCTTCAAAAGTTATAGCTAAAACGAGTGTTTTTACATCAGATGTAAGAATGAATATTTGTAACTTTTATGACTGTCCGCAGCTTGCTGATGATTTGATAGTTTGGTGACTTTTGGTGATGCTTATGTACTACCGCTTGAAAATGGCCTAATAATGGAACCTTACCAAAAGTGCAAAATAAGTATGATTACAGCTGAAGGTAAAATGGTATCATTTAAGAAATTTTGTACGTGTTTGATAGCAGTCCGAAGAAAACACCATACGACGAAGGTATTTCTTGAATCACTGTTAACAATGTGACGTTGAAAGTACTACTAAGCTACTAATTAACAAGTTACGATGTGCTCTAAGTCATTGTAAACTTCCCTTGCTTTTTCCATGTTCTCAAATTCCAATCCTGTCTCTGCAGTCCGAGATTTAACCGCCAGTGTGTTCAGTGAAATGCAGACTTTCGTGACGGAGATTGCGTGACATTTTATCCTGTAACGATCCTGGTCCAATTACGTTGTTTGATATCATGTCAAGTAATTTATATCACCGATGGGATCCCATCGCGTATCCCATCATACGGGACCCTCTGTGTAGATTGGTAACAGCATAATACGGACACAGTAGCCGATGAACATTTATGAGCCCATCAATTTCAGCGGTGGTGCCTTTCGTGCCTCGCACGCCGATCAATGTGCTCTACGTCCCAGTGGCGTTTCTCGGGTTATTGTGAGCTATATCTAAGACCGCAACGAAGCGCTCGTGTTGACGGCACACATATCAAAATAGCTTTCCCCCATATTCTTGTGCAACAGTTATTTACAGTTGTAACAATCCTGTAGCCTGTATTATCAAACCTGCCACGCACTGCCTGTCATGCACCTCCACGCAGTCACTGTATTATCGCTTGAAATCAAATGCGGTGTTCCCTGGGCAACACTGCCGGTACTAAATAATGAGTGCGTCTCAGATTTAGCATTTAGGAATGCTGAGTCTGAAAACAATTTTCATATGTTCCGTAACAAAAGAACAGCAACTCGAGTTCAATGCACATGTTAATATTGTTCCTGTGCTCCACAAATTTGCAATGTCTACTGGAGATTCGACTATCGTGCCTTATTATACACCTAAGAAAGACTTCCTGTCAAAGACCTTCTTGGAGACCCGAAATACTTCTTCTTAAAAACCAGTCAACAGACAAAATCACATCAGATATTTCTTTATCTGAGACAGTCGGTTTCAACAGACTTTGCTGCCCGCTTGTCCGTGAGATTCAGCGTAAAATGAACACGTTTTACATCAAAAAGTTTCAGATGTGAAGTTGGCAGCAAAGTCTGTTTAAACTGGTTGTCTTAAATGAATGCGATCTTGGCTGTTGAATGGTTTTTAAGAATTAAAACTGATCGCCCTTCAGTACTCTCAAAATCAGAAAATTAAACGAAATAGGACAGTAATCAACTTGGGTTCCTCAGACAGTGATTGAGGAAACTAAGCTTGCTTTACTTGTCGTTGAGTTCCATTAACCAATAGATAGGTTATAAGATGAATATCGACAAAAGTAAAGCTATTTTTGCCAGCAACGTAACTATCTAAGAAGTTAGGAGGATATAAAATATGGACTGCCGATAGCAAGAAAAGTAATACAAATCTCTCGTGTGCCCAGCCGAGTGAGAACGTCAAAATGGAGCGACGTTTTTATGAGGGTCGCTCCCATCTTCTTCTGGCGGAGTGCGGAGAAGCGTCTTGATATCCCGGAAAGATTAATTGGAAGAGTCTTCAGAACGTGTAGCCCTCCAAAGATGGAGGTAATGTACAAAATTCCTCGTCCGACCAGACCCTGAATTTTCCTCGGCAATCTGAGATTCTTACCCGATAGGAAAGATAGACAAAATGACACTGTCTCAACACTTCATCAGAAGAAGTAGTGTCAGTATTCTGACCTCGTGGTTGACGATTCCATATTTCACATCACTGTTTATCTTAACCGGTACTGCTTTTGCGCTGTGGTGTTAACGAAAGCCGGACTGATGTTGGTCAAATAAGTTGAATTAGCACAAATATTTATCAATTTTCTCGTGAACAATATACTCCAGGGCTTTGGAAACAACAGTTAATATGCTGATTGGTTGGCAGTCACATGCGATTTTAGATATTAATGTAAGGTCTACGTTTCTTTTGCATGGAATAGGACAAAACCCAGACACGAGAGAAAAACTGAATATATATGTTAAGACAGATATTACGCTGAAACACCCTGGCAGATTAAAAGTGTGTGCAGGACCGGCACTCGAATCTGGGTCCTTTGCATTTCGAGACCAAGAGCTGTTTCAACTGAGCTACCCCAGAACGACACATAACCTGTCTTCGCAGCTGTACTTCCGCCAATACCTCATCTCCTGTGAGATACCAGGATGCGTCGTGAGTTGTGCTTCGGTAGTTCATTTGGCCCGGTCCGGCACACAATTCTAATTTGCCAGGATGTTTCATATAAACGTATACCCCGCTGTAGAGTGAAAAAGTCATTCGTGCATTAAGCTATCGGCAACGTTCTGGATCACGGTTATGCTAATAGCGTCATTGCCTACCACTTCGGTACATGTTCTCAGTTTTTACAGTTTATACTCACAATTCAACAAGAACCGATATTTTGATCAGACAGAATGGGCATATTATAAGCGAGACGGAACAGTTCAAGTTCCTAGGCGTTCGGATAGATAGTAAGCTGTTGTGGAAAGCCCATGTTCAGGATCTTGTTCAGAAACTAAATGCTGCTTTGAAACTTCCTGGCAGATTAAAACTGTGTGCCCGACCGAGACTCGAACTCGGGACCTTTGCCATTCGCGGGCAAGTGCTCTACCATCTGAGCTTCCGGAGCACGACTCATATCAGCGCACACTCCGCTGCAGAGTGAAAATCTCATTCTAAATGCTGCTTTATTTACCATTAGAACAGTATCTGAAATAAGTGACATTTCTACACGAAAAGTAGTCTACTTCGCATATTTTCATACGCTTATGTCGTATGGTATTATTTTTTGGGATAATTCTTCTGATTCAAAAAGGGTATTTATGGCTCAAAAACGGGCTGTTCGAGCTATATGTGGTGTAAGTTCGAGAACCTCTTGTCGACCCCTATTCAATAGTCTGGGAATTCTGACATTTCCCTCACAGTATATACACTCCTGGAAATTGAAATAAGAACACCGTGAATTCATTGTCCCAGGAAGGGGAAACTTTATTGACACATTCCTGGGGCTAGATACATCACATGATCACACTGACAGAACCACAGGCACATAGACACAGGCAACAGAGCATGCACAATGTCGGCACTAGTACAGTGTATATCCACCTTTCGCAGCAATGCAGGCTACTATTCTCCCATGGAGACGATCGTAGAGATGCTGGATGTAGTCCTGTGGAACGGCTTGCCATGCCATTTCCACCTGGCGCCTCAGTTGGACCAGCGTTCGTGCTGGACGTGCAGACCGCGTGAGACGACGCTTCATCCAGTCCCAAACATGCTCAATGGGGGACAGATCCGGAGATCTTGCTGGCCAGGGTAGTTGACTTACACCTTCTAGAGCACGTTGGGTGGCACGGGATACATGCGGACGTGCATTGTCCTGTTGGAACAGCAAGTTCCCTTGCCGGTCTAGGAATGGTAGAACGATGGGTTCGATGACGGTTTGGATGTACCGTGCACTATTCAGTGTCCCCTCGACGATCACCAGTGGTGTACGGCCAGTGTAGGAGATCGCTCCCCACACCATGATGCCGGGTGTTGACCCTGTGTGCCTCGGTCGTATGCAGTCCTGATTGTGGCGCTCACCTGCACGGCGCCAAACACGCATACGACCATCATTGGCACCAAGGCAGAAGCGACTCTCATCGCTGAAGACGACACGTCTCCATTCGTCCCTCCATTCACGCCTGTCGCGACACCACTGGAGGCGGGCTGCACGATGTTGGGGCGTGAGCGGAAGACGGCCTAACGGTGTGCGGGACCGTAGCCCAGCTTCATGGAGACGGTTGCGAATGGTCTTCGCCGATACCCCAGGAGCAACAGTGTCCCTAATTTGCTGGGAAGTGGCGGTGCGGTCCCCTACGGCACTGCGTAGGATCCTACGGTCTTGGCGTGCATACGTGCGTCGCTGCGGTCCGGTCCCAGGTCGACGGGCACGTGCACCTTCCGCCGACCACTGGCGACAACATCGATGTACTGTGGAGACCTCACGCCCCACGTGTTGAGCAATTCGGCGGTACGTCCACCCGGCCTCCCGCATGCCCACTATACGCCCTCGCTCAAAGTCCGTCAACTGCACATACGGTTCACGTCCACGCTGTCGCGGCATGCTACCAGTGTTAAAGACTGCGATGGAGCTCCGTATGCCACGGCAAACTGGCTGACACTGACGGCGGCGGTGCACAAATGCTGCGCAGCTAGCGGCATCCGACGGCCAACACCGCGGTTCCTGGTGTGTCCGCTGTGCCGTGCGTGTGATCATTGCTTGTACAGCCCTCTCGCAGTGTCCGGAGCAAGTATGGTGGGTCTGACACACCGGTGTCAATGTGTTCTTTTTTCCATTTCCAGGAGTGTATTTTCTTTAATGTCGTTTGTTGTTAGCAATATTAGCCTATTCCCAAGAGTTAGCAGCTTTCACTCGGTTAATACTAGGCAGAAATCCAATCTGCATGTGGAATGCACTTCCTTGACTCTTGTGCAGAAAGGAGTGCAGTATTCTGCTGCATCCATTTTCGATAAGCTACCACAAGAACTCAAAAATCTTAGCAGTAGCCCAAACTCTTTTAAGTCTAAACTGAAAAGTTTCCTCATGGCTCACTCCTTCTATTCTGTCGAGGAGCTCCTGGAAGAGCTAAAAAATTAAGCAAATTCCAAAGTTACAGTGTTGATTTTCTTTATTTAAATTTACGATTTGTCACCTGAATATGTTTCTTTATATTTCATTTTATCTGTTTCTAATATAGTGTTATAATTACATGTATTGACTCGTTCCATGACCATGGAGACTTCTCCTTAATTTGGTCTCACGGAACAATAAATAAATAAATAGAAAGAATTGCTTTTCTTGTTGTTCAGTTATGTGTTTCAGGTGGGAAGTGTCCTGGCTAGATAAGTTCGTTCCAGAAAGAGAAAGAAGTCACTAAATGCCACATCAGGAGAGTGTGGGGTTGGGAAAAAATGTAATAGTCCAAAGATTCAGCATGTGTGACTCTGTCTGCGCAGGGTGAGCTGCGGCTTGGTCCTGCAAAAGAAACACCACCTTGGACATATTCTTCCAACATTTCGTCTGGACAGCCTATCTAAACTTGTCATGAGATTTTTGTGAGTTGCTATTGTGACTGGGTGCCCCTTATGAGCCAGTTTGTTGGCCCTACATTTTGGAGCCCCATAAACACTCGGTGTCACCTTGCTCTATGACTATTCAGTCTTAGCCTGTTTCGGCGATGTTGAATCGACATGTTTCAACTGCTTGCTTCGCTCCTTTGTCACGAGCTCATAGTAGTACACTCACCATTAACACATTGTGATTAGTTGGCTGCAGAAATCTTGGCTGGCCTAAGACAGTTTGTAACGCCGGAAATGCATATCCTCCTATTTCCATCTATTGTACTATAAATTTTTTTCCTTATTTTGTTACCTGAAGGTATAACATTTCTGTGTCTTTGTATATTGTAATTGTTTTACTATTTGTATATATATATGCATTTATGTCGATGTATAATTGGTTTGTTTTGTGAATATTATTTGTATTTATACGCTGGGTCTGGCCTAGGGAAAACTATGCTATCGAACGAATACATCGATAGGTCGTGTGGAGAACCAAAGTGTTTAGGATCTTTGGTAGTGTTAACTCTGTCGCGTGAAGCGCGGGCAGAGGGGTGTCTGGCTGGAGGAGGGCAGTGGAGTAGGTGTGTTGTGTGACGCTCCCACGAGTTGCCGCGCTTTCGGTGTTTGGCAGCATGTAATTGCGCTCGACTTGCTATGATAGTTTCTGACACGGTGTCGTGGACGGGAAGCGTTAGCTGGCACACATCAAGAGCCCGTTTCGGATGGAGACCGTGTCGAGAAGAAGGCGCGCCAACATCCAGCTTCTGCAACAGCGACGGCCGACAATGAGTGACTGTCGCCACCTCCTCGATCGACGGCTTCAAACCTTCAATCAACCACTTTTCAAACTGTTAAATTTTTCTCACTACATTACAGCAACGTAGCATGAACCTTTGTTGCTCATTGTCCCAATTGCATTACCAAGCAGGGTCCCTTCCTTTTCCGGAATGAACCCGAGTGTCGTTGAAATTCAAAGGCCAGCATTAAAGTAATATCATTCGATTTCACTGCTTTAATTTCAAAGTTCAGTTAAGGTATTCATAGCTGGCTACAATATTTAGATTACACAAGCACAAATTAAGAGTGCGAGTTTTGTTACCGTATTTTAGCTTACCTGTGACTGCAGCTCAGCTTGGTACATACTAAATTATACTACTGTTAATTGTTCAGAATCAATCAATTCAAGTTCAAAGTTAAATCTCTTATTTCTAAATTGCGCAGATTCAAGTAGCTTTTGAAATGATTGTTGAGGTAGCCCAAGACTAGACGGATTTTACTGAATTTCGATGTGCTTCATAAACAAAGCTCACTATTAATTTCAGTCACTAAATTCACTTTCAATTTTCCGGTTTTATTAATTCTTTTGCTAAATTAAGTCAGAGTGTAGCGAAATTTGCTACTTCTGACAAACATTCAGTTTTCACACTACACGTGTCAACCTTCAGTTGCCACGCCTTTTGTGCTAATTGTATGTGCAATAACCTTTCTTTTTCAGTTACTATAGTAATTGTCCATAGGACTGGCTACCGTAATTTCCCCCAAATCTCAAATATCTATTTACCGCTAGTTAATTGTTAACGTGGCGACCGCACATTTACTTTCTTTATTAACTTTACCCTTTTTCAAAATTAATTTCCACTAGTTTCATTTGCATTTTTCCTTTCATTTAGATGTGACCCTTTCCTCCCTCTTTACCGACAGATTAACTTCGGTGACGATTGCTTTTCCCAAATTTCCATTAGATACACGCGGTTTAATTTTTCGCTGTCATTAAGGTCGATAAATGAGGGGGAGGTTACAAGTTGCAGGATCCCCTCTGGGTGCTTCGGTTGGGCTCGTTTTTTTCCAAACGAATGTGAGCCCACCCGGCTAGCCGTGCGGTGTAACGCGCTGCTTCCCGAGCGGGGAGGCGTGCCGGCCCCCAGCATGAATCCACCCGACGGATTAGTGTCGAGGTCCGCACAATAACCCTGGGTTCGGTGTGGGGTGGCGGTGTGGTGAGTGGACTGCTGTAGCCTGCTGTGGGGCTGTGAATGACTGAGGGCTACGGCGGGACGAAGCCACTCCGTCGTTTCTAGGTCCTTGGTTTAAAACACAGTACACACAAATGGATGTGAGCAGTTGCGGTATACGGCGGGCTGCGACATTTGTCACGTTCAAAATGTCATGCAAATTGGAGCTGATTCACGGCAGAGTTTCGTCTCTTCCACTGTCGTGTGGACTGTAAGATGCCGGTCTTCGAGCACCAGAGCCTCCACTTCTCTTGCAACTCATGCTTCCTCAAAGAGAGATGTTCTGCCACTTCCTTCTCCATCACTGAGTCTTCTTTTGCTACACTGTAAGCGTCTGCCCAACTAATCACTGTGTCATGTGAGGGTACATTGTTTCCGTAGACTTCCATACTCAGAAGAAGACCGTACGAACACCCCATCAACTATTTGATTCACATTATATGAATGCATGGTGTCTGTTCTTTCGGACACCAACAGACACCAATGCATTGGTATAACTGATTTGTCTAAATAGGGAATGGATGCAGTTTACAAACACATATTAAGCCTGGAGAATAAACTTGGCACTAATGGCACTGCACAAAGTGTCGTATTAAATGGACCCATGTTTTTCCGTGGGTGTGGAGTGAATTTCAGTCTTGATGCTGGTACAGGGAGTACTGGTAGTGGATGTTTTACTCTAGCTATTGTCTGATGTGAGAATGCCTCTCTACCTGGATGGGAATCATTCGCCGACCGAGATGTCATCGCTCACAAGACCTTGGTCGCGTAACGCAGATGATAAGGGACTTAGACTCAACAGGCACCAGCAGGCGGGCGTTATCCCGTACGCGCGCTGTAGTTGTTTTAGCAGCGCGCGTCTGCTGGTGCGATTAAACGCTTTGTTGCTTAAGCCCGAGGTCACTGGATCGATTCTCTTTCCTGTCAATTTTTTTAATTCCCACACAGCACTACCAACAAATTTATTATGACTGTCCAAATTTACAAATTCCTCTTCGATCCTCTGTCGCTAGACTAATCTTATAAACCTGTGGAGCATAATCGCCATTCACTTTCGCGAGCTTTCCTTCGGGTTCATAATCGTCTGATGAAGACGAAGCGACTTCTTCGGTTTCTTCAGACAGACGTCCTTCCTCAATTTCTCAATTCAAAAGCACTGAAAGTATTTTTTCTCCAGTATCCACGTGTACTTGTTACTGCAGAAGAGTACGAAGCGATGAGATTGTTTGCGAGGAAGCGCTGTTAGCCATATACTACCGCCGTTCTTAATCGCACATTTGAAACTTCACTATAAAGCCATTCGGCTTCACACTCAGGTTCAATCTCTCTTGCTAAAGAAATACGTCACATCACTACACTCGTAAAGCCATACATCTTGGAGGGTTGTGAAGCAACCATCTCTGGAATGAAGTATTATCTCGGTTTGTGAACGCCCTTCTTTTTCTCCCTCCGCCAACTGAAAGTTATTTGTGGACATTAGGCTGTGTCTGGCGGCTGAAAGCTAAGTGCAGGAACGCCTGGAAAATGGGTTTGTACTATGCGTCATATTCATAATAAATACATCGTTACAATTACGTGGTAATGAAGGAGAAAAAAAAACACCAGTACCGGCAACAACATTGGATCCCCAGACTTCTCACATGTGAGACTAAGCGCTTGATTTTCTCGAAACCGGTTGAGAGCTTCGTCTTGTTGTTTACAAACGTTGCAGTCCTAGTCGCGCCCTGCACACCATATCATTATGAATTAAATTGGTGAGGTAATTTCGTACGGTAGCTTGTCAGCGTAGATGGCTTCAGGATAGCTGTTGGAAGGTGGAAGGCGGTCAGAATTTAACTATGCAGTGAAACTAATTCACCAGCTTCATTGCTGAAAACTAAGGGATACATCAGTGCCTGGCGAGAGGGGAAGAGCGCGGCAGAGTGGGAAGAGTGTGGGGGGGGGGGGGGGGAGGGGGGGGGGAGGCGGCTGCACCGACGTACTGAGTGGGCACGATGTTTAATAGAGTAGCAGATGTGTTTGGATTGGGGGGCGCTCAACTGCGCGGTTATCAGCGCCCGTACAAATTCCCAACATTTACCCAGTCCAAACTCCCCACATTCATCTCGAGGCAGGTGAAAATCCCTGACCCCACCGGGAATCGAACCCGCTAGACTAGGAGAGTACACAAGCGGCAAGACGCAGTCAGTACCTTCGCTGCGCAGTGCCGATGGTACTGTTGCCGACGACTGTGCCGCTAAAGCAGAGTTACTGAACGCAGTTTTCCGAAATTCCTTCACCAGGGAAGATAAATGGAATATTCCAGAATTTGAAACACGAACAGCTGCTAGCATGAGTTTCTTAGAAGTAGATACTTTAGGGGTTGCGAAGCAACTCAAATCGCTTGATACAGGCAAGTCTTCAGGTCCAGATTGTATACCGATTAGGTTCCTTTCAGATTACGCTGATACAATAGCTCCCTACTTAGCACTCATATACAACCGCTCGCTCACCGATAGATCTGTACCTACAGATTGGAAAATTGCGCAGGTCGCACCAGTGTTTAAGAAGGGTAGTAGAAGTAATCCATCTAACTACAGACCTATATCATTGACGTCGGTTTGCAGTAGGGGTTTGGAGCATATACTGTATTCAAACATTATGAATCACCTCGAAGGGAACGATCTATTGATACGTAATCAGCATGGTTTCAGAAAACATCGTTCTTATGCAACGCAGCTAGCTCTTTATTCGCACGAAGTAATGGCCGCTATTGACAGAGGATCTCAAGTTGATTCCGTATTTCTAGATTTCCGGAAAGCTTTTGACACCGTTCCTCACAAGCGACTTCTAATCAAGCTGCGGGCCTATGGGGTATCATCTCAGTTGTGCGACTGGATTCATGATTTCCTGTCAGGAAGGTCGCAGTTCGTAGTAATAGACGGCAAATCACCGAGTAAAACTGAAGTGATATCAGGTGTTCCCCAGGGAAGCGTCCTGGGACCTCAGCTGTTCCTGATCTATATAAATGACCTGGATGACAATCTGAGCAGTTCTCTTAGGTTGTTCGCAGATGATGCTGTAATTTACCGTCTAGTAAGGGTACCCGAAGACCAGTATCAGTTGCAAAGCGATTTAGAAAAGATTGCTGTATGGCGTGGCAGGTGGCAGTTGACGCTAAATAACGAAAAGTGTGAGGTGATCCACATGAGTTCCAAAAGAAATCCGTTGGAATTCGATTACTCAATAAATAGTACAATTCTCAAGGCTGTCAATTCAACTAAGTACCTGAGTGTTAAAATTACGAACAACTTCAGTTGGAAAGACCACATAGATAATATTGTGGGGAAGGCGAGCCAAAGATTGCGTTTCATTGGCAGGACACTTAGAAGATGCAACAAGCCCACTAAAGAGACAGCTTACACTACACTCGTTCGTCCTCTGTTAGAATATTGCTGCGCGGTGTGGGATCCTTACCAGGTGGGATTGACGGAGGACATCGAAAGGGTGCAAAAAAGGGCAGCTCGTTTTGTATTATCACGTAATAGGGGAGAGAGTGTGGCAGATATGATACGTGACTTGGGATGGAAGTCATTAAAGCAAAGACGTTTTTCGTCGCGGCGAGATCTATTTACGAAATTTCAGTCACCAACTTTCTCTTCCGAATGCGAAAATATTTTGTTGAGCCCAACCTACATAGGTAGGAATGATCATCAAAATAAAATAAGAGAAATCAGAGCTCGAACAGAAAGGTTTAGGTGTTCGTTTTTCCCGCGCGTTGTTCGGGAGTGGAATGGTAGTGAGATAGTATGATTGTGGTTCGACGTACCCTCTGCCAAGCACTTAAATGTGAATTGCAGAGTAATCATGTAGATGTAGAGAGGTGTGTGTGCTGGGGTGGAGAGCTCGACCGCTCTCCTTAGTCCGTTCTTTGGCCCTCACGTGACCGTGGCCAACCTTCTGATTCGTGGGTCAGAACCACCGAAGCTATTTCTAACGGATCGTCTCGTCAGCGGTATCGATCGCGAGAATCGTGTTTACCAAGGAACGCGTGAACAGGGCGAGGGCTGTTGTTGGATCTGATCCAGGCCAGCACAGGTCCAGCCACAGCACAAGAAACAACCAGTTACTTCAATTAGTGACTGAAAATTTGCTTTGAAATATCTACCTCCCACAGAAGCTGCAGATCTACCATCTACAAGTATTTTCAGCGTTGTTTCCATTCAAATACAGACATCAATTTACCTCGAAATACTCCACCAATGGGCTATGCCACTGTGTTCTGGCTCATATAGCGTCAAGCTACAATACCCCGGCGGGAAGTTTTAAGTTTTTATCAGGATTGGAAACATGTACCGCCGGCCGCTGTGGCCGAGCGGGTCTAGGCGCTTCAGTCCGGAACCTCGCTGCTGCTACAGTCGCAGGTTCGAATCCTGCCACGCGGATGGTTGTGCGTGATGTCCTTAGGTTAGTTAGGTTTAATTAGTTCCAAGTCTAGGGGACTGATGACCTCAGATGTTAAGTCTCATAGTGCTTGGAGCCATTTGAACCAAACATGTACCTGCAAACATACAAGAGGTTAATGATTTTTACTGAAGATACATTGCCATGACTTGTTTCCTACTCAAGTCTAATTATTTTGGATACTTGTAACACCAGAAAATGGTCTTAGTCCGAGATCTAGACTGTGGAATAATACCTGCTGTACAGTCAATTTTTTTTTTTTTTGGTCATCAGTCTACTGACTGGTTTGATGCGGCCCGCCACGAATTCCTTTCCTGTGCTAACCTCTTCATCTCAGAGTAGCACTTGCAACCTACGTCCTCAATTATTTGCTTGACGTATTCCAATCTCTGTCTTCCTCTACAGTTTTTGCCCTCTACAGCTCCCTCTAGCACCATGGAAGTCATTCCCTCATGTCTTAGCAGATGCCCTATCATCCTGTCCCTTCTCCTTATCAGTGTTTTCCACATATTCCTTTCCTCTCCGATTCTGCGTAGAACCTCCTCATTCCTTACCTTATCAGTCCACCTAATTTTCAAAATTCGTCTATAGCACCACATCTCAAATGCTTCGATTCTCTTCTGTTCCGGTTTTCCCACAGTCCATGTTTCACTACCATACAATGCTGTACTCAAGACGTACATCCTCAGAAATTTCTTCCTCAAATTAAGGCCGGTATTTGATATTAGTAGACTTCTCTTGGCCAGAAATGTCTTTTTTGCCATAGCGAGTCTGCTTTTGATGTCCTCCTTGCTCCGTCCGTCATTGGTTATTTTACTGCATAGGTAGCAGAATTCCTTAACTTCATTGACTTCGTGACCATCAATCCTGATGTTAAGTTTCTCGCTGTTCTCATTTCTACTACTTCTCATTACCTTCGTCTTTCTCCGATTTACTCTCAAACCATACTGTGTACTCATTAGACTGTTCATTCCGTTCAGCAGATCATTTAATTCTTTTTCACTTTCACTCAGGATAGCAATGTCATCAGCGAATCGTATCATTGATATCCTTTCACCTTGTATTTTAATTCCACTCCTGAACCTTTCTTTTATTTCCATCATTGCTTCCTCGATGTACAGATTGAAGAGTAGGGGCGAAAGGCTACAGCCTTGTCTTACACCCTTCTTAATACGAGCACGTCGTTCTTGATCGTCCACTCTTATTATTCCCTCTTGGTTGTTGTACATATTGTATATGACCCGTCTCTCCCTATAGCTTACCCCTACTTTTTTCAGAATCTCGAACAGCTTGCACCATTTTATATTGTCGAACGCTTTTTCCAGGTCGACATATCCTATGAAAGTGTCTTGATTTTTCAATAATTACTTGAGAGAAGGTGAACTTCTTAGCCGAGATAGCCTTAAAACAACCTTTATTCTTGATTACTGGTACGATAAAAGGTTACTACACATAGCGGTTATATCTTTCAAAAAACGCAAGAGATTAGTCATGTACCTAAGCTTCTCTCTCTCTCTCTCTCTCTGTCTCTCCTCCGAATAGGCCTCGGAAGGTCCAGTGCTTCTGCCCGAACGCTGTGTCATCCTTAGCCGAAAGGCGTCACTGTATGCAGATATAGAGGGGCATGAGGTTAGCACACCACTATCCCAGCTGTTGCCAACTTTCTTGACAGCAGCCGCAACCTCTCAATGAAGTATGTCCCCAGATGGCCTCACCAGGGCTGGGTGCACGCCGATTGGCAACAGCGCTTGGCAAACCCGGACGGTGACCCATCCAAGCGCTAGCCAAACCCGAAAGAGCTCGTCATCTGACGGGAACCGGTGCTACCACTGCGGCAAGGCCGTTGGCGCCTTTGTTTTTGCGAGTTGATAATTAAAAATTTTACTACTACACCTCCTATGTACACGTGGTCCTTCTCCAACATAGGATATTAGTGTGAAGCATCCTGGCCTTCACCTGCAACGAAATATGGCATTTTTGACCCGGATACCCCATCTGGGGTATTCGACCACCTGCTGCAAGTCTTTTTAATTGACGGCGCTTCAGCAATTTGCACGTCGATGATGATGAAATGATGATGAGGACAACACAACACACAGTCCAAGAGCTGATTAAATCCAAGATGTGGCCGGGAATCGAATCCGGCCCACTGCATGGCAGCCAGACGTGCTAATGACTCGGCTATTGTGGCAAACGTGCTTGCAATAATGTAGCCTAGATTGGCATTGCTCGATCTGATACAGAAAACTGTATGCTCTTTACGTTGATAATACTCCGGTTTTTAATTAATTTTTGTGAACTCTGTTTACCGTAACACGATTTACAAGTCTTCGTCCTCTAGCTTGGTCGGCCGCTGGTGGCCGAGCGGTTCTGGCGCTACATTCTGGAACCGCGCGACCGCTACGGTCGCAGGTTCGAATCCCGCCTCGGGCATGGATGTGTATGTTGTCCTTAGGTTAGTTAGGTTTAAGTAGTTCTAAGTTCTAGGGGAGTTATGACCTCAGCAGTTGAGTCCCATAGTGCTCAGAGCCATTTGAACCATCCTCTAGCTTGCTATTCAGTTTTACGAAACAAATCCCTGTGAAATTCTCTTTTGAAATAGACATACATTTACAATACAAATATATTAACCAGCCTGCTTAGGAGAGCTTGCTAAAGCACGCCCATGTTGTGAAGCTCGAATTGTTACAGCCAGCTCGAATCTTGGTGATGGATGAAGTTTTCACTTTAGCTTTTGGTCAGTGAGAGGGGAAGAGGTGGTACCGTATGGTTCTTGTCACAAGTCTTTGTACCTTTGTGTGAGCTTAAATCTTAGACTTCTCCGCAGGGTCCCATGGAGTGAGAGCATGACACATTCTTGATAGTGATCCTTTCGTCTTTTGGGGACTGGCTTCTATTCGTGAAGTATAACCTATGTCCGGCATCAGTTTCACCACCTTCATTCCCTTCCATCAAACAAAACAAACATGACACCTCACCTCACACACACTCCCATTACATTCACCTACACTCTTCTTCCTCTTGATTTTATTGTGTCTTTGTCTCGCCTCGGCGCAGGTTCGGGATGGTTATTAACGGGTTTTGCTTGGTGCATTTATGGGGTGGCTTGATGTCCTTCCTCTCGCCACCCTAGTTCCTCCCAGGGACTGTGTGCATGGGGTATTATTCCTGTGAAAGTGAGCGAGAGTTTTCTACACGTTTGTGACTCATGTAACTGAGGCGGGACTGGGGTACCAGCTCATTTCTCACCTAGTGTTATGTGGGGAACCGCATCCAAGCTGGTCGGCACACCGGCCGTCGTCGGTATTGCGCTAGGTGGACTTGATTTGGGGTCGGTGTACCTCCCCGTTCCGGAAGCAGTGCTTCGACACGTACTGCTATCCGGGCTGGTTGCATTCACCTACACTCGACAGACACAAGATGCAACTCTCGCTCACTGCCTGAAGAGGGCGGTCCTGCACAAAAAAAAAAAAAAAAAGTTTGTGATTAGGCGGATTAAGGAGTCTGACATGTCTTCCCACCGATCAACACCGTACAACTCCTTCTTTCCACAGCATTTTATTTTCAGGGAAATTATAACTTGACGGACTTGTTTATCTGTATCTGCATCTACATACATATTCCGCAACTCACCATTCGCTGCTTGGCGGAGGGTACCATGTACCACTACTAATCATTCCATTTCATATTCCACTCGCAAATAGAGAGAAGACTCTCTATACATCTGCGTACGAGTCCTACTTTATCTTCCTTTTCTTTAGAAGAGACGTACGGTAGAAGAATTGTTTTGCAGTCATCCGCAGCGGGGATTCCCATTTGAGTTCACGGACCGTTTCCGTAACATTCGCTTGTTGATCGAACATACAGGTACAAATCTAGCAGAACGGGTCCGAAATGCTTCGCTGTCTTCCTTTAATCGCACCTGATGGGGATCCCAAACAATCGAGTAGTACTCAATAATGGACTGCACTTGTTTTGTACACTGGTTTCCTTTGCAGATGAGTTACACTTTCCCAGAACTTCCCCAATGCACCGATTCGACCATTCGCCTTCCCTACTGCTTAACTTACGTGCGTATTTCTTTTCATGTAGTTCCATTTAGTAGCGTTATATCTAAATAAACTGTAAAGAAAAAAAATAAGAAAAGAAAAGAAAAACGCACTATAAAGGATTAATCCAGTAGATGTCAAGTACATGTACAGACAAACAAATGATTACAATTTCAGAGACGTTGGAGGATTTATTTCAGAGGAAAAGCTTCACAAACTGAGCAAGTCGATAATGGGTTGGCCCACCTTTGCCTGTTATCCAAGCAGTTTTTCCGTTGGAATTGATTGAGATAGTTGATGGAGGTCTTCCTGAGGGATATCGTGACGAATTCTGTCCAACTGGTGCTTTAGATCGTCAAAATTCCGACTGGTTAGAGGGACCTGCCAATTATGTTCCAAACGTTCTCAATTGAGGAGAGATCCAGCAACTCTGCTGACCAAGTATGGTTCGGCAAGCACGAAGACATTTGGTAGAAAGTCTCGCTGGTATTATCTTGCTGAAATGTAAGAACAGGATGGCTTGCCACGAAGGACAACAAAACGAGGCGTAGAATATCGTCGAAGTACCACTGTCCTGTAAGTGTGTCACGGATGACAACCAAAGGGATCCTTCTGTGAAAAGAACAGGCACTCCAGACCATCACACCTGGTTGTCAGGTCGTAGGGCGGCCGACACTCAGGTTGGTGTCCCTACGCCGTCCGGGGCACCTCCAGACACGTCTTCCTGCTGGAATCTCATTGACTGGAGTGGAATTGTGTCCAGTGACGTATCCTACTTGTAAATGAGCACCGATGACCAGTTAAGACATCTCTGGAGACGCCCCATAATGGTGTCGGCTGTGTTTACATATCCAAGATGCTACTCCAGGCGGGTGTAAAACGAATGTGCGCAATGCAAAATAATAAACGCTAAATGAAGATCTGGCCCCGTGTGACTACCCCCTGAAGCAGATCTTAGGATCTCTTAATTCTATAAATTACAGTCTAAACATAAATGAATAATGAAGGCAACTAATCTTACTAAATGATAAACGTAGTTCCTGCATATATATTTATTGTAGATTAAAAAATACCTTTACATTACTAAGTTTACATTTTCTGAGTAAAATTACTGATCAGTTGCCCAACTCTGCCCCTTATTATGACTGAGCGGTCCGAATATCAATGAGGCGAAATGACTGACATCATCTACGTACCAAACACTGGAAGACACTACTTTCAAAGATGATCTACAGTGGTATGGAACTTCAGCGGAAATAAACTAACGTGTTCTCAGCTGTTTAGCTTTTATAGCCCTAATAAGCCGATGCAGTTTGCGGTATCACCGTACGTACTGCGTCTAGTGTGTTGGCATGCTGTTTCTCGTACACGTCTGCATCGATGGAGAAATCCAACCACAAAATAAAACTTTTTCAGGCACTAGGACGGCAGAAGGCGGTCCTCTGACTAATACACTCTTATACTGTCTTCTCCTCTCTGTGTTCTACAGACGAGAAACGCGAACTCCCAGCCACAAGGACGGAGTTCTAATAACATGTCAACGTAAGTATAGGTAGAAGAAGTGCTCTCAATCACTGCACGCTGCATACTCCCCGACGACTTCCAACCCGGAGGTGAAATCCAGAATCGTATAGGTTTGCAACAGTACAATGCCTAACTGTTCTAGCTATAAAATCTCCTGAGAGCAAAGACAGCAAGTCCGTCTGATATCGAGCGACCGTCACACAGGAGTGCTCACAACGGAAGACCTCATCTCTCCACCGCTGGCCTCCCAGCAAGGCTCGGTTCCCCACCATCGTAATTCCGAAAACGAATCATATTCCCGAAACCACGGAATATTCTCCCTCTCTGCAGTTTCTTCCGAACGCTGATCAACCATGTTTTAGTCCTTTGACGTCCAGCGCGGAAAGTTTGCGAGGAAAAACCTATACTCGTATAATTGTAC
Source organism: Schistocerca serialis cubense (assembly GCF_023864345.2). NCBI lineage: Eukaryota > Metazoa > Arthropoda > Insecta > Orthoptera > Acrididae > Schistocerca > Schistocerca serialis. The sequence goes on from NC_064638.1 coordinate 1,243,019,622, forward strand.
GCTTCCGAGTAAAAATCCTTGGAAATAACCCAGCCTGCATGGTTTCCGAGGTGCCGCTTCTTCGTTCCTCTCACCTGCGTCCAAGAGTTTCGTAGTTTCCGAAGTATAATCCTTGCTGTTTGGCTGCTAAACTGGCCGGTCGTGACTCTATTGTGCTCCAGCACTTATGTGCTTCCCGCCGGGTAGGCCGAGCGGCTCTAGGCGCTACAGTCTGGAACCGCACGACCGCTACGGTCGCTGGTTCGATCCTGCCTCGGGCATGGTGTGTGTGATGTCCTTAGGTTAGTTAGGTTTAAGTAGTTCTAAGTTTTAGAGGACAGATGACCTTAGAAGTTAAGTCCCATAGTGCTCAGGGCCATTTTTTTGATCATTTATCCTTGCTAAGCTTGAAAATGGTCTATGACTGAAACTAGCAGCACTGTGCAAGATGAAACGCATCTGAAGGTTTTCATTACGAATTTCAGGAATATGACCGTGTTGGAGTGAAATGGAGCGACAGCTGGAAACGCACTCCTCAGCGGAAGTAAAATTCTTCTGGGCAACAGTCTAAATTTTACACAGATTCATTGTCCAGCCGTAGTGAAGTGATGCCAACAGTTTAACCAAGGCCGCAAGGAGGTGCGAGACACGATTTCCGTCTTTTTGGCAATCTAGAAGAACTTACAGGGGAAAATGATAAGGACGTCGACACATCGGTTCTCAAATTGCTCCGAGACCAAGGACCAGGTTTGTGTCGTCAAAGAACTGAAAGGCTGGTGGAACATTCCGGCTGTTGTTTACAGACGTTTCTTGACCATGTTGGAAAAATACTGTCATGTATGTGTGTCACTTTGAAGTTAAGTGCAGCGTGCAATAAATGTTACTTGGCCTTATAACTGTAAGCTTACTTTCCAAAGCCCCTTCGACTATGAAGCAAACTGTTGACGATTAAAAGACGGGGAGAAACAAACAGGCTAGCTGGTAATGATAGGAAGGGAGAAGAGCGTCAAACAAATCGTAGGGTTTAGGATCAAAACTAGACGATGTAACTTCCACGACAAATCGTTAAGATGAGTTACGTATTATAAAGGTGAGTATTAAAAAGGTGAGTGTAGTTGTGCTTGTGAACACATGTAGCTGTTTTTGATTGTTCTACTCCCTGTTGAGTGATGTATGTTGCCTTCAAATAGCAACTATTGTTGCAAATTGCGTCATTCCTCACGCAGTAAACAAGTAATTAAGTTGAACAACTACGGGTGAGAGTGCGCAAGGTAAACAAGGCAGCAGGCAGATTCGTGCTAATGACGCCGCTGGTAGTCAGTGGTTAACAGGTAGCGGAGCTGGCGGCTCAGCTCGCAGTGCGTGGCCGCATCTCGCCTGCCAGAGTTCTGCCACCGGTCGATGGGCAGCCACAGCCGAATGCCGGCGGAACCGCCCGAAAGTGGCCGAAGCCCGCGGCCGCAGCGGCGCATCTCCTCAAATATTAAACAGGAGCTGGGCGCGCGCGCGGCACTAACCGGCAAATACTGTACTTCTGCAGCGCTCCGCTCGCGCAGTGGTGCCCGCTGCTACGTCACGACGCGAGGCGGATCTGTCAGGGACACATCTGCGCTGATGACTTTTCTGCCTCTCCTAACAGAGGCGTCTCCTTCAGTACTTCGTAGAACTATGGAACCCGTTTTAATCACCTTCATGGAGGCCGAAAATCTTATTAGGAGTCAACATGGATTCTGTCAACAACGAACTTGCGAAAATTAGATCACTATGTCTAAGAGACCAGGAAGGCAGTAGATTTCGTTTTCCTTAAAGGCATTCGATGCAGTTACGCTTTGTGGCCGGATGAACATCTACATCTACATATATACTCCGGTAGCCACCAAGCGGTGTGTGGCGGAGGGCACAATTGGTGCCAAAGTCATATTTCCCCCCCTCTGTTCCACTCGCGGATCGCGCGAAGGAAAAACGATTGTCTGAAAGCCTCAGTACGAGCTCTTATTTCCCTTATCTTCCAGTGATGATCATTACGCGATTTGAAAGTTGGTGGTAATAACATATTACAAAATACGAGCCCACGGAACGTCAGACCGAATTTGTGTATCGATTTAGGATTTTATACCAGATAGTACGTAGCGCACCATTTCTAACAGAGAGTAAGCTTCATATTTAAAACGAGCTTTGGGCTTGCTCCAGGGGAGTGTTTATTACACCATTCCCGATCATAGTATTATCTAAATGACCTAGTATATGACGTCAGAAGCTCCAAGACGCTGTTCGCGGATGATGCCGTTATAGATAAAGAATTCGAGCGAAATCCAAGGATACTTGCAGTGGATCGTCACTTGGTGCACGGATGGGCAATGGACCCTCAACGTTAAAGTATTGCGTGTAAATACGTGGAAACACCCTTAATGTATGATTACACGATCACAGAAAAGTAACTAAATGCATCAAATCTAATAAATGTCTGGGTTTATGCGCACTGAGCAACAAAAAGTGGAACCAAAATACACAAATAATCATTGAAAATGTATTGGTTAAAAACAGTCTTGGTTGCAATTTTAGTCTTTTATTTTTCGACTACACGATTCGCCTTATTTAAGCATCTTCAGGTTATCTTAATTTGATATTTCTTAGAAGGATCCTTTTGTCAGTATAGCCAAAGGTCAACGTCGAATATACCAGGCCAACATCGCCTTCGTTAAACTCAGTAAAAACTTTTCTAGATGGACGCGAGTGACACCAAGACCTTGTAGGGAAGCAGCCTACTCACACCTTAGAAAATTCACGTCGGTCTTTCCATTGTGTGCCAGCCAGTCCGCTGTAACTAGCTCTGACGTCATAAATGTTGCGCAATACTTTAAAAATCAAGTAAATAACCTGAAACGTTTCTAGCATGTCATTAGTAATACTAAATCAATATGTGTTGAATATCAGTTCAATAACTTTAACCATTTTCGAAATTTGGACGCTTTTCTGTAAAAATCATTGGCGCAACAGAAAAGTGCTAGAAACTTAAAAGTTTATATTTAGATTCCTTTTGCATAATAATTTAGTAGAAACAGTATTCTGAATCTCACAAATTAAAATTTTAGTTGAAATTCATGATTTTCTGGTTTTTATCTTAAAAATTAAGGAAGCAAGATAGATTAAGTAGGCGAATAAATAAAGCTAGGATGTTTAAATTTAAGTAGAAGGGAGACCCGCTATAATCATAAAGATGTGAGAAGTTTCAACTGAATAACTATAAAACTATAGCGATAGCGTATCTCCAAAGAGCAAGTTCAGAGCTCGTCTACTGCGTGTAGTCTAATTAAATTAATTCTCTCGCCCAAAATATTTGATTTAGCCACGTTAGACTTTTATTATGATTACTTACTTGTGTGCTGATTGCACAATTAAATTGAAAGCTTCATCGGCCATCAGCAAAGGAAGCAATGATTTATTCGATAACTTAAAGTGGTGCATTACTAGCCCTGCGGCTAGTCGGGAGTGCAGATTTGATCAGGCGTTCCCTTAGCCGTCTGCATGGCGGCTTTATATGTAAGAACGCTGCGCGAGAAAATAAGTCCCCAGTTCTCTCCAGACGCTGATTAGCGCACCACCTGTGCCGGGAGTCGCGTCGCGTCGGTACCGTTGATATAAACAGCCTCGGATGCAGTAATAAGTTACTCGGGATACGCGTAACCATGAAATCGTTTCCTAGTGAGGTGTTAATTTTGGGATGACGTTAATGATCTATCTTTACTTTGTGTATGTCGTATTTTCACGTGCCGCCGCAGGACAGACATTCTACCATTATTAGCGTGGTGTTTGATGAACATTATCATCAAATTATGGCGAGCATTCACTTAAACATTTAATTTGAACAGTTATAGTTGCATCAGCGCATTAGACTCTGAACTGCTCTGGTAGTTGGATTGTGTGGATTCTTTTTGGTCTGTGACTTTCAGAATATAGTGAACATTTTAGAGAGAATGGTTTTTGATTATGAATCCCAGACAATCTCCTAATTCCTCAGAGCTATAAGCTGTAGCTATAAATGTATTTCTCAGATGAAGTGGGCACTAGGAATTCTAATTACAGGCTTCAAGTTTTGCTAATCACTTTCTGGTTGCCAATATTGTAGTTAGAGAGCCAGTGTTCAGAACGGCAAACAACAGCATAAATACAAAACGTTTATTCTATTATTCCACCCACCGCCCCACACATGGTGCATCGGCCAGAAAAGAAACTGAGTAAAAGTGAAAGTGAATTTTAAATATTCGGATTTCGGAGTGAAATGCGACACGCAACTGAGTAATAGAACAGTGATAGTGTTACGTGTGCATGTGGACGACGCAATTGGATTAACAATGCATCTGGATTGACGGAGGTGGCACTGAGTCTAGTGGCGCTGCCGACATCGCGAGAAGCCTGTCTCGCCTCACTGCAGTCGTCCGGCGGAGCAGCCGGAGCCGCGCCTGCAGTTGCGGGCCACGCAAACACACAGCAGCTGTCAAAGTGCTGTCTGCAGTTCAACGCGCCAAGTCGCGTCAGTAATCCTGGTACGCCGCGCTGACAACGCCATACGTTGTGCAGAAGGAACTAAGTTAAGTGAAAAGCTGTTAAAATTTTTACTAACCTGCTCTAAAAGACTGTCGGCGATGGAACCGCCAGAAGAAACTGAGGTTAAACTTCAATCAGAACCCATGTCTGTTGAGGGAACTGTAAATGCAGACAATGGTTCAAGTGTAAATATGCATGAAAATAGTAACGTTAAAGTGAAATATGAAGTATTGTCTCCTGACAGTAGTATGAAAAGGGGCAATGATTCAATAATAGAGACCCCTGTAGTAAAGCAGAAATCAGAAATTTTTAATTTATTGGATGACAGTTTACCTGATGAGTTAAAAACGAAACAGTCATCAGAGGTAGTAGCGTTTAAAAAGGATAAGTGATGTATGACTGATCAATCAGATGTTTCATTTCGTTTTGATGATTCTGGTATTGGAGCTAGTTTTTCGTCACCTGAGTGTGATAAAATACCAGCTAGTGACCAATCTAAAGATACTGGGGCTATTGATTTAAATGTTATATTACAAGCAATAGCTACCAGTAATGCTAAAATGACAGCTGAATTAAAGTATGAGATTGTGGCCAGCCAAACTAATTTTAATAAACGATTGGAGGTAATGGACAATACCTTCAAGGCTGGTTGCAATAAGCTGAAAGAGGATCTGGACAGTGTGAATTATAAAATTGATTACAGTCATGAGGTATTAAGAAAAAGATTGCTCAACAACTTTCTGAAATGTATAAAACTGTAAAATCCGAAGTTGCTGGGTTTCGCAAAGACTTCCAAATGGAAGATGCGAAGCTGGAGCACAAGGTAACAGAAAAGATCGAGGCGGAATCTGAACTGTGCTCAGATAGGTTTAACGATGTTAATATAAAAGTAAACATATGTCAAGCAGAAGTAGATGCAATCAGAACTGATACTACTCATATTGTGCAAAGAGCAGATAATGTTGAAATGAGAGTAGAAAATATTAGTACTAACATTGCTAACATTGAGAGTAAAGTAGCTTCAGTAACTTCTGGTAATGGTAGTATGCAACAAGTTGTAGCTGCAAACGCCGCTTTTATCGGGTGTCGGCAGTTCTTGCGGTTCGATCCAGATAAAAATATCCACCCGCTAGATTTCTGGAACGATTTTGAAGATGTGATTCCATCAACTTGGTCTGAACGAGAGAAAATCTCATTTATTAGAAGCCATTTAGCAGGAGACGCCATGCGTTGGTCAGCTGATGTTATGATGAAGTGTAAAACATTAGCGGAATTTAAAACAGCTTTCATTAATGAGTATTCGTATAGCAATAAGCAAAATGAAGTGTTGAGAGCATTTTGGAGTGGAAAACGCTTCAATGCAGGCAAGGAATCTATTAAAGAGTTTGCTAGGTCATGGATTTCACGTTTGTCACATTTGGCCGAAAAGCTGAAACCTGAAATGATAATACTAGGACTTGAAGACAAACTGCCATGGTATTGGCAAACTAGAATTATATCTGTCCCTAGAGACAATCTTGATCGTTTCATTGAGTATTTGGAACTTGTAGAGCGTGTTGCTGCCAATGAGGAGCAAGCACGTAATAACAGAAATGGTAATAACACTAGTAGTAATTTTAAGAACGAGCAGAATGGCAATGTAAACATCAGAACAGTAGGTGTTCGCCATCCTAAGAGAGGTATGAACTGGAGAAATAATTATCAGAACCAACAATGGCATCCAAATGATAGTAATTTTGTTCCGAACAAAATTATGCAGGTAAACAACAGTGCGGAAAGCAATGCTGTGCCAGCTAACTATAATGGAAATAAAGGAAACAGTAGTAGGCCGAGGCAGGAAAACTAGTTCCCGTCTATGAGGACACTGGCGCTCACCAGGCGGTTGCTTTTCCTAAGCCAGTAATTACACTCCTGGAAATGGAAAAAAGAACACATTGACATCGGTGTGTCAGACCCACCATACTTGCTCCGGACACTGCGAGAGGGCTGTACAAGCAATGATCACACGTACGGCACAGCGGACACACCAGGAACCGCGGTGTTGGCCGTCGAATGGCGCTAGCTGCGCAGCATTTGTGCACCGCCGCCGTCAGTGTCAGCCAGTTTGCCGTGGCATACGGAGCTCCATCGCAGTCTTTAACACTGGTAGCATGCCGCGACAGCGTGGACGTGAACCGTATGTGCAGTTGACGGACTTTGAGCGAGGGCGTATAGTGGGCATGCGGGAGGCCGCGTGGACGTACCGCCGAATTGCTCAACACGTGGGGCGTGAGGTCTCCACAGTACATCGATGTTGTCGCCAGTGGTCGGCGGAAGGTGCACGTGCCCGTCGACCTGGGACCGGACCGCAGCGACGCACGGATGCACGCCAAGACCATAGGATCCTACGCAGTGCCGTAGGGGACCGCACCGCCACTTCCCAGCAAATTAGGGACACTGTTGCTCCTGGGGTATCGGCGAGGACCATTCGCAACCGTCTCCATGAAGCTGGGCTACGGTCCCGCACACCGTTAGGCCGTCTTCCGCTCACGCCCCAACATCGTGCAGCCCGCCTCCAGTGGTGTCGCGACAGGCGTGAATGGAGGGACGAATGGAGAGTCGCTTCTGCCTTGGTGCCAATGATGGTCGTATGCGTGTTTGGCGCCGTGCAGGTGAGCGCCACAATCAGGACTGCATACGACCGAGGCACACAGGGCCAACACCCGGCATCATGGTGTGGGGAGCGATCTCCTACACTGGCCGTACACCACTGGTGATCGTCGAGGGGACACTGAATAGTGCACGGTACATCCAAACCGTCATCGAACCCATCGTTCTACCATTCCTAGACCAGCAAGGGAACTTGCTATTCCAACAGGACAATGCACGTCCGCATGTATCCCGTGCCACCCAACGTGCTCTAGAAGGTGTAAGTCAACTACCCTGGCCAGCAAGATCTCCGGATCTGTCCCCCATTGAGCATGTTTGGGACTGGATGAAGCGTCGTCTCACGCGGTCTGCACGTCCAGCACGAACGCTGGTCCAACTGAGGCGCCAGGTGGAAATGGCATGGCAAGCCGTTCCACAGGGACTACATCCAGCATCTCTACGATCGTCTCCATGGGAGAATAGCAGTCTGCATTGCTGCGAAAGGTGGATATACACTGTACTAGTGCCGACATTGTGCATGCTCTGTTGCCTGTGTCTATGTGCCTGTGGTTCTGTCAGTTTGATCATGTGATGTATCTGACCCCAGGAATGTGTCAATAAAGTTTCCCCTTCCTGGGACAATGAATTCACGGTGTTCTTATTTCAATTTCCAGGAGTGTAGTATGACAGATCAGAATACTCACACTGAGGATTCGGATGATGGGTCGGCAGCATCCACTGCAGAAATATTAAACCACTCACGGTATTTGATAGATACCGTGTTAGAGACGCTTTCTAAGTGGGAAGAGAAAGAGAAGGCGCAGCAGTGTAACGGTAGGGAAGAGCTACAAAATACTGAATTGACAGGTGAAAAAGCAGAAGAAATTCATGCTTATATTTACGATGAGGATGATGTGCTCTTATCTAAAGTGCCTGTGCAGGATGTTGATAATATACTAATAGATTTAGGACAGGAGGTAAGTGAGAATGTAGAGGGTAGCCTGTTGGGGGTCGATGAACCCAGTAGCTGTGACCAGTTGTCACTTGAGAAGGAACCCGACGACAATAGTGAAAGTGGTTTAGCTGTAACTAGTGTTACGCCCGATCTGGAGGCGCAGAATCGCTCAGACTACAGTAATTTGGGTAATGTTCAACAAACTAAATGTAATGAAGTCGTGCGGTGTTTCGATTTAAAATTAATAGACCGATTGGAAAAGGCAGCTGAAAATGTAATTCAGGAAACCCCTACACACTTTGACCTAAATGTAATGAAGACAGATGTCGATCACTTTAGTTGGAGACAAATCCAAAAGGAACTATTGGATGAGTTTGAGGAACCACCTGTGCAACCTAAAATAGTGAATATGTTGGGTATCAATGTATGTTGTCTCTTAGACAGAGGAAGTGAGGTGAGTGCGATATATCAGTCCTTCTTTGATGCATTACCTAGTAAAGACAAGCTTACCGTAATGAAGGTATCAGGACTAAGAATAATTGGTGCCACTGGCAAGGTGTCAAAAACGGTAAAACAAGAAGCTTTGCTGCCTTTTAACATTAACGGTAATTTAATTGATCATCCATGCTTAACTGTTAATAATCTCAGTATTGAGGTTTTAATTGGCATAGATTTCTTGTCAAAATATCAGAGTGTTGTTGACTTTGAAAGAAGCCAGTTAAAAATGGTCTTGCTGATAACCGGAGTAATTATGATACCTTTTATTGATAAACATGTAGTAACTAATGATGAAACTTGGGAGCTCTGAAAAATAGGAGATATTGGGACGAAAATCTTAGTAAAAGTAAGCTAAACACAGAAGAAGAAGAAGCAATTATTTTGGACAAGATAGAAGCTAAATTGCAGGAAATCGATAAAATTTCAGCTAATCAGAAGGAAGAACTGAGACAGGATTTAAAAAGGCATCGTAAGGTATTTTCAAATCGACCTGGCGTGGTCAAAGGTTATGAATGTCAATTAAAGGTGAAACCTGGCCAAGTGTTTTTCAGGAAGCCATACCAAATGCATGTAGCTAGGAAGGAGGCGGTTCGAAAGGAGATACAGAGAATGCTAGAGAGGGGTGTGATTGAAAAAGCGCTCAGTGAGTACAATAATCCTCTTGTTGTTGTACCGAAAAGAGACGGGAGTGTCAGATTGGTCTTGGACGCTCGTTGGTTGAATAAAATAGTGGTTAGGGAAAGTGATAGACCGCATAACATGGACGAGTTATTGCAAAAATTCCGGGGAGTAAAATTCTTAACCTCTATGGACATATTGGAATTTGCCACTGGCGGAAAGTTCAAGGAAGTACACAGCTTTCTTGTACGAAGGAGTTTGTTACCAATACCGTGTGGTACCTTTCGGACTTAATATCTCTGTTTGTGCCTTCGTAAGTGTGATTTGTCATATTTTAGGACCAGCCTTAAGTAATAAAATAACAGCCTACGTAGATGATCTGTTAATAGCAACTCCTACCTGGGAAGAACACATAGTTTCATTAGAGGAAGTGTTAGAGGCTATTGAGAGAGGTGGCATGAAACTAAAGATTGAAAAGACAGAGTGCGTTAAAGAGGAAATAGGTTTCTTGGGATATATGATAAGTGGAAAAGGTATTCTGCCTGACCCAGGCAAGCTAGCAGTCATTGAAAAATTTGAGGCTCCCAGAAACAAGAAGCAGTTGAGATCGATGTTCGGTCTTTTCGGCTTCTATAGGCGTTTTGTTAGTGATCAGGCTTTTAATGCGCCCTGTCTTCTCCTCCTGCTGAAAAAGAATACCCCTTGGGTTTGGACAGCAGAATGTCAACAGGGGTCGAGGTGCTTAAACAATCTTTAATTAATAGTCCTATTTTACATCATCCTGATTTTTAAAAACGATTCTGTATGTCTGTTGATGCTAGTGGCTATGGTATAGCAGTGGATATTCCAAGTAGAAATAGAGAACGAACAAGAAGTGCACAAGACTATAGCTTTCGCAAGTCGATCTTTACAGGCAGCAGAGAGAAATTATGGCATCTCAGAACTGGAAGCATTGGCAATTGTATTTGGGGTACAGAAGTTTGAGCAGTATCTATTAGGTCACAAGATAATTGTTTACAGTGACCATAAGGCGTTGACCTTTTTTAAAGACCTGTAAGTTGAGGAATGCTCGTTTGGCAAGATGGTCAGTGTATCTCCAGCAGTTTGACCTTGAGGTTAGATATATTCAAGGGAAAGACAAACTGGTAGCTGATGGGTTATCTAGAAGTGCGGAGCTCTGTGATGACGCGGGAATTACAGCAACAGACATAAGTGAAGTACAAATGTTTGCGTTGCACGAAGTAAAGGAAGAAAGTGCATTGAAGAGGGTGATTAAGAACATGAGACGTGAGCAGAATGCAGATGACCAGCTGAAATTAGTAAAGAGCTATTTGGGAGATGCGAACTATCATAATGTTTCGCAATATTACTGTCTGCATAAAGGTATTCTGTTTAGGAGGAAAAAGGTAGGTGTTTCTGAGTGGAAGCTGTGCTTTCCCTCACAACATGTAGACTTACTAATCGACTATGTACACCTGAGGTATGGGCACTATGGTGCAAAGAAGTGCATTGCAAAATTAAAAGAGAAAGTTGTGTTTGACAACATGTACCGCCGTGTTGCCAAGCGTCTAGCATCTTGTGTAGTGTGCCAGAAAGTCCGTGCTGCTAACACGAGAATACAAGGGGATATGCATTCAGTAGAGCCAACTGAAACCCTAGAATTACTGGCTTGTGATTTGTTTGGCCCTCTTCCTGCTTCGAGAGGTGGGTGCACCCATGTTGTTGTTGTTGTGGATGGATTTAGTAAATATGTTAAGCTATACCCAATTAAAAGAGCAAATGCAAAAACGTTGGTAGAAAAGTTGGAAAAAGATCTCTTCATGAACGTTGGCGTTCCGAAGAGTTTGATGTCAGACAATGGGCCTCAATTTACTTCTGATAGATTTAAAGAATGTCTGGATAAGGCCGGAGTGAAACATCTGAAAATATCTGCGTATTTCCCCCAAGGAAATATGAGTGAACGTATTACGAGAGAATTGAATAGGCTTTGCAGGACTTATTGTGCTCGGAAACACTCAAGTTGGGCAGTGCACATGAAGTATTTTGAGAAAGTAATTAACAACTTAAGGCATGATGCAACTGGTTTTGCGCCTTGCGAATTGATGTTTGGCCAAGAACCGCACAATGTGATTGCATATAGGGTAGAATTCCCTATTCTAACGCAAATATCCACAGACGAGAAGAAGTTAAAGGCTAGGGCAAATATAAGAAAAAGAGCATTGGAAAGGAAGAAGCGTCATGACGCAAAAGCTGTACCCACCAGTTTTGAAATAGGTCAGTTAGTCCTTGTCAAAACCAAGGAAAAATCAAAGAAAATAAATGCAGAAACAAAGAAATTCATGTTCGTATACCAAGGACCTTTCAGGATCATAGGAAAACCACATGTCAATGCATATAGGCTAGAGTACCCTAAGAGTAAAAAGCTATTAGGTCTCAGGAACGTGATCGACCTAAAGAAGTTCATAGGTAATGAATTCTAGGGAGGAGGCTGTTCTGTAACCTCTACACAGTGTGGCAGCTGTGCAGTCCCAGCCGTGTGAGATCTTCTTTCCTTTTCAGGTCTCACTCATTCTTCATCTTTCCTATCCACCAAAGTTTCGGCTCTTACTCTCAAATACTAAAATCTTCCGGTATGACTATCAATCCAGCATTAGGCTAGTGAATTCTATAGAGAGGAGGTTGTTCTGTAACCTCTACACAGTGTGGCAGCTGTGCAGTCCCAGCTGTGTGAGATCTCCTTTCCTTTTCAGGTCTCACTCCATCTTCCCTATCCACCAAAATTTCGGCTCTTACTCTCAAATACTAAAATCTTCCGGTATGACTATCAAGTTAGCATTAAGCTAATGAATTATGTAGGGAGGAGGTTGTTCTGTAACCTCTGCACAGTGTGGCAGCTGTGCAGTCCCAGCTGGGTGAAATCTTCTTTCCCGTTTCAGGTCTCACTCTACCTTCATCTTTCCTATCCACCAAAGTTTCGACTCCTTCTTTGCAATACAATAATTTTCCGTCATTGCTATCAAGCCATGAGTTCTGTAACCATTCTATCCACCGATTAGTGAAGAAAATACGTAATGTGACAAACCTAACAGTGACATAAACAACAGAGAAGTATGATGTAATTAAGATACAAAGGTATTTGAGTAACAAGTATGTATAGAACCCTGGTAATATTGTAAGTACAAAGTGTTGTTTTATTGGAAATGGTCCCACAATAATATTTAAAAAAGATATACAAGTTCGTTTATAGGCAGGATCTGAAGTGGCAATGAGACCTAGTGTATGCATTAGAGCTAACTAATAAATAGTAAGAGAGAGTGCTTAGTGTTATGAAAAATAGACAGATAAGTTGTAAAAATGAACTCACCTTGTGTAGCAAGGAATGGCAGTGTAATAGAATTGAGTAGTGTTTGTGGTTGAGATGTGAAGGACACGTCCCTGAAGTATTTATAAGGTTGGAGCTGGCCATTATTTTGGTGTTGGGCGTGTGGTGACACACCTACATGTATTGAGGTTATGAGTTGGAGGCGTGAATGCGACCATAGGTACCTTTATATTAGATGAGACAGAGCACCTCATGGTGTCCTATAGGTTTAAGGAATTTAGCATTACGCTCGTCCATAATTACTTAATGCACTTTAGTGATAGGTCGAGAGAGTCTACCTGTGGTTTCAGCATCCAGTCAAGTGGAAATGGATTGCAACGTGAGCAAACTGATCAGCTGCAATACACTATAGATATGAAATAAATGTGCTATACTATGCGTTAAATGCTAATAGAGTGAGTGTTAAATAAGTACATAAACTAGCAACATAATTGAGTAACATAATGGCAGACGTGAAACATTATTTATAGCTCAGCATAAATACACTTCGATGAAGTAAGTTCATAATTGCAGATGTGGAACTGACACAGCAGCAGAGGACCAATAAGTGGATTTAGTAGTCAACTAAACGTAATGTGTTTTGAACACTCAGAACTGTACTATTACCACAAGTTACTCACACGTACAAAGAGGCTGAGAAGACAACTGCTAATCAAATATACTCATACTATCTCTAAGAATAAGGTAATCGAAGATGAGTCAGTTAAGTAAATAAAATACAAATTTTCAGGAATGTACCGAGCATTGGTTCAGTGTTCCGGCCCAGAAATAATAAATTGAGATTAAATAGGATTTATGATTGTATGCCTTGAGCATAAATTTTGTCTAGAACGTGACTAACGGCGTTTTGAGCCATTTGTTTACCGATTTTATGACAGTTAAGTAGCTGCGACAGTAAAATTGAAAAAGTTCTGTTAACTTTGTTCCAGTAACATATTGAAAGATAAAATGTATATATCCCCATTTCATTGTGACCCACCCTTAGATATCAAGTGAACAGAGCCTGAGGCACTCTTTTTGTTTGTTCTACAGGACAAACCAGATAATGGCAGCCTGGTAGCTGCGTGAAAGCGTGGAGTGACTTGAACACAACTCATAGTGACCCCTCCCCTTTCCCCCATGTAATTTAGAGTGACCGTGAAGGACGCAAACCATAGCAACTTCCCCTCTTCTACCCTTGTGAATGGAAGTGTAGAACGCCAGCCAAAGCGGCTACAACCACGTGTGTAAAAATGAAATTGTCGTGATATGTGAAATTTTCTTTCAGGTTTAGAAAAGACTGCTAAGATATAATTACCTGTTTATGTATCATGAATAACTTTGTTATTTTCTTTGAATTTGTGTGTGTAAAAATATTTGCAGACAATTTAATGGATTTAAGATTTTCATAATTTTACATATTTTTATGCGTTTGTCTGTCTAAGGCAATATGTATGCCAAAGTGTTTCATTGATTTTTGCTCAAATTTTGAGTGATAATGTTGCTTAAGAGGCAGTGAACATCCCAGCAATTTAAATAATTGAAGTAGGTAATAAGTTTTCTTTAATATTTCTATATGTTTACATTTCAATTTTAATTTTTCATAGAGAGGTAAGCTGTACTCTTGCTTCCCTTTTTGAATTTATTGTTTTTCATTTACATTAAAAAAAATTAAGTAGAGGGTGATGTAGGGAGGCAGCCTACTCACGCCTTATAAAATTTACATCAGTCTTTCCATTGTGTGCCAGCCAGTCCGCTGTAACTGGCTCTGACATCATAAATGTTGCGCAATACTTTAAAAATCAAGTAATTAACCTGAAACGTTTCTAGCATGTCAGGAGTAATACTAAATCAATATGTGTTGAATATCAGTTCAATAACTTTAACCATTTTCGAAATTTGGACGTTTTTCTGTAAAAATCATTGGCACAACAGAAAAGAGCTAGAAACTTAAAAGTTTATATTTAGATTCCTTTTGCATAATAATTTAGTAGAAACAGTATTCTGGATCTCACAAATTAAAATTTTAGTTGAAATTCATAATTTTCTGGTTTTTATCTTAAAAATCAAGGAAGCAAGATAGATTAAGTAGGCGAATAAATAAAGCTAGGATGTTTACATTTACGTAGAAGGGAGATCCGCTATAATCATAAAGATGTGAGAAGTTTCAACTGAATAACTATAAAACTATAGCGATAGCGTATCTCCAAAGGGCAAGTTCAGAGCTCGTCTACTGCGTATAGTCTAATTAAACTAATTATCTCGCGAAAAATATTTGACTTAGCCACGTCAGACTTTTATTATGATTACTTACTTGTGTGCTGATTGCACATTTAAATTGAGAGCTTCATCGGCCATCAGCAAAGGAAGCAATGATTTATTCGATAACTTAAAGTGGTGCATTACTAGCCCAGCGGCTAGTCGGGAGTGCAGATTTGATCAGGCGTTCCCTTAGCCGTCTGCACCGCGGCTTTATATGTAAGAACGCTGCGCGAGAAAATAAGTCCCCAGTTCTCTCCAGACGCTGATTAGCGCACCACCTGTGCCGGGAGTCGCGTCGCGCCGGTATCGTTGATATAAACAGCCTCGGATGCAGTAATAAGTTACTCGGGATACGCGTAACCATGAAATCGTTTCCTAGTGAGGTGTTAATTTTGGGATGACGTTAATGATCTATCTTTACTTTGTGTATGTCGTATTTTCACGTGCCGCCGCAGGACAGACATTCTACCATTATTAGCGTGGTGTTTGATGAACATCGTCATCAAATTATGGCGAGCATTCACTTAAACATTTAATTTGAACAGTTATAGTTGCATCAGCGCATTAGACTCTGAACTGCTCTGGTAGTTGGATTGTGTGGATTCTTTTTGGACTGTGACTTTCAGAATATAGTGAACATTTTAGAGAGAATGGTTTTTGATTATGAATGCCAGACAATCTCCTAATTCCTCAGAGCTGTAAGCTGTAGCTATAAATGTATTTCTCAGATGAAGTGGGCACTAGGAATTCTAATTACAGGCTTCACGTTTTGCTAATCACTTTCTGGTTGCCAATATTGTAGTTCGAGAGCCAGTGTTGAGAACGGCAAAGAACAGCATAAATACAAAACATTTATTCTATTATTCACCCCGCCGCCCCACAACCTGCATAAGGCGTTCCCATTCACAGGAGCGAGTAGCAGAATATATATTCGGCGGTGCCCTTCGGCTACTCTGACTAAAGGGTCCTTCTAAGAAATACCAAATTAAGATAACCTGAAGATGCCTAAATAAGGCGAAATGCGTAGTTGAAAAATAAAATACTAAAATTGCAACCAAGACTGTTTTTAACCAACAGTGTTAAGCACTGGTTTGCTGTAGGGCACATGTGGATTGGAAGAATTTCATTGAAAATGTAGTTGCCAGAAATATTTATTGGAAGAATCCTTTGGTAGTAAAGTCCAACCACGAAGGAGGTAGCTTACAAAACTCACTTGCGACAGAGAGTATTGTTGGTCAGTTTGGGGCCCTCACCAGACAAAATTGGTAGCTGAAGATCCAAAGAAGAGCAGTGCGTCTTTTTCACAAGTTCGCTGAGGAAGTGCGAACACGTGGAGATTCTCATCCAGCTCAAGTGGTAGTCGCTACTAGAGAGGCGTTGTACGTGTTGGTTTGGTTAGAGTTTAAAGACGGTACATTCCAAGAAATGTCAACTAATTTGTTGTTCTCTCCTATGTATATCTCGAGAAAAGATTGTAATAGCAAAATTAGGGAGATTCGGGTTGACACACCCTTTTAGCAAAAAGGTGGGAAGTGACAGTCCTATATGCAACGTACCGTTCACAACACCATCAGGTGCGTTATTAAGTGTAGTTGCATACGTAGAAGACCTTTCACACGTACCAGCCTAAGCCGGCCGCTGTAGCCGAGCGGTTCTAGGTGCTTCAGTCCGGGACCGCTGCTGCTGCTACTGTCGCAGGTTCGAATCCTGCTATGGGCACGGATGTGTGTGATATCCTTACGTTAGTTAGGTTTTAATAGTTCTAAGTCTAGGGGACTGATGACCTCAGATGTTAAGTCCCATAGTGCTTAGAGCCATCTGAATTTGCCAGCTTATGTGCCACAGACAATTTTGTTATTAAACTTCCTGGCAGATTAAAACTGTGTGCTGGGCCGAGAGTCGAACTCGGGTCCTTTGCCTTTCACGGGCAAGTGCTCTACCATATGAGCTACCCAAGCACGACTCACGCCCCGTCCTCACAGTTTTACTTCCCTCAGTACATCGTCTCCTACTTTCACAAAATTCACAGAAGCTCTCCGGTGAACCTTGCAGAACTGGTTCACAGGAGAGCTTCTGTGAAGTTTGGAAAGTAGGAAATAGGGTACTGGGGGAAGTAAAGCTCTGAGGATGGGGCCTGAGTCGGGCTTGGGTAGTTCAGTTGGTAGAGCACTTGCCCGCTAAAGGCAAAGGTCCCGAGTTAGAGTTTCGGTCCGGCACACAGTTTTAATCAGCCAGGAAGATTCATATCATCGCACACTCCGCTGCAGAGTAAAAATCTCATTCTGGAATTCTGATATTAGCTGTCACAGCCGAGGTCTTTAGTACACGCGTTCTGGCAAAATATAAGAAGACCTTGTAATGGTGAGTGGATTTTGGGTTTACATTTATTAATTATAATTTAATTTTATTTGTAACTGAATGCGGTGTTTATGTACTAAATAAAGGGACTAGGAGCACAAGCTGATACAAGGTGGTAAGTCTGTCGCAAACATTTATACTGACAAGTAATTGTACTTTTGGACCATGGCTATAAATACTTAACGATTTTCTGTTAGAAATTATTTGACCTCTTACCACCATACCAATTGAAAAAAAAACAATAATCTGCCATTAACAACATCAAAAGCTCTCCGGGTCGTTACGAGGGTCATAAATCGTCGCTGCTAGAGACGAAAGGGATTGGAAATCTGAAGGAAGACCTGTGCTGCAATGCAAGCCGTTAATTTACCGGAGGTCCGGCGTGGCTGAAAGCGCGCTGGAGTAGGATGGCTGCGTCTCAGGGCGACGGCTCTTTGGTGCGGGCGGTGCGTGTCTTTCGGCCGTGGCCACAATAGCATTTCCCAGGTTATGCACAACGCCCTCATCAATTCAAGTCACGCATAGTGGAATCTCTACTATAGAATTTTGCTGATAGTTGTCTTCTTGATGTTCTCATGTCAAATACCGCACTAGACGATCTATCTCGTAGTGTTCTGTGAAGAGATTCATCTGGGTGGACCAAACACCCGCTTGGCCAGTTCACGTTCATCTGGTCAATCAAATTATTTCTCCTTTCACTACGGCGTAAACCTAAGACGTAATCGTAAACTCTGTCCACAGGCTGTTGCGAGCCGATGGGTACCTATCGACTGCCGTGTTATACTCCGCCAATGGAATCGTAGGATTTAGTAAGGCGTGGGGACAGTACACTGTTTCCCAGGCATTGAAATTTTTCTTGACCTAAGACGCTATTATTCGGTCATGGAACTCCTCAATTGTCATCACGAGGCTGAGTGCGCACCATTCAAGAAAAAACCATACCAGTACTGGGGACTGAACCCAGGTGCTACCCATAGGTGGGCTGTGGATGGAGCGTCGAGATCCCATCTCGGGATTCGTTAGATGTAAACCGATAAGTCAAGGGCTTATTTCAATAGTGGTACATTACCTCCACTTTTCTGTCTGTAGTGCTTCTGAGATTAATGGTCGAAACAAACAGAAAGAAAGGTTCATATCTAGCAAGAAGTCATCTGCTTGAATATTTCTAGTATCTCAACTATAGATTTTTCAGCTCTCATTTAACTTTAGGACTCTGTATTTCAGAATGAACAAAAATGGACCTGTACCACTATCGAAATAAGCCCTTCAACTGGTCTTTGGAAAACAGACCGAGTGATGCATGCCAAAGACAGTAACACGTGGCAAAAATCACTGAACATGGCCTAATTCTCTGGCTGCGTCAGCACTCTTCACCGCGCTCTAGTTTCTCAACTCGACTCATTAGTTTTCAGTTTGGTTATTTCTGCATCGTCTTTGTACTGAAAAGCCACTCTTCTGTATGACTTACGTCTTGTTACTTCACAGTACATGCTCAACACAATGACGTTATGCTCCCTTCCAGCTCAGGTGGTGTTTCGCAGTTACATCTACATCTACATCCATACTCCGCAAGCCACCTGACGGTGTGTGGTGGAGAGTACTTTGGGTACCTCTATCAGTTCTCCCTTCTTTTCCAGTCTCGTATTGTTCGTCGAAAGAAAGATTGTCGGTATACCTCTGTGTGGGCTCTAATCTCTCTGATTTTATCCTCATGGTCTCTTCGCGAGATATAAAGAGGAGGGAGCAATATACTGCTTGACTCCTCGGTGAAGGTATGTTCTCGAAAAATCAACAAAAGCCCGTACCGAGCTACTGAGCGTCTCTCCTGCAGAGTCTTCCACTGGAGTTTATCTAGCATCTCCGTAACGCTTTTCGCGATTACTAAATGATCCTGTAACGAAGCGCACTGCTCTCTGTTGGATCTTCTCTATCTCTTTTGTCAACCCTATCTGGTACGGATCCCACACTGCTGAGCAGTATTCAAGCAGTGGGCGAACAAGCGTACTGTAACTTACTTCCTTTGTTTTCGGACTGAATTTCCTTAGGATTCTTCCAATGAATCTCAGTCTGGCATCTGCTTTACCGACGATCAACTTTATATGGTCATTCCATTTTAAATCACTCCTAATGTGTACTCCCAGATAATTTATGGAATTAACTTCTTCCAGTTGCTGACCTGCTATAATGTAGCTAAATGATAAGGGATCTTTCTTTCTATCTATTCAGAGCACTTTACACTTGTCTTCATTGAGATTCAGTTGCCATTCCCTGCATCGTTCTATGGGAATGTTTCAACTGTTCCTATTCTAGTCTCTCAAAGTGAAATCTCTACTATCGAATTTCGCTGATATTTGTCTCTCTTGATGCCCCAGTGTCGAATCTCGCACTAGACGATCTATCTCGTAGTGTTCTGCGAAGATATACTTCTGGGTGAACCAAACACCCACTTGGCCAGTTCACGTTCTTCTGGCCAATAAA
Source organism: Schistocerca serialis cubense (assembly GCF_023864345.2). Taxonomy (NCBI): domain Eukaryota; kingdom Metazoa; phylum Arthropoda; class Insecta; order Orthoptera; family Acrididae; genus Schistocerca; species Schistocerca serialis. Next base: position 1,243,039,304 of record NC_064638.1, read on the forward strand.
TTATTTTTAAATTCTTCCTTCACTATGGCGTAAAGCTAAGAAGTAATCGTAAACTCTGTCCACAGGCTGTTGCGAGCCCATAGGTCCCTATCGACTGCCGTGCTATACTCCGCCGATGGAATCGTAGGATTTAGTACGGAGGGGCGTGGGGACAGCACACTGTTTCCCAGGCATTGAAATTTTTCGTGACCTAAGACACTATTATTCGGTCATGAAGCTCCTCAATTGGCATCATGAGGCTGAGTGCGCACCATTTTCAAGGAAAAAACCCTACCAGTACTGGAGATTGAACGCAGGTCCTCCACATAGCTGCCCCTAGGTGGACTGTGGATGGGGCGTCGAGATCCCATCTTGAGATTCGTTAGACGTAAAACGACAACTGCCAATGACAGTAGCATGTGGCAAAAAGCACTGAATATGGCCTACTTTGTAGGGTAGAGGTCTGAAGCGTTAGCGTAGGCAACCGATCTGTACTTGTTCGACTTGGAAACTGAATATTATTCATGATTGTATACCTTTTTACTAGATGTCAATGATGATTTATATTCGTGTCTGAACTGGATGTCACATAATTTAGGTAAAAAAATACATTATTTGGTTTGCATCAAAATGTTTCCTTTGCTAACCACATGCCTATTAGTAGTCAGTGGCTTTAGTAGTTAGAAGCTTCTATTTAGCTGGCAGTATTGATGCTCGCTGTATTGCAGTTCTTCGAGTAATGAAGATTTTCGTGATGTAAGTGCTTAATGAAATGTATTGGTTATTGTTAGGATTTCTTTTTAGTCAGGGCCATTCTTTTGAATTAATTATTTGAAGTCAGGTTGTAATGTTTTTTGAGCAGTCAGATTACGTTGGGTAGAATATTGGGGGTCAGTGTTGACATGATAAGTAAAAGTAAAGAAAATGGTTCAAATGGCTCTGAGCACTATGGGACTTAACTTCTAAGGTCATCAGTCCCCTAGAACTTAGAACTACTTAAACATAACTAACCTATGGACATCACACACATCCATGCCCGAGGCAGGATTCGAACATCGGATCGTAGCGGTCGCGCGGTTCCTGACTGTAGCGCCTAGAACCGCTCGGCCACCCCGGCCGGCAAAAGTAAAGAGAAAGTAGGCTCATTACGTTCAGTTTTACTCAGATGTTTCAGAATCAAATAACGTAGAAGTCATCTTCTCAATCGTTCTTCAATTTAAGTACAGACACACTCATTTAAATAAAGAAGTTTCAACTTCTCTGGATGGGTGAGCGCTCTTCACCATGCTGTAGTGTCTCAGCTCCACTCATTAGTTCCCAGTTTTGTTATTTCTGCATCGTCTATGTACTGAAAAGCCACTCTTCCGCATGACTTACGTGTTGTTACTCCACAATACTTGGTCAACACAATGACGTTATGCTCCCTTCCAGCTCAGGTGGTGTTTCGCAGTTAAGTCGGTGGTGTGCCAGCAGTATATCAGATATTTCTTGTTTCTCCTTGTTGGTATTTCAGTCTAGGTATAGTATCCTGCTTTGCCTTCAACTTGAATACCGGAAAGCTTTAAGCACTTTTCACACCCGCTTGGATTATCAGTCTGGGACGCAACATTCCTATTCCTTTAGAAAATTCGCCTCTAATCTTTCCTCGGAATATTTCTGGATCTCGTCATACATGACTTACATCAAGAATTATGTGCTGTTGTTAGCCGTTACAGCCGGCCGTGGTGGCCAAGCGGTTCTGGGCGCTTCAGTCCGGAACCGCGCGACTGCTACGGTCGCAGGTTCGAATCCTGCCTCGGTCATCGATGTGTGTGATGTCCTTAGGTTAGTTAGGTTTAAGTAGTTCAAAGTTCTAGGGGACTGATGACCTCAGATGTTAAGTCCCTTAGTGCTCAGAGCCATTTGAACCATTTTGTTAGCCGTTACACAGCCGTGATTGTTTCACATCAGCTGCAGTGTGACTAAGCGACACGGGCGCCGCGACATAGGCACCAAAGTGAGAACAGCCGGAGACAAAGGGAAGCGGACGTGTTGTCTGGTGTTGGAGAGCGACCCGGCAGTAAATAGCGGGCAGACTCCAATATAGGAAACGGCCGCTGGATCTGAATGCACACTGTGGCTGCCTTGGTGGGACAGTTGCAGCAAGGAGGAACGAGTTGGCCGTATACTCACTACACGGCGAGGTTGGGCGCTGTTTGCTTCACGGTTAGCCGGCTGGTCTTTTCCACAAACAGAACCCGGATACAGCGAATTTTCCTGTATGAGTGTTCTCTAATGGTTGAGTGTCTACTGATGTTGTACTGTCAACTGTCGGCTGTTGTACGTAATGAGGGTTATCTGTCTGATTAGCACACAATATATTAACAGAATTCGCTGTTTCATTTGTGTCTGCGTATCTGAACTGTCCAGAGACAATATACAATTTTGTGACTTACCCGTTCGTTTGGCACCCTTTCAGTCTGATGTCATTTGATCCCTCAGTCATGTTTTCTGTGACCATCCCGATCTCTGTCACTGGCGGTCTTCACTTGAATTTTGTGGAAGTTTTTCTAGAGCAGCAGCTGCATTAACAAACATTTTGGGCGCTTGCACATTTCTCCCTCAGGTCCATTTGATAAGTCACTGCTTTGGCAGGCGCTGTTTATTTAGATTATTACGTATTTTCTTTTAAGGTTATTGTGCATTTCATTTAAAAATTTAAACTAGAGTTTGGTCCTTCCACAACTGTGTTAGTGTCCAAGGTCAAATACGCCCAGCCTGAAATTTATTTTCTGGGACGCATTGTGTCGCTGGTGGTTATTAGCACTGATCAAACGCGAAAGGAGACCGTTCATACGTATCCTACGTGTTGATAGACTCGTTAGGCCGGTACCTATTAAAGTCAAACAGGTCGCCCGTTTTGTACGCATGACCAGTTTTTTTTTGGAAAATTCGTCCCTAATTTTGTGCAACTGGCGGCCCCTCTCAACTAGTTGCGGAGAAAGGAGAAAAGGTTTGCTTGTGGTCACTCTCAACAGGTAGCTTTCGAAAGTCTAAAGATTGCACTGGTAAGTGGGCCAGTATTGGCGATAACCGATTTCGAAAAGGAATTTATTGTCCTGACAAACGCATTGTTTTCGCCACTGTTTTGCTCCAAGAATATTTTGGAGTAGTCTTTTACCACTGGAAGTTAAGTACTAGGTGTACGAGCTGTTTTCTTTTCACTTTATATAAATTTTGTATGGAACAAAGATCCTCAAATTAGAGACAGTCAACTAGGATCGCAGCTGAGCCCTTGCATTGCCGAGTGGCACGAGGCAGGATATACGCCTTGTAATTAAAAGTTGAAGATACTAGAGGAAGTAAAAAGTAGTTGCGAATTGCCTAAGCCGTAAGTGTGATGACGATGAGAGAGATGGGTGTGATGGTGAGTTTAGTGCAGGTGACTGGTGTTGAACCCGATGAAGTGGTATGCCTTACCCAACCTGGTTATCCCTCCTTTTTAGGAACATCGCCCAACAGCAGTGTGGTGTGTGTACTGTAAGACCTTCGGTACACACACCATCAGATTATTTGACTTGTCGCTCTATCGAAGTAGGCGAGTGTCAGCCATATGTCTCGTGGTCTTATCGTCGCGTATCTTCTGCCGTTAGGTCAGACGATAGAAATGCCACTTGCACGCTTAGAGAAGCAGATTGACGGTGACCAACTTTAAACAGAACTTGATTAATTTTCACACATATTTATTAAAATAATAAGATGCACAAACATTACGTAACTTGATTCTGGATGCTATTTACAATTGACAATCTGAAGTTCCATTGGTCTTGGTACGTTAATCTTATTCTCACATATCCCCGATACTTGACAAAGTGTCTATTCATTTATCTTCATGGCTATGTACAGGAATATGATAATCTTCTTAGGTGCAGACTGAAACTTGACTACAGACTAATGCAGACTGGTACAGCCTGGTGCAGACAAATGCAGACTGACTAATCGGAGGTCTGTACACTCGTTATAATACCTCGCGCGTTCAGGTATCACTGCGCGAGTGTGATCCGCAAGGAGAAAAGGTTCTACGTTAGCAGCAATCTCATTGGCTGCGTTACTTATTAATATGCGGAGCGGCGGAAGCAGAATTTGGTCCGTCTCTAAGGCAGCGCCATCTCGTAGTGCAGAGAAGGACGAGCGCTGCGCCTGAGCTGTTGTCCTTAGCAGGGCGCGCTCTAGTGGGAAAGTTGTGTACGCGCTGACTACGCTGAACTATGTACACAACAAGCAGGATAAATATAGACAACTGGCACTGATTAAGGGAAGTTTGAGGATGTAATGAGAGGGAATGTCTTATGTGATGCCGCTCGAGGAGTCAAGCGCGACCAAGTCGTTTTGCCATCTTGGTTAGTGACGTACGTATTTAATTATTTCCGCGAAACACTGTTGGAAAGACATCTGGGAGATTTTAAAACTAGGATGAAAATTCGTTTTGTGTTCGTCTGGAAGGGTACAGATAAGCAGTTTCAGTAATTAACAGAAAATGTGTGATATTAGTAAACCGGCTGCCAACACCCAGGAGGGATTTCTGTACACGAACGTCAAGCTGGCTCATCTGAGTTAAATTTATGTAGATCGTGTTGACCCTTTTAGTAGATCCAAGGAGGAGAATCGGTTCACGCTGGTGTGTGTAGACGGTTGTACGTCTTTTTTCTTGATACTCCTAACGAGCTACGATAATGTGACAACAGCAATAAAATATTTGAAGAGTATTTTCAGGATCTTTGCCCCATGCATCCGATAACGCCACTGCCTTTACCTCTGTAGCACTTAAGTACTTTTGTTTTAGGGTGGGTATAGCCCACACCACTGCTCCTCCTTATTACCCCAATCCACTGTTCGCTGAGAGAGTTAACAGGAATTTGACAGCAGCACTCATCGCCTTCCGTCATGATGGTCACTCAAAGTGGGACACAGCATTTCGTAGCTAAGTTATGCCTTTAACACTACAGTACAGTACAAATTATATAGAACCATTTCAACAACTGTTAAGCATTCAATTCGCTGTAAACTCAGAGAAATCTTTATATATTATGTTCTTTATATTATTTAAAAAAAAGCATTAACAACTGTATACCAATAAGACTGTAACAATGAGAAGTCTTTGCTATTAGATTCAGAAGCATACGACCCACCTTACGTTCCAATGTGGAGGGTTACTCTGTACTGTTAATGAAATAAATGAAATGAAATAAATGAAATATTGCTCATAAGGAAACGTCAACCAAACACATACTCTCCTTTAAACTGAAGTCACCCCTCTTCAACCTATGGGCCCTAAATGCTTCATTACCGGAGAGAACTGCCGCTGCACAAATTTGCACGACATGGAACGGACTAAGAGAAATTTGAAGGTTAGTCACCAAGGACTCGCTCAGCACTATAATTCAGGGGTGATGACGGCCCATCACCCTGAAGTCAAGGAACCAAGTAGGCCTATTTGAAAGGGTGAAAAAAGTCTGATGAATAGTGAGAGCAGATGAGACGCCACTTACACCTCTTACAGAAATGAAAAAAAGTGAACAGGTGTGAACTATATTACAACAAAGGAAAACAAGAGTCAAAACGTCCGAAACGGAATGTAAGAGTCGTATCTTGTGGGACTTGTGTGCAAGAAATAGAAGGTATGTACGTCTGGAGCTCCCTTCCTTACACTTTGCTGTTGCAAACGGACGTTTGCACCACGACACGAAAGTTCATAATGTTGTGGAAAAAGAATGAGAAATGAACGAGACTTGAACATTGGTCTTCCCCTTCATAGTCAAACAACGTGACGACTTAATCACGACGCCGTGGCTGTTCGCAGCTGCTCGATGTTACACTTCTTGAGCTTGTTCCCGTTTTCATTCTTGATATGTCTTCAGTTTTTGACAGTCTGTCCACTGGGTCTTCTTACCACTAAATCTGGGGAGGTTGCGATTGGTACCTTCCCTTGTGAGTGTAATTCAAGCAAATGAGCACATATTATATTAAGAGTATTTGTTGTCTGATTTGTACCTCCATGTCTGAAATGCTCTGATGCGATATCCAAGTTTGTCAGTTACTGGTTCGTTTGGACCACTTTCAGTCTGATGTCATTTGAGCTTGTTCTCTCATTTTCTGTAACTGACCAGCTCTTTAATAACAGGCATCTGAATTTTGTGGAAGGTTTCCTAGTGCAGCGGCTGTCTTAATAATCGTTTTGACCGCTCTCTCAATTCTCGATGGATTCGATGTGATATGTCACTGCAATGGCAGATGTTATTTATCTAGATTATTGTGTATTTCCTTTTCCGATTATTGTGTATTTCATTTTAAAATCGTAAGTTGGATTTACACATTGCACCATTGTCTGATATAAATTACTGCACGTTTATGAGCAAGTTATTTCAGAGTATTTAACCGTTTCGTATTTGGTTCAGCTTCTGCTATAGTGGTGGTACTCTTTTGTAAATTCATTGGGCAGACAGATTCAGTTGCGACGCCTGTATTACATTTACGAAATTATTTTGTCAAGCTTGAAATGAATTACTGAGTTATTTGTTACTGTGGTTTCAGTTTTAATTGATGTTAATACCGAAGCTATATTGGTAGTTCATGTATCGTCCATTCTAAATGTTTTAAACTATTTCTTCGGCATCTGGCAGTTTCGGTGGTTATTCTATTAATCTGCTTCAGAGTGACTTGTTTTTTAATGGTGAACTAGTTTCCTTTCTGGTAAGTGTAACTTCCTTAAAAATTACTTAATTTTAGTATACGTATTGATAAATAAATGTTTAAAGTTTGTTTAGAGAAAATAAAAGTTATTTTAGCCAAGGGTCAAAAACCTCTCACAGCTCTACCCAATCCTACAACTCCCTATAGCGGAACCTTAGTAAACGATATTTATGTTTCTTCAGCCCTCCTGCTTTGCGCCCTACTGTGACTTGATCACGGGGGGGGGGGGGGGGGGGGGGGGGAGCGACATTGACACATGCATGAACAAAACGGCGAAGGTTATCTCTAATACCTCCGAGGTCGGTGACAGCCTCGGGCCATCGGCGCACATTTGTTGGCCGCTTTGAAAAGTCCCTGTACAGAGACGGCGATCACTGAATCCTAGATGCCAGTATGACAGGCAACCTTAGATTTCGCATGTGGTCGGCAGGCGCTAGTTCAGCGACGTAACGTCACTCAGCTGAGGTATGTCGAAATGGTGGCTTGTGGTACTGGTGTCTACGACTTAGTGAATGGCTGTCACTCTAAAGGGAGCTTTTTCAAGTGCAAGTGGCATCAATCGTTTTGCCGGAGATGTGGTCTTAGTGCGACGCTTTGCCGTTTTATTCATGCACCTTTCCCCTCACCCCAACACCACGAATACGCCACAGTAGGGAGCAAGTGCTACTCTGCGACGAAGAGGTTGGCACAGGTGAGGAATTGGTGGCGAGCCGCTCAAACCAGTCAGAGTACTGATGACTCAGAAAAAAAGGAAGGGGGGAGGGCGAAACAGGAGGGCCAAAAAATCGTACAACCCATTGTTACTCATTTCAAATTTCGTAGAATTGTTCTGAACGGCCCCTAATGGTTCCTGTGGTGTCACCGCCAGACACGACACTTGCTAGGTGGTAGCTTAAATCGGCCGCGGTCCATTTAGTACATGTCGGACCCGCGTGTCGCCACTGTGTGATCGCAGACCGAGCGCCACCACAAGGCAGGTCTCGAGATACGGAATAGCACTCGCCCCAGTTGTACGACGACATTGCTAGCGACTACACTGACGAAGCCTTTCTCTCATTTGCCGAGAGACAGTTAGAATAGCCTTCAGCTAAGTCCATGGCTACGACCTAGCAAGGCGCCATTAGCCTTACATAGTTTGATAGTTATCGTATGAAATGTCTCATCAAGAATGCTGTATTCACAACAAGGATAAATAAAAGTTAAGTATTCGAGGAGCTGCATACTTTTCTTATTAGCATTCAATACTTATCCTGTTCCAGAATTCACGCCCGTCTGCGTTAGATAGCGTGCATTTCGGCCTCCTCTATCTACAAGGTGTTGGCACATTTGCCAACACATCATTGGCGACGAGGGAAACGTGTTCTTTCCAATTGCTTACATTTACTTGTGTCATGGCTTCGCCAGATGTACTGTCCGAATTTTATCGCTTGCAGAATCAGCAGACGCAGGCGTTATTGGATGCCCTGGGACAGCTCGTCCAGGGTCCACATGCCATTCAAACCGATGCGGCAGCCGCCGCTTCACCGCTACCGCAGCCACAACTCGCAGTTGCACCGTCTTTTAGCCCTACGACCCAGACGTGGAATCCTGGACGGAATGGTCACGCCAGTTTGGATTTCATCTCGCCGCCTACAGAATTCAAGGTAACGAGCGGCAGCCTCATTTATTGGCGTGTGTAGGGGTGCAAACGTACCGTGTGATAGTGAAATTGTTTCCCCGACGCGACGTAGCACCTCTGTCCTACGAAGAAATTTTGTCGGCATTGGACGCCTATTTCAAAGAAACAGTTAATGTAGTTGCAAAGAGGTATACTTTCTTTCGTACAAAACGTACGGCCGGTCAAACTAATAGGGAGTGGGTTGCAACTTTGCAAGGCCTTACTAGGGATTGTCCGTTTGAATGTGACTGTGGCCTTCCTTACTCAGATACTATGGTGCGTGATGCAATTGCACAGAACGTTTCTGATGTTCGCATACGGGAACAGATATTGAAACTAGTCAATCCCTCCCTTCAACAAGTGATAGACATATTGGATAGACAAGACACACTTGACTTTGCTCAGGAATCATTTGAAACTTCGCCAGCTGTGTGTCGCATTAAGCGGCCCGCCGGGCGCGCTGCAAGGAACTGTAAACAGCCTTCGCGCACGTCCGCACAACCACGTGTCCCGCGAAAGCGAGCAAATGCAGTGCTGAAACCATGCCCGCGGTGTGCAACTAGACATTCGCGTGACAATTGCCCGTCACGCCAAGCTATTTGCTTTTTCTGTAATAAGAAACGACATGTTCAAAGTGTTTGCCAGAAAAAGCTCAGATCAGACACTCTTAATCATTCCAGGCCCTTTGCTTCGCGCCGGAATCGAACCACGGACACTCAGGCTCGTGGACCTTCGCCCATGGACATTCATGTAGTTAATTCCACTTCGTCCAGTGACACTGTCTCTAACAGTGACTGTGTTCGTCCCACAAAAAGTGTGCGTCGACGTCGCCGGAAATCACGTCAAGTCGCAAAGTGCTTCTGTACCTGTATCAGTTCAAATTGCACGAAACAGTCGCTCTTGTCGCCGGCAGGACAATAAACTTTTTGTAGATTTGTAATTTAATGGCAAGGTCATACCATTCCAGCTCGATACCGGAGCTGCAGTTTCATTGCTCAATCACGACACGTACAAACAACTGGGCAAACCTCCGTTGCGTGCCGCAAATGTTCAGTTAAAAAGTTATTCAGGACAGCAGATTCCTGTGTTAGGACAGTGCAGTATTCTTGCAACATACAAGGGACAAACAAAACTTGTGTTATTTTACGTTCTTCGTTCGTCTATTGCAGTGAACTTGTTTGGCTTAGATTTATTTCAATTGTTTAACATGTCTACCGTAAATCAGGTCCTATCAGTGAATCAGACTGTGCCTTCGGACAGTGTTTCTCGTCTGTGTGAAGAATTTGCAGACATTTTTGCACCGGGCCTTGGTTGCGCTAAGAACTATGAAGCACATTTGGAACTGAAAGTAAACACGCAACCGAAATTTTTCAGAGCGCGCAATGTTCCCCACGCATTGCGTGATGAGGTCGCAGGAACATTAAACGATTTAGCATCACAAGGTGTGAGTGAATGTGCGCAATGCCTCTTCCATTTCAGCTCCGCTTCGTCGCTTACGCCGAACAGGTGTTCCGTGTCTCTGGACGACGGAATGAGAACGCGCCTTTCGCCAGTTGAAATCGGCGTTGCTTTCACATACTTGCCTTACGCCATTCGATCCCCAGAAACCCCTTTTGTTGATGGTAGATGCATCGGATTTCGGGATCGGGGCTGTGCTTGCGCACAAAGATGGGTCGCATGATCGCCCTATTGCCTTTGCGTCCAAATTGCTCTCGTCTGCGCAAAGAAATTATTCACAGATAGAGAAAGAAGCTTTGGCTCTCGTGTTTGGTGTTACTAAGTTCCATGATTTTTTGTATGGTCGTCACTTTACCATCATCACAGACCACAAACCTTTGACGTCGCTTTTTCATCCGGACAAGCCTGTACCTCCGCGTACAGCGCAGAAATTCATTCGCTGGTCTATTTTCCTCTCGCAGTACCGCTACGATATCTTGTATCGGTCCACTGCTAAGTACGGCAACGCTGATGCGTTGTCCCGTTTGCATGTTGCTGAGGATAAAGCATTCGATTCTTCCGAACTTGCTTGCATGTTCATTGATTCGGAAACCGATGATGTGGTCGAATCGTTTCCGATTGATTTTCGTCGTGTCGCTACAGCCACAGCTGCTGACCCTGTCCTGGCTACCGTTTTGCGTTTTGTTGCTACGCAATGGCCTTTGTCAAAGTCTCGGATCGCGGATCCGTTGGTTCGCAGATATTTTGCTCATAAGGAGAGACTTTTTGTACGACGTGGTGTTTTGTTGTTGCGTTCTGATAATGATCAGTCCAGAGTCGTGGTCCCACGTTCGTTACAGTCCTCTGTTTTACGGCTTCTTCACCAAGGACATTGGGGTATAGTGCGAACGAAACAACTTGCTCGTCAGCACTGTACTTGGTTCAGAATCGATGCTGCGATTACGACTATGTGTTCTTCTTGCATGGCGTGTGCCGAACAACAATCCGCACCGCCGCGGAAAGTCTTTGCATGGCCAAAAGCCACATCCCCTTGGCAACGCTTGCACATAGATTTTGCTGGTCCATTCTGGAATGCTCGATGGTTGGTTCTGGTAGATGCCTTCAGTAATTTTCCTTTTGTTGTCCGGATGTCTTCCACGACGTCCTCTGCCACCATCCAAGCGTTGTCTGCTATCTTTTGCATTGAAGGTCTTCCGCAGACTATTGTTTCCGACAATGGCCCACAATTCATGTCCGCAGAATTTCAGTCATTCTGCCAGGCCAATGGTATTCAACATCTGACATCCGCGCCGTTTTCGCCTCAGTCAAACGGTGCCGCGGAACGATTGGTCCGGACTTTCAAGTCACAGATGTTGAAGTTGAAAGAGTCGCATTCTCGGGAGGACGCGTTGTTACTCTTTTTGTCTTCGTATCGCTCTGAGCCCCGAGATGGTCGCTCGTCGGCTGAGTTGCTCCACGGTCGTCCTCATCGAACCTTGATGTCTTTGCTGCATCCGCCGCATCAGGTTCCTGTGCAGCGGCAGACTTCTGCTTTTGCTCCAGGCGACGTTGTATTCTATCGCAACTATCGAGGTTCACGGCGTTGGCTCGCAGGGCGCATTCTTCGCTGCCTCGGCCGCGCGATGTATTTGGTTTTGGGGGCCTCTGGTGAGGTGCGTCAGCATCTCAATCAGCTGCGCCTCTGTCGTCACACGGGTTCTGCCGCTCCCCGTCTGCTTTCAGCGACTGTGCCGTCCGGTCAGCGCCCTGGGGACCCATCTACTGGCTCGCCTCATCCCCAGGTGTTACCGACGATGCCTTCCATTTTGCCCCATGGCGACGCGCCGCCGCCGCCGCCGCCTGTTCTCCCGCCGGCGCCGCCCGCATTGGACGCTTCGCTGCAGCCGCCAAGCGCCTCCCTGGGTCACGCGCCGCCGATCGCTTCCGTGACCAGCTGTCCTCCACCATGGAACTCTTGCCCGCTCCGGACCAGATGGCGTCTTCGCGCGTCGGATACCCCGACGCAATGGAGGTCGACCCTTCGGCCCTCCTGTCTCTTTACGGGCGCATACACCGCATGTTGACGTGCACCCTGGACTAGGTTTTCAGGCGTTTCCTAGATCCCCTCGGACCGAATGGCCGGGTGCGGGTGGCACAGCCTCGCCTGTTGTTAGGCTCCACACCTCATCGCATACGTCAACATGGGGTCCTCCCCACGGCGGCCGGAAGCCTTATAACACGACCGTTCGCCGATTTGCGGGGGAGGAATGTGGTGTCACCGCCAGACACGACACTTGCTAGGTGGTAGCTTAAATCGGCCGCGGTCCATTTAGTACATGTCGGACCCGCGTGTCGCCACTGTGTGATCGCAGACCGAGCGCCACCACAAGGCAGGTCTCGAGATACGGAATAGCACTCGCCCCAGTTGTACGACGACATTGCTAGCGACTACACTGACGAAGCCTTTCTCTCATTTGCCGAGAGACAGTTAGAATAGCCTTCAGCTAAGTCCATGGCTACGACCTAGCAAGGCGCCATTAGCCTTACATAGTTTGATAGTTATCGTATGAAATGTCTCATCAAGAATGCGGTATTCACAACAAGGATAAATAAAAGTTAAGTATTCGAGGAGCTGCATACTTTTCTTATTAGCATTCAATACTTATCCTGTTCCAGAATTCACGCCCGTCTGCGTTAGATAGCGTGCATTTCGGCCTCCTCTATCTACAAGGTGTTGGCACATTTGCCAACACATCAGTTCCACTTAGTGCACCAAGGCAAAAATTGCCGTCGCATTACTCTCCAAAACGGTGAGATAACGTTCAAAGAGATTGCAGACCCACGACGTTCTTACAGAAGGACTGAATCGTCCGGGTGTGGGACGGCGGGTAAAGTTTATTATTGAAGATAGTTGGTTTGTCTTTGCCGTCTTTCTAAAGCGAGCATGGCAACTATTTTTGTGGTCAGCCAGAAAGCTATGGAGAACATACTGACCTTAGTTTCTCGTCTTCACGGCCACATACTGGCGCAACCCACTGATAGAAACGTTTCTATTCTCCTTCTACTTAGCGGGATCAGGACTATGATTATAAATGAAGGTATGAAGTTCTAGTTCAAACATAAATTGCGTAAAGTATTTCACTATGTTCAATTGACAGTAAATCTCTCTATGCGGATTTGTAATTATCACGGACGGCACACGAGCAGTTACTTTAGCGAAATCTAAGCGATCCAGGACGGTGTACAGTCCTCACGAGTTCACTATCAATTATTACAGAAAATACGCGGTTTGAGCCGCGGTGGTCTCGCGGTTCTAGGCGCTCAGTCCGGAACCGCGCGACTGCTACGATCGCAGGTTCGAATCCTGCCTCGGGCATGGACGTGTGTGATGTCCTTAGGCTAGTTAGGTTTAAGTAGTTCTAAGTTCTAGGGGACTGATGACCACAGATGTTAAGTCCCATAGTGCTCAGAGCCATTTGAACCATTTGAACGCGTTTTGACACAGTTCGTCTCTGACGTCATCCGAGGCAGAGCGCGATCCGACATTTAACACATGTCGATCTTACAGTGGCTGTATGCGAAGTGAAGCTTTCTCCTGCCTCTCGGGCTTTGTTTATATATGTGTTGCAGCGGACGGCCGAGGGAACATCTGTTGCTACGTGCCAATGCACACGGTGACAGCCTCAGAACGACCGCTTTCTCGGACACATAATCTTTAATAAAAGAGTTACAAATTAATTTAGACCGTTCTTAATTTTTACATGTATTTAGGTAAGTTGTTTGAAAGCACGGAAAAAGTTTCAGCTTGCTTGAACAAAAACTTTGCCTTCTAGAATTTTTATAGTGGAACTAACGGTAGATCGTTACCTCTGAACCACACTTTTACTAGAAATTTTACTGGATGTTATTACTATTACGGTTCTCAAATTTGGTATAACTCTGTTATTTAGTAGGTTTAACCATGTGCTGAAACCAAAATTTTCTATCATTAAAATACAGGTAATTAATCTACTACAAATGAGTACATTTTAGTTTCAAATTTCGTTTTCATTAAATTAATAAAGATCTATAAGAGGTAGCTTAACGTGGTCTCTTAGTTATTATTTTTAGGGTGAACTGAAGCGTAAAACAAATTTTTACGTTTCTAAGTATAACATTTAGCGCCCTTTTTTTTTCTTTAAATGTGGATTCCGGTTGCAATTTTCATTCCTTTACTTTGAAACTTGCACCACTTATTTCTGACCTCCATAGCCACATTCTGACCAACTTCTGGCTTTCTAGCTTTATTATTTAGTGCCACTTATTTTTTTCTTAAAACTGAATTTTTATGAAACTATTGGTTTAGTTACATTAAGACCTGTTATTTGAAACGTTATTACAATGAAACATATGTTGACAAAATTTGAACATAAAATTTTGTGTAGATCGTATCACTGATCTAGACGTCATTTTGATCATTTTTAGAACTTCTGAAGAAGGCTATATTATTATAGCAGAAACAATGGTCAAGTTTTAAAATAAACATAATTTAGTGGAACTGTGGGCTGTTTTTCATTCGAGACGATTTCGTAACCGTTGCTGATATCTCTGCTACGATGAAAATAATAAAATTTTGACTTTTAATTTTATACTTAATTATGGTGCAGTACTTAACGCAGGACACTCGGACGCGTTAAGGTGACGTGGTGCCAATAACAGTGAACCGGGTTAAGTCCCGGCAGACTCGCTCGCCTCTGTATCTCACACATGATGCAGCGCTTATTTCGCTTCACGGAGTGTTTCAACAATGTCAAGGGTTATCACAAAAGTCGTGCTGTTGTTCACCGCACTGCGAAGTGCCGTTTTCGACCTCCAAATGTGTGGGAATCAACAGTCGAAGGGAAGGGACGGTTTCATTGACGCCCCTTACGCCACACTCAGAGGCCTGTTTACGACGATACTGAGTGCCGGTGTGTCTGTAATGTTTTCCTCGGTCTCTCATAGGAAAACTGCATAAATTCAACGCTGGGTGTCGCTGGTCTGACCTCCTTCGCAGAGGCTCGGAAGAAGGGATGAAATGTGGGTAAGAAGGGGTGTGACAACTATCTCATCGTGTGTCACGTCCACTGCGGCGTTAAACAGAATTTTCGTACAATTTGGTGCCAATGTGACGTCATTAACTCGTCTTGCGCCTCACATTAACTTCCGAGCTCTGAGCTTTTTTTTTTCAAATGTGTCGATTCCTTTCTGTTCGTAATGTGGCCGACCACGAGAGTGACGTCGCAGGGGACCACGTTTTTTTCCCCGTTACAGGGAATGGTTACAGAAACCTTTTAGCTAAATTTGAAACTTCTGTTCTGCAGCGGGACACGATTAAAGGGTTTCGAAAAAGCGACTCTTTAATTGTGTTGCATTGTATGAATCCAAACTCTCACAGCATACTCTACAACTGACGCTAATATGCAGAGACAGAACAAAACAATGGCGACACGAAATAGTAATGAAGATGCAGAAATGAAATTTCGGGAATACATTTCTTTAGGTTTCACATTTTATTAACTTTGGAAGATCACAGTTTAATGTAAGTGTGAGATAAGCCATTACATCTGAGCTACCCAAGTACGATTCAGGGCCTCTCGTCACAGCTTTATTTCCGCAGTAGAGCACTTGCCCCCGAAAGGCAAAGGTGCCGAGTTCGAGTCTCTGTACGGCACATAGTTTTAACCTGCCAGGAAGTTTCATATCAGCTCACACTCCGCTGCAGAGTGAAAATTTCATTCTGGAAACATCCGCCAATCTGTGGCAAAGCCATTTCTCGCAATATCCTTTGTTCCAGGAGTGCAAGTTCTGCAAGTTTCGTGGGAGAGCTTCTGTAAAGTTTGGAAGGCAGGAGAGGAGGTACTGGCAGAAGTAAAGCTGTGAGGACGGGACGTGAGTCATGCTTGGGTAACTCAGGTGGTAGAGCACTTGCCCGCGAAAGGCAAAGGTCCCGAGTTTGAGTCTCTCGATCCGGCACGCAGTTTCAATCTGCAAGGAAGATTCAGCGTCATACTCTCTACGTCCTGCGTTTTATGTGACCACGACGCCTTCTACGGGGTCCAGGAGCCTTGAAAGTGAGGCCATGGGCTAACTACTCACCGTTTCAGTCCACAACAGCCACCTAGCTCGCTCCGCCGCGTACTGTCAAAATCCTCTTTGCCACTCCAAGCGCGCCCTCTTGCTCAATCGGTCCGAGCATCAGGATCTTTGCCTCAGACCCGGAGTGCGAATTATTGGCAGGTCGTGGCACGGCTCAAGTGTAATAATATATTAATTTGAGACTTATAATTGCTCTTCGAGAAAAGTTTTTGTAGATGAGCTGTGGCGGCTCTAATTTTGGCGGCATGGCACTCCGCCGGCGCCACTAACTAACTGGGTTGGCGATATAGATCTGATCTTATTTTTCGAACTGGGGTCTTCGGTCGAGCCCGCATCTCGTGGTCGTGCGGTAGCGTTCTCGCTTCCCACGCACGGGTTCCCGGGTTCGATTCCCTGCGGGGTCAGGGATTTTCTCTGCCTCGTGATGGCTGGGTGTTGTGTGCTGTCCTTAGGTTAGTTAGGTTTAAGTAGTTCTAAGTTCTAGGGGACTGATGACCATAGATGTTAAGTCCCATAGTGCTCAGAGCCATTTGAGCCATTTCTTCGGTCGAGGTTTGTTTGGCGGGCGCGGTTACAGTCAGTTGGCTGGGGCGCACATGGCTGGCAAGTTGTTGCTTTTGGGTGACTGCAGCTGACTAGTAGCTGCTCGCTTAAGGATTGATAGAGGCGGGTTGCGGGAAGAGCAGCGGACGTCACGTGCAAGTTGGTCAGTAAGGTCCCTGCCTACTCTCCAAGTTTAAATTCTACAGCACCTCGAAGACCGCCTGTACTGATTGGAGGCAATAACAAAAAAGTGGTTCAAATGGCTCTGAGCACTATGGGAAAATGGTTCAAATGGCTCTGAGCACTATGGGACTTAACTGCTGTGGTCATCAGTCCCCTAGAACTTAGTACTACTTAAACCTAACTAACCTAAGGACATCACACACATCCATGCCCGAGGCAGGATTCGAACCTGCGACCGTAGCGGTCGATCGGTTCCAGACTGTAGCGCCTAGAGCCGCTCGGCCATGAGGCAATAGCACCCCGGCTTGAAATTCCGGAAGTCATGGCTACTTAACGTTTGAGTGGAGTTAAGTGATGTTTCCTTATTTTTTGGGTGCTTGACATTGCAAGGTCATGTCTGTGTTAAAGTGGAATTGCACCTGTTATATTAAAGTGCCTCCAACTGATGGCATGTATGATCGTCGGTCAGTGTAACTGATCACAAGGCCGGGGTATCTTTGATAGAGGACGACATGTTTCTGTTCCCTGGGCCCAGAGCAGAGACGTGTTTGCTTTCTGCTGCGGCGGCACCTCCGTCGTCTCATGACGTATGGGTCGGATGGCAATCTGATGCCTGTACCAGCCACGTCGTGGTGTCTCAAGTTAAGTTAGTCGTCTGACACGTGCCAGGGCGGAGTCTCGCCGATTGACTAATCGGCAGATCAGTAGTCTGCCCCGTTTGGTGAATTCAGTAAGCTCATGAGAATGAGGTTTAAAGCGGGTTCTGTAATCCCGAAGTTCCTCCTCGCTATACCCGCTCCTTAACTACTCATTTAAACTTTTCACTCTTATTGCCACTTCTGGAGTGTATTAAGTTTTAAGGCCTTTGACTTATCAGTATGAACTGTTGAACTTTTCCTTCAGTCCACAGTCATTAGCTAATTCCACTCATTGTGAAACTTGAGTGCTTGTTTCTTCTTGGCTGTGATAGTCGTCTGGTCTAGTTCTCGGCTCATCTTGTGTTTTTGGGCAATTGTATATTTCACTAAGGGTCATTGTCTGTTGGTGTGTACCAGTTGGGAGTCACACTTAAATTGCATGTCCTTCCAGCTTATCTTGTATTTTGGGCAATTGTATGTCTATTTAAGGGTCATTATTAATGTTTCCGCTGGTGTGTACCAGCTGGGACCACATTTAAATTGTATGCTTTCCCAGCTTTGCCTGTATTTTTGGAGATTGTGTATGTTATTGCTGAAGGGACTTTTATTAAGGCTTACACATTGTTTAGGACTTTTCCAACAGCAACAATCAGTGGCGTCTCTTGTTATCCACTTGTGTAACGTGTTACCGACACTTGGAAATTGGTAGTACATTTAGTGGCTGCCATTGTAACTCATTATGCTGATAAAATTGTTTGTTAAACCTGCTTGCAGCCACACTTAGTTGCTGTGACTTCTTCCTTGTATTTGGTAACAGTATACTCCTGGTTTCTTAATCGTATAAAATGTTAAACTTTGTTTTTAATGAATTCAGCCTGTTCTAATTTTTAAGGTTCTGAGCGCTATGATTCTTTTAACAAGGTTTTTTTTCATTGTAATTATAGTATTGTTGTTAAGCGATAAAGTGTATTCCATGAAACAACAAATGACGAAATGTGTGGGTCCACCTTCCACGTGTTTTCCTTAAAGTTATCCTAACACTAGTTGTGAAGTGTCAGTACTTGTGAACAATGGTTGGTTCTCACAGATGTTTCAGTGTACACATTCTCCAAGGTGATGGAAATAATTGGCCGTTCATATCATTATCCTCCCCCCCCCCCATGAACCATGGGGGGGAGGCTTGCGTGCCTCAGCGATACAGATAGCCGTGGTGCAACCACAACGGTGGGGTATCTGTTGAGAGGCCAGACAAACGTGTGGTTCCTGAAGAGGGGCAGCAGCCTTTTCAGTAGTTGCAGGGGCAACAGTCTGACTGATCTGGCCTTGTAACACTAACCAAAACGGCCTTGCTGTGCTGGTACTGGGAACGGCTGAAAGCAAGGGGAAACTACAGCCGTAATTTTTCCCGAGGGCATGCAGCTTTACTCTATGGTTAAATGATGATAGCGTCCTCCTGGGTAAAATATTCCGGAGGTAAAATAGTCTCCCATTCGGATCTCCGGGCGGGGACTACTCAAGAGGAAGTCGTTATCAGGAGAAAGAAAACTGGCGTTCTACGGATCGGAGCGTGGAATGTCAGATCCCTTAATCGGCCAGGTAGGTTAGAAAATTTAAAAAGGGAAATGGATAGGTTAAAGTTAGATATAGTGGGAATTAGTGAAGTTCGGTGGCAGGAGGAACAAGACTTCTGGTCTGGTGACTACAGGGTTATAAACACAAAATCAAATAGGGGTAATGCAGGAGTAGGTTTAATAATGAATAGGAAAATAGGAATGCGGGTAAGCTACTACGAACAGCATAGTGAACGCATTATTGTGGCCGAGATAGATACGAAGCCCACGCCTAACACAGTAGTACAAGTTAATATGCCAACTAGCTCTGCAGATGACGAAGAAATTGAAGAAATGTATGATGAAATAAAAGAAATTATTCAGATAGTGAAGGGAGACCAAAATTTAATAGTCATGGGTGACTGAAATTCAAGCGTAGGAAAAGGGAGAGAAGGAAACATAGTAGGTGAATATGGATTGGGGGGTAAGAAATGAAAGACGAAGCCGTCTGCTAGAATTTTGCGCAAAGCATAACTTAATCATAGTTAACACTTGGTTTAAGAATCATGAAAGAAGGTTGTATACATGGAAGAGCCCTGGACGTACTAAAAGGTATCACATAGATTATATAATGGTAAGACAGAGATTTAGGAACCAGGTTTTAAATTGTAAGACATTTCCAGGGGCAGATATGGACTCTGATCACAATCTATTCGTTATGAAATGTAGATTAAAACTGAAGAAACTGCAAAAAGGTGGGAATTTAAGAAGATGGAACCTGGATAAACTGAAAGAATTAGAGGTTGTAGAGAGTTTCAGGGAGAGCATAAGGGAACAATTGACAAGAATGGGGGAAAGACATACAGTAGAAGAAAAATGGGTAGCTTTGAGGGATGAAGTAGTGAAGGCAGCAGAGGATCAAGTAGGAAAAGAGACGAGGGCTAGTAGAAATCCTTGGGTAACAGAAGAAATATTGAATTTAATTGATGAAAGGAGAAAATATAAAAATGCAGTAAATGAAAAAGACAAAAAGGAATACAACCGTCTCAAAAATGAGATCGACAGGAAGTGCAAAATGGCTAAGCAGGGATGGCTAGAGGACAAATGTAAGGATGTAGAGGATTATCTCACTAGGGGTAAGATAGATACTGCCTTCAGGAAAATTAAAGAGACCTTTGGAGAAAAGAGAACCACTTGTATGAATATCAAGAGCTCAAATGCAAACCCAGTTCTAAGCAAAGAAGGGAAAGCAGAAAGGTAGAAGGAGTATATAGAGGGTCTATACAAGGGCGATGTACTTGAGGACAATATTTTGGAAATGTAAGAGGATGTAAATGAAGATGAAATGGGAGATATAAAACTGCGTGAAGAGTTCGACAGAGCACTGTAAGACCTGAGTCGAAACAAGGCCCCGGGAGTAGACAACATTCCATTAGAACTACTGACAGCCTTGGGAGAGCCAGTCCTGACAAAACTCTACCATCTGGTGAGCAAGATGTATGAGACAGGCGAAATACCCTCAGACTTCAAGAACAATATAATAATTCCAATCCCAAAGAAAGCAGGTGTTGACAAATGTGAAAATTACCGAACTATCAGTTTAATATGAAACTTCCTGGCGGATTAAAACTGTGTACCCGACCAAGACTCGTATTCGGGACCTTTGCTTTTCGCGGGCAAGTGCTCTACCATCTGAGCTACCGAAGCACGACTGACGCCCGGTACTCACAGCTTTACTTCTGCCAGTTTCATATCAACGCACACTCCGCTGCAGAGTGAAAATCTCATTCTGGAAACCTCCCCCAGGCTGTGGCTAAGCCATGTCTCCGCAATATCCTTTCTTTAAGGAGTACTAGATCTGCAAGGTTCGCAGGAGAGCTTCTGTAAAGTTTGGAAGGTGGGAGACGAGATACTGACAGAAGTACAGCTGTGAGTACCGGGCGTGAGTCGTGCTTCGGTAGCTCAGATTGTAGAGCACTTGCCGGCGAAAGGCGAAGGTCCCGAGTTCGAGTCTCGGTCGGGCACACAGTTTTAATCTGCCGGGAAGTTTCATATCAGCGCACACTCCGCTGCAGAGTGAAAATCTCATTCTATCAGTTTAATAAGTTACGGCTGCAAAATACTAACGCGAATTCTTTAAGACGAATGGAAAAACTAGTAGAAGCCGACCTAGGGGAAGATCAGTTTGGATTCCGTAGAAATATCGCAACACGTGAGGCAATACTGACTCTACGACTTATCCTAGAAGCTAGATTAAGGAAAGGCAAACCTACGTTCGTAGCATTTGTAGACTTAGAGAAAGCTTTTGACAATGTTGACTGGAATACTCTCTTTCAAATTCTGAAGGTGGCAAGGGTAAAATACAGGGGGCGAAAATCTCTTTACAATTTGTACAGAAACCAGATTGCAGTCGAGGGACATGAAAGGGAAGCAGTGGTTGGGAAGGGAGTGAGACAGGGTTGTAGCCTCTCCCCGATGTTATTCAATCTGTATATTGAGCAAGCAGTAAAGGAAACAAAAGAAAAATTCGGAGTAGGTATTAAAATCCAGGGAAAAGAAGTAAAAACTTTGAGGTTGGCCAATGACATTGTAATTCTGTCAGAGACAGCAAAGGACTGGAAGAGCAGTTGAACGGAGTGGACAGTGTCTTGAAAGGAGGATATAAGATGAACATCAACAAAAGCAAAACGAGGATAATGAAATGTAGTTGCCCGCATCTCGTGGTCGTGCGGTAGCGTTCTCGCTTCCCACGCCCGGGTTCCCGGGTTCGATTCCCGGCGGGGTCAGGGATTTTCTCTGCCTCGTGATGGCTGGGTGTTGTGTGCTGTCCTTAGGTTAGTTAGGTTTAAGTAGTTCTAAGTTCTAGGGGACTTATGACCACAGCAGTTGAGTCCCATAGTGCTCAGAGCCATTTTTTTTTTGAAATGTAGTCGAATTAAGTCGGGTGATGCTGAGGGAATTAGATTAGGAAATGAGACACTGAAAGTAGTAAAGGAGTTTTGATATTTGGGGAGCAAAATAACTGATGATGGTCGAAGTATACAGGATATAAAATGTAGACTGGCAATGGCAAGGAAAACATTTCTGAAGAAGAGAAATTTGTTAACATCGAGTATAGATTTAAATGTCAGGAAGCCGTTCCTGAAAATGTCTGCATGGAGTGTAGCCATGTATGGAAGTGAAACATGGACGATAAATATTTTGGACAAGAAGAGAATAGAATCTTTCGAAATGTGGTGCTACAGAAGAATGCTGAAGATTAGATGGGTAGATCACGTAACTAATGAGGAAGTTTTGAATAGGATTCGGGAGAAGAGAAGTTTGCGGCACAGCTTGACTAGAAGAAGGGATCGATTGGCAGGACATGTTCTGAGCCATCGAAGAATCACCAGTTTAGTATTGGAGGGCAGTGTGGAGGGTAAAAATCGTAGGGGGAGACCAAGAGACGAATACACTAAACAGATTCAGTAGGATGTAGGTTGCAGTAGGTACTGGGAGATGAAGAACCTTGCACAGGATAGAGTAGCATGGAGAGCTGCATCAAACCAGTCTCAGGACTGAAGACCACAACAACAACAACATCATTTAAACCCATAAATAAACCGAATATAGCATCTCACTGACGTTGATCAGGAAGCGTGTTTGTGATTTGCAATTCTACGCTCGATGCAGAAAGGTAACCTGCAAAGGCGAACCAAGAGACTAGAATATTTGGGAAGTTTTACGTGATTCTTAGCTCTGAGTTTCCACCTGATTTGCTCTACTATTCCCGAATATCCTCCTCCAGCAGGTAATTAAACAGAGTGGATGATAATCGTAAAATTTCTGGCGATAAACCTTAGTATGATACTGATCACACAACTGATTTTGTTTTCGCTGACTGTGGGAGGGGACATAAACGACTGAGAAAGAATTATGATGTGAAGCCCATGCATAAGAGAATTCTCAGCTCTTATGACGCGGATGCAATGTTCTTAGAGAGCGGAGTAGCTGCTTATGCACAGTTCTTGCACACGTTCTCCCACAGAACGACACACACACACACACACACACACACACACACACACACACACACACACACACGCACACACAGAGAGAGAGAGAACGTGAAACTAACTCTGTTAAAATTCCTTCTGTCCCGCAGCCGTAACAACAACTTAAGGCGTGCGGACCTCTTGAGGAAGAACAAGAGCAGTTACACTAACAAGTTTGTTGTGACTCCAACTACTTCTACCCAGAGGATGCGCGCAGAGAAGCGTGCCGCTCCGTTCAGAGTCTCAGCATCCGAGAGTATAGTAATGGGGCAGGAGCAGAACTAGTGTGGCACAGTAAGGCTCATATAACCAAGCGCGTGTTTGCCTCTCTGCTGTGACTTATACCGAGTTCTGCTTTGCAAATGTCAATGCGTACAGAATGCCAGTCAGCAGTTTATTTGAAAAATTCAGGGAGACAGTTTCGGCAAATCATTCCATTACTGTAGTTCATCACAGGAGCAGGTTATTTGCTGTGGATTTATAGATATTTCTACATGTTTATCCAGGAAAGGAATCATTGAGCTATGCCATCTAAGATAATACACCTGTCTGTCAAAGAATTTTATACGTCACTCCGCCCGCATCTCGTGGTCGTGCGGTAGCGTTCTCGCTTCCCACGGCCGGGTTCCCGGGTTTGATTCCCGGCGGGGTCAGGGATTTTCTCTGCCTCGTGATGGCTGGGTGTTGTGTGCTGTCCTTAGGTTAGTTAGGTTTAAGTAGTTCTAAGTTCTAGGGGACGTATGACCACAGCAGTTGAGTCCCATAGTGCTCAGAGCCATTTGAACCATTTTTATACGTCACTCCATAAATCTCCTGTACATCTAAATTCGTGTAATTGTGCTGTAATAAAATAAAACCGTCTGACGTTTTTGGTTGTGAGTCTTCAAGGGTTAGATTCAGTTGCTTAAGGCTCATTTCGTTCCCAAAGTTTGAGTCTTGCGTTTTAAGTGTAGACAACTGCGACAAGTCCATTTCTATTGCAGCTGCCAAAGAGATTGTGGAATGTGGTACCTCAAGCTGATGCCTCAAGCCATTTGCTGCCCTGGAATGGCTCAAAAGAGGCCACAGAGCTTAAGGTCCCCATCTAAAGGACGGATTGCCATCAACAGTGTAATTATGCCCATACTCCGTATAAAACCACAAAGAGGTCTCAATAACAACCCAGGACGCTGCGGAGAGTTGTGATTCCCGACTGTGTCCAGCCACGTATTTTTGAGGATTTTTGCTACAAAAAGGAACTGACATTTTTCTTCAGTAGCTGAAAGAAGTTGACAATAACTCTCAATAGAGAATAGCTGTCTGAAATTTTCAGGGGTAATTCTAAAAAACTTTTCTTCCAGGATCAGCTACTAAGTCGTCGAATGAAATACTGGGTTAGGCACGTGGATGATGTGCTGTATTTATGGACTGTTTCCACTAGACAGTTAGCTACATTCCTACAACTTTTGTGCTCCCAACATAACAAAATTCAGATCACAAAAGAAATGAGAGGCTCTACTACGAAGTTTTTGAACATTATACGAGCAGTCTTTTGTATGTCTGGGCCCACAACTGCTGTGAATTTCTTAAGTGGGGTGGGCTACCTCCGTGTAGCTCTTTTATTTTAAAATAACCATTTTACTTCATTATACAGTTATTAGGTAATTCCCTCACTTTGGCAATTACACTACTGGCCATTAAAATTGTTACACCAAGAAGAAATGTAGATGATAAACGGGTATTCATTGGACAAATATATTATACTAGAACTGACGTGTGCGCGACCGCTACGGCCGCAGGTTCGAATCCTTCCTCGGGCATGGATGTGTGTGATGTCCTTAGGTTAGTTAGGTTTAAGTAGTTCTAAGTTCTAGGGGACTGATGACCTCAGAAGTTAAGTCCCATAGTGCTCAGAGCCATTTGAACTGACGTGTGATTACATTTTCATGCAATTTGGGTGCATAGATCCTGAGAAATCAGTACCCAGAACATCCACCTCAAGCAGTAATAACGGCCTTGATACGACAGGGCATTGAATCAAACACAGCTTGGATGGCGTGTACACGTAAAGCTGCCCATGCAGCTTCAACACGATACCACACTTCATCAAGAGTAGTGACTGGCATATTGTGACGAGCCAGTTGCTCGGCCACCATTGACCAGACGTTTTCAATTGGTGAGAGATCTGGAGAAAGTGTTGGCCAGGGCAGCAGTCGAACATTTTCTGTATCCAGAAAGGCCACTATGGCGATGACGAATACACGCTTCCAATGAGCGTTCACCGTGACCATCATGATGCTGTAAGCAGAACCTGGATTCATCCGAAAAAATGACGTTTTGCCATTCGTGCACCCAGGTTCGTCGTCGAGTACACTATCGCAGGCGCTCCTGTCTGTGATGCAGCGTCAAGGGTAACCGCATCCATGGTCTCCGAGCTGATAGTCCATGCTGCTACAAACGTCGTCGAACAGTTCGTGCACATGGTTGTTGTCTTGCAAACGTCCCCATCTGTTGACTCAGGGATCGAGACGTGGCTGTACGATCCGTTACAGCCTTGCGGATAAGATGCCTGTCATCTCGACTGCTAGTGATACGAGGCCGTTGGGATCCAGCACGGCGTTCGGTGTTACCCTCCTGAACCCACCGATTCCATATTCTGCTAACAGTCATTGGATCTCGACCAACGCGAGCAGCAATGTCGCGATACGATAAACCGCAATCGCGATAGGCTACAATCCGACCTTTATCAAAGTCGGAAACGTGATGGTATGCATTTCTCCTCCTTACACGAGGCATCACAACAACGCTTCACCAGTCTGCGCCGGTCAACTGCTGTTTGTGTAGGAAGCTTTCCTCATGTCAGCATGATGTAGGTGTCGCTATCGGCGACATCCTTGTGTGAATGCTCTGACAAGCTAATCATTTGCATATCACAGCATCTTCTTCCAGTCGGATAAATTTCGCGTCTGTAGCACGTCATCTTCGTGGTGTAGCAATTTTTATTGCCAGTAGTGAATCAAAGTAGCTGATGGTATAAGCAGTACCAAAAATTATAGCAGCTTGAAGAAGAAACGTGAAATAAAATAAAAAATACACAAGTATGAGAACTTTACGCGCCACTGTTACATCACAGTTAATAATTTTGCAGTGCAGTCTACTATTATGATTTCCACGCACAGGGGCTGAACAAAAGCATGCAAACACCGGGAGAAATACAGACTTGAACGTAAATATAGACGTTAGCAAAGCCTGCATGGTGCGCTGTTTTGTCTGACAACGAACGGCGCCTGTGGAATGTCCTCGATACGTTGCAAGTGTCAGTAGTGGTCAGAACAGTCCACTATGTTGGGGCTGAGTGAATTCCTACGTGGGCAAAGTATTGGCGCTCGTATGGCGGGTGCTTTTGAAATCAAGGGACCACAAGTGTGGAGTTCCGTGAGGGATCTTACCAAAGAGTTATACGGCATAAGGGGAAAAATAGTACGGTCGGAAGTGTGTGCTGACTGTTCGTAGTAGACGGTCACTGAAGACGACTGGGGCGAAAAATAAGAGGGCGGGAGCTGCAAAATCAGTACCAAAGCAACACGAAGGGTGTTTCATAAATAGGAAACTCCAGGACGAGCTGGAATTCCAGAATCACTTATCAGTGACGCAGATGCCCATACCAGGTAAATGTGGTGCCGAATCCAAAAATCTAGACTATGGATCATTCAGTCGGATGCGTCTTAACTCAAACGGTTTCCAATATCAGGTCAAGTTGTCCCAAAAGTGAAACATGGCACGCATATCGTGCTGTTGCATGGGCCCCATGGTTACTCTGCAAGGTGGTATTATTGACAAGGGTTATGTGCCCATTTTGGCTGATAAGATCCTTCGCATAGTACAGTATATGTTCCCCAATGGTGATTCTGTGTTCCGAGATGACAGGGTCTCGCTCTACACAGCTCGCATCGTCCAGAATTTGTTTTGAGAGGAAGGGGGCTGAATTTTCAAATTGTCACATGCCTCCTCCTCCCCCCCCCCCCCCCCCCCGCCTTCCACGACCAACACAGTCGCTTGATCGCAGTATTATTGAACTCCTGCAGACTAATTTGGAGGGTTCGCAATCGCTGTCCACCTCCTTCATCATTACTTGAACTTTTAGCAGTTGTACATGAACTATGGTGTAAGATTCCTTTGGAAACCATGCAGAACCTGTATTTATCCATTCTGAAACGACTTCTAGATTAGATTAGATTAGATTAGATTAGATTAATACTAGTTCCATGGATCATGAATACGATATTTCGTAATGATGTGGAACGAGTCGAATTTTCCAATACATGACATAATTAGGTTAATTTAACAACATACTTAAGTTAATATAACAACTTTATTTTTTTGTGTTTTTTTATTTTTATTTTTTTTATTTTTTAAATATTTTTTTTTCTTAATTTATATCTAAAAATTCCTCTATGGAGTAGAAGGAGTTGTCATTCAGAAATTCTTTTAATTTCTTCTTAAATACTTGTTGGTTATCTGTCAGACTTTTGATACTATTTGGTAAGTGACCAAAGACTTTAGTGCCAGTATAATTCACCCCTTTCTGTGCCAATGTTAGATTTAATCTTGAATAGTGAAGATCGTCCTTTCTCCTAGTATTGTAGTTATGCACACTGCTATTACTTTTGAATTGGGTTTGGTTGTTAATAAAAAATTTCATAAGAGAGTATATATACTGAGAAGCTACTGTGAATATCCCTAGATCCTTAAATAAATGTCTGCAGGATGATCTTGGGTGGACTCCAGCTATTATTCTGATTACACGCTTCTGTGCAATGAATACTTTATTCCTCAGTGATGAATTACCCCAAAATATGATGCCATATGAAAGCAATGAGTGAAAATAGACGTAGTAAGCTAATTTACTAAGATGTTTATCACCAAAATTTGCAATGACCCTTATTGCATAAGTAGCTGAACTCAAACGTTTCAGCAGATCATCAATGTGTTTCTTCCAATTTAATCTCTCATCAATGGACATACCTAAAAATTTGGAATATTCTACCTTAGCTATATGCTTCTGATTAAGGTCTATATTTATTAATGGCGTCATACCATTCACTGTACGGAACTGTATGTACTGTGTCTTATCAAAATTCAGTGAGAGTCCGTTTACAAGGAACCACTTAGTAATTTTCTGAAAGACAGTATTGACAATTTCGTCAGTTAATTCTTGTTTCTCAGGTGTGATTACTATACTTGTATCATCAGCAAAGAGAACTAACTTTGCCTCTTCATGAATATAGAATGGCAAGTCATTAATATATAATAAGAACAACAAAGGACCCAAGACTGACCGTTGTGGAACCCCATTCTTGATAGTTCCCCAGTTTGAGGAATGTGCTGATCTTTGCATGTTACGAGAACTACTTATTTCAACTTTCTGCACTCTTCCAGTTAGGTACGAATTAAACCATTTGTACACTGTCCCACTCATGCCACAATACTTGAGCTTGTCTAGCAGAATTTCATGATTTACACAATCAAAAGCCTTTGAGAGATCACAAAAAATCCCAATGGGAGGTGTTCGGTTATTCAGATCATTCAAAATTTGACTGGTGAAAGCATATATGGCATTTTCTGTTGAAAAACCTTTCTGGAAACCAAACTGACATTTTGTTAGTACTTCATTTTTACAGATATGTGAAGCTACTCTTGAATACATTACTTTCTCAAAAATTTTGGATAAAGCTGTTAGAAGGGAGATTGGACGGTAATTGTTGACATCAGATCTATCCCCCTTTTTATGCAAAGGTATAACAATAGCATATTTCAGTCTTTCAGGGAAAATGCCCTGTTCCAGTGAGCTATTACACAGGTGGCTGAGAATCTTACTTATCTGTTGAGAACAAGCTTTTAGTATTTTGCTGGAAATGCCATCAATTCCATGTGAGTTTTTGCTTTTAAGCAAGTTTATTATTTTCCTATTCTATCTATCTATCTATATCTATTTATATACTCCGCTAGCCACCAAGCGGTGTGTAGCGGAGGGCACAATTCGCGCCAAAGTCATATTTCCCCCCTTTGTTCCACTCGCGGATGGCACGAGGGAAAAACGATTGTCTGAACGCCTCAGTACGAGCTCTTATTTCCCTTATCTTTGAATGATGATCATCACGCGATTTGAAAGTTGGTAGTAATAATATATGGTCTACATCCACGTTGAAGATTGGATTTCGGAATTTAGTGAGCAGCCCCTTCTATTTAGCGCGTCGTCTATCTGCAAGTGCGCCCCACTCCAAATTTTCTATGAGATTTGTAACGATCTCGCGATGGCTAAATGTACCAGTCACGAATCTTGCAGCTTTTCTTTGGACCTTCTCAATTCCTTGAATCAGACCCAACTGGTAAGAGTCCCATACAGACGAACAGTACTCAAAGACTGGACGAACTAACGTATTGTAAGCTATTTCCTTTGTTGAAGGACTGCATGGCTTCAGGATTCTACCAATAAACCGCAATCTAGAGTTCGCCTTACTTGTCTAATCTGATCATTCGATTTGAGATCATTTCGAATAGTCACACCCACATACTTGACTGATGTTACCGCTTCCAAAGACTGATCATTTATTTTGTACTCATACATTAACGGGGATTTTCGCCTTGTTGTACGCAGTAGGTTATACTTACTAATATTGAGAGGTAACTGCCAGTCATTACACCACGCATTTATTTGCTGCAAATCCTCATTGATTTGTTCACAACTTTCATGTGATACTACTTTCCTGTAGACTACAGCATCATCGGCAAACAGTAAAGGCCGCTGTCAGTAGCATCAACCAGATCGTTTATGTAAATCGTAAAAAGCAGAGGACCTATTACGCTGCCCTGGGGCACACCTGAAGTTACTCTTGTCTCTGTTGAATTTATCCCGTTCAGGACGACATACTGTTCCCTGTCTGTTAGCAAACTTTCTATACAACCGCATATGTCACTGGATAGACCGTAAGCGCGCACTTTTTCTAGCAAGCGACAGTGCGGAACTGAGTCGAACGCCTTTCGAAAGTCGAGAAATATGGCATCAACCTGGAAGCCGATATCTAGAGCCTCTTGTATATCATGCACAAAGAGGGCCAGCTGTGTCTTGCATGACCACTGTTTCCTAAAACCGTGCTGGTTTCTGCAGATGAGCTTCTCAGAGTCGTCGGCCGAAGTGGCCGAGCGGTTGTAGGCGCTTCAGTCTGGAACCGCGCGACCGCTACGGTCGCAGGTTCGAATCCAGCCTCGGTCATGGATGTGTGTGATGTGCTTAGTTTAGTTAGGTTTAAGTAGTTCTAAGTTCTAGGGGACTGATGACCTCAGATGTTACGTCCCATAGTGCTCAGAGCCATTTGAACCATCTCAGAGTCTAGAAAGGTCATTATGTCTGAACACAAAATATGTTCCATGATTCTATAACAAATCGATGTCAGTGAAATTGGCCGGTAATTATGTGCATCCGATTTTCTAACCTTTTTATAGATTGCTATGACCTGGGCCTTCTTTCAGTCTCGTGGAACTTCCGCCGTTCCAATGATCTCTGATAGATGACGGAAAAAATGGTGCTATATTTTTAGCATAGTCAACATAAAATCTTACGGGGATACCGTCTGGGCCAGATGCCTTTCTGGCGTCTAAGGATTTTAACTGTTTTACAATCCCAGATACACTGAACACTATGTCAGCCATCCTTTCGTTTGACTTGCAGTTGTTTTAAATGCCAGTGGGTTTCCTACATCGTATTAGGCATATGATGTTGGTAGTGTGTTGTGTTGTTTGGTATTTTCATAATTATGTCCAGTCCCTTGTGTGTGTGGAGGAAGCAACGTTTCTTTACCTGTTTCTCATCCCCCCCCCCCCCCCCCCCATGTCGGCGTGGGATGACAGCAACGATGTAACGTACAGTTTACAAAATATAAAAATGATACTTTAAAACATAGAAATATGAGAAAAAGATGAGATTATTAAAAATAAGATGCTGCTGATGTGGGTACTGTTGACGCTGCATGGCGAGTTGCTTGGAGACGGTAAGCTACAGAAGGTGATATTGATGATTCTTGCTTGAAGACTAGCTACATGTAATAGGCAGACATGAAGAGACTATGGTGGTGAGCCGACTGACTATGAGGACAGGAGCTGAAAGAGTTATAGAGACGGTCAAAAAGTTATTGAAAATGGTTTGTGAGTGATGTGTTGATGGAGGGATCTAAGTATGCTATGGCGTAGGAATGAGCGCTATTAGGTTGGATCTGCTGCACAAAATTGAGTGGGAGAGAATGAGACTGGATTTTCTACTAGAAAAAATGGGAAGTGGGAGTGGGTTTTGGAAGCATGTGGGAGTGGCATTTAAATGAAGTACAGAACGAGCAGCCAGGATGACTTAATGGAATATTTGTGGATGCATAAACATGGGAATACACTCCTGGAAATGGAAAAAAGAACACATTGACACCGGTGTGTCAGACCAACCATACTTGCTCCGGACACTGCGAGAGGGCTGTACAAGCAATGATCACACGCACGGCACAGCGGACACACCAGGAACCGCGGTGTTGGCCGTCGAATGGCGCTAGCTGCGCAGCATTTGTGCACCGCCGCCGTCAGTGTCAGCCAGTTTGCCGTGGCATAAGGAGCTCCATCGCAGTCTTTAACACTGGTAGCATGCCGCGACAGCGTGGACGTGAACCGTATGTGCAGTTGACGGACTTTGAGCGAGGGCGTATAGTGGGCATGCGGGAGGCCGGGTGGACGTACCGCCGAATTGCTCAACACGTGGGGCGTGAGGTCTCCACAGTACATGGATGTTGTCGCCAGTGGTCGGCGGAAGGTGCACGTGCCCGTCGACCTGGGACCGGACCGCAGCGACGCACGGATGCACGCCAAGACCGTAGGATCCTACGCAGTGCCGTAGGGGACCGCACCGCCACTTCCCAGCAAATTAGGGACACTGTTGCTCCTGGGGTGCCGGCTAGGACCATTCGCAACCGTCTCCATGAAGCTGGGCTACGGTCCCGCACACCGTTAGGCCGTCTTCCGCTCACGCCCCAACATCGTGCAGCCCGCCTCCAGTGGTGTCGCGACAGGCGTGAATGGAGGGACGAATGGAGACGTGTCGTCTTCAGCGATGAGAGTCGCTTCTGCCTTGGTGCAAATGATGGTCGTATGCGTGTTTGGCGCCGTGCAGGTGAGCGCCACAATCAGGACTGCATACGACCGAGTCACACAGGGCCAACACCCGGCATCATGGTGTGGGGAGCGATCTCCTACACTGGCCGTACCCCACTGGTGATCGTCGAGGGGACACTGAATAGTGCACGGTACATCCAAACCGTCATCGAACCCATCGTTCTACCATTCCTAGACCGGCAAGAGAACTTGCTGTTCCAACAGGACAATGCACGTCCGCATGTATCCCGTGCCACCCAACGTGCTCTAGAAGGTGTAAGTCAACTACCCTGGCCAGCAAGATCTCCGGATATGTCCCCCATTGAGCATGTTTGGGACTGGATGAAGCGTCGTCTCACGCGGTCTGCACGTCCAGCACTAACGCTGGTCCAACTGAGGCGCCAGGTGGAAATGGCATGGCAAGCCGTTCCACAGGACTACATCCAGCATCTCTACGATCGTCTCCATGGGAAAATGGCAGCCTGCATTGCTGCGAAAGGTGGATATACACTGTACTAGTGCCGACATTGTGCATGCTCTGTTGCCTGTGTCTATGTGCCTGTGGTTCTGTCAGTGTGATCATGTGATGTATCTGACCCCAGGAATGTGTCAATAAAGTTTCCCCTTCCTGGGACAATGAATTCACGGAGTTCTTATTTCAATTTCCAGGAGTGTATTTTGAAGGGCGGTGGTAATGATGCATATGAGGTCTTGAGCGGTGGGAGGAGGTCTTAGTGAGATGCTTGGGTGAACTGGTGTGCCGATAAAGCAGATTGGCATTGGCACGGTCGGTTCTGGTTTGGCTGGAGGGTATTTAACTGTACACTTGTAAGTGGCATGAGATTGATTGTAGGTGTTACAGTGTGGTGGGAGCTGAAGATTAGAACAGTATTGTCACAGGTGGTCGATTGTCCTGTGGGGCCACGTGGTTAGTTTGCAGTCAGGAGTTAAATGGTCACTGTAGAGAAGGTATTTGTGGTTTGCACTTCAGGTTGAGAAGGTTTTTGTTTAGAGTTGCGTATGTAGGCCCCATTCTGAAGGAGGTGACCTCTGGTCGAGGGGTCTTCAGGACTAGAGTGGTAGTGAATACAGAGGGCTTTTCAAATTGCAGAGTCAGGATTGGAACTAGCTCCCACTCATCACTCACTGTGATCTCAGATTCAACTCCCTTGATCAGAGAAGTGAGAGTCTGTGTGGAAACCAGCGTTACAAGACTTTATAATTATGGAACCTTTACAGACTATAATTTGCGTGATGTTGAGGTTCGAAAGGTATTTTATCTTTATTTTGAGGAATAGGGTTTAAGGACGAAGAAATTTAAGGTGTAGACATGATAGGACGAAGAAATGTGTTCGAGGAGAAAGATGAGGTGGATGGGAGTGAACGTCCCATATTCAGGAGTTCTGGGAACAGGGGTGATGAAAATTTGTTTTTTAATGTGTGTAATTTACATAAAAATTTCATATATTACCTTCAAATACGCTAGTAGAAATTAACGTGACTCTTATGCAGATTTTGTTACAATGCCTCCATAAATCACATTAAAATACGTTATAGTAACTTTTTTGAAGTGTAATAAATATGACGTTGCCAGCCTCTAAAAATCGAATTGATCCATGTTAATGAGCTTCACAGCATGGCTGCATCGTTGGAGATATTTAAAAAAATACTTACTAAAACAAACACACTCGGTCAAACACAGCAGTTTTACGGAAGATCTAGGAGGAACATAGTTATGCCCTTGCAGCTTTAAAAATGTGGGAGTAAGGGAAGAGAACAACATTTTTATTACGTGAGAAGACGGCCAGCTAAATTCTTATACAGATGATAGTATAGTAGAATACTACAGCATGGATCGGCTATTAAGATGTTTTAATGCATGTATGTAATTAAACTCTGTTTCCTCCAAGTCTTCTGCGTGGAATTGTCTGTCAGTCAGAGAGACTGTTTCAAATAAACGCTGTACTGTTGTCTTGAAGATTAAGATCTCTTAAAGCTGTAGTGCATAGTACGTTGCTAAACACTGAAGCAAAAATACATGTGTTGAAATAGTATAATGAAATTAAAATGGTCTGTAAATATATCAGAGTTTATAAAAGACAATAAATAATGACATCAAATCCTATTCGTGGCAGGTAAGTCCACTCCACACAGAAGAAAAAGCTCTAATGTAAAAGAAACAGATGTTTCAATATTGCGTGAAAGTTGTCCCAAAAATGTATATTTTTCAAATCTGTCTATTCAGTTCTAATTTTTCCTGTGTATTTACTCAAGTTTCTTCCAAAATATCCATGAGTTGTCTTATAATATGTGCAATACGTCAATAATATCTACAGTGATGCTCTTTGTGGAAGTGGGAGTTAATTGACAAAATGTTGGTCTCCATAATAACAATGTGTTTACTGCATCTCGTGTCAGATGATATATCCGTAAGTTCAATGTAGAAATCGCCACATACGCCATAGCTGAGTTTTTAGATTCCCAGTGATAAAAAGGGATAGGTTTGTGTGATCTGTAATTGAAAGAAGTGTCGTAAAGATCTCTCCATTGACGAGAGATTCCAGACTAATCCTGGATTCGGGTGTCAGAAGAAGACTGCCAAGGGGGAGGTAACCGTAAGAAAAACCAGTTTACGACTGTACTGGTTCAAATGGCTCTTAGCACTATGGGACTCAACTGCTGAGGTCATTAGTCCCCTAGAACTTAGAACTACGTAAACCTAACTAACCTAAGGACATCACAAACATCCATGCCCGAGGCAGGATTCGAACCTGCGACCGTAGCGGTCTTGCGGTTCCAGACTGCAGCGCCTTTAACCGCACGGCCACTTCGGCCGGCTTACGACTGTACTGTCCTGGCACTCACTGACTGCTTCTGCTCTACATCAGTGCTGTTTAGTCGCTGCTGGATTACTGGTTATTCTTCGTTTTTTACTGTTCCTTTTAATACATGTCGATAAAACGAATATCTCACTAGACTAATATTGGAGCGCGCTGCGGAATGGGCACATAAAGTTCCGTTTTTAAAAATAATTTTGTTTGCAACTAGAAGCAAACCGATGCTTTCCGTCGAAACTGGGAGTCATGCGAAAGATGTGATAAGCGATATTTGTTTGAGCTGACTCCAGTTACACATGCAAAAAACGAAACTGTAAATATCTGCAGCAGTATCATAGAAAATGCACCTTACGATTCTTATGAGAATCATCCGGCGTATAGGGCGGTTAGAAACAGTCTGGAAAGCTTGTAAGGATGCTGCAGGGTAGACTGTGCTGAGAATAAAACTGTTAAGAAAAAGATCGTTATGTTGCGCCGTTTCCGAGTTAATGAGCATTGGAATTAGCCAATCAGGGCGTTGTGTGCGCAAAGTCAAGCAGCTCACCAGAGGCGGAGTCGCCACACGTATTCTTCGTTTGTTTCCTAAAAACGAA
Organism: Schistocerca serialis cubense; assembly: GCF_023864345.2. NCBI lineage: Eukaryota > Metazoa > Arthropoda > Insecta > Orthoptera > Acrididae > Schistocerca > Schistocerca serialis. The sequence goes on from NC_064638.1 coordinate 1,243,074,766, forward strand.
CGAGATGGCGATAGGAAAATTGGACACAGAACTGTATGAAGGATCGATGCCGAGCCAAAGGCTGAGCAGCCTGGTGCGTAATCATCTGCACTATGAAAACAACTGACATTAATTTATCCTGCGGGCCGCGCGTGCAACGGTCTGATTGGCTGACTTCAGTGCTAATTAACTCGGAAACAGCACAGTTCTTGCAATTTTACAAACGAATATTTTTCACCACAACCTACCATGCAGTACCCTTAAAAGCTTATCACACTGCTTCTGATCATCTTTTATAGCAAAATTATATACAAAACTGTTCCCAAGCTCATGTCATGACTAGAGCTACAAGTCCTATAGTATTGTTCTAGAGTTTCTATTAAAATTCTGCCGTACCGTAATCTTGCACACTATATTCCCACTGATAGCCAGCAGTTACACTGAACAGAAGAATTTATGTTATTAAATTCTGATATGGTTCAAATGGCTCTGAGCACTAAGGGACTTAACATCTGAGGTCATCAGTCCCCTAGAACTTAGAACTACTTAAACCTAACTAACCTAAGGACATCACACACATCCATGCCCGGGGCAGGATTCGAACCTGCGACCGTAGCAGTCGCGCGGTTCCAGACTGAAGCGCCTGGAACCGCGCAGCCACCGTAGCCGGCGTAAACAGGGTTATTGCTGACATTTGCTGATTGGAAAATATGTTAGATCTTCCACCATGCGATTTCCATCTTTTCGGATATCTGAAATAACATGTTGGGTGGGGGTGGGGGGGGGGAGGGGGAAGATTTTCCAAAGTTGAGGACGATTACATGGTTTCCCGAATGGCTCCATGACCGACGAGCGGATTTCTGTCTGCGAGGAATCGGTCGATTGGGTCGATTGTTGAAACGTTCCTACTGTTGTTCACGGAGACTTAGGGGCTATGTTGAAAAATACTGACATGTATCTACGTTACTTGAACTGTAGCGCAACATTCAGATTAAAGTTACTTGGCCTCTTATAATAATTGTATAGCTTGCTTTTTGAAGTCCTCTCCTATTTACTGGCTGTTTTCACGTATTTCCCTTCATTCTGACGAGGGAATGATCATCCAATGAAGAGAAAAAGGCCCAGCATTCGTTTGTGCTTACGTCAAAACTCATGGTCTCTAACATGTATCGTGCTTCGTTACTCAGATCAGAAAGCACAATGTAGATGTGAAAAAAAAAATGTTATGGTCCTTCTGCCAAAGATTCGGTGGAACAAAAATTAAGCATTAAGGTATTGCAGAGGTGCATAATCAAAGGAACAAACACTGAGGCGGCTGCAGTCGTTATGAAATACATGAAATGTATTCGCAAATGCGAACAACCGTCAGCCGTATAAGGAAATGAGGACAGTGAAACTTTGTACTGCACCGGAACCCGAATCTGAATTTTAACTACAAGTCGCTGCCTGGTATCGGTGGATAAATACGATATTGCAACCCCTGTGTTGTTAAGAAGAACGATGCAGTGTTCCTTTCCCTACTTTCTACATTTACATCTACATCTACATGGTTACTCTACAATTCACACTTAAGTGCCTGGCAGAGGGTTCATCGAACCATTTTCATACTACTTCTCTACCATTCCACTCTCGGATGGCGCGTGGGAAAAAGGAACACCTAAATCTTTCCGTTGGAGCTCTGATTTCTCTTATTATATTATGATGATCATTTCTCTCTAAGTAGGTGGGGGTCAGCAAAATATTTTCGCATTCGGAAGAGAAAGTTGGTGATTGAAATTTCGTAAATAGATCTCGCCGCAAAGAAAACCGCCTTTGTTTCAGTGACTACCACCCCAACTAGGGTATCATATCAGTCACATTCTCACCCCTATTGGGCGATAGAACGAAACGAGATGCCCTTCTTTGCACTTTTTCGTTGTCCTCCGTCAATCCTACCTGGTAAGGATCCCATACCGCGCAGCAATATTCCAGCAGAGGACGGGCAAGTGTAATGTAGGCTGTCTCTTTAGTGGGTTTGTCGCATCTTCTGCCAACAAAGCGCAGTCTTTGTTTCGCCTTCCCCACAATACGTGGTCTTTCCAATTTATGTTGCTCGTAATTGTAATTCCTAGGTATTTAGTCGAATTGACAGCCCTTAGGTTTGTGCGATTTATCGTATACCCTAAATTTATCGGATTTCTTTTAGTACGCATGTGGATGACCTCGCACTTTTCATTGTTTAGTGCTAATTGCCACTTTTCGCACCATACAGAAATTCTCTCTTGATCATTTTGTAATTGCAGTCGATCGTCTGATGATTTTACTAGACAGTAAACTACAGCGTCATTTGCAAAGAATCTAATGGGGCCGCTCAGATTATCACCTAGATCATTTACGTATATCAGGAACAGCAGAAAACCTATGACACTACCTTGCGGAACGCCAGATATAACTTCTGTTCTACTCGATGATTTACCATCTATCACTATGAATTGTGACCTCTCTGAGAGGAAATCACGAATCCAGTCACACAACTGAGACTACTCCATATGCAAGCAGTTTGATTAATAGTCGCTTGTGAGGAACGGTAGCAAAAGCCTTCTGGAAATCTAAGCATATGGAATCTATCTGAGATTCCTTGCCGACAGCACTCATTACTTCATGGGAATAAAGTGCTAGCTGTATTGCACAAGAACGATATTTTCTGAATTCCTGCTTTTGTATAGCCAACTGTGCAGTTAGCATTGTCTATTACTTTAGTCGAGGAACGATTCGGAGACGATGATTGTATTAACTCGGCAAAGCACCATGTCATAAATCAGCACCTGTGAGGCAGTGCTTTGTGGACAATAACATTCTTGATATGACTGCCCTGCCCAGAGTCCCGACCTGAACCCAATGGAACACATCTGAAATGAGAAAGTCCAGCATCAATACCTTCTCTGGTTTTGGGTCTTCTGAAAGGATAGATCGCCATTCGCCCATAGATATTCAGAAACCTCATTAAAAGTGTCTGTGCAGACTTCAAGGCGCCATGGAGGTGAACAGTGGGAGCGCCCTTGATAATGTACACCAATATATCCCTGGCCAACGCCCCAGAGGTAGCAGCGATTCCGTTGAGATTGCGAAGTGAAGAGCTGTTGGACTTGGTTAGCACTTAATGTGGGAGCCCATCCGGGTCTGTCAAGCGCTGTTGGCAAGCGGGATGTACTAGGCCCTTACGAAGCCAACTGAGGAGCTATTTGATTGAGACGTAGCGGCTCTGGTCGCGAAATCTGAGGGATGTGCTTGACCACATGCTTTTCTATATCTGTTGCTAGCTTATTGGCTAAGTATGACGCGACGGTTGATCGGTCGTTAACATCGGGCCTTCGGAGGTCTGTTCGGACGGAGTAATATACGCCCAGATACTTTTTATCACCTAGTGTATATTAATGACCTGGCGGACAATGTTAATAATAACCTCAGATTTGTTACAGACGATGTAGTTGTCTATAAAGAAGTATTATGTGAGAAACACTTTACAGTTATCCAATCAGATGCAGATTGGCATGTGCTGGTAAGATTGGCAAATTGTATTTAATGTTCGGAAATGTAAAACTTTCTTTTATGACTACAACACCGATGAGTTTCAGTCGTAAACAGTCAACTCACACTGATATGTGAACGCAAAATTCTTTTTAGGGGAATGAAATGCAATGGTCACATAGGCACAGCTACATTTAAAGCAGGTGGTAGACTTCGGTAGCCGGCAGCGGTGGCCTTGCGGTTCTAGGCACTTCAGTTCGGAACCGCGTGACTGCTACGGTCGCAGGTTCGAATCCTGCCTCGGGCATGGATGTGTGTGATGTCGTTAGGTTAGTTAGGTTTAAGTAGTTCTAAGTTCTAGGGGACTGATAACCTCATATGTTGAGTCCCATTGTGCTCAGAGCCATTTGAACCATTTAGACTTCGGTACTTTGACATGATACTGGTAAAATGCAGTCAGTCGACAAAGGGTACTGCCTACAAGTCACTGCTCAAGTTTGTGGGACTCATATGAAGTAAGTCCAGCAGGGGGTATTGAATGCGTATAAAATGGTTCAAATGGCTCTGAGCACTATGGGACTCAACTGCTGTGGTCATCAGTCCCCTAGAACTTAGAACTACTTAAACCTAACTAACCTAAGGACATCACACACATCCATGCCCGAGGCAGGATTCGAACCTGCGACCGTAGAAGGCGTATAAAGAAGCGTGTCTGTTTGACTCATCCGAGAGCGTTCTAGAGATGCTGAAAAACTTAAACTACCGAACGCTTGAAGACAGACGCCAATTATCTCGCGAAAGACTACGTATAAAGTTTCAAGAATCAGTTTTACATGAAGAATCTAAAGATATTATTCAGCCTCTTACGTATCATTCCCTTAGGGACTGTGCAGATAGATTAATTACAGCACGCAGAAAGGAATTTATGGAGTCAATCTGCCCTCGCTCGAAACACGACTAGAAAGGGTGGAAACCCTACAATTTGCTACCGTGGGAAACACCCTGTGCTATACACCTCACAGTCGTCAGCAAAGTATGTATACATACAGACGTAGCTGTAGCTGTAATTGTTTCGCTTTGCTCGCAGAATAAGGAACTTAAGTACATATGCTTGCTGCGGAAGATGGCCACACAAACAAACTTGTTAAAACAAAGAAGCTACGTGCTTTCGAATTCGCAATATAGGGCCGCTATAATACACTGCCTCTGTTTATTGTAGTACAGTCTTTGTCCACCGGTGACTGTCAGTCAGTCAGCACTGTCAGTACATTCAATTAACTATTTTTAAAATAAATTTCGGACGGGGAAAAAGTCGCTTTCACCCTTCTAAGCTTTAAGCAAATTACTTGCGGCAGGGAAAAAGCAATCAACGGAAGTGTGGAAGCGATCATTTCTCTTTCGCTCGTTTATGGGCGGTAGAGGAGCTAACTTATGTTGGTGAGAGCCAAAGTGTATCGTGTAGCTGAACATTCAAAGAGTGTTTCACAGGAAACAGTTATTATACATTATAATAAGCAACCCGTAGTTGTCATACAATGAAGGCTTTGTCGACCGGATGTTTCAGCTACTGAGAATTCTTCTGGGTTGTATAAACGTGGTCCATGGAACTCTTCAAGCCCTGACGTTTCGTCCAAAGCTACGTTGGACATCTTCGGAGGTGCTACTGGTTGTGCTGAGTCTTTCGATGGCTTCTCTATATAGCCGTGGATAATAGTTCGTCATAGTACATAAAACTTCATTTTCCGAAAATTTCAGTACGTGATCACCTGATTGAAGAGCATGTTCCGCCACGGCTGATTTGTCTGTTTTCCCTAGTCGACAAAGACTTTTATGTTCCTTCAAGCGTTTATTCACACTTCTCTTTGTGCCTCCAATGTAGACCTTGGCACACGGACACGGAATCTTATATACAGCACTTGCAGACAGAGGGGGGCGTTCATCCTTAACGGAACGTAGTGCTTGGCCTATTTTCTTAGTTGGTCTGAAAATCGGTCTAACGTCATGTTTCCTCAGAATCTTGCTCATTTGATCCGTTACTTTTTTGATGACGGACAGAGAAACCGTGTCCTTCCATTGATGTGTCCTATCGTTGTCCTTAGGCCTCCAGTTATTCCGTCGCAAAACTCCATTTATTTCCTTACTAGAGTTCAAAATGGCTCTGAGCACTATGCAACTTAAGTTCTGAGGTCATCAATCGCCTAGAACTTAGAACTACTTAAACCTAACTAACCTAAGGACATCACACACATCCATGCCCGAGGCAGGATTCGAACCTGCGACCGAATCGGCCTCGCGGTTCCAAACTGTAGCGCCTCCTTACTAGAGTACCCATTCTTCCCAAGAGCCTGCTTTAGATGTTTTAACTCGGCGTCCTGGTGTTCCGGCATACAAATTCTTTTAGCTCTGTCTACTAGACTTTTAATTACAACTCTTTTCTTTTGTGGATGATGATTGGAATCCTTACGTAAGTATCCGTCGCTATGTGTAACCTTCCGAAAGACTTTATGTTTCAAGCTGCCGTCAGTCTGTCTCATGACGAAGACATCCAAGAAGGATATTGCATTGTCTTTCCCTATTTTCCTAGTAAACTGGATTTTTTGATTTATACTATTTACGAGTAAATAACAAAAGACTCACTGGGTTACCCATGGCCACACCATCAACCATCCCACGACTGCTAATTTTTACATGGAAAAATTCGAACAATTAGCTCTGGAGAAAGAGAATAAGAAACCGTGTCGATGGTATAGATACGTGGGTGATACATTTGTTGTTTGGTCACATGGAAAAAAAGCTTTAGAGGACTTCTTTTGTACTATGAAGTAGTTTTATGTACTATGACGAACTATTGGTTGGTTTTGAGTACTATGGGACTTAACATCTCAGGTCATCAGTCCCCTAGAACTTAGAACTACTTAAACATGACTAACCTAAGGACATCACACACATCCATGCCCGAGGCAGGATTCGAACCTGCGACCGTAGCAGTCGCGTGGTTCCAGACTGATGCGCCTAGAACCGCTCGGCCGCCAACGGCCGGCGACGAACTATTATCCACGGCTATATAGAGAAGCTGTCGAAATATATAAACATGGGAATAGTTTTAACAGAAAAGAAGAAGCCATGAAACTCAGTGATATATGGACTGTGGCGCTACAGAATCGATGAGAAGTTTTTATCTTTGACGTACCATGATCGATAGTTACAAAAAATTTTATCTTTGACAACGTTTATCTCTGTTATCACGTGGAATCCAGATCACGCCCACTTTCCACGGTATTTAGGTCGCTCTTCGACGTCCGACTCGTCAGTCGGCAAGACTCAGCACAATCAGGAGCAACTCCAAAAATGTCCAACGTAGCTTTGGACAAAACGTCAGGGACTGAAGAGTTCCATGGACCACGGCCGTACAACCCGGAAGAATTCTCAGCAGCTGAAACCTGTAGTTGGTTTTTACATACAACTTCTGTAATATAGGCAGTAGGCAGCTTAAGCTTAAATTCTTCTCCTGTCTCGACGCAGGTGATTTTTTTTTTTTGTTTTGTCAGTTATAATACTTCGTAAATACACTGACGGAAAAATAAACGGAACGCCAAGGAGGAATTGTGTGATATAAACGAAAGTTAGTAGGCATGTTTCTACTTCTGAAAGATGACATCTATTGAAATTGCGCGCCAGTCACCTAAGAGTGGCGCTAGTAGCTGTCACTATGACGATGCAAAACCGATTTGCTTTAAATACACGCTTTAACGGTCATGAGCGTTAGTTTCCTTTGAATCTGGGCGTGGTGAGTTGATGTTAGAACGCATTTAAGGTGACAAAGAGGCCAATATCAACAGCTCACTGAGTTTGGACGAGGTCTTGCAACAGAGCTACCAGACGCTGGACGTTCGTTTTTCGATACTGCAGAAAGACTTGGCAGCAATGTAGGAACCGTACATGACTGCTGGCAACGGTGGCCACGAGAATCTACTGTTGCAACAAAACCGGGCTCCAGACGATCACGTGGCACCGAGAGGGAAGACAATCGTCATTAATTAAAACTTCCGGGCTGAATTTCCGTGGTCCATATATAAAACTGCTTCTCCTTCCTGACGTTTCGTTGCCTACTGCAGGCAACATCTTCTGAGGTGAGTCGGCGACTGGCTGCTAGGCGCTGGAGGTCCCGCTTATACAGGGTGTTTCAAAAAGGTACGGCCAAACTTTCAGGAAACATTCCTCATACACAAATAAAGAAAAGATGTTATTTGGACATGTGTCCGGAAACGCTTAATTTCCATGTTAGAGCTTTTAGTTTCGTCAGTATGTACTGTACTTCCTCGATTCACCGCCAGTTGGCCCAATTGAAGGAAGGTAATGTTGACTTCGGTGCTTGTGTTGACATGCGACTCATTGCTCTACACGTTATCATGATTTCATACGGAATACTCTACCTGTGCTGCTAGAACATGTGCCTTTACAAGTACGACACAACATGTGGATCATGCACGATGGAGCTCCTGCACATTTCAGTCGAAGTGTTCGTACGCTTCTCAACAACAGATTCGGTGAGCGATGGATTGGTAGAGGCGGACCAATTCCATGGCCTCCAAGCTCTCCTGACCTCACCCTCTTGACTTTCATTTATAGGGGCATTTGAAAGCTCTTGTCTACGCAACCCCGGTACCAAATGTAGAGACTCTTCGTGCTCGCATTGTGGACGGCTGTGATACAATACGCCATTCTCCGGGGCTGCATCAGCGCGTCATGGATTCCATGCGACGGAGGGTGGATGCATGTATCCTCGCTAACGGAGGACATTTTGAACAGTTCCTGTAACAAAGAATTTGAAGTCACGCTGGTACGTTCCGTTGCTGTGTGTTTCCATTCCATGATTAATGTGATTTGAAGAGAAGTAGCAAAATGAGCTCTAACATGGAGAGTAAGCGTTTCCGGACACATGTCCTCATAACATATTTTCTTTCTTTGTGTGTGAGGAATGTTTCTTGAAAGTTTGGCCGTACCTTTTTGTAACACCCTATATATATATATATATATATATATATATATATATATATATATATATATATATATATATATATATAGATATATGTGTGTGTGTGTGTGTGTGTGTAGGAAACGAGTGAAGGGTCCTTATTGGCTGAGGGAGAAAGTGGGTGGTCTCTCTTGTCCTTCGGGAAGACAGGGCGAGCTAGTCGCGCGGAGCCACTCAAAACACACGGTCGAGTAACCGGGGCGGCTCTAAGAGAACGGTCGCGAGTGCATATTTCAGATATTAAACAAGGTATAATGTGAAGTTATTAGTTATCAGAACGCCACGTGTCGTGGGCAGTGTCTGTCCTTACGTAACGTCAGAAAACTGTGTTAATGTGTGTAAACGGTCGAATATAACGGCGTAGTCCAGATCCGCCATATTGCAAATGCTGATTCGGTGACGTGTGTGACAAAGCAATTTATGTATTAAAACAATTATAGTACAAACGTTGTTGACAATTAACAACTGGCATCCCTAAACACTCCACTTCAGCAGGATCACCACCTACGTGGAACCTGGCGACTTAGCACTACTACTGTGCTACGAGGGACTTAACCGAAGCAGCAAGGCACCAGGTTAGTGATTCTGCGCAGAGAAGTACTTCCTTCTCGCTACAATGCCACTGAGCGTGTTGTACCAGGTCTATCTCCAATAGACTACCGAGCGAGGTGGCGCAGTGGTGGCACACTGGACTCTCATTCGGGAGGACGACGGTTCAATCCCGCGTCCGGCCATCCTGGTTTAGGTTTTCCGTGATTTCCCTAAATCGCTCCAGGCAAATGCTGGGATGGTTCCTTTGAAAGGGCACGGCCGACTTCCTTCCCTTTTCTTCCCTAATCCGATGAAACCGATGACCTCGCTGTTTGGTCTCTTCCCCCAAACAATCCAATCCAATCCAATAGACTGAATATGTGGCAGTGTCGAATGACAACGCTAACGTCATCGACAAACAGCATTTACCAGCCCCGTATCTGACCAAATGCAACAGGCGTGGAACTCCATCCCACAAACTGACAGTCATCACCTCTACGCCACAATACACGGACGTTTACCTGCTAGCAGCCAACAATGTCAGTTGCACCGTTTGTTAATGTACAAGCATTTTACATTTTCAGTGTCTTATCTCGCGCTTACGTTAATGCCAGTCCATTGCCTTACAGTCCGCTACTCTTGGTCTTGCAGTAGCGTTCTCGCTTCCCACGCACGGGATCTCGGGTTCGAATGCCGGCGGGGTCAGAGATTTTTCCTGCCTCGATATGACTGGGTGTTGTTGTGTCGTCTTCATCATCATCCTTCACCTCCTTTAGGGTCGGAGAAAGGTAATGGCAAACCACCTCCACTAGGACCTTGCCCAGTACAGCGGTGTGGGTCTCCGGCATCGTCCCCTACGCTCCTCGGAGTATGGGACCTCATCACCATCATTGTCTTACAATTGTGGTACCTCATTCAGTAATTATAACTCGATTCGGTTCCGAGAGGTTAGACTCAGTGTGGTTTTCAGGCTGTTACCCACACTCATCTAGGCAATGGCAGGTTGAATAAGCATTTCTGAGAAAGTTATGCTTTACAGGAACGGAAAGAATGCGAAAAAAATTCTGTAGTAGGACAGCAACACACAGCACAGATAGATGGATATTAGCACAAAAGAATTTGTTAAATAAAAATAAATTTTTAATATAACGCCTTTTTAAATAGGATTAAAAAGCCTAAAACAATTTCTTCTTGTTCCATACATATCCCTAAATCCAAACAGATAGTCACGAAAATTTGTGAGCGTGAATTTTAAACAGCTGTGAAAATTTTGTGGCTGGCCGCTGTGGCCTAGCGGTTCTAGGCGCTTCTGTCCGGAACCGCGCTGCTGCTACGGTCGCAGGTTCGATTCCTGCCCCGGGCATGGATGTGTGTGATGTCCCTAGGTTAGTTAGGTTTAAGTAGTTCTAAGTCTAGGGGACTGATGACCTCAGATGTTAAGTAGTGCTTAGAGCCAATTGAACCATTTTTGAAAATCTTATAAGATTTATAATGAAAATTGTGGAGCCAGTGTAACAGATAACAATGAACCGTTCATACATCGAGTATTACTGCGTGGACAACATGTTTCCCGTCATCTATCATATAAGTTTTTTCACAGATGTTAAAAATTCACCATCAAAAACTTTCAGACCTATGTGTATTGGGTAAGGCATCGGAATGGGGCTGGGAGAAAGTATTTTTAGTCCATTTTTTAAAATTTTTGTGTGTATATTACTGTTTACTGCTTTTTAGCCCTGTCTCTGTGAAATTTCGGAACGGATTTAAACGTTTTCCGAAGATTATAAGAGACTCGTCTGTTAAATTTCAGCTTTATTTCAGCGTCCTTTCGCCAGTTCATTTCTGAAACGTAATAGTGTTAAATCCACCAATTAATGCCATATCAACCTGTCTGTTATTTTATAAAAAAAATAATATAAAGAAACAAGCAAAATTAATTTAATAGGAACCATTCTAGGAATTACCACCTCGTCAGTTCATCGTAAAACCTCAAGCTTTCATCGATTACCTCCCTCTGTTTCGTCAGGAACATTTGAGTGTCAAAACTGTTGTTGTTTGGCCTTATAAAGTCGATAGACCACTTCGGAGTCACCGGTAATTACGTTATACTGTCGCAGATAGTGTCAAAGTCTGCGTTGTTGGCGACTATGCTTCCGTAGAAGTGTAAACGTTGCGAACTAACGTAAACATTGCGATGCATTTCTCTGCCTTTTCTCCGCATCGACAACTCCCTTCCACTCACCGCTAGGATTACACTACTGGCCATTAAAATTGCTGCACCAAGAAGAAATGCAGATGATAAACGGGTATTCATTGGGCAAATATATTATACTAGAACTGACACGTGCTTACATTTACACGCAATTTAGGGGCATAGATATTGAGAAATCAGTACCCAGAACAACCACCTCTGGCCGTAATAACGGCCTTGATGCACCTGGGCATTGAGTCAAACAGAGCTTGGATGGCGCGTACAGGTATAGCTGCCATGCACCTTCAACACGACACCACAATTCATCAAGAGTAGTGACTGGCGTATTGTGACGAGCCATTTGCTAGGCCACCATTGACCAGACGTTTTCAATCGGTGAGAGATCTGGAGAATGTGCTGGCCAGGGCAACAGTCGAACATTTTCTTTATCCAGGAAGGCCCGTACAGGACCTGCAACATGCTGAAATGTAGGGTTTCGCAGGGACTGAATGAAGGGTAGAGCCACGGGTCGTAACACATGTGAAATGTAACGTCCACTGTTCAAAGTGCCGTCAGTGCGAACAAGAGGTGACCGAGACGTGTAACCAATGGCACCCCATACCGTCACGCCGGTCGATACGCCAGTATGGCGATGACGAATACACGCTTCCAATGTGCGTTCACCGCGATGTAACCAAACCGGATGCCACCGTCATGATGCTGTAAACAGAACCTGGATTCATCTAAAAAAATGACGTTTTGCCATTCGTCCACCCAGGTTCGTCGTTGAGTACACCATCGCAGGCGCTCATGTCTGTCATGCAGCGTCAAGGGTAACCGCAGCCATGGTCTTCGAGCTGATAGTCCATGCTGCTGCAAACGGCGTCGAACTGTTCGTGCAGATGGTTGTTGTCTTGCAAACGTCCCCATCTGTTGACTCAGGGATCGAGACGTGGCTGCACGATACGTTACGACCATGCGGATAAGATGTCTGTCATCTCGACTGCTAGTGATACGAGGCCCTTAGGATCCAGCACGGCGTTCGGTATTACCCTCTTGAACCCACCGATTCCATATTCTGCTAACAGCCATTGGATCTCGACCAACGCGAGCAGCAATGTCACGATACGATAAACCGCAATCGCGATTGGCTACAATCCGACGTTTATCAAAATCGGAAACGTGATGGTACGCATTTCTCCTCCTTACACGAGGCATCACAACGTTTCACCAGGCAACGCCGGTCAGCTGCTGTTTCTCTATGAGAAATCGGTTGGAAACTTTCCTCATGTCAGCACGTTGTAGGTGTCGCCACCGGCGCCAACCTCGTGTGAATGCTCTGAAAAGCTAATCATTCGAATATCACAGCATCTTCTTCCTGTCGGTTAAATTTCGCGTCTGTAGCACGTCATTCTCGCGGTGTAGCAATTTTAATGGCCAGTAGTGTACATCAGGTGTCACAGTTCAAGTTCGTGTCGCCCATTCTTATTTCTACAGTCCCTGTAATTACAGAAATTCGGTATGTAGTAGCCGGGAGAAAATTTTTCTTCGTCAATCAGTATTTTGAGGTTTTTGTTAAGCTGTGCTCAGCAGCTGCAGATTTCTCCAGTTCTTGATTTTTAATATGCCGTTAATGACTGACACAACGGTCGGAAGCGGTGCAGATGGACTAACCGATGTAACTGTTACCGCACTCACAAGCGATGTTATAAATCCAAGGAATCCTGTAGCCGAGACTATTCTTAATAGGGCGTTGCGTCTTGTTTATCTTCCTAGGCGGTCGAAAAATAGGTCTTATATCTCGTCTTCCCCGGGCTCTGCATATACCTCGGAATACCACAGCAAAGTGGCATCGTCGTTGGAAAATTGCACGTACTAGGGCCTAAAACGGGACCCAAGTCTCATACGGCAGAAAAATGTCGGGATTCGTGAAGAATTCTCGTCTAATAGAAGACGTCAACAAAAGTCTTGGAGCATGAGTTCCTAGACCTCCAAGGCTCTAAGGATTACCTAAAATCCAGAAGGAAGGACAACTTTTATCGCTGTTGCTTCTTCTACCTACAGGCTGGCCAAATAGTTAACTAAGATGATGACTCCGATAGGTGGCCCTTGCGAACATCAAATCAAAAACTCTCAGATACTGATTGAGAAAATTAAAGTTAGAGTTCGCACAAACGATATTTTAGTCGGCCTCGATGAGGTCTCACTATTTACAAAAGCCTCTATGGACGTCACTTTGAAACTGTTGCCAGTGCATTTTCCTCCTAAAACGATAAAACTGTTCCGCCATTTTATGACCACCACATATTTCTTGCACGGTGGCTAATTTTTATGAAACGACCGACGGAATGGCTATTATTTCTCCGTTGTCTCAGCAGTGGTCAACATTTTTGTGGAGCATTTTCAGGAACTTGCATTAAATTTGGCTCCCATTCGTCCATCTTCATTTTGGGATTAATTTGTTGTTGTGGTCTTCAGTCCTGAGAATGGTTTGATGCACTCTCCATGCTACTCTATCCTGTGCAAGCTTTTTCATCTCCCAGTACCTGCTGCAACCTACATCCTTCTGAATCTGCTTAGTGTATTCATCTCTTGGTCTCCCTCTACGATTTTTACCCTCCACGCTGCCCTCCAATACTAAATTGGTGATCCCTTGATGCCTCAGAACATGTCCTACCAACCGATCCCTTCTTCTGGTCAAGTTGTGCCACAAACTTCTCTTCTCCCCAATCCTATTCAATACTTCCTCATTAGTTACGTGATCTACGGATCTAATCTTCAGCATTCTTCTGTAGCACCACATTTCGAAAGCTTCTATTCTCTTCTTGTCCAAACTATTTATCGTCCATGTTTCACTTCCATACATGGCTACACTCCATACGAATACTTTCAGAAATGACTTCCTGACACTTAAATCAATACTGGATGTTAACAAATTTCTCTTCTTCAGAAACGCTTTCCTTGCCATTGCCAGCCTACATTTTATATCCTCTCTACTTCGACCATCATCAGTTATTTTGCTCCCCAAATAGCAAAACTCCTTTACTACTTTAAGTGCCTCATTTCCTAATCTAATTCCCTCAGCATCACCCGACTTAATTAGACTACATTCCATTATCCTTGTTTTGCTTTTGTTGATGTTCATCTTATATCCTCCTTTCAAGACACTGTCCATTCCATTCAACTGCTCTTCCAAGTCCTTTGCTGTCTCTGACAGAATTACAATGTCATCGTCGAACCTCAAAGTTTTTATTTCTTCTCCATGGATTTTAATACCAACTCCGCATTTTTCTTTTGTTTCCTTTACTGCTTGCTCAATATACAGATTGAACAACATCGGGGAGAGGCTACAACCCTGTCTCACTCCCTTCCCAACCACTGCTTCCCTTTCATGTCCCTCGACTCTTATAACTGCCATCTGGTTTCTGTACAAATTGTAAATAGCCTTTCGCTCCCTGTATTTTACCCCTGCCACCTTTAGAATTTGAAAGAGAGTATTCCAGTCAACATTGTCAAAAGCTTTCTCTAAGTCTACAAATGCTAGAAACGTAGGTTTGCCTTTCCTTAATCTTTCTTCTAAGATAAGTCGTAAGGTCAGTATTGCCTCACGTGTTCCAGTGTTTCTACGGAATCCAAACTGATCTTCCCCGAGGTTGGCTTCTACTAGTTTTTCCATTCGTCTGTAAAGAATTCGTGTTAGTATTTTGCAGCTGTGACTTATTAAACTGATAGTTCGGTAATTTTCACATCTGTCAACACCTGCTTTCTTTGGGATTGGAATTATTATATTCTTCTTGAAGTCTGAGGGTATTTCGCCTGTTTCATATATCTTGCTCACCAGATGGTAGAGTTTTGTCAGGACTGGCTCTCCCACGGCCGTCAGTAGTTCCAATGGAATATTGTCTACTCCGGGGGCCTTGTTTCGACTCAGGTCTTTCAGTGCTCTGTCAAACTCTTCACGCAGTATCATCTCTCCCATTTTATCTTCATCTACATCCTCTTCCATATCCATAATATTGTCCTCAAGTACATCGCCCTAGTATACACCCTCTATATACTCCTTCCACCTTTCTGCTTTCCCTTCTTTGCTTAGAACTGGATTTCCATCTGAGCTCTTGATATTCATACAAGTCGTTCTCTTATCTCCAAAGGTCTCTTTAATTTTCCTGTAGGCGGTATCTATCTTACCCCTAGTGAGATAGGCCTCTACATCCTTACATTTGTCCTCTAGCCATCCCTACTTAGCCATTTTGCACTTCCTGTCGATCTCATTTTTGAGACGTTTGTATACCTTTTTGCCTGTTTCACTTACTGCATTTTTATATTTTCTCCTTTCATCAATTAAATTCGATATTTCTTTTGTTACCCAAGGATATCTACTAGCCCTCGTCTTTATACCTACTTGATCCTCTGCTGCCTTCACTACTTCATCCCTCAAAGCTACCCATTCTTCTTCTACTGTATTTATTTCCCCCATTCCTGTCAATTGCTCCCTTATGCTCTCCCTGAATCTCTGTACAACCTCTGGTTCTTTTAGTTTATCCAGGTCCCATCTCCTTAAATTCCCACCTTTTTTCAGTTTCTTCAGTTTTAATCTACAGGTCATAACCAATAGATTGTGGTCAGAGTCCACATCTGCCCCTGGAAATGTCTTACAGTTTAAAACCTGGTTCCTAAATCTCGGTCTTACCATTATATAATCTATCTGATACCTTTTAGTATCTCCAGGGTTCTTCCATGTATACAACCTTCTTTCATGATTCTTAAACCAAGTGTTAGTTATGATTATGTTTTGCTCTGTGCAAAATTCTACCAGGCGGCTTCCTCTTTGATTTCTTAGCCCCAACCCATACTCACCTACTATGTTTCCTTCTCTCCCTTTTCCTACACTCGAATTCCAGTCACCCATGACTATTAAATTTTCGTCTCCCTTCACAATCTGAATAATTTCTTTTATTTCATCATACATTTCTTCAATTTCTTCGTCATCTGCAGAGCTAGTTAGCATATAAACTTGTACTACTGTAGTAGGTGTGGGCTTCGTATCTATCTTGGCCACAATAATGCGTTCACTATGCTGTTTGTAGTAGCTTACCCGCATTCCTATTTTCCCATTCATTATTAAACCAACTCCTGCATTACCCCTATTTGATTTTGTGTTTATAACCCTGTAGTCACCTGACCAGAAGTCTTATTCCTCATGCCACCGAACTTCACTAATTACCACTATATCTAACTTTAACCTATCCATTTCCCTTTTTAAATTTTCTAACCTACCTGCCCGATTAAGGGATCTGACATTCCACGCTCCGATCCGTAGAACGCCAGTTTCCTTTCTCCTGATAACGACTTCCTCTTGAGTAGTCCCCGCCCGGAGATCCGAATGGGGGACTATTTTACCTCCGGAATATTTTACCCAAGAGGACGCCATCATCATGTAATCATACAGTAAAGCTGCATGCCCTCGGGAAAAATTACGACCGTAGTTTCCCCTCGCTGGATTAATTTAACGTCACGTTTATGGTCTGGCCACACAGCATAGAAGCTCTTGAGCAATCCCTGAAACAAATGAACAGTATGCACCGAAATATCCAGTTCACTGTCGAGACAGAGAGAGAAGGAAGGCTGCCTTTTCCAGGCGTCTTGGTACAACGAAAGTCAGACGGACATCTCGGCCACTCAGTGGACTGCAAGCTGAAGCATACTGATTTATATTTTAGCGCTCAGATTTTTCATCATTTAGTCCAGAAGGAAGAATTTTAAATAAATTTGAAATACCTTGATACACGCAGCAAGACCAGTTTCTGACGAGGACCATTTGGTTTCAGAAATCGATCATCTGATGTACGTATTCCGAAAGAACGGCTATGGTTCACGTAATAGGAAGTCGCATGGAGAGCTGCGTCAATCCAGTCTCAGGACTGAAGACCACAACAACAACAACAACAACAATATGAAGTCAGCGTTTTCCAAGTAGAGAAAACGTGAAAATATTCAACATTCAGGTACGGAATTACCGGTTATATTCTCTCCCTCCTGTGGCACTACATTGGTCAAAATAGGGAGGGTCCTGAGATCACAAAGTGTAAGACCTGTTTTCCGACCTCCCGAGACGTTAAAGCAGATACTACGCCCTTTTAAGGACAGTCTCGGCTACAAGATGACTGAAATTTATAATTTGTAGTATCAGTCCATTCACACCATTTCACACAGTTGTAAAAAAACATCAAAGGCATTCAAAGGCATACTGAAAACTGAGGGCTGGAGAAATCTACGATAGCTGAGCATAGCCTCACAAACAAAAACAAAATACAGTTTGCCGAAAAAAAAATGTCCCAGGCTACCAAGTGCTGGGATACCGCAATTAAAGAGACTATAGAAATAAGAATGTGCGACAGGTATTTCCATCGTGGCAGCGTGACAGCGAATATAATCCTAGCTGTGAATGGAAACGAGCTCTCGAGGCGAGAAGAGGCAGAGATATGCGTCGCAATTGTTTACGCTGCTTCGCAATGTTTACGCTACGGCGAGGTGATGTCGCCACCAGCACAGACGTTCACACCATCTACCACACAATTACGTAATGTAATTACCGACCAAACAGAAGCCGTCCCTCGACAATACAAGGCCACCACCGCAACTGTTTTAACAGTTGCTCCTGACGAAGAGGATGGAGGTAATCGTCGAAAGCTTGCAGTTTCACCTTGAACTGACTCGACAAGAAAACCGACAGTTCTGAAAATTAATTTTATACTATTTTTATAAGCCTTTTATTTAAATACAACGTTTATATCAGTGGCTGCCTACTTCCACATGTAGCTTCCGACATACACACACATAAAAAACGTTTTGCATCATCCTGGATCCCAGACCTCCTGAAGATAGACGTTGGCTGTGGATATTGTATCACAGACACAGTCTCTTTGACTGTTCAGAGATGTCAGTAAACCCGCCCCAAGGTGTAAACAACCATGTATGAGCAGCGCCTATTAGACGGAGGGGGTCCGACAGCCGATCAGTTCCAGTCATTCCACCTGGAAGAAGGTACGCGGTTCGTATTGTATGTAGTTTAACCATGCCTAGACGGTCAATACCGAGGTTCGATCACGTCCGCATTGTTACTTTGCGCCAGGAAGGGCTCTCAACAAGGGAAGCGTCCAGGCGTCTCGGAGTGAACCAAAGCGATGTTGTTCGGACATGGAGGAGATACACATAGACATGCCTCGCTCAGCCCGTACAAGGGCTGCCACTGCAATTGATGACCGCTATCTACGGTTTATGGCTCGGAGGAACCCTGACAGCAACGCCACCATGTTGAATAATGCTTTTCGTGCAGCCACAGGACGTCGTGTTACGACTCCAACTGTACACAATAGGCTGCATGATGAGTAATTTCACTCCCGACGTCCATAGCGAGGTCCATGTTTGCAAACACGACGCCATTCAGCGCGGTACAGATGGGTCCAAGAGCATTCTGAATGGACCGCTCAGGATTGTCAGCACCTTCTCTTCACCGATGAGTGTTGCATGTGCGTGCAACCAACCGTCGGAGGCAACCCGGTCAGGCCGAACGCCTTAGATCCCATGTCCAGCGACTGCACGAAGGTGGAGGTACCCTACTGTTTTGGGGTGGCATTATGTGGGGCGGACGTACGCCGCTGGTGGTCATAGAAGGCGCAGTAACGGCTATACGATACATGAATGCCATCCTCCGACCGATAGTGCAACCATATCGGCAGCGTATTGGCGAAGCATTCGTCTTCATGGACGACAGTTCGCGCCTCCATCGTGCACATCTTGTGAAAGACTTCCTTCAGGGTAACGATATCGCTCGACTATAGTGTCCAGCTTGTTCTCCAGACATGAACCCTATCGAACATGCTTGGGCTAGACTGAAATGGACTATTTATGGACGACATGACCCACCAACCACTCTGAGGCATCTACACAGAATCGCCGTTGAGGAGTGGGACATTCCGGACCAACAGTGCCCTCATGAACTTGCTTATAGTATGCCACGACGAATACAGGCATGCATCATTGTAGGAGGACGGGCTGCTGGGTATTAGAGGTACCGGCGGGTACAGCAGTCTGGACCACCGCAACTGGAAGCCTCGCTGTGTGGTGGTACAACATGCAATGTGTGGTTTTCTCGAGCAATGAAAAGGGCGGAAGTGATCTTTATGTTGATCTCTACTCCAATATTCTGTACAGGTTCCGGAACTCTCGAAACCAAAGTGACGAAAAACTTTTTTTGATGTGCATATATTAGACATGTCTCCTTCTCCCCCTCTATCTCCTCTGCCTCCTCTGTCTCCTCCTCCACACTCTTTGTCCAACGCTTTCTCCCCCTACTCTATGTCCATCATCTCCATCTTTCTCCTACCGTCTCCCCTCCCTTCCTCCCTTTTCTGTCCTACATCCCCTCCTCATCCTCTCCCTGTCCAATACCGCCTCCTCCTCTCTGTTGATCTCCTCCTCACCTCTCTCTCGCCCCATCTTCTCCTCCCCCTATCCGGTTATCTGCTCCTCCCTCTCTATCTTTCTCCTCATGTCACTGTCCATCTCCGCGTCACCCTGTATCTGCTCAGCCTTGCCCATCCACAACTATACTTAAGTCAGCCGCTGTGGCCGAGAGGTTCTAGGCGCTTCAGTAAGGAACCGCGCTACTGTTACGGTCGCAAGTTCGAATCTTGCCTCGATCATGGATGTGTGTGATGTCCTTAGGTTAGTTAGGTTTAAGTAGTTCTAAGACTAGGGGACTGATGACCTCAGATGTCAAGTCCCATAGTGCCCAGAGCCAATTGAACCATTTGAACAACTATACTTCTGAAACATATTCGGTTATAACCTGCACAGCATGCAGATCGTGCAGGGCAACTTACATCTCAGTCATTACCGAGCAGCTCAGCTGTGGGGTCACTGACAGTGTGTACATGTACCACATAGGTAATCTGCATCTGGGGTGTTGACGATTTGGAAAGTGAGAAAATATTCGCATATGGCCCAAAATCTGTAGTCTAAGCTGGATGAATTGTAATTGACATCTTGTAACAAGAAAGCAGTAGATGGCACCTGGGGAAAATTGTTGTGTGCAGTACTAGACATGAAAAGGTGACTGTCAGCCGACACCAACATGTAAACTGTAACTGTGAAATAGCAGTTCAGAGCGTCTTGTTTTGGAATCATTTTTAGCAATAGAAACCATATGGACACACACATAATTAAAGAAAATCAGTAACAATTTCGTGTTAATGTTTGACTTTTTAGGATCTTTAGTGTCTCTAATAGCAAAGGAGAGATATTTTTGGCCAGGGAAAGCCTGTCATAAATAAAATCGTACATCTAAATTACGAAACTAAGGGCAAAGAAAGTGCTGAAGAAATTTTTCATTTCATGGAGTTTAGTTAAAATGGACTTATGTTCTTAAGTACCGTATTACTATTGGCTGTGTTTACCAAGATCAGCATGATACAGTCATTTGTTGATCTGTCAACTGCAATACCATTGCCCTGTAATACATCTCCCTGTCGGAGTGCGTTGTTAATGAATGCTTTCTTTCATCTGAAAAAATTGACACCTTTTCACTCTCCTTCTTTCTTCGTTTTGGCCAGTTCATCTTAGAAGTTAGCTTTGTAATGCATACAACAACATTCTAAACACACAAAAGAACGATTTTTTCCTTTTTAATTCATCAGATGTATGTGTCCTACTGTAATGAAGGTGTAAATCGGTTTTTTGTGAATGTTAAAAACAAGAGTTATCGATTTGGAAAGATCGTTATTCCAGAAACAAAGTACATAAGCTTTGTATGCTACTTCTACTTCAGTGGTTGTATAAAATGTTAATGAAAAGACAAAAGATCATCTGAGGTTTAGAACTACAGCTGGCAAAGTGCTGAGTACCCCAACCGAGCGAACCGCGAGGAGGTTTTCAAAGCTGCCTGAAAGCAGAGCTTCGGATGATGCTATATTCCGCGGACCTACAGTAAAGTCCATTGAATAACTGGCGCCGGCCGGTGTGGTCGTGCGGTTCTAGGCGCTTCAGTCTGGAACCGCGTGACCGCTACGGTCGCAGGTTCGAATCCTGCCTCGGGCATGGATGTGTGTGATGTCCTTAGGTTAGTTAGGTTTAAGTAGTTCTAAGTTCTAGGGGACTGATGACCACAGATGTTAAGTCCCACAGTGCTCAGAGTCATTTGAACCATTTGAATAACTGGCAGCGTTCATAACTGGCTCACAGGATTCAGCAGAAAAAAGATTTAAATGTTTGTCTTGTTGACAGGTAGCAGGAGACAGCTGCTGAACGTGGGTGGTTTTGTATGCCAAGCAATGCAGGGCATTTCGTATGATGTTACGCACAGTGCTCGCAGGAATGTCCAGCGTTCAACCTTGCACTGCATCTTTGCACACCACCGCTCGACCTCTCCTGCCATGCTGTGGTCAGATCTCGGATAGACGTCGGATCAATTGCTTTTTTTCCACGTTATGTGGAACAACTGTCAAAAACATGGGGACGGTTCCCATATATTTCTCATTTGAGTCACTGCTTCACTTTTCTTTAATCAAGGATCAGTTATGGGTCCTAATTCTATTCCTTCGTTCTTAGACGTGACATTCATCTTTGATGATGGTTCTTTTATCAACTGAAGATGGTTTTTTACAATTGCGGGGCATGAGACCTCTGCCGAACCACCCTATCTGTTACTCTGCGACCCTGCAGAAGTTCCGGACACTCTGGAGTATGAAAACAGCCATTGTTTCGATGCCCACTAAGGATCTGAAGAAAATTACCACAAAATTCGGAAAGACAGGTTCTTTTAAAGTGTAATATGGCAGATGGAGAAAAGCAGTTGCCCTTTCCCCCAACGATTTTAGAAATTTTGATGGAATGTTATCCATTCCTTCTGCCTTATTTTATCTTAAGCCTTCCAAAGCTCTTTTAAACGCTGATTCTAATACTGGATTCCCTATCTTTTTTATATCGTCTGTTGTTTCATCTTCTCTCACGTAGTCAGACAAGTCTTTCCCCCTCACAGAGGCCTTCAATCTACTCTTTCCACTAGTCGCTCTCTCCTCTGCATTTAATATTGGAATTCCCATTGCAATCTTAATGTTACCACCTTTGCTTGTAATTTCACTGAAGGTAGATTTGACTTTTCTGTATGCTGAGTCAGACCTTCCGACTATCATTTCCTACTTGATTTCTTCACATTTTTCATGTAGCCATTTCACCTTAGCTTCCCTGCACTCTCTGTTTGTTTCATTTGTAAGTGATTTGTATTTCTGTGTTCCTGAATGCCGTTGAATATTTTTGTACTTCCTTGTTTCATCGATCAACTAATGTAATTTTTCTGTTACCCATGGTTTCTTCGAAGTTATCTTCTTTGTACCTACGTTCTTATTTGCAGCTTCTGCCATTGCCCATTTAGAGTTGCTCAATCACCTTTAACAGAACTGTCTGCTGAACTATTCCTTATCACATTATCTACAACCTCACTCCTTAATACTTACGATCCCACTTCTTTGTGCATTGATTCTTCCTGACTAGTCTCTCAAACTTCAGTCTACTCTTCATCACTTCTAAATTGTGATCTGAGTTTACATCCGCTCCTGATATACTTTGCAGTCCAGTATCTGATTTGGGAATCTCTGCCTGACCATGGTATAATATAACTGCAACCTTGCCATATCTCCCGGCGTTTTCCAAGTATGCCTCCTCCCCTTGTAGTTCTTGATTAGAGTATTCATTACTATTAGGTGAAATTTATTACAGAACTCAATTAGTCTTTCTCCTCGGTCATTTCTACTACCAAACCCATATTGTCCCATAGCCCTTTCTCCTACTCTTTCCCTTACAACCGCAGTCCGATCCCAGTCACTATCAGTTCTTCAACTCCCTTTACGCGATGAATTACCCGTTCAATATACTCATGTACTTTCTCTGCTTCTTCATTTTCGGCTTGCGACGTCGGCATGTAAAACTGAATTATCGTTGTCGTTGCTGATTTGCTGTCGATTCTGATAAGAATAACCTTGCCACTGAACTGTTCACAGTAACTCATTCTCCGCCCTACTTTGTTATTCCTAACGAATCCTACTTCCATTATACCATTTTGTGTTGCTTCTGGTATTGCCATATAATCATCTGTCCAGAAAACCTTTGCTTCTTTTCGTTTGACATCACTGACCCCCACTGTATTTAGATTGAGCTTTAGCATTTCCCTTTTCAGATTTTCTAGCTTCCCTACGACGTTTAAACGTCTGACATTCCACGCCCCGACCCGTAGAACATTATCTTTTCGTCGGTTACTCAATCTCTTTCTCATTCTCACCTAGCCATTGGCAGTTCCTTCCCAGAGATCCGATTGGGAGACCGTCCGGAATTCTTTGCCAACGAAGAGATCATCATGACGTTTCTCCAATTAAAGGCCGCATTTCCTATTGATACACATGATTTGTCTTTATACAGTGGTCCCATTATCTTCTACATACTCATACATTTGGTCATTGCTGTTTCTTCCACCTTTAGCAGCAGTTTCCCACCGCAAATATATATATATATATATATATATATATATATATATATATATATATATATATATATATAAATATATATAAATGACTTAGTAGATAGTGTCGGAAGTTCCATGCGGCTTTTCGCGGATGATGCTGTAGTATACAGAGAAGTTGCTGCATTAGAAAATTGTAGCGAAATACAGGAAGATCTGCAGCGGATAGGCACTTGGTGCAGGGAGTGGCAACTGACCCTTAACATAGACAAATGTAATCTATTGCGAATACATAGAAAGAAGGATCCTTTATTGTATGATTATATGATAGCGGAACAAACACTGGTAGCAGTTACTTCTGTAAAATACCTGGGAGTATGCGTGCGGAACGATTTGAAGTGGAATGATCATATAAAACTAATTGTTGGTAAGGCGGGTACCAGGTTGAGATTCATTGGGAGAGTGCTTAGAAAATGTAGTCCATCAACAAAGGAGGTGGCTTACAAAACACTCGTTCGACCTATACTTGAGTATTGCTCATCAGTGTGGGATCCGTACCAGGTCGGGTTGACGGAGGAGATAGAGAAGATCCAAAGAAGAGCGGCGCGTTTCGTCACTGGGTTAGTTGGTAACCGTGATAGCGTTACGGAGATGTTTAAGAAACTCAAGTGGCAGACTCTGCAAGAGAGGCGCTCTGCATCGCGGTGTAGCTTGCTCGCCAGGTTTCGAGAGGGTGCGTTTCTGGATGAGGTATCGAATATATTGCTTCCCCCTACTTATACTTCCCGAGGAGATCACGAATGTAAAATTAGAGAGATTAGAGCGCGCACGGAGGCTTTCAGACAGTCGTTCTTCCCGCGAACCATACGCGACTGGAACAGGAAAGGGAGGTAATGACAGTGGCACGTAAAGTGCCCTCCGCCACACACCGTTGGGTGGCTTGCGGAGTATCAATGTAGATGTAGATGTAGATGTAAAGGCAAGAGAGAGCTCTGAGCTCCTGTTCGCTCCTCCGCCCTCTTTGACAACACCGTTGGCAGAATGAGGGTGACTTCTTATGCCGGAAGTGTTCGGGGAAGATAGTGTCACAGACATGATACGTGAATTGGAGTGGCGATCATTAAAACAGAGG
Organism: Schistocerca serialis cubense; assembly: GCF_023864345.2. Taxonomy (NCBI): domain Eukaryota; kingdom Metazoa; phylum Arthropoda; class Insecta; order Orthoptera; family Acrididae; genus Schistocerca; species Schistocerca serialis. Next base: position 1,243,099,652 of record NC_064638.1, read on the forward strand.
CGTTTTTCGCTGCGACGGGATCTTCTCATGAAATTTCAATCACCAATTTTACATCTACATCTACATCTACATCGATACTCCTCCTATTGCGAAAACATTCTGTTGGCACCCATCTACATAGGGAGAAGTGATCATCACGATAAAGTAAGAGAAATCATGGGTCGCACAGAAAAATTTAAGCGCTCATTTCTTCCACGCGCCATTCGAGAGTGGAACGGTAGAGAGACAGGTTGAAGGTGGTGCATTGAAGCATCTGCCAGGCACTTTATTGTGAATAGCGGAGTAATCACGTTGATGTAGATGTAGATCTATTTGGTTTTCTGATGAAAGCTGACTTCACCTCAATGCAAGTGATGGCCGTGTTGATTACAACGGGGCCAGTTGATGGTCTGCAACCAACTTGTCTCCCTGCTAGAAATACTGGATCTACTGCTTGAGTTATGGTCTGGAAAGCGACTTCGTGTAACAGCAGCAGCACTCTCGTAGCCATCCCACACACCCTGACTGCAAATTCGATCGTCAGTTGGTGGTTCACCTGTTGTGATGCCACTCATGTACGCCATTCCAGGGGGCGTTTTCCAACAAGATAACGCTCGTCTATCTATACCTCTTGTAACCCAATGTGATGTGCAGAGTGTTAACATGTTGCCTTCGCCTGTTCGATCGCCAGATCTGTGTCCAATCGACCACATATGGGACAGGATCGGATGGTTAATCCGGCATTAACCGTTTCTGACCACTCCCTCACTTATCGACCTTAATGACAGTGAAAAGTTAAACCGCGTGTACCTAGTGGAAATTTGGGAAAAGCAATCGTCACCGAAGTTAATCTGTCGGTAAAGAGGGAGGAAAGGGTTACATCTAAATGAAAGGAAAAATGCTAATGAAACAGGTGGAAATTAATTTTGAAAAGGGGTAAAGTTAATAAAGAAAGTAAATGTGCGGCCGTTACGTTAACAATTAACTGGCGGTAATTAGATATTTGAGATTTGGGGGAAATTACGGTCGCCAGTCCTAAGGACAATTACTACAGTAACTGAAAAAGAAAGGTTATTACACATATAATTAGCACTAGAAGCGTGGCAACTGAAGGTTGACACGTGTAGTGTGAAAACTGAAAGTTTGTCAGAAGCAATAAATTCCGCTACACTCTGACTTAATATAGCAAAAGAATTAATAAAACCGGAAAATCGAAAGTTAATTTAGTGACTGAAGTTAATAGTGAGCTTTCTTTCTGAAGCACATCGAAATTCAGTAAAATACGGTTAGTCTTGGACTACCTCAACAATCATTTCAAAAGCTACTTGAATCTACGCAATTTAGAAATAAGAGATTTAACTTTGAACTTGAATTAAATGATTCTGAACAATTAACAATAGTAAAATTTAGTACGTACCAAGCAGAGCTGCAGTCACAGGTAAGCTAAAATACGGTAACAAAACTCGCACTCTTAATTTATGCTTGTGTAATCTAAATATTGTAGCCAGCTATGAATGCCTTAACTGAACTTTGAAATTAAAGCAGTGGGTTTGAATTATATTACTTTAATGCTGGCGTTTCAATTTCAACGACACTCGGGTTCATTTCGGAAAAGGAAGGGACCCTGCTTGGCAATGTAATTGGGACAATGAGCAACAAAGGTTCGTGCTAAGTTACTGTAATTTTGTGATGCAACAATTTTAAAAGTTTGAAAAACTGAGGTCTGCCATACAGTTCTAAAACTTTACGTGCTTCCAGTCTTCCTTGTTGGTTGATTGAAGGTTTGAAGCCGTCGATCGAGGAGGTGGCGACAGTCACTCATTGTCGGCCGTTGCTGTTGCAGAAGCTGGATGTTGGCGCGCCTCCTTCTCGACACGGTCACCAGACGAAACGGGCTCTTGATGTGCGCCAGCTAATGCTTCCCGACCGCGACCCCATGTCAGAAACTATCATCGCAATTACATGCTGCCAAACCCCGAAAGCGCGACAACTCGCGGGAGCTTCACACAACACACCTGCTCCACTCGCACTACTCCAGCCAGACTCTCACTGCCCGCGCTCCACGCGACAGAGTTAACACTACCAAAGATCCTAAACACTTTCGTTCTCCACACGACCTATCGATGTATTCGTTCGATAGTATAGTTTTCCCTAGGCCAGACCCAGCGTATAAATACAAATAATATTCACAAAACAAACTAATTATACATCGACATAAATGCATATATATATACAAATAGTAAAACAATTACAATAAAGAGACAGAAATATCATATCTTCAGGTGACAAAATAAGGAAAAAAATTATAGTACAATAGATGGAAATAGGAGGATATGCATTTCCGGCGTTACACGTTCCTCTCTTCACCGATCAAGTGTAACACGCATTGAATTCCACCCCACAAACTGACTTCCGGCACCTGTACGATAATAAAATGCACGCGTTTGCGTGCTTGCATTCAACATTTTGGTGGTTATGCCAGTTACTAATGTACCAGCATTTCACATTTGCAGTTGCTTATCTCGTGCCTAAATTTACCTGTGATCTTGCAATGTTAATCAAATGTGTTAGCTAGATAAATACGTTCACGAAATTTCATTTCTCTACCGAATTTTTTTTTTTTTTTTTTGGTATCGTGATTTTTTTTTCTTGTCAGTGTATTTACAGGAGAATAGGAAAACTGATAGAAGCTGACATTGGGAAGATCGGTTTGGATTCCGGAGTGATGAAAGTACACATATCTTAGAGGACAGGCTGAAGAAAGACAAGCCGAGATTTACAGCATTTGTACATTTGGAGGAAGCTTTTGAATGTGATGACTATACTTGATTCTTTGGAATACTGAGGGTAAACGTGAACTCTGTCCGTAAGCAACGGTACCAACCGACTCTCATGACGTCCTCTGCGAATGGCATCAGTGGATACGATATGGTGGGGAGAGGAGTCAACACACAGCTGTCACAGCCGTTACCTGGATCAGCTACTACTCGACGAAGTAACTCTTCACTTGGCATCTCGAGGCTGACAGCCGCTGCCACCCCAATCCTCCACAAAGGAAAAATCCTTGGCTGTTCCGGGAATTGAACTCGTGTTTTCCACATGTCAGCGCTGACCATTGTGCTACAGAGGTGTACTGTAAAATTGAAGTTACCAGGGATTAAGCTTTAGACTCCAGCTTTAAGGACATGAAAGGGAAACAATGGTTCAGAAGGAAGTGAGGCATGGTTGTAGTTATATAAGTTATCAAACCTGTGGATGGATCAATCACTAAAGGAAACAAAAGAAATCTGGAAATGGTTTTAAAGTTCAAAGAGAGCAAAATAAAAGTTTTAAGTTAAGTCTGTCAGATACGCAATCGACTTGAAAGAGCACTTTAATCGAGTGGATTGTGCCTTAAAAAGAGATTACTAGACGATAATCTATAGAAGCACAACGACTATAAGGGTATGTAATCAGTTTAAATCAGACGATGGTGACGGAATTACAGTATGTTCGAAGATGAGACAATAAAAGTAGCAGATGAGTTTTGCTATTTGGCCAGCAAAGTGACGAACGACTGAAGTAGACAGGATATAAAATACAATCTTGAAATTATGTTAATACACAGTGTATCTTGAAATCATGTTAACACACAGTGTTCGCTATTAAAACAGCAAAACCATGAAAGCGGCTTGAAGTGAACTGCGTTCTTAGATGCACAGTGGAGTAATATTTTAGCAAAACCGCACATAACACGTGTAAAGAGAGATTGCGCAGCGGTTTCTCATCCAGAAGCTGCATTTGGAGTTTCTTAGTTGCAAGATGTGCTTTGTGTGAGAAGGAGAAGCGCCCACCAGTGTGTGTCAGTACTTTACAGCAGTTGTAACACTTTGGCAGGGACCTGGAATCATTACATAGGCTCAGTCAGGGGTAAAGCATGTGGAAGACTTCGGTTTGTTGGTAGAATGCTGGGGAAATGCAATCAGTCTACAAAAGAGTTTCCTTTCAAATCACTCATGCGACCCACTCTGGAATATTACTCAGATGTGTGGGACTCGCACCAAATAGGACTAACAGGCTATATTGAACGCATACGCGAAGGGCAGTGCGAATGGTCACAGGTTTCTCTGATCTGTAGGAGAGCCTCACAGAGAGGCTGAAGAAGCTTAACTGACAATCTCCCGCAGATTGACGTAAAGTATCCCGACAAATCCTGTTTACAAAGTTTCAAGAACAAGCTTAAGTGAGTACGTTGGAATATACGCCTTTGTATCATTCTCATAGCTATCGTGAGGACAAGATTAGATTTACAGCATGCACGCAGGCATTCTTCCTGCGCTCCATACGTGAATGAAACGGGAACATTCTCTAAAAACTGGTACAATGAGACGTACCATCTACCACTCATTTCACAGTGGTTTGCAGGGGGTGGATGTAAATGCAGACGTAGGTCGTGAACTACCCACACTCCTTCTTGCACGATTCCGTGACTGTCATGCGATACAGAATCAATGGGTTCTGGAGAGACATACTCATCGCCACGCAACGGCACCCATGACTAGCACATAGGGAGATAGACACTGTTCTCTCGATCGTATGGGATTGTACATCGCTTCACGCATGTTGAAATAGGTAACTGCCTTGTTTGCAACAAGACAGCTGTTAGCTTCTAACCACATACGCACTCCGAAAGCCATTAGCCGGTGCAAGTGGGAGGGTAACTTTTACCACTTCCATTTCGTTAAGAAATGAACGTTGATGACAGACCGACCAGTTGGGCATCCCTTACACTCGAGCAGTATTCAAGAATAGGTCGTACAAGTCTTCTCTACACGTTTTACTTTATGTTTTGTACGGAAATGGACATCAATAGCCAAGGAGTAGCGTCTTTGATTAGTAATCGAAACATCTTTGGTCCTGGGTTCGAACCTCGCCACCGCTCGAATTTTGATCAAAAATCCTCAGCAATGGCGGCCGAACACTTCCGGCATAAGAAGTCACCCTCATTCTGCCAACGGTCTTGTCAAAGAGGGCGGAGGAGTGAACAGAAGCTCAGAGCACTTTCTTGACTTTGAGGTGAGAAACTGCTGCTAAAGGTGGAAGAACCAGCGATGACCAAATGTATGAGTATGTAGAAGATAATGGAAGCACTGCATAAAGACAAATCATGAGTATCAACAGTAAATGCTGCAGTGCTGGACGATGTGCCAGAACCTTAAACCGAACACGATGGTCTTTGATCTTGGAGCCCGGTGTTCTTGCTACCGTACGTTCCGGTGACCACCGCTGCCAGCTATCATGTACAGTGGCTTCCTATCGTGCCAAGTCTTTCTACACTATCGCAGGAAGAACTCCCAACATCTCGTAGCCCTATTACACCACCCCGTTCAAACCCATTGAGGTGATTACGATGACGTCTTTGTAGCCATAAAAGCACTGTTCACTACCAGCAACTCTCAAAGATAACTAACGCACACGATCGTTACAACGTGTATTTGAAGCAAACATGATTTGTACCCTTACAGTGGCGTTATTAGCGCCACTCTTGTACAAACGGCGCGAAATCTGAACTGACGTCAGCTTTCAGACGTAGAAACCCGCCTCCAACTTTCGTTTCTGTCACGCATCTCCTTCTTGCTTCGCGGATTTTTTTCCAGTTAGTGTATCGGAGTCAGAATTTTGCAACCACGTCTTAGTCGGACGACACAGACCTAGCCAGTGAATGTTATTAGTGGGTGGCTTTTATGGTATTGCTTGATCGGAGAGACGAGTTCCACCAGTCAGATCCGGACGTTATTCGTGGATGCCTGGTATGGCGTAGCCTGCAACGCTACTTGAGAGGGCAGACTGCGAGCTGAGCCGTGTAATTTTCCTAATGCCCGGCCGGTTTCCTCGGCCGCCCTCCGGCTACAGCCACGTCTTCCCCCGTCTCTGCGGACGCGCGGCAATCTCGCAAGGAAGGGCCTATCTCTCCCCGTCTGTCCGCTGCTCCTCGTCCCTACCGGGACGAGACGCTGCTACGTGACTCAGAATAAGCGCTTCGTGCCGGGCCCTTGCCGCGATACAAGGGGAAGCTGGCAACATTTTGCAATACGATTCAGCCATTTTTTCGCTTCCCACTACACTCGACGCATCTCAGCAATTTTCATCTATAACTGTCTTCGCTCATCAAAGGTTGTACAAGCAAGAGAGAGAAGAAGTGTGATGGAGCAGGGCTTGGATGCAACCAAGGCGCAGCTCCATCGGAAGTTGAAATAAAAAATTACTTAGTACTTTGGTGCTGGTCCTCGTTACAATCTTAAAATACTACGGCAAGAAAGGAAGAATGAATTGATTTTCTGGACACTATAAATCTACTCTCTAGGAATCAGCATGGATTTCGGAAAATACGATCGTGTGAAACCCAGCTCGCGCTATTCGTCCACGAGACTCAGAGGGCCATAGACACGGGTTCCCAGGTAGATGCCGTGTTTCTTGACTTCCGCAAGGCGTTCGATACAGTTCCCCACAGTCGTTTAATGAACAAAGTAAGAACATACGGACTATCAGGCCAATTGTGTGATTGGATTGAGGAGTTCCTAGATAACAGAACGCAGCATGTCATTCTCAATGGAGATAAGTCTTCCGAAGTAAGACTGATTTCAGGTGTGCCGCAGGGGGGTGTCGTAGGAGCGTTGCTACTCACAATATACATTAATGACCTTGTGGATGACATCGGAAGTTCACTGAGGCTTTTTGCGGATGACGCTGTAGTATATCAAGAGGTTGTAACAATGGAAAATTGTACTGAAATGCAGGGGGATCTGCAGCGAATTGACGCATGGTGCAGGGAATGGCAATTGAATCTCAATGTAGACAAGTGTAAAGTGCTGCGAATACATAGAAAGAAAGATCCCTTATCATTTAGCTACAATATAGCAGGTCAGCAACTGGAAGCAGTTAATTCCATAAATTATCTGGGAGTACGCATTAGGAGTGATTTAAAATGGAATGATCGTATATAGTTGATCGTCGGTAAAGCAAATGCCAGACTGAGATTCATTGGAAGAATCCTAAGGAAATGCAATCCGAAAACAAAGGAAGTAGGTTACAGTATGCTTGTTCGACCACTGCTTGAATACTGCTCAGCAGTGTGGGATCCGTACCAGATAGGGGTGATAGAAGAGATAGAGAAGATCCAACGGAGAGCAGCGCGCTTCGTTACAGGATCATTTAGTAATCGCGAAAGCGTTACGGATATGATAGATAAACTCCAGGGGAAGACTCTTCACGAGAGACGCTCAGTAGCTCGGTACGGACTTTTGTTGAAGTTTCGAGAACATACCTTCACCGAAGAGTCAAGCAGTATATTGCTCCCTCCTACGTATGTCTCGCGAAGAGACCATGAGTATAAAATCAGAGAGATTAGAGCCCACACAGAGGCATACCGACAATACTTCTTTCCACGAACAATACGAGACTGGAGTGGAAGGGAGAACCGATAGAGGTACTCAAGGTACCCCCCGCCACACACCCTCAGGTTCCTTGCGGAGTGTGGATGTAGATGTAGATGTAGATTGTTGGTGTTAATAACGATCATCCTCCTTTAACTCCTCTGTATTACTGCAGATGACGTGTCACTGAGCACATTTGTTCTGTGCAAGCAGTACACGTCAGGCGCCTAGTTGTTTCCACTGCACTGTGCGGAATACGAAAGTTCTGTTATAGTTCACTAACCTGCTGTCTTCAAGTCGATGTCCCCAGCGCAGAAAACAGCACGCAGGTCGTAGGTCCTGTATCTTGAGGCTGAAACTGACTTTTAGCGAGGTTCTGTTCTGAAATAATGTATCACTTCTTTGGGATGCCACCCGCGTATTTTAATATAGCCACACGAGAAGACTACATGATCTTAATACAACACCTTCTGATACAGCAAAGTACATGATCACACACAATGTTTACGAAAATGTATCTTTGCACTATTTGTAGCACCTGTCTACGCCTCATGACTACCGGAGTGAATCTTTTAATACTGAATACTGGCAAACACATTCTGCCCCAGACAACATGGCTGTACATCTCTACTACCTAATCCAGAGTGACTAACAGGAACTTAAATAAAAATTGGAAACACATCCTACGACAGACAAAATGTCTGTTCTTCTCGAATGCCTAATCCAGAGTGACGAACAGCCCGAAACACTTCGCGCACCATACCAGAAAAGGCGTGACCCGAACGCTTCCGAAGTGCTTCGTCTGCAATTTCGTCAGTCTTTTGTTTTTAATTTAAATTGTTTTTTAATAATTCTAAAATGACTGATTGATAGGCACCTGTTGAGATATTTATATTAAAAAGTGAAGTCATTCCAATGAATAGTTTAACTAATAATAATAACTATACTTTAACGTTTTGGCGCCCTTGCTCCGAACACAGGAGCGAATCACAGAGCAATAACATTAAGCAGGCGGTCTTTCTCTCTAGAATGGTACCGAATCTAACATCTGTCACAGGTACCTCACACCTCATTTCGTCATCTATATACTTCTTGCATCTCCACTGCTCTGGGAACAGCTTCTTGGTGCCTAGTATCATGGCTAACTAAGCCAGAAATATTACAACACATGGACGTACTTATTTTGTATGGGCTTTTTCAGAGGACAGCTGATATGAAGTAAGGGGAGGTTTACTATCTTTGACCGGAAGAAACATGTTATTTGAGAATTGTTTTCTCGGGATGTGTTATAGATATCAATGTCAAATTTGGTCAAAATGTTTATTGATATTTCCTTTACAAACTGGAAATTTTTCGACCGGAAATGTCGAAGAGCAAGGGCGGAAGTGCAGTCGGGACGAAACCAAATTTCGATGTAGACCTCCACGCGCAGTATTTCACAGGTCAACTGGCTCACTGAAATCAAAATTTAGTTGACGTTAGCGAAGTATATAAGATTCTTTAGGAGTTGTACCCCGCTTAAGATATTTGGACCATAGGAAACAGAATGGCGGCCATTTGAAAAAAATAGGGTTTTTTCATCGATTTATTGACTTCGTCGGCCAAGTAAAAATGTTTATACTTGATGGATTGGAATAAAGTGGTACAACAGCTAGACAATTTAATTACCTTCGTCAAAAACAAAGAATCATGCCAATGGGTTCAGTAGATTTGAAGTTACCATACCGCGCGATAAAAAAATGTCGTTTCGAGAAAAACGCGTTTGAAGTTTTGACTTCATGTAAATGCAATATTATGCAACTTACGTTCAATCTGCTGTTCCGGGTCCATGAACTAGTCTTTCCTCTTCCTCACAGAGGGCGTTATGCTCGACCTGGGCCATCCTGCGCTGCTCTAGAGCCGCTCGTACGGCCGGTGACAAACGGTTTTCGGCCGCTTGAATCCGGTGGTCGTCCGAATGCTCGGCGAACTGCGTCGAATCGAGTCCCACGGTGACGTCCATCGTTGTTATGGTCTTCAGAATTGCTCACTACCCTTCGTTGAAGCTACTCACCGCCAGGAAAGTCGCAATCTCCACAGTCTTCGCACCAGAAAGCAAATGCTTGGGGTCTAACCTCCAAACACTCGCGTTCAAACTTTCATCTGAATTTTGTGTGTTTCCTTCCAAGCACCGGTACAATAACTCGTCCTCCGAAAAAAAAAAAAAAAAAAAAAACTGGTGCCTGAAAAAGACCGACTTCAGGCAGGTGCACTCTATTGTTCAACCGCGAATAACAAACATTTCCGTTCCGTATTCGGAAAAACCGTTTCAGGGGTGGATTGTAAACACTATTATGGACCCAAAAATGCAACTTAAAGAAAAATCTGTTTTTGAACCAAAAGATAGTAAGCCACTCCTTAAGTCAGCATTCACTGCTCAAACCTCGCTCGCCCTCGCGTCAAATTTCCAGTAGTGCCCATTGAAACGCGTGGTACTTCAGCTGCCAGAACCGGCAAGACCCTTAAAGGAGTGGATAACGGAACTGTGACAGCTTGAAATGAGCTAGAATCCGCGGAAAGACTATTCGACCCCATCTCGTTTCACGGAATGCAGGTCTCATATGACATCAAAGGTCTTTTGTTAAAATCGAGACCGCTGTAAGGTTGTTCATGTGACTTAGTATCGTGAACTGGAGGGGAAAAAGATCTTTCTCAAAACTGTATTCTATCGAATGCAACCTTCGAATTTCGAAAATATTGCCAGTATCAATTTCGAAGGTGGTTAAAATGGTCCTAAGCACTGTGGGACTTAACATTTGAGGTCCTCAGACCCCTAGACTTAGAACTACGTAAACCTAACTAAGCTAAGGACATCACACACATCCATGCCCGAGGCAGGATTCGAACCTGCGAACGTAGCAGCTGTTTGGTTCCGGACTGAAGCGCTTAGAACCGCTCGGTCACAGCGGCCGCTGACTCGAAGGTGGTATTTTGAGATAACTAACTTTAGAAGATATTATAAGTAGCTTCTTTGGTTGCGTAGGCGCAAATCGTTTAATTACTAATGGTTCTTGAAATTTTAACTCTCAAGATGGTAAAATGAACTTGAATAAAACTGCAAACAGATGTTAAGCGATGGTCTAATGGCGACTGTTTTGGTGCGTTAAATCACCAACTTCAGATGGTTAGTAGTGTCATGCGTCCATGTTCGTAGCCACAGAATGCAACCCAATAAAGAGGGGATGTCGTCAACAAATAATAACCGGCAGAGCAATGGGGTGAATAGTACAGGAGGTAGGAAACTGTAATTTGTTGCCGCAGCGAAACCTCTCGTGATTTTATCATCACTTTTTGAGGTTTTATTCAAGTTCATTTTACCATGAATTTCAACGGCCCATATTATAAAGTTCTATTTGTTAGTTTTAAACGTTATTATCTGGGGAAGTTTTGTATTTCAATCAATTACATGTTACATTTGCTTGCTTCATACTTCCATTTTCTTATATTGAATTTGCCTTATAAACATTGTACTTACAGATATACTTACAACATGTTAGCCTATTTGTAAAAGTGAAATACTGTTTTTGCTATAGTCATGAATTATCAGCTTCTAAACAATATGGTTGTTCAAAGCTAAGTTAATAAACTGTCTTCGACAACTTGAATTTCTGCCGGAGTATACACGTTCAAATAATTTATGGGAATGTAACTGGGTGATTTTGTTGACACCATCGATATCCGACAGGTGCAGACCCCATTGTTTTCAAGGTAAAACTGCAGCAAACAAGCGCTCCGCAAAGCAATTTCAAAACTCGGTTTTACGAGCAGTCCTGAAAAGATAACACATCCGCTGTAAACACTAGCGCCGACACACAACCGAAAATGGCCGCCGCCAGAAGTTAACGATAGTGAAAATTAATAAGCAACGGGTGATGTGGCATTAACTCTGTCACTCCGTTTTTGACGGGAGATAGAGCAGAATTCGACGCAGAATTTAAGCAAAAACATACATCTCTGTTTACAAGGTTACTTGCTAATTTAAAATTTCAACTGCATCCTTTCTAACACTACCTCATTAGATTCAACTGTATCCCTGATTCTCAGTGTTGTTTATTCCATTGAAGACCGGTGCCAAGACAATATTCAGCGATAGCCGATTTTCTCGGCTGTTTTCGGCGTGTGTGACGCTTATGCTCAGTTCATAGGTCCTCGACAGTCCTGATAGGCCACCAAAATATGACATGCCACAAATGGCAAGAAATACGGTATACACGTGTCCCAAGGAAACCAAACGAATCTTAGCTTAGGTGGTGGTCGAAAAGCACACCTCACATCACATTTCCGCTAAATACGACCAGTCCTGTTGGAAATGTTCCATGCATAAGACAAAACGACCGAAGACTTTGTGCCACTGAGGTATCATCATCACTCACCTATCGCATGATTGGTCGACAGCGCAACGCATATCTGATCTGCCTCTCACTACGAACCTTCTGTAGAACGGCGACTTCTGAAGGGCTAACCCAGCTGACAAACTCTCGGAGTCCGAGAGGACGTGGGCTCTGTGAAACAATGTGTGATTTTCCCCTTCACACGGAGCCGGGTGGTGACAACTCTCAGCTTGTAGATACAAATCGATGTGAGTAGCTTTCTATTAAAAGGTATGTCCCAGCGTACCATCAACCTTCCTCTTGATGAAAACTTTAAGGAAGGGAAACCAGCCATCTTTTGCGCCACCGCCGTTAAATAAATATTCGCGTGGACTCAATTCAGCTATTCAAAAAAGTATTTCAAAGACCCACTGCCATAAACAGGGCCCGCATCATCTCGGACCCTGAAGGTTTGTCAGCTCAGCTAGCCCATCTTGAGGTCATTCTTCGTTAATATGTTTGTAGTGAAAGACACATCAGACATGTGTCCGCTTTCGACCAACTGTCCCTCGGGTGATTGATGATAATACGGAAGTGGCACCAAAGTCTACTGCCATTTTGCCCTAAGCAGGTAGTATTTCCAACAGGATTGGTTGTATTTTGCGGGAAAGTGATATGAGGTGTAACTTTGAAAGGGTACAGTACCGCCCGACATTGAAAATAGGTACAACATTCTTCGTTATTCTTGTCAGAACAACATATTTTTTTCTAATAATAACTCAATTTCAATTAATACAGCGAAGCCGGATACCAGTGTGGGAAAGAATGACAATTTATTTATTTAATTGATCACATGTGCACTCCCACAAAATAAATCCCTACATCCAGTTTGGTGAGATCTGTGAAATGAATGAATGTATGGTCGTCTGCTAACTGCAGATAGTAAATCTGAATATATGATCATCCTTGAGACGGTACTTGGGTCACCTTTGGTGGGACCAAAGAGATGAAATTTACCTGAGCTTTGAGCGCCTGAAATGTGGCTGACCAATACGGTAGCAAGGTGCTCCCCCAATTCGGCAGAGGTGCGAGAGAACCTGAAGAACGGCCATGTTTCAGTACTCTGCCGCTGGATCTAGTGTTGGTAAGACCTGTCTTAGGCGTGCTCCGTAAAGACAAAAGAGTGGAGATATGGTATGCATGTGAAATACTTAAGAGTAGTTTGGAATAATAATTTCTCTATTCCAGGAACTTGTTGTGGGGAGAATTAAATAGGCAGGTAATATTAAGGGGATCGTAGTAATCTTAGGAAGTGACCAACGGTCACAATGAAACCACGTGTAGCAATAAGTTGAAATACTTCCGAGTGCTTAAGTTAAGCTGAATTACTAGCGTGTGTGCTATAAGTTGAAATATTTAAGAAATGGCTTGTGCAGGACTTGAAATTAGAGACGAGTACTTCCACGTGGTGAGTACTGGGTGAGTCACAGTCTGTGTATGAGACAAAGGATAAAGAGAAGTACTCGTCCATTGAATCAGTTGAGGACTCGCGTGTGTGATGAATATGTTCTTAATATTACTTTGCATGTCATGTTTCCGTGTGACGCTTGATTCAAACTATAATGCTCTGAGAGAGAAGCAAGGTGAGTCAGCCGTCTATCCAGCAACGTCACTTGGCTTGCATTGCACAGGAAGACGTGCATATATCGTCCAGAGTTCATAGTAGGAAAGAAAAGTTACGAAGTGGGGCAGTGTCGTGTGAAACTGGGATAAATACTAATTGAAGTGGGAAAGCTGAAAGTGATGTGATTATAACGTTGTGACTATTCTTTGTATTCAATGTTGCCAGTGTGAGGTATTTCATGAAATTTAAGTATGTGTGGTTGGCATAGGAGAGTAACAAGATAGTTTCAGAGGCAGTGAGTTATGCATGTTCCTTTTTGTACCGTTCGGTCTGGAGGAAATTTTCGTGATGATGGGTGTGAGAGTCGAAGTGTGAGATATAGCAAAAGATCCACCATTCTATCCAGAAAGTACACTGTAGCGTTAAATAATTACGAGACCATAAGATAGAGAATCACCAATGTAAAGCCATGCCCACTGGGCGGAATTTCTCATGTGTTATTGTTGTAGGTTATAGAATTTGTGTGTTTAGGTTATAGAATTTATCGGAATAAATAAGATAGTGAAAAGAAAAGGATTGGTGGCCTTTTCCTTCGAATTGTATGTTGTCATCATATCCAGAATTTACAATGTTTGCGCCATTCATATTCAGTGCGATGGCCACGTGTTGATAAAAGCCGTTAAATAAAAAAAAGGAAAATGTGGTGTTGCCAGTGCGTAGTGAACAGAGTAGTGTAAATTACTAATAGTCAGATGTCCGTTTCCGTTGCGTAAGTCGGCAGCTCGTGGTCGTGCGGTTGCGTTCTCGCTTCCCACGCCCGGGTTCCCGGGTTCGATTCCCGGCAGGGTCAGGGATTTTCTCTGCCTCGTGATGACTGGGTGTTGTGTGATGTCCTTAGGTTGGTTAGGTTTAAGTAGTTCTAAGTTCTAGGGGACTGATGACCATAGATGTTAAGTCCCATAGTGCTCAGAGCCATTGAACCGTTGCGTAATATTCATACAGGAGAATAATTTGTAACTTAATTGTGAGTACTAGAGTTCATGTTACTCGACAAATAAGAATGAATCCACTCGCTTGGTAGACCACTCATCTTGCAGGCCTGACTGCTTGATGCCACAGTATGAGCAAGGCATGTGGGTGCCTCTCAACTTCTGACGTCGGTCATTTTTGTTGTTTGTTGGCGCTAGTGTTTACTGTGTGTGTGTGGGGGGGGGGGGGGGGGGGGGGGTGATTGTCGAAGACGGCACATGGCTGCATTCCCGTAAGTTACCTGAATACTTAGTAGTTTCAATTCGTAAATAATAATCGTGTATCCAATTTTCTCGTTTTAATAACAATCCTTAATGGCTCTGTAATTTGAAAATAGCCCTAAAATGCTGTTTTTTGCGGGCTAGATAACGATGATTCTCCCTGGTATGTCATGCACCATGGATTCTGTTTAGGAGTCCTAGATCCTAAACACGGTCCTATGTGAGAGAGAAAAAGTGAGAGGAGCGTCTTTGTATGCAGTGTAACAGTTCGAATTGGTTGTTGCTTTACTGGAATTACGACTACGAAAGCACCAAATGTCTCTTTCATATCAGTACATACATCTATGTTCTGAGAACCACTGCGAAGTGCATGGCACAGGGTGCTTTATATAGTACTGCTCATTAGGGTTTCTTTCAGATCCATTCGCATATTGTGTGCGAGCTGTAATTTTTCTAATCTTCGTTTGTGGTATTATGATGTAGTGCTATACTGGTACTGAATAGATCACTTCAAAAAAGTCATACAGCATTTGAAGAATGACTTTATTACTCAAATTGCTCACTTAATAAGTTTCGGATCTATTTCCATCATCTGATACCCAACCACACAGAGGGTTACAGGTTGTCCTGTGACCCTCTGGCCACTTGGATATCTGACGATGGAAGTAAATACGAAACGCGTCCATTAAATAATTAGAGTAATAATGTCATTTTTCACCTGCTGTATGACTTTTTTGAAGCGACCTATTCAGGCCCAACACAGTACTACATTATAACTATGATCCCAAAGTCACTGGTTACGGACCCTCTGTAGCTTTACACAAGATAGTTGAAGCATATCTTCAAGCTTCTGTCAGTTCAGCTTTTCATCATATTCGTGACGCTCTCCCGCGAGCAAAGCAAACTGTGACTAATTGAGCTGCTCTTCTTTGTATACGCACTGCTTGGTACGCTCCAGAACGGCTGAATTATTCTAGGCTGGGTCGCGTTTATGAGTTTAAAATGAAGTAGGGCCACGGCTGATGTTTCAATAACATTCTCTTCTCTCTGCTACAGGAATTAACCGTAAATTACGTTCCGCTTGTGAAATCAGCAAACAGCTACAAAGAGAACCTGTCGAGTCTGTGGGTGAACACAACTAAAGAATTAAGAGATGTCACAGAAGTTATAAAATGAGTGTATGTATAGGCTGGTATAATACGTATTGAAGCAGACTGCAACTATGTCATCTAAAATCGCGCAATACGGAACTTTCCTGTTACTATTTGCTATAGGCAAAATTGACTGAATATTGTTTTATACACACGGCACACTTTCAGAAAACTATACCAAGCTATAACTACAAAGATTCCTTTTGTTTTCTTAGCTGCTGCTCTATATTTGAAGACCACAAGAAATACTCAGTTAATTTGTACGGTATATAGACCTTGAAACCGGTTAGTAACGTCACTGTGTAACGCCACTTTTAAGTTCCTACTTTTCTTCCAGTAAGGCTCAGCTTGGCACTAGTGTGTTGGATACTTACACAAAGGTTTTGTCAGTGTTGACTGACATACAATTTCTGAATTTCTGAAGTCATCATCGAAAGAATTTAAGGAGCGAAGGATTACAAAATGGTTCAAATGGCTCTGAGCACTGTGGGACTTAACATCTGTGGTCATTAGTCCCCTAGAACCTAGAACTACTTAAACCTAACTAACCTAAGGACATCACACACATCCATGCCCGAGACAGGATTCGAACCTGCGACCGCAGCGGTCACGCGGTTCCAGACTGAAGCGCCTAGAACCGCACGGCCACACGACCGGCGAAGGATTACATACAGCTTCTACAGAAACTGTGTAAAGTCACTTAGTCTTGTACAAAAAGGTGTGAATTATTCAGGAACACACATTTTAAATAACTTGTCAGCAGCCATAAAAAGCTTAACAACCAATGACATTCAGTTTAAGAGAAGCCCAAAGGATTTAATGGTGGCCAACTCCTTCTACTCCATTGATGAATTTCTCGGTAGAAGCAAATGAGTTATATATATATATATATATATATATATATATATATATATATATATATATATATATATAAAAGCACATTTTCAGTGCAGTAATGTGTTCATTGTAGACAAGTGTGAGTGTGTGTGTGTGTGTGTGTGTGTGTGTGTGTGTGTAAGTACAATCGAACTTCTGCACCAGTTCAGTGCAGTAATGTATTCATTGTAAATAAGTATTTAGTAGTTGTATTACACGTTTATTACCTTATAAATAAATAAAAAACTTTTTTACTTTATATTCAGTGCATTAGTATTTGTAAAATGATTCTTTCATATAGCGTTCATTAAAGAATGACGACCATGCCACTTGAGACCTGTGGAATGGTACATTAGCTTATTTGTTTGAGTTGTAAATATTTGTCATGTGTTGTTGTTTTTCTGACATGTTCTACATCATGGAGGATCTCGTCACTACAGATCAATTGGAATGAAAGTAAATCTAATCTAATCTAATCTATATTTTGGTTACAAGAGTCTTAGAACACGTGGAGGCAGAAGCTGAAAAATATCTGTATCAGAATTCCCCTGTGTTATTCAATGTGTACATGGAGCAAACAGTGAGGTAAATTAAGAATAAATTTGACAATGTGATTGATGTTCAGTTATAAGAAATAAAAAATAAGGTTTGCCGATGACAGAGACGGCAAAGGATTTTGTATAACAGCTTAATGGAATGGAAGGTGTCTTGAATAGTGCTTATGAGATGGTCACCAATGCAAGTATAAAGGGCAGTCCAAATAAAAAAAGACAGATCGAAATAAAGTAAACTGTTTATTATTTCAAAAGTAATCACCATAACGGTTAGTTACGTTTATCCCACAATGAGACAAGACGGCAATGCCTTCATGGAAGAAATGCAAGTAGAACCACGATTCAACCCGGACGTGCCCCTCTTCGTCCGAAGGAAATCGAAGGTCATGAATGTCTTTCCTCAGGCCTCCAGCACACTGCAGGATTTTCGCGGGGAAGTCCTCACGCATTCTACATAGAGTCCCGGCCCCTCCTACTCGATTTCCAAAATTCTGGAGCACTGAGGAAAGACATTCGTGGCCGTCCATTTGCTTCGGATGAAGAGCTGTATGTCTGGGTTGGGTCATGGTTTTATAGGCAACCGCCCCATGCAGGCATTACCGTCTTGCCTCACAGTGAGATAAATGTAATTAACAGCTATGGCAATTACTTTTGAAATAATAAATAGTTTGCTTACTTTTTTCGGTCTCGTTTTCATTTGACTGTCCATCATAAAACAAGGGGTGTAGAGTGCAGTCGAATTAAGTAAATTTTGTATATTTGGGAAGTAAAACAAATGCTAGAGTGGTCTGAAAAAAATGGCTGTGAGCACTTAACATCTATGGTCATCAGTCCCCTAGAACTTAGAACTACTTAAACCTAACTAACCTAAGGACATCACACAACATCCAGTCATCACGAGGCACAGAAAATCCCTGACCCCGCCGGGAATCGAACCCGGGAACCCGGGCCCGGGAAGCGAGAACGCTACCGCGCGAACACGAGCTGCGGAGAGTGGTCTGAGTAGGCACGTAAATTGCAAAATTAAAAACCTCTTAGCTTGAATTTTGTCTCTTATTATTTTCTTTCTCACCCATTGCTTATATTTTATTCTAGCTACTCCCTAAACAACTCATTTCTACTCCAGATTACCTTGTTTTGGTACTGTTTCCCGTACAGTAGAGTTAATAATTGTAAAGCGAGTATCTAACGGCACATGGTTAGGTACAAGAGAGGGGCTCCCGGGTCCAACACTGTCAAATGAAATAAATACAGAAATTAACAAAGAAACTTGAAAGTAATGGGAAAGCGAAGATTACTTTTTTCGACTTCTCCAGCAAATGAAAGAGGACAAGCAAGCTGTGAGTATCCTATATTCTCCCACGTCATATTACTGTTTTTGACGTATTTTAAGCCTAGCTTATTCATTAGTTTGAATGCATATTTAGCATCGATTGTCTTGCAGAAACAGGTGGTTAATCTGTACCCAGCAGCAAAAATAATAAAAACTTTTCCACTTCATAGCAACCATGGTGCACAACCAGTATATATGATACAGCATAGCAAAAATAATATACCGTATATCTGATGACAATGTTTTATGAATTAACCTTGTTGTTCATGATGTGTGTGTGCTGGGCTAGGGATGGTAAAAACTGGACATTTGCAACCGATACCGGCATTTTGGTTCTGAATAATCGGTATTTTTCTGCGATAACAGGTATTTTTTATTTTTTCCTAATAGCTAGGAATGTAGTCGAATTGAATAGGGTGATGCTGAGGGTACTGCATTAGGAAATTAGACGCTTAAAGTAGTAAATGAGTTTTGCTATTTGGGGAGCAAAATAACTGATGATGGTCGAAGTAGAGAGGACATAAAATGTAGACTGGCAATGGCAACGAAAGTGTTTCTGAAGGAGAGAAATTTGTTAACCTCGAGTATAGGTTTAAGTGTCAGGAAGGCTTTACTGAAAGTATTTGTATGGAGTGTAGCCATGTATGGAAGTGAAACGTGGACGATAAATAGCCTAGACAAAAAGAGAATAGAAGCTTTCGAAATGTGGTGCTACAGAAGAATTCTGAAGATTAGATGGGTAGATCACATAACTAATTAGGAGGTACTGAATAGAATTGGGGAGAAGAGAAATTTGTGGCACAACTTGACTAGAAGAAGGGATCGGTTGGTAGAACATATTCTGAGGCATCAAGGGATCACCAATTTAGTATTGGAGGACAGCGCAGAGGGTAAAAATCGTAGAGGGAGACCAAGAGATGTATATACTAAGCAGATTCGGAAGGATGTAGGTTGCAGTAGATACTGGGAGATGAAGAAGCTTGCACTGAATAGAGTAGCATGGAGAGCTGCATCAAACCAGTCTCTGGACAGCAACAAACATATAAAATGTTTTCAAAAAAGCGAGTAATATTTCTTCATAAGATTTTCATCTATTTGAAATGTCAGTGTCTAGCTGGCAGCTAGAAACGAGCAACAGACTCCTCACATAAGAATCAGCACAGTATTCATCATCGTCATCATCATCATCATAATCTCAGCCTTTTTCCACGCCTACGGAATATCAGACCAGTTGTGCGGCTGGATTGAAGAGTTTTTAGCAAACGGAACACAGCATGTTGTTATCAATGGAGAGACGTCTACAGACATTAAAGTAACCTCTGGCGTGCCACAGGGGAGTGTTATGGGACCATTGCTTTTCACAATATATTTAAATGACTTAGTAGATAGTGTCGGAAGTTCCATGCGGCTTTTCGCGGATGATGCTGTAGTATACAGAGAAGTTGCAGGATTAGAAAATTGTAGCGAAATGCAGGAAGATCTGCAGCGGATAGGCACTTGGTGCACGGAGTGGCAACTGTCCCTTAACATAGACAAATGTAATGTATTGCGAATACATAGAAAGAAGGATCCTTTATTGTATGATTATATGATAGCGGAACAAACACTGGTAGCAGTTACTTCTGTAAAATATCTGGAAGTATGCGTGCGGAACGATTTAAAGTGGAATGATCATATAAAATTAATTGTTGGTAAGGCGGGTACCAGGTTGAGATTCATTGGGAGAGTGCTTAGAAAATGTAGTCCATCAACAAAGGAGGTGGCTTACAAAACACTCATTCGTCCTATACTTGAGTATTGCTCATCAGTGTGGGATCCGTACCAGATCGGGTTGACGGAGGAGATAGAGAAGATCCAAAGAAGAGCGGCGCATTTCGTCACAGGGTTATTTGGTAACCGTGATAGCGTTACGGAGATGTTTAATAAACTCAAGTGGCAGACTCTGCATGAGAGGCGCTCTGTATCGCGGTGTAGCTTGCTCGCCAGGTTTCGAGAGGGTGCGTTTCTGGATGAGGTATCGAATATATTGCTTCCCCCTACATATACCTCCCGAGGAGATCACGAATGTAATATTAGAGAGATTAGAGAGCGCACGGAGGCTTTCAGACAGTCGTTCTTCCCGCGAACCATACGCGACTGGAACAGGAAAGGGAGGTAATGACAGTGGCACGTAAAGTGCCCTCCGCCACACACCGTTGGGTGGCTTGCGGAGTATAAATGTAGATGTAGATGTAGATGTGGCGTCGGCGTTGCTTAGCTGGATCCTTCTCTTCCGTAAATGCCTCTTCAGTGCTGCTTCTACTCTGAGCCATCCTTTCTCCTGTCGGATCCCTGCTACCTTGTTCTTTCATCTCAGTTTTGGTCTTCCGCTTCTCCTTGGTCCTTCGATTTCTAGGTCTTCAATTCTATTCCCCACGTAGTACTCCCCTCTTCTCTGCACATGTCCACACCATCTTAGCCTACTTTCTTGGATCTTCTTCCTATGGGCCCCCTTTCTCTGTTCCCTTGATGTACTCATTCGTTTCGAGTCACCCAATTCATCCTCCTTAACATTTTCATTTCTGCAACTTCCATCTCTTTCTCTTGGGCTTTTGTAATTCTACTGAAGAATCAGTACGGCATTGCAGAGACTATAATGTAGCTGTTGATATGTAGTGTGGCCAATTACGAGGTGTCCATTCACGTGCAGTGGGCAAGACTTCCCCACATTTGATATAACGTTGTTGAAGACGGTAATACATTTATAGTTTGTAATAAAAGTAGAAGATAGTTGATCTGCTGCCTCTGTGAACATAATATGCGTCTGTTAGTAGTGACTATTCGTAGAGCCGAAATAGTAGTATGATTCTTAAATGCAACATTATGTTTTAGTGGAATTGCAACAAAATTAGAATAAATAGAAGAACGCTGGAAATTTTTGTAACGTTCTCCCTCTCATTACTTTGGAAAAAAGGCAGTGAACAGTTGACAAACAAAATTTTCATTTAGTTCTCTGTTTTATTTGATGTATTTATTCTGTGTACTCTTGAAGCAGTTTACATTTATTACTGGAAATAACAGCAGTAATAAACAAAAAATCGAATATTTCAGAAACCGGTTATTTTGAGCGGTTTTTACAACCAGATTAAACTGGATGTGAAGCAAACCCGTGTAACCGAAAACTAGTAGATATGGTGACAACTGCCAGCCCTATGCTGGGCACAGTATTTACAATAGACAGGGTGTAACATTTACGTCAGATAATGGCTACCAAATAATTCGTACTGTTGTGCAATACGGTGCCAGCCTACTGTAAGAAAGAGAGGGGAGGTGCCATTGGGTGATGTGGCTCTTCCAGCGTATCAACTGGCTGACGTGTCTCGTCGTCGGCCACGTGAGAGGACGCTATTGGCTGAGCTAGACGGCAGTATTACAGGCAAACAAAACTGCTGGAGCGCTGATTGGCTGGAAGACAAGGCAGCAAATCCCTACCTTGTGTTGCAGCCTGAAGGTCAGAGGTGGCGAGTTAGTCATGGAACAAATTTGCATCCGTTATACCTCCTCCTCATTACATTAATTGTTGAATATATTGCATTAAAAGTAGGATCGGTATCGGTGGCCTCAGTGATTAACAGATCTGAAATGACTCTCATTATTTACGGTCAGTCTTAGTGTTCATATGTGTTTATTTGCGGTGCGGTATTGTGAGATCGTGGATGTTCGTAATAAATGTTTCTGTGCGAGCGATCTGACAACGCTGCGTTATTCTGTTGTGTAGACGGTGTGTTCATCCCTTCCAGATGCTCACTGTGAGTTTCAGCTCCCTACAGCCATCACATGATTTTTGAGAGTGCTATCAGTGACGTTGTGTTTCTGGTTGTGTGTTACGAGGAAGAAACCGCGGAATATAGAGCTATCAAGTTTAGTGTTAAACTTGGGGAATCTACGAGTGTGACATCTGAAAAGTTGAAACTGTCCTATGGGGAATATTCCTTATCAAGAGCACAAGTCTTTCGCTGGCATAAATCATTTTTGGGAGGCCGATAACACGTTGAACATGAATCTCGCTCAGGGAGACGTAAAACTTCATAAACCGACGAAAATGTCGATCGTGCTTGTGCTTTTGTGAGATTGCTCCTCCACAAGATTGTTAACCAAGTGTTATACAAAGGTGTCCTTCAAACACTCAGGAAAAAGGTGAATTGAGTGAGACCAGACAGTGCAGACAAAGTGGATGCTGCATCGTAACAACGTCCCATGTCACACAGACACTTCCACCTCAGAAATTTTGATATCAAAAGGAATTCCTGTTGCTCCACAGTCCTCCTACTCACCTGATCGGAGTCCTTGTGAGTTTTTCTTTTCCGGAAACTGAAAAAATGCCTTAAAGGGACGTCATTTTTTGACTCTGGACTAGAATGTGACTGACATATTGAAGCTCTTCACAGATGAATCCTTGGAGTCCTGCTACCAGAACAGGGAACAGCGACTACCGAAGGGAATTATTTTGAAGGGGACAATCTTGTTATAAAAAAAAAAGTTTAGTAGAATAAAAATCAGTCACATTACTTTTCCCATACGCCTCGTATGTGATGACACTACAGGATAGTTAGATAAGAACACAGAATCCCTTGTTAATTCTTTGTACACTCTTTACTGCTAAAATAAGTAGTTGAGGATTCCATTCAGTTCACCACTGAAGCTATACCTCCAAATCCACATCGACGTGCTCATGACATCTGCAACTTCATCTAGATGGTTACTCTGCAATTCACACTTAACTGCCTGGCAGGGCGTTCATCGAACCATTTTCATACTACTTCTCCACCATTCCACTTTCGAATGGCGCGTGTGAAAAAGGAACACCTAAATCTTTCCGTTCGAGCTCTGATTTCTCTTGTTTTATTATGATGATCATTTCTCCCTGCTTGAATGCTGTTGCAGATAGAGCTCACAGCGGAATGGTTTCGCTGACGTGCACTGCCCGCTTGTATAGAGAACGAGTGACCTTGATTACGTAAGAGGCTGATAACGGACTTGGACTCTGCACGCACAAGCCGGAGTGTTAACCCGGACGCGCGCTACAGACGTACGAGCAGCGAGCTCCTGCTGTGAGCTCTATCTGCAACAGCATTGAAGCACTATGCCTCGTCGACGTGTGTATCGTCAACGCCGCAATCGCATGCTGGTCTACAAACACATTATTAGCCTCGAGAATAAACTTAGAGGAAATAGAACAGCACAAGCAGTTATATTGAATGGACCTATATTCTTCCGACGTTGCAGGGTTAATTTTACCCTTGATGTCGCTACTGGAAATTCCGCTAGTGGTTGGTTTACCCTAGCCATTGTTCGTTGTGAAAATGCCTCTGTTGCTGGACTGGAATCCTTCGCCGATCGAGATGTTGCAACCCGTGTTCACTCAGGTACGAGCAGCCCTTAGCGGCTCGCCATCTTATTTACAACTTTTCATGACGCCGCCTTTCCGGCTTAGTTTTTTTTTTTTTTTTTTTAGAATATGACTTGTAAGTACTGCATCTCTTTCCAGTCAGTACACACTTTAGTTTATTAATGTCTTATATACCTATTATGTTTTAGAACAGTTAGTTTAATTTTCGCTCATAGTAGCGTCGAAACCCGGTCAATTTTGACTTAATATTTGTGACCGAGGGCTTATTTGTTCTAATATAATTCTGACACGGTCACTGAACCTTAGCAGCTATGTTCAAAGCTTTAGATTAAGTCTTATTTTCAGGTGTGTTGCTGGGAGCTGACCTTATGCACAGTGTTCATGCACTTTCTATTTTATTTTAAATGTATGATTCTCGTGAACAGTGCAGGCGCAATACTATTAATTACATCGCATCCCCTATGAGCGTTGTCAAAAACGGTTCAAAATGGCTCTGAGCACTATGGGACTTAACTTCTGAGGTCAACAGTCCCCTAGAACTTAGAACAACTTAAACCTAACTAACCTAAGGACATCACACACATCCATGCCCGAGGCAGGATTCGAACCTGCGACCGTAGCGGTCGCGCGGTTCCAGACTGTAGCGCCTAGAACCGCTCGGCCACCACGGTCGGCGAGCGATGTCAGAACGTATGCACTATTATGAGTTTTTGGTCTGTGATCAAATTAATTTATTTTCCGACTCGGCCAAAACTTTGATTACTTGTATGGTGAGAGTCGGTGGCGACCCTAATCTTCTCACGTTAAGGGGCTCCGGAACGCCCTATACTTGCAATGTTAAAATAACGCTTATAAATTACATCTTTCCTCACAAAGTATTTGAGGTAGGAAGTTGAACTTTTTACAGATTATTTATTGGAATATGGGCTACAACTTACCACAGGGATTTTACAAAATTTTAGTTCAGTTATTAAAGATGATTTTTTTCAATTGTAATGAAAATTCACAACAGTTTTTTGCAATTTTTTATTTATATATTCAAAAATATACAGTTTTTTGGAAAAAGGCTGTGTTAAATTATGCAGAAGGTACTGTGTAACATTTACTGAAAGTTTGAAACAAATATGTTTGGAAGATCCTTAGAAAACATGTAATTAGTATGAGAAAATAAAAGTTTTGGGAATCGAGCGACAAAGATTGGATTAACTTTTTAGTGCATTCCAGGTCCATAGGATGCATTATCTTCATCCTCTGCAAACTCCTCCTCCAGCTTCCTCTTGCTCCTCCTCCTGTTTACTCTTGCTTGTATTTCTAGACTCTTTACAGCCCTGTCTGCAGCCCGAAGGCGTTCCTTGTCTAAAGCAAGCATCGCTCGTTGTTGTGTTCGTAGATTTTGCTACCATTTTCTTCAGTTGCAGTTACTGCAACACTGTTCCAAAAGGTGGTCATGTATGAACACTTATCACATTTCAGTTGTATTTCACTAGCAAGTCCTACGTGCTTTATTATGGAGAGTTCCAGACCAACTTCACTACAATAAATACATCTTACACAGTTTGAAAAAATTCCTTTGAGAACCGACATATCAAATATTTCATTCACATCCGATTCGCCCATAAAACATTCATAGTTTTCACTCATTGAACCAAGCTTCTTCTGTGAAGTATTTTCTTTTCCGCTTTGACTGCTATGGGCAGGTGTACTTGAGAGGTTAGGTTCACTCACTTGGTTATCGTCTTTATTGTTTACAGTAATAACACATACCTTTGGCTTTCCAACATTTCTCCTTTTCTTAAAAGCCTTCAGAGGATTTCTAATAACTTTACTTTTACTCATTATTATACTTCAACAAAACAGAGACTCAAGAAACAGAATTAAGCCCGCATCTCGTGTTCGTGCGGTAGCGTTCTCCCTTCCCACGCCCGGGTTCCCGGGTTCGATTCCCGGCGGGGTCAGGGATTTTCTCTGCCTCGTGATGGCTGGGTGTTGTGTGCTGTCCTTAGGTTAGTTAGGTTTAAGTAGTTCTAAGTTCTAGGGGACTGATGACCATAGATGTTAAGTCCCATAGTGCTCAGAGCCATTTTTTGAAACAGAATTAATTACGAATATTTTCGAGATAACGACAGAGTAAATAAACATGAAACAATCGACAATCACACCAGCGATATATATTGAACCATCATAGGTTAGCCACAACACATACTTTATCTCACATCACTAAAATGTACCTGATGAAGACGGACGTTAATAATAACACCATTTGACAGCAGTTTAACAGCGCCACAGTGGGTCACGCCCATGTAGAACACATTTCAAAAAAAAATTTAAAAATAGTTGTAGTCTTCGGAATTGAATAAGTTATATATCTATTAAAAGGTAATAGTCTGCAGATTCAGAAAACGCAAAAAAGTAAAAATTGAACCTTTCATGATTTTGAGCCTTTCCGGAGCCCCTTAATGTCACAGCCAACAAGCATTTACATACGCATCCGGTTCATTTAAACACTCGGACACAGTTTCGAGCGCTGCGCTTTGTTGACTCAAAGGCGCTTCATGCCACTTACACAGAAGGCAACAATTACACGGCAGTCTTACAAGATTTATTCACAGGTGCCGCACGACGACTGCCAGCAGCAACCATTTGCTTATGCTTTATATTAATAGTAATAAGTAACCAAGTGAGTTACACGGAGTCGGTGCCGACACAATAATCAATAATAACGTAGTAACCCGTAGAACCAGGTTAGTTACAACAGTAGTTAACAGGCGAAAGAGAACAGAGTAAGAGTGATTTCAGGTGTGCCGCAGGGGAGTGTCGTAGGAGCGTTGCTATACACAGTATACATAAATGACCTTGTGGATGACATCGGAAGTTCACTGAGGCTTTTTGCGGATGATGCTGTGGTATATCGAGAGGTTGTAACAATGGAAAATTGTACTGAAATGCAGGAGGAGCTGCAGCGAATTGACGCATGGTGCAGGGAATAGCAATTGAATCTCAATGTAGACAAGTGTAATGTGCTGCGAATACATAGAAAGAAATATCCCTTATCATTTAGCTACAATACAGCAGGTCAGCAAGTGGAAGCAGTTAATTCCACAAATTATCTGGGAGTACGCGTTAGGAGTGATTTAAAATGGAATGATCATATAAAGTTGATCGTCGGTAAAGCAGATGCCAGACTGAGAGTCATTGGAAGTATCCCAATGAAATGCAATCCGAAAACAAAGGAAGTAGGTTACATTACACTTCTTCGCCAACTGCTTGAATACTGTTCAGCAGTGTGGGATCCGTAGCAGATCGGTTGATAGAAGAGAGAGAGAAGATCCAACGGAGAGCAGCGCGCTTCGTTACAGGATCATTTAGTAATCGCGAAACCATTACGGAGATGATAGATAAACTCCAGTGGAAGACTCTGCAGGAGAGACGCTCAGTTGCTCGGTACGGGCTTTTGTTGAAGTTTCGAGAACATACCTTCACCGAGGAGTCAAGCAGTATATTCCTCCCTCCTACGTATATCTCGCGAAGAGACCATGAGGATAAAATCAAAGAGATTAGAGCCCACCCAGAGGCATACCGACAATCCTTCTTTCCACGAACAATACGAGACTGGAATAGAAGGGAGAACCGATAGAGGTACTCAAGGTACCCTCGGCCACATACCGTCAGGTGGCTTGCGGAGTATGGATGTAGATGTAGATGTAGATGTAGTACCGTACGCGACTGGAACAGGAGAGGAAGGTAATGACAGTGGCACGTAAAGTGCCCTCCACCACACACCGGTGGGGTGGCTTGCGGAGTAGAAATGTAGGTGTAGATGTACCAATTTTGAAAATGATTGAATAATATGTAACGTCATTTATTTAGGTTCTTGTAGGTGCTCAATATACGGTCGCTAGGAAGTGACACAGGAGCCGTTCTCACGCTGCCGTAGTAACAGGTACATGACTCATTGACTAAGACACAAGTGGCGGTTTCTGTCACAGCATCTGGCTCCAATACTGCGGGCTGTATAGCTACGAATCTTACCGCACATCGACTCGCGACGTTAAATAGGGTGTGTAATGCAAAAAACTGTAACGTGGGATTAAAGGCTGGCATCGAGAGCAGAAAGCGGCGAAACTTCGGTGCAACGATTCGTTCACAGATCGGCGTAGCAACGGGCGACGCGGCAGCTGGCGGCGCAGCGCATGCGCAGCAGCGGCGAGCTCCGCCACAGACGGCAGAGAGCTGCGCACGCATAGCGGAGAGGCAAGCAACCCTCAAAGCGGGCCAAGGCGAAAACAAATTCACCCTTCCGAACGCGGCGCAGCCGACAGCACGGCAGACCACCCGCCTTCCGTCGCAACAAAAAACGGTAAGGTAGTCTGCTCTAGCTTAAAAAGCATAACGAAGTCACAGAGCAGCATCGCAACAGTCAAGCAACGCGCGCAGACCGCAGTTAGAGATTAAATTTTTATTTCGTAACTAAGATTAGTGACAACGAAAAGATAGTTGCACTGAGGAATGAGTAGGTATGTTATTCGGCCAGTGGAATAAATACTGAGCACGAAATTTCGAGAAAAAATTTGGACGAAATTTCGCTAGGTCCACTGCAAGCGTTGTCAGAAATAAATGCAACAGAAATTCTTGACGATACTCCGTTAATAGTAAAGAGGATATAAAATGTAGACCGGCAATGGCAAGGAAAGCATTTCTGAAGAAGAGAAATTTGTTAACATCGAGTACAGATTTAAGTGTCAGAAAGTCGTTTCTGAAAGTATTTGTGTGGAGTGTAGCCATGTATGGAAGTGAAACATGGACGATAAATAGAAGAGAATAGAAGCATTCGAAATGTGCTGCTACACTAGAATGCTGAAGATTAGATGGGTAGATCACACAACTAATGAGAAGGAATTGAATAGAATTGGAGAGAAGAGAAATTTGTGGCACAACTTGACTAGAAGAAGGGATCGGTTGGTAAAGCATATTATGAGGCATCAAGGGATCACCAGTTTAGTATTGGAGGGCAGCGCGGAGGGTAAAAATAGCAGAGGGAGACCAGGAGATGAATACACTAGGCAGATTCAGAAGGATGTAGGTTGCAGTAGGTACTGGGAGATGAAGAACCTTGCACAGGATAGAGTAGCATGGAGAGCAGCATCAAACCAGTCTCTGGACTGAAGACCACAATAGCAACAAACTCCATTAATGCAAAATATTTCCGATATGTTAAATCCACATGAATTAGAAATACGATTAAATGTCAATATTTCATCAATACCTAATGTTTTAGAAGCCCGAACAGGGTCTGAGGTACCAGATGTCACTCATCAGGCACATACTGCTCAAATACGTTCTGCTTAGGGATCTGAACCGGTTGAAACTACTAGAACTCATCGAACTGCATCGGCAGATACAACACCAACTGACAATGATAACGATTTATCAAATGAAAGCACAGTGTATTTCAATGTAACTGATTGTGAAGATGTGATAGGGTTTCTCAGGGAATATCGGAAAACAATCCATAGAGAAATTAGTAATTCTTTTAAAGAGAATAAACAGGTAGTTAGGAAAGCTAGATGGAGAGTAAAGGGAAAAATAAATGAAAAAATATTGATGAAACAAAAACTAAAATTCACCAAATGAAAGAAGAGATTCGCTAGAAACCTTATTTTTACTTAATAAACTTAAGAGAGTCAAAACACAATATTAGGAGCCCTATCAAAAAAAGTAGCAAGACATAAGAAAATATTGGAAGCTCAGAAATCTAGAATAATACGTTTAGAATCTGATTTTGTACAATTAGTAAGTGGAATACAAGAATGTAAGATTAACTTGAACTAGTTCATAATTAAGTTCAGAGATAGCAGAAGATTAATGTTGATTTATGTTACAAACAGATTCATATGACAATAAGGCAGGGGCACTTCACTCAGAACTAGAAGAAATATGCAAAAGAGTCGAAAAAAGGCCAGAGAATTAGACACTGTTTCACGATACGCTAATCAGATGGAATTTGAAATAAAGCAAGAGACTTGAATTACGGTGCGAGATCAAACGATAAAACTGGGATATATCTGGAAATATGTGGTAAGTTTCTATGGTACCAAACTGCTGAGGTCATCGGTACCTACGCTTACACACTGCTGAATCTAACTTTAACTAACTTATGCTAAGGACAACACACACACCCATTCCCAAGGGAGGACTCGAACCTCCTACGGGGGGAGCCGCAATGACTGCGACAAGGCACCTCAGACCACGCGGTTACCCCACTCTGCCCGGGAAACATGTTACGTCACACCCTCGGTATTTATACGAGGGCAGTTCAATAAGTAATGCAACACATTTTTTTTCTGAAAGAGGGGTTGTTTTATTCACCATTGAAATACACCAGGTTATTCCCCAATCTTTTAGCTACACAACACTATTTTTCAACGTAATCTCCATTCAATGCTACGGCCTTACGCCACCTTGAAATGAGGGCCTGTATGCCTGCACGGTACCATTCCACTGGTCGATGTCGGAGCCAACGTCGTACTGCATCAATAACTTCTTCGTCATCCGCGTAGTGCCTCCCACGGATTGCGTCCTTCATTGGGCCAAACATATGGAAATCCGACGGTGCGAGATCGGGGCTGTAGGGTGCATGAGGAAGAACAGTCCAATGAAGTTTTGTGAGCTCCTCTCGGGTGCGAAGACTTGTGTGAGGTCTTGCGTTGTCATGAAGAAGGAGAAGTTCGTTCAGATTTTTGTGCCTACGAACACGCTGAAGTCGTGTCTTCAATTTCTGAAGAGTAGCACAATACACTTCAGATTTGATCGTTTGACCATGGGGAAGGACATCGAACAGAATAACCCCTTCAGCGTCCCAAAAGACTGTAATCATGACTTTCCCGGCTGAGGGTATGGCTTTAAACTTGTTCTTGGTAGGGGAGTGGGTGTGGCGCCACTCCATTGATTGCCGTTTTGTTTCAGGTTCGAAGTGATGAACCCATGTTTCATCGCCTGTAACAATCTTTGACAAGAAATTGTCACCCTCAGCCACATGACGAGCAAGCAATTCCGCACAGATGGTTCTCCTTTGCTCTTTATGGTGTTCGGTTAGACAACGAGGGACTCAGTGGGAACAAACCTTTGAATATCCCAACTGGTGAACAATTGTGACAGCACTAACAACAGAGATGTCAAGTTGAGCACTGAGTTGTTTGATGGTGATCCGTCGATCATCTCGAACGAGTGTGTTCGCACGCTCCGCCATTGCAGGAGTCACAGCTGTGCACGGCCGGCCCGCACGCGAGAGATCAGACAGTCTTGCTTGACCTTGCGGCGATGATGACACACGCTTTGCCCAACGACTCACTGTGCTTTTGTCCACTGCCAGATCACCGTAGACATTCTGCAAGCCCCTATGAATATCTGAGATGCCCTGGTTTTCCGCCAAAAGAAACTCGATCACTGCCCGTTGTTTGCAACGCACATCCGTTACAGACGCCATTTTAACAGCTCCGTACAGCGCTGCCACCTCTCCGAAGTCAATGAAACTATACGAGACGAAGCGGGAATGTTTGAAAATATTCCACAAGAAATTTCCGGTTTTTTCAACCAAAATTGGCCGAGAAAAAAAATGTGTTGCATTACTTATTGAACTGCCCTCGTATGTTTCACAAATTCACTACAAGGAGTAGTATCCACCTAGTAGCATTCAAAGTGTGGAAAACAAACATGAACAAGAACACGGACAAAACTAGACAATAGTTAATAAGAGTAAAGTATAGTGAAAAAATCACATGACCGGATGAAAAAAATGAAAAAAAAAACATAAAACATTGTATATGAACATCGATTATTAAGTTATTATGACGCTATGCACACACAACAAGTTGCCTAAGCATAAAAACAACACATGATAGGAATGATAATTATAAAGCATGAGTCCTCAGGTAAGTAGGTCATCTTACGAGAGCTATAAGTTGATACTTGTGAAGTAAATAATGATTCATTCTACTGGAAACGAGCTGAATCAGACAGTTCGAATTTTTAAAGCAGGGAAAAGTGAGAGAAGATGGTACATAACGGAGATGGCAGTGAGAGACTGTAGGTAACCACTGTAAATAACCAACAGAGGGCCATAGATTGTTAGGATATGGGAGATTAAAATCGTAGTGTGGGGCCACATTCGTTTAAAAAGAATTTATTTGGCAGGTAAACAGGTAAGGTGCCACCTCTTGCTAAGAAAACTCGTTTGTACAGGAAGTTCCACCAGGAAAAAACGAAAGAAGTGCAAGATGAACACTACATCTCGGAAATTAACATCTAAATTCCATAAATCCATCAGAGAAATAATTAATAACAAGTACATATACATATACACTCCTGGAAATGGAAAAAAGAACACATTGACACCGGTGTGTCAGACCCACCATACTTGCTCCGGACACTGCGAGAGGGCTGTACAAGCAATGATCACACGCACGGCACAGCGGACACACCAGGAACCGCGGTGTTGGCCGTCGAATGGCGCTAGCTGCGCAGCATTTGTGCACCGCCGCCGTCAGTGTCAGCCAGTTTGCCGTGGCATACGGAGCTCCATCGCAGTCTTTAACACTGGTAGCATGCCGCGACAGCGTGGACGTGAACCGTATGTGCAGTTGACGGACTTTGAGCGAGGGCGTATAGTGGGCATGCGGGAGGCCGGGTGGACGTACCGCCGAATTGCTCAACACGTGGGGCGTGAGGTCTCCACAGTACATCGATGTTGTCGCCAGTGGTCGGCGTAAGGTGCACGTGCCCGTCGACCTGGGACCGGACTGCAGCGACGCACGGATGCACGCCAAGACCGTAGGATCCTACGCAGTGCCGTAGGGGACCGCACCGCTACTTCCCAGCAAATTAGGGACGCTGTTGCTCCTGGGGTATCGGCGAGGACCATTCGCAACCGTCTCCATGAAGCTGGGCTACGGTCCCGCACACCGTTAGGCCGTCTTCCGCTCACGCCCCAACATCGTGCAGCCCGCCTCCAGTGGTGTCGCAACAGGCGTGAATGGAGGGACGAATGGAGACGTGTCGTCTTCAGCGATGAGAGTCGCTTCTGCCTTGGTGCCAATGATGGTCGTATGCGTGTTTGGCGCCGTGCAGGTGAGCGCCACAATCAGGACTGCATACGACCGAGGCACACAGGGCCAACACCCGGCATCATGGTGTGGGGAGCGATCTCCTACACTGGCCGTACACCACTGGTGATCGTCGAGGCGACACTGAATAGTGCACGGTACATCCAAACCGTCATCGAACCCATCGTTCTACCATTCCTAGACCGGCAAGGGAACTTGCTGTTCCAACAGGACAATGCACGTCCGCATGTATCCCGTGCCACCCAACGTGCTCTAGAAGGTGTAAGTCAACTACCCTGGCCAGCAAGATCTCCGGATCTGTCCCCCATTGAGCATGTTTGGGACTGGATGAAGCGTCGTCTCACGCGGTCTGCACGTCCAGCACGACCGCTGGTCCAACTGAGGCGCCAGGTGGAAATGGCATGGCAAGCCGTTCCACAGGACTACATCCAGCATCTCTACGATCGTCTCCATGGGAGAATAGCAGCCTGCATTGCTGTGAAAGGTGGATATGCACTGTACTAGTGCCGACATTGTGCATGCTCTGTTGCCTGTGTCTATGTGCCTGTGGTTCTGTCAGTGTGATCATGTGGTGTATCTGATCCCAGGAATGTGTCAATAAAGTTTCCCCTTCCTGGGACAATGAATTCACGGTGTTCTTATTTCAATTTCCAGGAGTGTAGAAAGTGAAGGTAAGTACATAAGAAACCACCCAGTATTATGTGGGAGTGATCATCTTTGCAGAAAGAAAAGTGGCGAATACACTTAGCTAGTACTGAAATCTAAACAGTCAGCAAACACTGAATTAGGTAGCAAGTATTTCATTATTTGTTAACATTAAACGTTCTGAGAGCACCGAGCTATGTATTCAAAGCTGCAACGTATATCTCAACATAGCACCAATGAAATTTAGCCACTGTATACCAATAACCATTATCGGCGGTGCAAAACACGAGTTCTTCCAGACTGAGACAAAATGTGTGCAGTCCGCACGAATTCACTTGCAAAACAGCAAAGAACCGTCTACAGGATGTTGCAGTGAGTACAGACAGACAGACAAAAATGTAAGTTACTAAATATGGGCAAGGAAAGACATATTTGAGCTAACGATTTGTAGTGGTCGGTTCGGCATTAACGGGACTTATATGTGATAATTGTCAAATAATCAATTTTCTAATTTTTGTCTTAAAATATTCTCAGTAGTTTTCTGATCGAGAAAAAGTTTACTTCCAGGAAAGTGGACCACAGAAAGTACCAAAATTAGAGGAATTTAAAAGTGGCACCACAACGCCACCATTGCTCTCATTTGTTTCGTTTTTATGACTTTTTAGTCCCTTAAGTTGGCAAACCTGCAAAAGCTTTACAGTTGCTTATCTTTTGTTTATACAGAGATTTTAGACGTCGTATTCTGTTGTTTTGGAGCGAATTTGTTGTTTGTAGCGAAGTCATCGTGTCTATGAGTTTCTTATTGTGTGTGTGAGTTTCTTATTTCTCTTGAAAGCAATGGGAAGAATTAAGAAGTTCGGTATCAAACAACGTAAATTTTATGGAAATCGGTTCACCAAACGGATTAACTCCGCTAATACTAAAATACAACGAGATACAAGACTTCAGTCAGCTTCAACCACACCAAGTGCTTCGAAGCTAAAACTGAAATATTTGGACATGGGCTTGACATTATTAACGCTGATAATACAGAGACGTGAACTATAGATTCAGGTTGTGTTATTGTTGAACTCTCTGCCCTATCTGAACTAATAAATAAGGCTTTGCGTGTAAGGAATGTGGCAATAGTGGTGTGAAGGTAGTTGAGGAGATGCATGCTAGAAGAGGTCGTGCATCGAAATTAAGAATCGTTTGTAACTTTTGTGATTTACACGAATGTGGTTATACTTGTGGTGTAACTAAACAGGGAGCGTATAACACAAACATTAAAATTGCTTATGCTATGAGGTGTATAGGTAAATGGTACAGAAGTGCCCAAATTTTTTGTGCTCTTATGCACTTACCTCCATCTACAAGGTTTTACAGGCACTATAAAATTATTCTACAGACTTTAGAAGAAGAAGCAAATGATAGTATGAAAAACGCTGTTGAGGAAAGTTTAGACATAAATGACAGCAATGTCTGCAGCCCCTGATGCATCCTGGCAACGAAGAGGCTCCAGTTCCCTATATGTTGTTGTGACAGCTACCTCCTTGGTAAAGTCACTGATGTGAAATGTATTATCAAGTACTGTCATGGCTGTACTAGTAGAACTGAAAATTATAAATGTTTGATTAATTTTAGTGGTTACAGTGGAGGGATGGAATCTGAAGGTATTGCGAAGATATTTCACAGGTCAGTGGAGAAATATGATGTGATATATACATCTTACATAGGAGATGGAGACTCAAAAGGGTACTTTTTTCGTGAATCCAAACCTTATGCTGACACAAAAACTGAAAAAAATTGAATATGTTGGCCATGTCCAGAAATGGGTAGGCACAAGATTGAGAAATTCGAATGGGAATTTGAAGTGAAAGAAATTACCTGATGGTAACTGCATTAATGGACGTGATTGGCTTACAGACGAAAAACTAGACTGCGAAGATATTTCACAGGTCAGTGGAGAAATATGATGTGATATATACATCTTACGTAGAAGATGGAGACTCAAAAGGGTACTTTTTTCGTGAATCCAAACCTTATGCTGACACAAAAACTGAAAAAAATTGAATATCTTGGCCATGTCCAGAAATGGGTAGGTACAAGATTGAGGAATTCGAATGGGAATTTGAAATGAAAGAAATTAGCTGATGGTAAGTGCATTAATGGACGTGATTGGCTTATAGACGAAAAACTAGACTGTATTATCATGGATAAGCCATAAGAGAAAATAAAAATGACGTTGAGGGAATGAAGAAGGCAGTCTGGGCTACATTCTTTTATAAATCCTCCACAGGTGACAACCCATGTCATGCATTCTGCCCATCTGGCAGTGATTCATGGTGTGGCTACCAGAGGGCTGTTACCAGGGTGAGACCTATGACTATAGACATTATTTGCCATTTGCTATAACGCATGTTATAAAACCTGTACATAGGGATCTTAGTGACACAAGATTATTAGAGAAATGTTTACCTGGTAGGACTCAAAAATCCAAATGTAAGTTTCAACAATTGTATAAGGGAATGGATACCAAAAACTGTTCTAGTTGGACTAAATACTTTGGAAATAGCTGTGCTAGATGCTGTTCTATGTTTCAGTGACGGTTCAGCGTCAAGGCGTAATGACATGGAACTGATGGGAGTGCCTGTTGGATGAAATATGCATAGAGATCTAACAGCGATTGATCAAAAGAGAGTCTTCGAAGCACAAAATTCAATGTTGGAAGCCACCAAAGGGGCAAGAATAAGAAGAAGTGTGAAAAAGAGAATGGAAGAATAACGACTCAGGAAACAAGATGAATATGGACCTGGGATGCGTTAGTGCCATGCAAGTTTAATAGAAAAAGCTAGTTTTAACTTTTACTTGAATTTCCCGAAAGGTAAAATTATTTCATGTTCTGATACACTTTGGTTACAAACTATTAAAGATAGAGAGCTGAAATTTTGAATAGTATCTTAAAACTTACTTAACAAAAAAGTAGACTACTCTTGTTACTTAAATTTGAAAATAAAACGCTTTTTTGAAGAAAAACCCTGAATTCATTTCCAAAATTTTTGATAATCATACTTAAAAAATTTTGTACCACAATGTATGACAGCACCATCTTTTCTACAGTCTGCTTTAAAGATGATACTGTAAAGAACGTAGAGGAAAAAAATAAACCTTCTACTTTGTATTTTGAGTAATGTGTACCTATGATGTACATAAATAATTAGCATGGTTTATTTCACTTGCAACAAAAAAATACAATGAAAGGAAAGTGTGATAGCTAAACCTGTGGTTCCTACATAAAAATGTGACTAAAAGATGTCTTAAAAGATGGTAAGATTTATATGGGCTTCGAAATCTTATTCTTTGAGTTACGCTGTTTAGAAAACTGACCATTTTTTCAAGGTTTCCACTTGTATTCCCGGACCAGCCCCTTACGAGTGTTGCAGTGCGGTTCCAGTCTCAAATGAGCCAGTAAAAGACTCAGTGTGAGTCAGTACTGGGATCTGAGACAGGAGAAATGGGGTGAAAGATCAGTGATGTACAAATAATTCACTATCATAAAACTGTATGCCCTAGTAATAGTAATGAAATGTATTTACCTTATATTATTTCCTTTATTAACTTTCCTTTATAGGTTTAGTATACCACTGTTTGTTTCTAATCTCTGAAAAATTTCAGTGTTTCATGTTATGCCGTAATCAGTGCTGAGGGGAAGGTATGGACGATGGGAGCCTGCCCTTCTGTAGCTACACAACGCTCGAGGAGGACAACGTGGCAAAAAGCAAGATTCCCTGGTAGCAAGGAAATAGCAGCATCTGGTCAACCATACGGTACAGTAAAAGGGATGGCAGAGCTCTTAGAAACTGTATATAATACGAATGGAAGACTAGGCCTAATAAATATTTATGTGCTTATAAATGGCAAAGCACACAGTTACAAAGTTTGTTAACACAGGGAGCAATGCACTGCAGTTCTTACAAAACAGTGAATCTTTTGAATGTTACATTACGATGAGCAGCGCACTGCAGTTAATACCACAATTTAACAAAGACTATTTGAAAAGCTGTATTGCAATTATTTGTTCAGAGACAAAAATTTATTCCACAAACTCAATTGATAGAATGAAGCACATACTAATTAATCATTTGCAATATCTTAGGATAATGATCTCGCTGCAGCTGCAACTGAAAGAGAAAAACAAACAAGAGTGTTGCTACCTTCTTCACAGATATTCAAAATTGTCATTGTCTTTGAGAATTTCCCATTTTTGAGAACAGTTAATTGGAAGAATATGTAACTTTTATGTCAAATAATGAGTCCCTGTTATTTCGTAATGTTGTGCAATGCGGTGCCAGACTACTGTGAATGGGAGAGGGAAGGTGGTATTTAATGCGGCAATTCCACTATGGCTCCAGGTGATGTGGCTCGTTGCCAACCACTTAAGAGAACGCTGTTAACTGAGTTAGGCAGCAATATATAGAGTTAAACAAAATTTCTGGGGTGCTGATTGGCCGAAAGACGAGGTAGCAGATTACTATCTCGAGCCGCTACTTGATGGTCAGAGCTTGGAAATTACGTCACAGAGGAGAGACCATCGTAGCAGAAGTGTGTCCGGTTGTACCTCCTGCTCATTACATTAACTGTTGAATTTCTTGCATTAAACGTAAAATCGGTCTCGGCATCCTCAGCGATTAACAGTTCGGAAATGACTCTCTTTAATTACACTCATTTTTAGTGTTTATATTTGGATATTCATAGTTCGTTATTATGATGTTGCATATTCGTGTAATAAGTGTCTTGTTGTAATCTCCCCATGGTTGCGAAGTAGGATATTAATATGTTCCGAAAGAAGTGCAAAGTACAGTGTATGTAACGACATCACAGAATAAATTGTATGGTTGTACGGCACCCCTGTTTAAATCGTTGTACGCTCTTTACTGCCATAATCATCTCAAAGAAGCAGGTTAGTAGATTTCAGCTCAACATCCGCAAGATATAACCGAATTGCTTATCTCCAACCACGACCTCGCCATGTGCAGTTGCTAATAGAGACAAATATTGGCTGATAACGCTTTTTCCAACGCAAGGCTAGTGTTGTAAGTTCGTCTGCACTGCTGTTGAGGTGTATGTTTCAATGTAGTCGTGATGGTATTGCACCCACCTTGAGATTACGTTCACCTGAATCATTCGTGCCACGTTTACTGTGTACACTCGTGTACCTGAAGTTTTAAATCGAAGAAATTCATTATTTATATGTCTTGCAGCACACGGGATTTTTCACAATAAAAAATAGTCTAAACTTCTGAGAACAAAAATAAATTGCAACAATAAACAATACAATGTGCAACTGGTCGTTAATTGACGTCAGACAAAGACTTTGTTATCCATACCGTAATTTTCTACTAAAGGAACACGTAAACTAATAGTTGACAAAACGAATCTACTAATTATGCCTGGCCGACAGGAAAAAACGGAGATTGGAAGGGAGGAATAATATAACATTGTCTTTAATATTGCTGTAGGAAAGTTATAAAAGATTGCTGTACTTCTGGAAAAAAGTTTTGATCACAGAAGTAAGACAAGAGGAAAGAAACGCTATGAAAGAATCAGAAAGAATACCTGAAACAGTTTTATAATGGAGGCAGTTTCGATAGGTACCAAGACAGGAAAACAAACACGAACAACATGGACAGAATTAAGAACAAAAACATGGAAATAAAATAGTATAGTGCTGAAGAAACAGAAACAAGAAGTAAAGTAATTACATACTGTCAGGTTTTGAACGTAAGGTGGCCTGGTGATGATAGTATTTGGTACCGAAACCGGTAACCAGACAAAATAAAACTGTTACTGCGGACTAATCAAATCACATTTTTTTATGACTGATTTGCTTGCTCTTTCAGCAGACAGTACGTCGGGAATATGTAGGGGGCATAGAATGTTATGTAGTAGCAGTTTGTCAATACAAAGATTAAAAATTATACAAAAAATATAGAATATGAACTTACGTGAAGTGCAAGGAAAATTGCAGGCTCCAAGGAATTCAGTCCATCAGAGAGGACTGCCGACGTCAAAGAGACGGGGAAGATTAGAATCACAAGCAAACATTGCTCAAAGTGTATGTCTTTGGGTAGACACGGAGACACATTGGACAAACAGTTAAGGTGAAAAAACACGAGACACAAAGTTTACACAGTGTAAGGAGAGATGTGCCCTACAGTTCCCTCGTGATTCCGGCAGCTGCTGCAGCAGCCCCGCTGAGGACGTAAGGGGAAACAATAAACGAAAAGGAAACGCACATGTCGCTCTTAAACACAGGGTAAGGGGAAAAACGCCTCTTACGCCTCTGACTAGTGGTGAGTAAAACAGTATTAGCAATGACAAGACGTACATATATCAGTTACAATACTGACAGATGGGTTAGATGATCAATCGACAATGAAACTGTGACATTTCCTTTTCTCTTATCGTTCAAATTAACGAAATGAATAATCAGATGTCAGATTAGAAACCAAATAAATTCGTGACAGAAATGAGGAAAGAGGCAGCGTGCATCAGAGTACAAACGTTGAAGCATTGTGAAATAGTTCTATTACACGTTGTGATAGCATTAATGATAGATACCGTACGCTGTTCCATACAGAATCAACATTTAGTATGAGAATCATACGATAAGGAAGGTATTGGAAGCATGTCTTTGAAACAGCTAGTAGTGTGTGTTTATTTTACGATCTCTTTTCAAAAATATCTACAATATTGATTTTTCTTCTAGATTTAAACAATGCTTCATCACCTCCTAAAGTATGGTTTTTACTTACTGGGTTTTCGTTTAATTTCTACCGTTTTAGATGAAACAAACATAAATTGTTATTATAAAGGTTGGGTAACCACAGAAAAGTTCCACGTCATGAATAAAATCTTCTACACTGGCTGTTAAAATACTTTTATTAAAAAATAACTATCGATTTCACAGCAATAGTGACAAATTTTCATGTCATCTCTACACACCTCTATTCTAATTACAGCAAGGTAAGACATACAGCTCCGTTATACCATTTGTCGAAGTTAGATATGTTAATGTGGTGTTCTTAGCGGTTCACATAATTCTACGGTAGTTAGCAATTTAAATAGGTTTATCCAGGTACCTTTCACTTATTGGTGCTCTGCTGTCCCAATCATTTTAATAATGGAGTGTTATCTGCTTTTATCTTAACGGTAAACAATGGCACTTGACTCTAGGCAACCACTTCGTCGACCCACGACTGTTTAAAAAACCTGTGGGTACACAGCTCTCGTTGATATATGGCGCATTACGATAGTACACGTCTATTTTCAAACCGCTGTAATTTTGTAACATTTTAATATCTTTTACAGATGACCTGAAGATTCATCTCTATAATGCGAAACGCTACTGACATTTATATAACTATTTTAACAGCCAGTGCGGAACCTTATATTCGTCAAACATAAATTGAAAATAAGTTCATTTCCCGGACACTGACGATGTTTTAGATCAATAAACGAAACGTGTATGGTGAAGTAAATAATCATTTTAGTAGATCCAAAGGCTGCTTTGGAATACCTTAAGTTCCTATTCAACAAACTGACTCACTTCAGTCGCATCAATTTTTTTATTCCCCATTAAAGTAGCAATTTCGTATGTAAAAGTGGGATGGTCCGTTAATGCTTTTCAAATGTTTAATGAGTAGAAGTAGTAGTAGTAGTAGCAGCTTTATTTATCCGTAGATCCCTTTATACAAAGATATAGGACATGTCAAAGTATTTACAAGTTTAGATCAATTTACAATAAGCTAATTCGTATACATATATATTTGCAGACTTCTAGTTAGACATAATGATTAGATTTACTCTTGGTATACAATACTTTTTTACAAATAACTTATTAAAATAATGTAATTTCACACCGTTCACTCATATCTCACTATCAGTCACTCCACACACTACACGCACATTGTTTCATTACACTGCACTCACTACACACACACACATACACACACACACATTGGTGATCACTGTGTTATTTTCTGTACCGCAACTTCCCAATTGCTATCCTGAAAAACTGAGTCAGCATCCCTCCATAATGAGTGAGATGTTGAGCTTAGAAAGAGGAACAGATGTTATTATTGTGCTATGTGTAGCTTGGGGGTTTAGTATTTCTAGAAAGGAAAAAAGAAGGAAAAAACGTAAAGTAAAGGTGTTACGTGGAATGTTGGATGTTTTATAATCATTATTATTATTATTATTATTTATTTGTACAACATTTTTTTATGAAACCTCTACTCTGTTTTAGCTAAGTATTCATTCAATGTGTAAAATGTTTTGCATAAGAGGTACTTTTTAGGTGCCTTTTTAAATAATTGTATTTTTGCAATTTCTTTAATGCCTTTTGGTAATTTATTGTACAGATTTATTCCTTGGTAGAAAATGCTGTTTTGAGTTTTATGTCTATTTTTTCTTAGTACATCTAAGTTGAGTCTATCTCTTGTTGCATGGTCATGGACAGAGCTGTTTGTGTAGTAATTACAAATGTTATTTTTGATGTGTATAACGGACTGGTAAATGTATTCGCATGGGGCAGTTAAAATCCCCAGTGTTTTGAACAGAGTGATGAGAGAATGGCGGCTAGTGGGAAGAATATCTCTGTATTAATCTTTGAGGAAAAAAGTCTGTTTCATATCGTCGAATGAAATCTCCAGGGCCGTCACCCAGCTTCGAGTTCTGGGGAATGCAGTGCCAGAAAGACTGACAATCATAAGATG
Organism: Schistocerca serialis cubense; assembly: GCF_023864345.2. Classification (NCBI taxonomy): domain Eukaryota; kingdom Metazoa; phylum Arthropoda; class Insecta; order Orthoptera; family Acrididae; genus Schistocerca; species Schistocerca serialis. Next base: position 1,243,142,089 of record NC_064638.1, read on the forward strand.
GAGGTCCAGGACAATCGACTCAACAGCATGGGGACTACAACTGGCTGTTGCAATGACCAAAAACGAGAAAAATAACCGTTAGTTTTCGGTCCGTACTCATTCTTGACTGACGTCTTTACATTTCTGAGCCGAGTCAGGTCTACTGAAGCTAATATTGAGTGAATATATTTAAAAGACGGAAGTTATAACAACAAGGTGCAATGACTATAATATTTTTCCAAGATTATAAGCTGTTGTTAATGGGGAAGGCAGTCGTTTTATTTACAAAACTAACTTGAATTAAAGTGAGATTATTTTCTTTATTTCCAATTAATTATAAAATATACATTTTTTATTAGTAATTTCTGTATGGGACGATGACATTCATTCATTCACATTGTTATTTGGAAACATACCGCACCAGGAGCATCGGAATATGATTGTCACATTGAGAATTGAACATTTCATTGCGCAGTCAGGTATGGAGAAGTATTTTAGGAATCCACACATCGTCTTCGTACTAGAACGTTAGTTAACCGACGGAAAAGAATCGCAGCACCAAGAAAGAGTCGTGCAACATAAGCCAAAGTTGGCAGGCGTGTTTCTATATCTGAAAGATGTCTATTAAAATGTCGTGCCAGCCGCATTAGAATAGCGCTAGTAACGCCACTATGAGGACACAAATCAGGTTTTGCGTTAGACACAGACAGTAAAGATCGTGAGCCTTAGCTACCTTTGACAATGGACGTGGTGAGTTGCTGTTAGGCAAGAATGCCTTTAAGGCAAGAAAGAGGCCATTATCAACAACTGGATGTTCCGTCAGCGATATTGGAGAAAGACTTGGCAGGAATATAACCACTGTACACGATTGCCGTCAGCGGTGGTTCAGAGAATGTACGGTCACAAGAATACCGGACACCGGACGTTCATGTGGCCTTGCCCAGAGGGAAGACCATCGTGTTCGGTGTATAGCTGTAGCGCATCGTACTGCATCTGCAGCAGCAATTTGATCAGCAGTGACGCAAGGAACTGTTACAAGTCGATTACTTCAAGCACAGCTCCGAACCGGACGCCCTGTAGTGTGCATTCCACTGACACCAAACCACCGACATTTCCGACTTTAGTGGTATCAAGTGAGAGCTCATTGGAGGGCGGAGTGAAGGTCTCTTCTGATGAAAGCTGGGTCTGTCTGCTGACAGTGATGGTCTTGTGTTGGTTAGAACGAAGCGACGTGTGGGCCTCCAACCAATCTGTCTACTTGCTAGGTAGACTGGGCTTACACCCGGAGTTATGGTCTGAGTTGTGATTTCATATCACAGCAGGAGCACTCTCGGGGTTATACCATGCACTCTGACTGCAAATTTGTACGTCAGTCTGGTTATTGGACCTGTTGTGCTGCCATTCATGAACAGCATTCCAGGTGTGTTTTCCAACAGGATAACGCTCACCCACATACCGCTGTTGTAACGCAGCATGCTCTACAGGGTGTCTACGTGTTGCCTTGGCCTGCTTCGTTACCCGATTTATCTCATATCGAGCACATACGGGACATGATCGGACGACAACTCCAGAGTCATGCAGAACCAGCATTAACCATGCCTGTATTGACCGACCAATGCAAAAATGGTTCAAATGGCTCTGAGCACTATGGGACGTAACATCGGAGGTCATCAGTCCCCTAGAACTTAGAACTAGTTAGACCTAACTAACCTAAGGACGACACACCCATGCCCGAGGCACGATTCGAACCTGCGACCGCAACGGCCGCGCGGTTCCAGACTGAAGTGCCTAGAACCGCTCGGACACTCCGGTCGGCCCGACCAATGCAACAACCCACAAACTCACATCCGGCACTTGTACAGCACAATGCCTGTACGTTTGCATGCTTACATTCCACATTTTGGCGATTACACGGGTTATTAATGTACGAGTGTTTGACGTTTGCAATGGCTTGTCTCTTACTTACATTAACTTTATGGTCTTGCATTTTTAATCACTTACATACTTTACCTAGACAAATCTAGTCCTGAAATTCCATTACTCTCCATTAATTATTTTATGGTGTAGAGACGTTTTTCTGTCAGGGTGTATTTATGTTATGCTCCTAATAGCCCTGGTTCATCCGAGATACACTCTTAATTTCACGATGCGACTGACAACTCAATGTTAAAGTAGTTTGAATCAAACTCAACCCTTCATATAATAAATGAACCGCCACAAACAGCGCACTCGATCGCCTTCGTCCCCATAAACTAAGTTCTTACATTACTTTAAAAATATGAGTAAATAAAATGTAATCGAATGGTCAGGCCTACGCACCAGCAGCCGATGGACTCTGTTTGGAGAGCCGACTGAGTTCACGTAAGTGGTATGTTCCTTGATTCCCAGAAAGCAGTCAATATACGCTCCTCGGTATGATATTTGCAACACCTGGAAGGACAGAAAATAAGGAAATTTCACTGGTTGGGCGTATACAGTATTGTAGACAGAATATGTTATAAAATTTTTTGGTGGTTTGGTGGTCTGTATGGTGAGATGTTTATTACATGGATCCAGTGTGCGATTTGTGCTTTTACCAGTGGGGGGGATGTCTTAGGGGGTTAGCATAATTATATATGTTACTAGCTTGGACAGTGGCGTTACCCATGGTTAAACAGTTATTTATAAATACATGTTAATGCCGAAACTCACTATTCACGCGTATGCACTATCAGAAAAGCCATCTCTTGTTATATCTTTAAGTACATTACAGGTAAAGCTTATTTACAAAATCATCTACATACAGGTATACGACGGGAATTCAAAAAGTAAAGGCACATTTGTGAAAAGCTGTACTTATTCTGATGATAGAAAATTGAAACAAGCGTTATTTTTCTACGTAACCTCCCTGGTCTTCAATGCAGTTTTCACGACGTTTTACGAGTTTTTATTTATTTCATCAGAAGATATGTTTTTCAGTTGCATCACTTTCAAATCTTCTTCCCTGTAGTGCTTCCGTTAAGGGTCCAAACATTTGAAAATCGCTTGGAGCCAGGTCCGGACTGCGTGGTGGATGTTCCAACACCTGGAATCTCAACTCCTTTATTGCGTCGGCCGTCCGTTTGGCAGAATGTGGGCGAGCGTTATCTGCTGCAGGATGACACCTCTTCACAGTTTTCCACGACGTTTGGATCTGATTCCAGGTTTTAGTTTCGTACGCAACACATCACATCCACCATGCAATACAGACCTGGCTCAAAAGCCTCGTTTACGCTGGGGCGACGTCTTGCAAGATTGTGGCATGCTACGGAAATGTGGCGTGCGTCGTCTTGCAGCATGCTACAACAGGCAACAGCTTGCGGCGTATGTTGCATGCGGCAGGTTAATTTATACCAAAGCAACAGAATTTGTGCCACACGTGTGTCGGCTTTCAGTATAAAGGATGATAAAGTATCGCAGCGGCGGCCTACTTGGTACTTGCACATGCAGCTAACAACGGAAATGAAAACCAAAGGAAAAGAAAACGATGGTGGTAGAGAAGAGTATTTAAGGTCCACGAAATAGTATCCTAGGCACCAGAAGCAGATGATGGTGCGTTATTTAGGAATGTGTGCTTTCGTCCCAGGCGCGTTAGTCTGCGCCATACCGTTGCCAAAAGGTGGCCTAACGGTGAATGTTCGCACAGGTACCGGTCCGGTCAACATCCTGTGTCAGGGGCCGGGGTGAGAATTTCAGCCCCCAGCTCACCCCACTCCGCGGTACGACTACTGCGGTATGACTGCCACACTACTTCCCTCGCAAGCTCGCAAGTAAACGGATGACGCACCTTAGACGAAAGCAACAATGTCAACATGAGAATGATGATTTAGTTCTAAATGTTTTGAAATGCTTAACTAATACGAGGCCTGTTCAGAAAGTAAGCTCCGATTGATTGCTAAATTGAAACCACAGTGAACATCAGAAATGTTTTACTTGTAACAATTAGCTACACCTTTCAGCTACTTCTCTACGTAGTCGCCGTTCTGAGTTAGACTTTTGTCATAGCGTTGTACCAACTTTTCAATAGCCTCATCATAGAAGGCAGCCGCCAGTGCTTTCCGCCAATTCTCCACGCTGGCCTACACCTCGTTGTCTGTGTCAAAATGTTGTCTTCAAAGACAGCGGTTCATGTGACCAGAGATGAAACTCAGGGGGAGACAATTGCGGACTGTATTGTGGGTAATCTCACATTTCCATTTGAAAACGATGCAGGAGCATCTTCATTGCCCCTGCAGAATGCGGCTGAGAATTGTCTTGAAGAAGAAACAGCACGACAGTTATGTAATGTTAGCTGCATAGCTTCAGGCGAAATTTCTCACCAGGCCCTCGTACTTGGCGGCAGACACTATTTGCTAGACATCTTTACGCACTCACTGCGAGCTCAGAAATGAGAAGAGCGACGTGATGCTAACTGGGGTTATACTAGAGACACTACCCAACACATCTGTGCAAAGCTTTATCGGATTTTCATAGTCGTTTCCATTTCGCGACCGATCGGAGCTTACTTTCTGAACGCCTCTCGTACATAACACTTTTTCAAAATTAATAAGCAAACATATTAATAGTATTAATAGTAAGACTGTATTAAAGAATTTTCAGTGTTTTGCACCACAAATTTAAATTATATGTTAAGTTTTACTCCAGTGCGTGGAAAATAAACATCGCAGGTTGGGATGCATAAACTAAAACCAGAGAAGGGGATGGTCTGATGCAGAGGGAGGGAAATCACCCCCATCTCCCCCCCCCCCCCTGCAAATCGCACACTGCGTGGATCTGGCACTTTTGGCAGCAACATCTGCCAAAAGCGGTTGGACATCGTCTCGAACTGAGTGGTACGTCATTCCACGCTGCTTCGCCTTTATGCAAGAGTTCACCCATTTTAGAGGCTGGAGAGGAGCGACTTGGCAGTGTCTCAGCAATCCATGACTGGATGATCGTGTTCTGCATCAAATGGCTCCTCATACCACCTCGTCATTTGTCCGACCCGTATGACTGGAGCGCTGTGAATGCGCAACTGCCGCCCTGAATCGTCCTCTGGGAAGACAAGTGGGCATGGCCCTGATTCAGGAACCCTCTCTGTATACAGGAAGCATTTCGGGCCTTAGAGGAACTGGAGGTAAGTGATTTTTTAGCACCAGAACACTCATTCACGTTAAGAATGGAATTTCGTTGGTGGTAGATTTCTGTTCCAGAGACTTAGTGACCATCATGATGAAACAACGTGAGGGAGGAAGCAACAGCGAAATTGCACCGGCTTCAGCTTCTCTTCCTTACAAGGTCGATACTACTCCTTCCCAGGAAGTAAGGAGACTGATAGAAGGCTGCTCACAGCAAAATGAACACCTGCTGGTTTGTTTTGATGCCAATGCCCTCAAACAGGTGTAGAGAAACAGCAACATCAACAGTGGAGATGAGCACCTGCTCGAATTTTTAATACACAATAATATGGAAATTCTAAATAGGGCTGAGGAATCTGTTTTCATGAATAGAGAAGGCGAAGGAAGAAATGACGTAAATTTGGTGTCCGCCCTATGGGTAGTTATGTCAAACAATGACATTTTGCGATGGACTCATCCTTGTCTGACCATATCCACATTAAATTCGAGGTTGAAGTGGGTGTTAAACAGAGCAGGTAAGACCTAAACTCATGCTCATCTGAAGTCAGAACTCCGACAAGGGACCAAGAAGATATGAAGGAAACGGCAGACGCAATGATATCTGCCATTACGACCTCATATTTAGAAATATTACCAAGAATTGCAAAAACAGAAATGCACCTTGGAGGAACCGGAATCTGGAAGAACAAAGAAAGCGAGTAAGAAAATTGTTCAATCTCGCAGGAAAGAAATGATGATGGGAAAAACATCGGGAGATTCTTGTCAAATACACTTTGCTATCAAGCAAGCGAAGCTGTCACCCTGAAAGGCATTCTGTGAAGTAGAAGGTACAGTTAGTTGCGCTAGACTTCGTAAAGTCCTTACTAATATACCAAATCATTCAGGAGTACTCTATTGAAGCAGGATGGTGGGTATACAAGGACAGAATGTGAGACGCTGGATGTGCTCTTCAAGACTCACTTCCCTCAATTTCCAGTCCACTCTGGAAGATCAGCAGTCAGTCCATGAGAGGCACTGGTTCACTCTTAATCAAAGAGAATATTGCGAACCCATCAGAGAATGTATTGATATAAAAATAGTTCCAGTAGGTGGTGGAACATATGAATAATTCAAGTCACCACATCTACATGGAAGCTTTCCAGCTCCACTATAACAAATCATGAGAGGATTTAATTAGATTCCTATGTAGACTGAGTAGGGTCAGCCTAGGAATCATTCCTAATGCTTGGAGGACAGTTTTCATTCCGAAGCCAGGGAGAACTGATCATACCAGGGCTAAGGACACGAGGCCGATGTCTGTCCTCCTTTCATCTAAAGACATTACAAAATCTGGTTAACGTGGAGAAGAGGTTAACTGAGATTCCTCTACATGTCAGCCAATAAGCATATCGACCAGGTAATTTGTACTAAACAGCGATTCGCTACCATGTTGGGAAGGTGAGAAATAGCACTCTGTATATTTCTGGATATTGAGGAGGCTTTTAGCAATATTACCTTCGAATCCATGGTGGCACTGAGACCAGTGTGGAGTATAAGAATGGTAGAAGCCACGGAACGAGGCAATGGTATCAACACCACCAGAGGTGTCCACAATGACAGCTTTTTCCCCCACTAATGTGGAACCTATTGGTGAATCAGCTCTTCAAGAGTTAAATACAAGAGGCTATTTTTGCCAAGGCTACGCAGACAGTTTACTCACAGTAACACTTGGCAAATATGGTAGTACTTTGAGGACACTGGCATAATGTGCACTACACTTTGAGGATAGCTGGTATAGAAAATAGGATCAAAGGGTCAGTCCCAAGAAAAGTGACATTAACCCCTCATATGAAGAATTAATGTTCAAAGGCAAAAAATAGGGTCTAATATGTACTAGACATAAGACCTATGATTATTTATGGGGCTACAATATGGCTGCTAAGCAGCTTGGCAAAATGCAGAGATTCGCCTACTTAGACATTAACAGTCGGAATTGGTAGCACAGGCACCGGTTGGACATGAGTCGTTCTGGACATGTCTCCATTACACCTCTGGGTTGCAATGGAGACAGCGGCAGGGGCATACAGGTTAAGAATAGGAATCAACTTGATTTATTTAGGACAGGGGCGACCAAGGTTTCGCCTCGCGAGCCATGGCTGGGCCTGGGCGCGGATGTGTTCAGTCTTCCCGCACATTTCTTCCACCGCCACGTCACGCTATCTGAGCGAGAGGAGAGAGGCAGAGGTGAAAACTGCGAACGCGCCGCATTTAAGTAGCAGGACAGTCGCTTTGCAAACAACTTGGTTTTGGAAATTTGGAAACTTGTATTATGTTCTAAGGGACCAAACTGCTGAAGTCATCGATCCCTAGCCTTACACACTACATTCTCTGACTTACACCAACTTACGCTAAGGACAACACACGTACCCATGCCCGAGGGAGGACTCGAACCTCCGACGGAGGTAGCGGCGCGAACCGTGGCAAGGTGACCAAGACCGCGCGGCAATCCCGCGCGGCCAACTTGGTTTTATATTTCATATCTGTCTACAATGTAGATCACAGAAAAAACAAATTTTCAGTATTATTTTATTGTTTTTGGCGCTCAAAAGGGGCAATATAATTTTCATCTGATACTTTTTTTTGTCATCAGTCTACTGACTGGTTTGATGCGGCCCGCCACGAATTCCTTTCCTGTGCTAACCTCTTCATCTCAGAGTAGCACTTGCAACCTACGTCCTCAATTATTTGCTTGACGTATTCCAGTCTCTGTCTTCCTCTATAGTGTTTGCCCTCTACAGCTCCCTCTAGTACCATGGAAGTCATTCCCTCATGTCTTAGCAGATGCCCTATCATCCTGTCCCATCTCCTTATCAGTGTTTTCCACATATTCCTTTCCTCTCCGATTCTGCGTAGAACCTCCTCATTCCTTACCTTATCAGTCCACCTAATTTTCAACATTCGTCTGATACTACCTGACGGCATACCGAGAGACGCAGACAATTTCACAGAGTTTCTCCATTCAAGTTGTCACGTAATCGTGACTTATTTAGTTTGTCAATAGAAATATTGTAGTAGTTTTGCGACGTCGTTATGGTGGCTCAGAAATTATACCTGAGGAAAGCGATGTAGAAGTCCTCGCCAGTTTTAACGTATAAAGATTTGTGAGTGTAACTGGAGTTACGTTGCAGGTCTATCACTTCCATCTGAACCTGCGCAGGGGCGCTTTTAACTGAAACAGCAAAAGGTTTCGAAAACAGACGTAAGAATGACAGTGTCATTAAAACCTTTATAAAACTATCTTTATAATTTGTTCAAGGCCACAATGAACTCTTCAAACCTCGAGTTTTCTTTTAACGCAAGTGAGCTTAGGCAACTGGACTGTATTTGTCAGAATGTGTTCCTTCTACAACGCAGTTTTCTTTTTAAATGCATCCCATCAAATCGGAAAGGACTTACCTTGCAATGTCTTACTGTGGCGACAGGCCAGTCAAGTCCACTTAAAATAAGAAGCCTGCAATGCCTTCCGGATGTTCTAATTTTCGTTCCTGCACTCCTTTCTCCTTCGTAAACTCAACAATTGCGAGTTTTAAATCGAAAAATCTTTCCAGGCAATCCCCTTGAATTGACCAACGTACTTTGCAGTAATACTTTTCGTTGAATTCCACTTAAAACTGTTACAGCTGACAATGGAATAATGAGTGCGACTCCAGAAATTTTATATTCGTACCACCAATTTCTTCACGTGTTCTATGGCTTCAAATTTAGCACACAGAACAATGAATCCCCTCAGTCGATCGCTAACACTTTTTGCTCTTTCATCGCCACTTAAATATTTAAATTATCTCTGTATGGTACAGCAATGTCGTTGCACAGCAAATATAAAGTACCAGTCGCTTGTGCTAAAGACAATTCGCATCCCTCTTTTGTTCTGTCTTTCTCGTATATTTTAAAGGGTTCGATCGATCGCTAGACTGCCTCTTTTTCTGCAAACAGCCACAGGACCTGCAAACGTCGTTTGTAACACGAATAAACAGCCAAGAGTAAACAGCGCTGACCCCACTATTCGGCCGAACTAAGAGAATTGTGCCGACCGAAGAATGCCGCACTGCAGTACTAAATGAAACGTCGCACAGATCTGGATACTTCAGAGAAGGACCGAGCAATCGAATGACAGGCTGGGCCTTGTCTCATAAGCATGAAGTTTGGCACGCCATGGCCGGCCATGATTTAAGATATCCAGAAACTCACTCCAACAAAGTATTGTAAATACAGAAATGGTAGAGGAAACGCAGTAACTACCAGGTGCTTCAAATGGTTCAAATGGCTCTGAGCACTATGGGACTTTACATCTGAGGTCATCAGTCCCCTAGAACTTAGAACTGCCTAAACCTAACTGACCTAAGGACAGCACACACATTCATGCCCGAGACAGGATTCGAACCTGACTGAAACGCCTAGAACTGCTCGGTCAGACCGGCCGGCCCACCAGATGCTTCAGTAAAACTTTCAACGTAACAATTCCTAGACGAAGCAGTGGAAGAATGTACCACGACGCAGTTCAGGAGACACACTGTTGTTTAATGACGGATCGAGAACAAATAAAGGCGTTGGGGCTGGAGCATATGGGATACAGCCTAGACACAGAGAGCATTTGATCTAGAGAAGCTTGGCACAGTATTCCAGGTGGAAACATCCGTTACCAGAGTGTGCTTAGATCAGAAGTTGTGTATGTGTTACAAGAATCCTAGCATCTACACTTACTCACACAGTAAAATAGCCTTGGAATCTCTATGAGTCCCTGAAAAGAAATCAAATACCTTTTCAGTGGTTTCCATTGCCTTGTGCATCTTCATGTCGTTGACATTGGTCATTTTTCCACCTTTTTGGGACAGTTCACCACACTAAGGGCAGGAGAGCACGGTGTATCTCTGTTCACTCTTCTGCCTCTTTGACAACGCCATTTCCAGAAAGTTGCTGACTCCTTATGCCGGAAGTCTTCGGCCGCCATTGCTCATTATTTTTGTGCAAAATTTAAGCAGTGTCGAAATTGAGACTAGGAACTCAGGACGTTTTGATTAATAGTCAAAGACACCACCTCCATCCAAAGTAAATTAACTAACGAGAGGACAATTGACCAGTGGTTGGTGCAATGTGTTTGCTGTGTCGCCACTCATTGTTCATGCCACAGCGCCGATGCCTCTTACCAGTATGATAGGCTGACAACATTAAGAATGTAAAACTCATAAATTTTTCCACGTGGGAGATATCGTAACGGCGGTTTCGCCTGTTTGCATCAGCCTACAGGTTGTGCAGATTCGTCACGCCAGCAGTACTCAGGGGACCTGCATTCGCTATGCTCAAGTATCAAAGTCCCACGCTCATGCGTGGACGATAGAACCGGGCAGCAGTTCTGATATGCAGTTCTGCGCACCCACAGGCCACCAGGGGGTTGTAAATTATACGTTACTCAAACTACCAAGACCACGTAGGCATCTCGCAGCACATTCACGCTGGCCTGCGTCAGGGAAGGGAAGTTCAAGAATCTTGCTCCAAGTGCCACTAGCTGTGTATTTTTCGCTATCAAAATTAAGAAAAAAAAGCAGCTTCAAAATTTAATTAGTATTGCAAAGCGATTTGGGACTGTACTGTCCCATCACACCATTATCCTCTGCTTTTGAAAGGATAAAACTCCCTTGACGGCAATACTCGATCATCACTGTTAATGGTCCAAAAAAAGAAACAAATTTTAGTTCGAATTAATCGCCGGAAATCTAAAAGACCCGAAACTAATAGCAATCGTCAATGAAAATAAAGTATGGACAAACGTAAGTTACGGGAAACTTCATAGCACCATCAGTTACAAATTGGTGCAATAGTATTTCTTTGCGTGAATTTTGCATGTTAAAACGTTAATTGAATCGTGTAAACAATGTCCACCATTACAGTGTTCCACATTATTTGAATTTGTAAATACTATAAAAATGAAATACAGGGTGATTCAAAAAGAATACCACAACTTTAGGAATTTAAAACTCTGCAACGACAAAAGGCAGAGCTAAGCACTATCTGTCGGCGAATTAAGGGAGCTATAAAGTTTCATTTAGTTGTACATTTGTTCGCCATTTCAGCCAATAAAGTTTTTGGTCCCTTTCTCTTCGAAGGTGCTACTGTAACTGGACTACAGTATCTGGAGATGTTAGAGAATTGGCTGTTCCCTCAGCTCGAACAAGAAGCACAACAATTCATATTTCAGCAGGATGGAGCGCCACCACATTGGCACTTATCTGTCCGTAACTACCTGAACGTCAACTACCCGAGGCGATGGATCGGCCGCCAGGCAGCCCGTGGCAGAGCACGTCATCACTGGCCTCCAAGAAGCCCTGATCTTACCCCCTGCGATTTTTTCTTATGGGGGTATGTTAAGGATATGGTGTTTCGGCCACCTCTCCCAGCCACCATTGATGATTTGAAACGAGAAATAACAGCAGCTATCCAAACTGTTACGCCTGATATGCTACCGAGAGTGTGGAACGAGTTGGAGTATCGGGTTGATATTGCTCGTGTGTCTGGAGGGGGCCATATTGAACATCTCTGAACTTGTTTTTGAGTGAAAAAAAACCTTTTTAAATACTCTTTGTAATGATGTATAACAGAAGGTTATACTATGTTTCTTTCATTAAATACACATTTTTAAAGTTGTGGTATTCTTTTTGAATCACCCTGTATAGTTCCAGAATGAGATTTTCACTCTGCAGCGGAGTGTGCGCTGATATGAAACTTCTTGGCAGATTCGAGTCTCGGTCCGGCACACAGTTTTAATCTGCCAGGAAGATTCATATCAGCACACACTCCGCTGCAGAGTTAAAATCTCATTCTCGAAACCTCCCTCAGGCTGTGGCTAAGTCATGTCTCCACAATATCCTTTCTTCCAGGAATGCTAGTTCTGCAAGGTTCGCAGAAGAGCTTCTGTGAAGTTTGGATGGTCGGAGACAAGGTACTGTTTGAAATAAAGTTGTTGGCATGAATAAATACAAACACAATACACAGACAGACATGTAAAAAAATCAAAAGAAACATTTTCTTGGTTAATTAATGTTGAGCACGTTCAGCTCCAAAAATAATGCCTTACCCCTAATTCATTTTTCTAGGGGCTCGGTGTGTAGTATGTGAGTGTGCAGTGGTTAATAAAATACACACACAGGTATAAAAGCGGAACGTCACATAACTTCTGAGGTGATTCTCTATGAGAAAACAAACCGAACATGTCCTGGGTTGCGAAACTGGAATGGGTTGAAGACTACACACACCCATAAATGGATATGAAGACAAGTGTGAATACTACTTGTTGAAATGCTGTGTAGACGCTGTGGTGGGCAGAATAATGGTGAGACAGATGAATGATCCATCCTGCAAGAGGTGTGGCGGTTCCCCAACAAATGGCACCACTGTGACATTACTCTGAAGCGAAAGTTGCGTGTGTACCCAGCGCGCAGTCGTGGGTTGTTGTCAGTGAGCAGTCTTGCTTGACTGCACGTTGCCTCTGTCCGTAGCCAACCATTCACCAAAATGTTGTCTGCTTACTGAATCAACTGGATACAGATATTGCGTGGGTTGCTTGACTACTGTTCAATTGAGCAAATTCAAGGTGTCCATGAGTATCGACATGCTACATTCTTTCGAGCATACAGAACATTCAAACATGTTTGTGTACAGGCACTGTAATGGTAGCGCCCATTCGACTTGACAAAATACCAGAGACGTCTGCCTGATGGATGAACCCCATGTGCCAGGGTATTTCCCAAGGTTTTTCAAACATTTTGTAATCTGGAACACTACCCAGTTACTTGCAACATCAGAACTTGACACCATCTAGTCAGTTGAGGAAGGCGACGACGTTACTGCAATGGTACGAGGAACCTAACATGGCGCATTAACCGTCTGATCCATATTCAACGAACCTGAGTGTGGCATACGTCATATTCTGAAGACTTTTACCCATTTCTATGTCCAACCCACGCAATATCCATAACCAGTTGATTCAGTAATCAGACAACATTTTTGTGAGTTGTTTGCTGTGCACAGAGGCATCGTGCAGTACATCTACATCTACATCCATACTCCGCAAGCCACCTGCCGGTGTGTGGTGGAGGGTACCTTGAGTACCTCTAACGGTTCTCCCTTCTATTCTAGTCTCGTATTGTTCGTGGAAAGAAGGATTGTCGGTATGCCTCTGTGTGGGCTCTAATCTCTCTGATTTTATCCTCATGGTCTCTTCGCGAGATATACGTAGGAGGGAGCAATATACTGCTTGACTCCTCGGTGAAGGTATATTCTCGAAACTTTAACAAAAGCCCGTACCGAGCTACTGAGCGTCTCTCCCGCAGAGTCTTCCACTGGAGTTTATATCATTTCCGTAACGCTTTCGCGATTACTAAATGATCCTGTAACGAAGCGCGCTCCTCTCCGTTAGATCTTATCTCTTCTATCAACCCTATCTGGTACGGATCCCACACTGCTGAGCAGTATTCAAGCAGTGGGCGAACAAGCGTACTGTAACCTATTTTCTTTGTTTTCGGATTGCATTTCCTTAGGATTCTTCCAATGAATCTCATTCTGGCATCTGCTTTACCGACGATCAACTTTATATGATCATTCCATTTTAAATCACTCCTAATGCGTACTCCCAGATAATTTATGGAATTAACTGCTTCCAGTTGCTGACCTGCTATATTGTACCTAAATGATAAGGGATCTTTCTTTCTATGTATTCGCAGCACATTACACTTGTCTACATTGAGATTCAATTGCCATTCCCTGCACCATGCGTCAATTCGCTGCAGATCCTCCTGCATTGCAGTACAATTTTCCATTGTTACAACCTCTCGATATACCACAGCATCATCCGCAAAAAGCCTCAGTGAACTTCCGATGTCATCCACAAGGTCATATATGTATAAAAGCAACGGTCCTACGACACTCTCCTGCGGCACACTTGATTTACAGATGAGGCAATGGTGTAATGAAAACCTGTAATTCTCACACATGGACGGTGGAGAACCCACATGAGACTAGGAAACAAAATTCTTAGTTAGGTCCTCAATGAACTTCTGGTGTGGTGTGACTGCTAACGTGGTTATGGGGCCGTGCTCCTGCCAAATCGCCTGACAGCCGCAGCATACACACATTTCCTGATAGGAGATCTACACGCACTTTTGGAACAGATGACATTAGAGCAACGACGCAAATGTACCTGCGACATGGCGAATCACCGATTCATTGTACCAGACGAATATCCCACAATCTGAATAACACATTTCCTCAACGGTGGATTGGCTGTGGCGGACCCATTAACTGGCGTGCCAAATCACCCGATCTAACCCCATTGTAGTTCCGTTAATGGGGCTGGTTAACGGTGGATGTGCACGCTATGAAGGTGGGTACTCGTGAAGAACTTACCACTCACCGACGTTGTTGCCTGCCGTTAAGTCCGCCGACATGATGTTCAATGTGCAACACTTTTTGTAGGATGAATCAGTCATCTGTCTCACCACTATTCTGTCCACTACAGCGCCTACACAGTATTTCTGTAAGTAATCTTCACACTTGTCTTTATAACCATTCATAGATGAGTGTAGCCTTCAACCTGCTACAGTTTCATAACGATCGAAAATCGGATACATGTTCATTGCATTTTTTGGGTTATTTCCACTTGTAGATTTACCTCACAAATTATGTGGTATACCAAATGAAGCATTCTCTACATACATTACCGGCCATTAAAATGGCTACACCACGAAGATGACGTGCTACAGACGCGAAATTAAACCGGCGGGAAGAAGATGCTGTGATATGCAAATTATTAGTTTTTCAGAACATTCACACAAGGGTTGGCGCCGGTGGAGACACCCACAAAGTGCTGACATGAGGAAAGTTTCCAACCGATTTCTCATACACAAACAGCAGCTAACCGGCGTTGCCTCGTGAAACGCTGTTGTGATGCCTCGTGTAAGGAGGAGAAATCACGTTTCCGACTTTGATAAAGGTCGTATTGTAGCCTATCGCGATTGCGGTTTATCGTATCGCGACATTGCTGCTCGCGTTGGTCGAGATCCAATGACTGTTAGCAGAATATGGAATCGGTGGGTTCAGGAGGGTAATACGGAACGCCGTGCTGGATCCCAACGGCCTCGTATCACTAGCAGTCGAGATGACAGGCATCTTATCCGCATGGCTGCAACGGATCCCATGACGCTGCATGACAGACAGGAGCGCCTGCGATGGTATACTCAACGACGAACCTGGCTGCACGAATAGCAAAACGTCATTTTTCGGATGAATCCAGGTTCTGTTTACAGCTTCATGATGGTCGCATCGGTTTTTGGCGACGTCGCGGTGAACGCGTGTTGATATAGGGTGCCATTTGTTACACGTCTCGGTCACCTCTTGTTCCCATTGACGGCACTTTGAACAGTGGACGTTACATTTCAGATGTGTTACGACTCTTCATTCGATCCCTGCGAAACCCTACATTTCAGCAGGATAATGCACGTCCTGCACAGGCCTTTCTGGATACAGAAAATGTTCGACTGCTTCCCTGGCCAGCACATTCTCCAGATCTCTCACCAATTGAAAACGTCTGGACAATGGTGGCCGAGCAACTGGTTCGTCACAATACGCCAGTCACTACTCTTGATGATCTGTGCTACCGTGTTGAATCTGCATGGGCAGCTGTACCTGTACACGCCATCCAAACTCTGTTTGACTCAATGCCGAGGCGTATCGAGGCCGTTATTACGGCGAGAGGTGGTTGTTCTGCGTACTAATTTCTCAGGATCTATGCACCCATACATACGTCCGCAGCTCGTGGTCTCGCGGTTGTGTTCTCGCTTCCCGAGCACGGGGTCCCGGGTTCGATTCCCGACGAAGTCAGGAATTTTCATCTGTCTCGAGATGACTGGGTGTTTGTGTTGTCCTCAGCATTTCATCATCGTGAGAAAAGGGGTGAGAAAAGGTTGGGAATTTGTATTGGCGCTGATAACCGCGCAGTTGAGCGCCCCACGCACCAAACATCATCATCATCGTCATATATACATACATATGCTTATGAGAGATGGAAATATGAAATGAAGTCCCATGCTTCTTTACAGAGCGTAGGGGAACGATGCGGGAGACCTGCACCGCCGTACTAGGCAAGGTCCTAATGGAGGTGGTTTGCCGTTACCTTCCTCCGACCGTAATGGGGATGAATGATGATGATGAAGACGACACAACAACACCCAGTCATCTCGAGGCAGATACCAACATACAAAATGAGCTAGCTCAGCGTGGCTTAAGAAAACTCTAAATACAGAAAGTTGAGAACTAATTTTACTGCACTGTGTACTGCATATAGCAGCAGAATGCTTCGAAGATGGTGACTGTATTAGCATGTCAGTGCACCATGCCACAAAGTAACTTTTTTGAGGCAATTGTTTGTGACTAATAACATCCCTAAAGTGAACTGGCCTGTCCAGGGTCCTGAGCTGAGCCCATTGGTATGCATTAGATATGGTTTAGAATGTCCACTTCAATCCCAGCGTCCAATATCGCCACCTTTTCTGATTTTCCCCTTGAGAGAGAATTATCTGTCACTGCTCCATAGACATTCAGAAACCCCATTGAAAGTGTCCCCTGGAGAGTTCAGGCTGCTGTAAAGGTGAAGGGTGGACATAACCATATTAATGACCACTAAATGTGCCCAGACACATTTAATCAGATAGTATGTGTATATAGACAATTTATTGCAGGGAAAGAAGCCAAATTCAGGTGTAACAACAGCCAAAGAGAAAGCTCTGCACCGTATTTTAGTTGTAGTCGACATAACAGCTTTAACAGAGAAACAGAGTTATCTATAAAACGAAATTTACCTTCCAAAGACTGGATGTAACTATATCCACTAATCGAAGGCTTTTACAAGATGGTACCTCATATGAACAAAGTTAGTAGTGAACACTAGAATAGTAAAGCAGGTCTGCATGTCGTGTCACAGAGGAATATGACAATGACATAGGCAAGCAAGTGACAAAATTTGGAATAACGAACATTTTATTTGCTATAAAGATAGTAAAAGTAGAACAAATTAAAATTTTTAAAGTAATGGTCCTATCAGCACTACGCCACGGAAGTGAGCCGTAGGTCATTTATGAATTACAAAGAAGTAAGATCCAGATGCCTGAGATGAGATGCCTTAGGGCTTTGAAAGGCTGTCCCAGGACAGACAGATTGAAAAACAGTGACATGAGGAAGGGAGTAAACACATTTACTGAAATATAATTCCATCTTCCACCCTGGCCGTTATGTAATCCTAGTCATTTGCACGACAATCAGCTAATTACTAACATCTGTCAGTTCCAAGTTTGTACTCCTGCACTTCTGAATTACACCGTCACCCTTTGTCGAAGTATACAAATGTAAATCTGTCATTTTAATGAATGACTACTGTTGTAGTAAACACGAGTGATATCAATGTTCCATATTCTTGAATACTTTAAAATAACGTTACTGCTGTAGTGACATACGGATGTAAACGTAGAACCCCATAATATATCGCACAGAACATTGATCTACCTCGATTGATGCAGTACCGTTCATTTACATTAAACAGCTGTTTAAAGACTTTCTGACAGTCACCATAGCGCATCTGATCGTACTACCGACATGTGCCCTAAACATGGGGCATCCCTATTATATATCTTTTCTAGAATGAAATTTTCACTCTACAACGGAGTGTGCGTTGATATGAAACTTTCTGGCAGATTAAAATTGTGTGCCGGACCGAGACTCGAACTCGGGACCTTTGCCTTCACAGGATACCTTCTGTGAAGTTTGGAAGGTAGGAGACGAGGTACTGGCGGAATTGAAGCTGTGAGGACGGGACGTGAGTCGTGCTTGGATAGCTCAGTTGGTAGAGCACTTGCCCGCAATGGCAAAGGTCCCGAGTTCGAGACTCGGTCCGGCACACAGTTTCAATCTGCCAGGAAGTTATATATATATATATATATATATATATATATATTGTTGGAGAACAACATTTTGCGCGATACATTATGAGGTTTTATGTTTATGTACATATGCTAGTAGAGCAGTAGTTGACGAATACGACGTTTTTCTCACTCGTGTTTGAAACTTCCTGGCAGATTAAAACTGTGTGCCCGACCGAGACTCGAACTCGGGACCTTTTCCTTTCGTGGGCAAGTGCTCTACCATCTGAGCTACCAAAGCACGACTCACGCCCAGTCCTCACCGTATATATAAATTTATATATACGCACAGAGGGTGATGATGTAATTAACGAGTATAATAGTACGAACACGAATATGACAGACAGCGGAAATCAGTTGAACTTGATGTAAGTGACAAGCAGGGTGGAAAAAGAAATTATTTTTCGATAAATTTTTGAACGTAGCACTTGAAATTAAAAAAAAAAAAAACCTTTTTGAAAAATGTATTAAAGAATAACTAGACTAAATACCATCTGAATAGACCTCGAAAGGCTAAAGGGAACAGCAGACTGCCTTGTCGTCCTCACCTGGTAGGTGTCACCGGGTGTGTATATGGAGGGGTATGTTGTCAGTACACCACTTTCCCGGCCGTTGTCAGCTTTTGTGACCTGATCCACTAAATCTTAATCATGAAGCCCTGACTTCACAAGGTGTTAGGGCATCCTACTTGAGCCGGCCGAAGTGGCCGAGCGGCTCTAGGCGCTACAGTCTGGAACCGCGCGACCAGCGCGGTCGCAGGTTCGAATGCTGCCTCGGGCATGGATGTGTGTGATGTCCCTAGGTTAGTTAGGTTTAAGTAGTTCTAAGTCCTAGGGGGCTGATGACCTCAGATGTTAAGTCCCATAGTGGTCACAAGGCAAACTCCCCATCGCACCCTCCTCAGATTTAATTATAAGTTGGCACAGTGGATAGGCCTTGATATACTGAACGCAGATCAATCGAGAACACAGGAAGAAGTTGTGTGGAACTATGAAAAAAATAAGCAAAACATACAAAATGAGTAGTCCTTGCGTAAGATAGACAACATCAAGGTTAGTCTCACTTCAGGAGCGCCGTGGTCCCGTGGTTAGCGTGAGCAGCTGCGGAACGAGAGGTCCTTGGTTCATCCTGTAATAAGTTTAGTGTCTGTGTTTTACGGCCGCACCGCAAAACCGTGCGATTAGTAGACGAAAGAACGTGCCTCTCTAATGAGAACCGAAATCATTTGATCGCAAGGTCATAGGTCAACCGATTCCTCCACAGGAAAACACGTCTGATATATTCTATACGACACTGGTGACAGATAATAATTGTCTGAAAATAAAAAATTTGCCTTTATCACTCGAGGGAAGACTCGAACCAAGGACCTTTCGTTCTGCAGCTGCTCACGCTAACCACAGGACCATGGCGCTCCTGAGCTCATAGTCTCCTTGATGTTGCCTATCTTGCACATGGACTACTGAGTTTGTATATTTTGCTTTTTTTTTTTATAGTTCCACACAACTTCTTCCTGTTTCCTCGATTGATCCGTGTTCAGTTCTTCAAACCCTATCCACTGTGCCAACTTATAACTAAATCTGAGGGGGGTGCGATGGGGAGGTTCCCTTGTCAGAGCCATTTTGAACCATCCTACTTGCCAACAGCGCTCGACATACCCAAATGGTCACACATACAAGCCAAGCAGCACTTTGGTGATCTGATGGGAACTGGTGGTGAACTGCAGTGAAGCCATTGGCAAAGGTATTTAATAAATGAAACCAAACTGAAGACAAAAGCAAATAATGATGTGGACATTTCTACAGCATTAATAGTGGTAGGGTCAGAAATTATAGCCTGGTAAGGCGAAGAAGACTGGTAAGGTCTAGGAAGAGGTGGGCCTGTAACAACCAAAGGCTTAATAACCAAAGTGCAGAGAAGAATCAGAACAAGAAGAAGAGGGGAAACTGCTTTAATTGTGCACTCAATATTTCGATAGCTGCCTTTTTCGTATCTGTGAGATACTGTAAAGTAGCAACTGCATTATGATCTTCTTCAGTAACCCATTTGAAAGGACAGAAAAATGATTTTTGGCTTCTACTGTTTGTTGCCTTAATGATTAAAGTGTCTTTCGCGAGTCGTTTTTGTTCCTTAGACTGATTTTATGTTAGAGCAAACCCTAGCTGCAAGGAATATGACACGAGGGTTCACATTTCCTGTTGCGCTACAGTTAAGTTTGTTTCTGGATTTTGTAAGTGCGGTCTGTACGTCGGCAGAAGAAGTGGGCCACGTACAGAACCTTGAGGAACACCATACTTTACAACCGATACAAGCGCAGACTAGTTGCACGTCAGACCAGAACCTAGTTGCAAGGAATATGATATGAGAGTTCACATTTCTTGTTGCGCTGCAGTTAAGTTTGTTTTTGGATTTTGTAAGTGCAGTCTGTAAGTCGGCAGAAGAAGTGGGCCACATA
Source organism: Schistocerca serialis cubense (assembly GCF_023864345.2). NCBI lineage: Eukaryota > Metazoa > Arthropoda > Insecta > Orthoptera > Acrididae > Schistocerca > Schistocerca serialis. The sequence continues at coordinate 1,243,162,653 of NC_064638.1, forward strand.
CAGAACCTTGAGGAACACCATACCTTACAACCGATACAAGCGCATTACCTTCTTAGAACCGACCTGTTCTACGCTTTGCGTAGGCAAGAAACGAACAGCTCGTTATTGCCCTGATTGCCTGTAGTGATAATTTGTTACAGAACAAAACAGTGTTGTGGTCGCTGCAGTTGGAGAGCAGGAGGGCCCGGTGCGTCGCAGGTAATAGCATAGCGGAGCGAGGCGGCGGGCCGCGCAGGTCGATCGCCCAATGGCAGCACGCGCTGTCCCCCCGACCCCATCCCCCGCCGTTCGTCTCCTCGCGGCTGTCTCCCTGTCACGATTCATCCGTGACCTCTCCTGCGCCTCCGTTTTCGCCGCTTGTTTATCGGCCCAGCCGTCATCACGCTCGCTGAACTCCCACACCCCCGCCCTCACCCCTCCGCTGTCCCTCCCCTCCTGCGTGGACCCCTATTCCACCCCCGCTGCACCCACGCATTCCGCCAATACGCGGCGACGGCGGCTGCAGCCAGATCGGACCAATCTGCGTGTATGTGACCGCATGGCGAGGCGCGACGCGTGTTTGCTCGGCGCGCGCGCCTGTGGTGTGCACGCGGGCGGCAAACGATGGGTGCACCGCTGCACAACTGATGGCGCAAAACGCCACGGGCCGTCCCGTTTGCAAAACTACTCGCCCCGGGCTTTCAGTGCCGCCACAAATCTGCCTGCACGGCCGGCCATTTGATAACCACCACGCCACTGCTGTGCACCAGAAGCCAGTGTTTTCCTATTCATGCAATCAGCAACAAAAATTCTGATCCCAACGTTATAAAACATACAAACAGAGCATTCCGCGAACGTCAAGATCGAAAATGGTTCTGAGCACCATGGGACTTAGCTGCTGAGGTCATCAGTCCCCTAGCACTTAGAACTTCTTAAACTAACAAACCTAAGGACATCAGACACATCCATGCCCTAGGCAGGATTCGAACCTGCGACCGTAGCGGTCGCGCGGTTCCAGACTGAAGCGCCTAGAACCGCTCGGCCACCACGGCAGGGCAACGTCAAGATCATTAGGAACGAAGCGAGTACATAGTTGTTATGATGAGATGTTGCCGCTTCTCGTTCTCGGAGATTCTGCCAGGTCACTCGTGACCGGAAGCTATGCGCGCTTTGTGCGCGACCCATGCTCTGCGATTTATTGCTTTAAACATTTTCAAGGAAACGTTTATTAGCAGGCGCAGCTTAATTATCTGCACCGATACACTATTGATGTCAGTCTAACTAAGGGTCGGCAACCTCCCTTTGAGCAACGACACAGGGTTAGCGTTCCAATGCCAACTCGTGCAGTCCGTCCTGATTTCGCAAACGTGCGGACAAATCGCAGTTTGCAGCGATTTACCGCTGATCACAATTTCATAACTTGGAAGCGATATGTGGTAATGTCGGTGCCTGGCTGCTACTCGTCTATCAATTTTTTTTTCGCTATGCCCACGTAGAACAAGAATCTTACATCAGAACTTAGTTATTCAGGTAGCAAAGGCCGGTCTGAAAAGTGAAGCAGAAGACGGATTTGTCATTTACCTTGAGAAGCTGAACAAGAAGAAAAACAATCACCTCAAGATTTTACAGAAGTTAGAATTTTGAACCGTGCGCTGGGGAAGTAGAAATTCATGGGAACCTTATCCCAATATCACGAAATAGAGGGTCCATACTAGTAATTCTGAGCTATTTGTGTAACCGGATGCAACATTAAAGTTTTTAATTTCTAATTAAAATGAAGTAATATCAACCCCCCCCACCCCCCACCCCTCCCATGAACCACGGACCTTGGCGTTGGTGAGGAGGCTTGCGTGCCTCAACGATACAGATAGCCGTACCGTAGGTGCAACCACAAAGGAGGGGTATCTGTTGAGAGGCCAGACAAACGTGTGGTTCCTGAAGAGGGGCAGCAGGCTTTTCAGTAGTTCCAGGGTCAACAGTCTGGATGATTGACTGATCTGGCCTTGTAACACTAACCAAAATAGCCTTGCTGTTCTGGTACTGCGAACGGCTGAAAGCAAGGGGAAACTACAGCCGTAATTTTTCCCGAGGGCATGCAGCTTTACTGTATGATTAAATGATGATGGCGTCCTCTTGGGTAAAATATTACGGAGGTAAAATAGTCCCCCATTCGGATCTCCGGGCGGGAACTACTCAGGAGGACGTTGTTATCAGGAGAAAGAAAACTGGCGTTCTACGGATCGGAGCGTGGAATGTCAGATCCCTTAATCGGGCAGGTAGGTTAGAAAATTTAAAAAGGGAAATGGATAGCTTAAAGTTAGATATAGTGGGAATTATTGAAGTTCGGTGGCACGAGGAACAAGACTTTTGGTCAGGTGAATACAGGGCTATAAATACAAAATCAAATAGGGGTAATGCAGGAGTAGGTTTAATAATGAATAAAAAAATAGGAGTACGGGTAAGCTACTACAAACAGCATAGTGAACGCATTATTGTGGCCAAGATAGACACGAAGCCCACGCCTACTACAGTAGTACAAGTTTATATGCCAACTAGCTCTGCAGATGACGAAGAAATTGATGAAATGTATGAGGAGATAAAAGAAATTATTCAAATAGTGAAGGGCGACGAAAATTTAATAGTCATGGGTGACTGGAATTCAAGCGTAGGAAAAGGGAGAGAAGGAAACATAGTAGGTTAATATGGATTGGGGGTAAGAAATGAAAGAGGAAGCCGCCTTGTAGAATTTTGCGCAGAGCATAACTTAATCATAGCTAACACTTGGTTTAAGAATCATGAAAGAAGGTTGTATACATGGAAGAGCCCTGGAGGTACTAAAAGGTATCAGATAGATTATATAATGGTAAGACAGAGATTTAGGAACTAGGTTTTAAATTGTAAGACATGTCCAGGGGCAGATATGGACTCTGACCACAATCTATTGGTTATGAACTGTAGATTAAAACTGAAGAAACTGCAAAAAGGTGGGAATTTAAGGAGATGGGACCTGGATAAACTGAAAGAACCAGAGGTTGTACAGAGTTTCAGAGAGAGCGTAAGGGAACAATTGACAGGAATGGGGGAAAGAAATACAGTAGAAGAAGAATGGGTAACTTTGAGAGATGAAATAGTGAAGGCAGCAGAGGATCAAATAGGTACAAAGACGAGGGCTAGTAGAACCCCTTGGGTAACAGAAGATATATTGAATTGAATTGATGAAAGGAGAAAATATAAAAATGCAGTAAATGAAGCAGGCAAAAAGGAAAACAAACGTCTCAAAAATCAGATCGACAGGAAGTGCAAAATGGCTAAGCAGGGATGGCTAGAGGACAAATGTAAGGATGTAGAGGCTTATCTCACTAGGGGTAAGATAGAAGCTGAGTATAGGAAAATTAAAGAGACCTTTGGAGAAAGGAGAACCACTTGCATGAACATCAAGAGCTTTGATGGAAACCCAGTTCTAAGCAGAGAAGAGAAAGCAGAAAGGTGGAAGGAGTATGTAGAGGGTCTATACAACGGCGATGTACTTGAGGACAGTATTATGGATATGGAAGAGGATGTAGATGAAGATGAAATGGGAGTATGATACTGCGTGAAGAGTTTGACAGAGCACTGAAAGACCTGAGTCGAAACAAGGCCCTCAGAGTAGACAACATTCCATTAGAACTACTGACAGCCTTGGGAGAGCCAGTCCTGACAAAACTCTACCATCTGGTGAGCAAGATGTATGAGATAGGCGAAATACCCTCAGACTTCAAGAAGAATATAATAATTCCAATTCCAAAGAAAGCAGGTGTTGACAGATGTGAAAACTACCGAACTATCAGTTTAATAAGTCACAGCTGCAAAATCCTAACGCGAATTCTTTACAGACGAATGGAAAAGCTGATAGAACCCGACCTCGGGGAAGATCAGTTTGGATTCCGTAGAAATGCTGGAACACGTGAGGCAATACTGGCGCTATGACTTATCTTAGAAGAAAGATTAAGGAAAGGCAAGCCTACGTTTCTAGCATTTGTAGACTTAGATAAAGCTTTTGACAATGTTGATTGGAATACTCTCTCTCAAATTCTGAAGGTGGCAGGGGTAAAATACATGGAGCGAAAGGCTATTTACAATTTGTACAGAAAACAGATGGTAGTTATAAGAATCGAGGGGCATGAAAGGGAAGCAATGGTTGGGAAGGGAGTGAGACAGGGTTGTAGCCTATCCCCGATGTTATTCAATCTGTATATTGAGCAAGCAATAAAGGAAACAAAAGAAAAGTTCGGAGTAGGATTTAAAATCCATGGAGAAGAAATAAAATATTTGAGGTTCGCCGATGATATTGTAATTCTGTCAGAGACAGCAAAGGACTTGGAAGAGCAATTGAATGGTATGGACAGTGTCTTGAAAGGAGGGTATAAGATGAACATCAACAAAAGCAAAACTAGGGTAATGGAATGTAGTCGAATTAAGTCGAATGATGCTGAGGGAATTAGGTTGGGAAATGAGACACTTAAAGTAGTAAAGGAGTTTTGCTATTTGGGGAGCTAAATAACTGACGATGGTCGAAGTAGAGAGGATATAAAATGTAGACTGCCAATGGAAAGAAAAACGTTTCTGAAGAAGAAAAATTTGTTAACATCGAGTGTAGATTTAAGCGTCAGGAAGTCGTTTCTGAAAGTATTTGTATCGAGTGTAGCCATGTATGGAAGTGAAACGTGGACGATAAATAGTTTAGACAAGAAGAGAATAGAAGCTACAGAAGAATGTTGAAGATTAGATGGGTAGATCACATAACTAATGAGGAGGTATTGGATAGAATTGGGAAGAAGAAGAGTTTGTGGCACAACTTGGCTAGAAGAAGTGATCGATTGGCAGGACATGTTCTGAGACATCGAGGGATCACCAATTTAGTATTGGAGGGCAGCGTGGAGGGTAAAATTCGTAGAGGGAGACCAAGAGATGAATACACTAAGCAGATTCAGAAGGATGTAGGCTGCAGTAGGTACTGGGAGATGAGGAAGCTTGCACAGGATAGAGTAGCAAGGAGAGCTGCATCAAACCCGTCTCAGGACTGAAGACCACAACAACAACAACAATATCAACCAGAAATTTTAATTTCAATATTTAGGGCATACCTATTCTACAACTGTTTCATTATTTCAAATACTCCAGTTCTCTGTCATTTACTTGATTCAACAAGAGTTATGGTAACCAGCAGTGCTGCATTTGCTAACATATATATAGACATTTCAAGATAAAACTTGCATTTAAGCTAAAAATTTAATGAATGAGACGGGAACTGATGGGTTTCAGCAAGTGTTTGCGAAATGCAGACAGCTAATATGTCCGCAACACAGAGTCACGAAAAAATGTAATTCCGCTTTTGGAACTTTTTCCTCTAGAAATGTAGACTATGTTACAGACTAAAAGCTTACAAATCACAATTCCAAACTTTTTTATATTATTTTATTTTTTTGCGTGTACGCTATTTTGCAAAACTCAAGGGTGAGATAGATGAACTACCCTAACGTATCAACAGTTGGATGGAAATGAATGAAAGTGCGGAAGCATTTTGCCAGAGGTCTTCCAGCCGTGCACAGAAAATTGGACGTCACGTCGCATGAGGTCAGCGCTATTGTAGCGACATATGGAGCTAGCCCCGCAACACGCGGAAACTGAACGAACGGGAAGAGAGGGGGTGTGACAGTCAGCGAGTGGTTATGGTGCGTTGTGGTGGATTTATTCATTAAAACATGGCCCTTTTGATGCTTGATTTGTGTGGGCATAGTGTCCGTAGTTGCTTTACAGTTCTTGAGGTATTTTTGTCACTACAATTAGACGCGTTTTGCCTTATTGAGTTAAAGCATCATCGGTAGCCTGTAATTAAATTATTTACGGTTTGATTTCTTTTTAAATCGAAAAACAATTCGTTAAGAATATGTTGATTTTCACTTACGGTGATTTTCGCTTGATTTCTCGAATTCATCAGGAAATGCCTTCTGCCAGCACATCGTTGTTTTTCTGCGTTAGACTCTTACAATTTTCGTCTAATATTTAGTTGTCTTGCAGCACTACACATTTCTTATGTTTTTACAACATACATTTATGCGCACCACTGTATTCTGTTTCTTTTCGTACTTCCAAGTATGTGTCGTAGTATTTGTTTTGTAGTGTTGCCAACATAACCTTTCCACTACTTTGTCTTTGACCTACAACCTATGTTTTTTATTTGTTATTGCATGTGTGTAATTCTATTTAATTACGTTTCCGTGTATTTAAATACTATGTAAGAATAGGGAAAGAGTAGTGATGGAGGAACATTTTTCCCGCTCTTTGTTTTTTGTATAGGGGAGTCCGCCCCCGGTAGCTGAGTGGTCAGCGCGACAGAAGGTCAATCATAAAGGCCCGATTTCGATTCCCGTCTGGGTCGGAGATTTTCTCCGCTCAGGGAGTGGGTGTTGTGTTGCCCTAATCATCGTCATTTCATCCCCATCGACGCGCAAGTCGCCGAAGTGGCGTCAAGTCGAAAGACTTGCGCTCGGCGAACGGTCTACCCGACGAGAGGCCCTAGTCACACGACATTTACATTTTAGTATAGGGGAGGGAGAAACTATGATGAATGGCGAGGGAGAAGCCATGAAAAAAAAAAATCAAGCGTTTTTGTAGTTGCAGTGACAGAACAAAAATATCTGGAAGACTATCTGGATGACTTCACACGGGGAAGAATTGTCGGGAAACTGCAAGATGGACGAAGTGTGACGAGTGTGGCCCACGAATTTGGTGCAGCTCACAGCACTGTTCCAAGTGCACGGGCAGCTTTCCGCACCTCATACACGGCTGCCCGAAGGAGAGAAGGTGGTCGGCCATCCTTAACTACAGCAGCAGGTGACCGCAACGTTGTGCAGCAGGCGTGAACGGACCCATGCGAAACGTCGGGTTCGAATGCAACCACATTTCGGAGTATTTCAAGGCAGGCGCTCCCAGGCTCCACTGTGGCATGGCGATTACACGGCCGCGGTGTCTCTGCCCGACGGCAACTACGTTGTGTTCTGTTGACACTCGCGCATCGGCGGCGTCTTTTGCGATGGTGCGAAGAACATAGGGAATGGACAAACGAGGAATGGGTCCGCGTGCTCTTCTCGGATGGGAGCAGATTCAGTATGAGTAGTGATTCCGGGCGCTCCCACATACGGGAGAGGTGGGCACATGTAATGCACCCAGAAAAATTGTCGAACATGATCGTTTTCGCGTTCAGGTGTTATAGCGTGAGGAGGTGTAGATGCTTGGACGTGTAGACTTCCAAATCTTTGAACACAGTACACTTACTGTTCAATCTTAGTGAGACACTGTACTCCTTCTTGATGTGCGTTTCTTTGGGGGTGCATTGGGCTTTGACTTCATCTTTATGAAAATACGCGGTTGCATCGAATAGTGCAGTTGGAGTAGCTCTTAGAACGAGAGGATATTCGATGAATGTACTAGGCTGCCAGCCTAAGGGTACGCAGATGACCTTGTCATAGTAATCCTTGGCGAATTTACTGAAACAGTAAGGAATATGTCGCAAGGTGCGTTGGACATCGTGCAAGACTGGGGCATTAAACAGGATCTTAGGGTTAGTCCTAAGGAAACTGTTGTGGTAACATTCACGAAGAAGCATATCCCACACAGAAGTTGGAATCTAAAGCTCTTCGATGAAACTCTACCTATGAAGCGGATAGTAAAATATCTAGGGGTAACCTTCGATGAGAAACTAACATGGACGCCTCACATTAAGAGCATCTGCTCCAAGGCGAAAGGTACTCTAGTGAGTACGAGAAGGGCGTGTGGCAAAAACTGGGGGCTAAGCCGTAGTGTGGTAGAAGAAGGTAGAACGGAATGTTGCCGCTAAGGAGCTTGCTAAGGTGCAAGGACTGCCCTGCTTAGCCAAAACAGGCGGAAATAGTAGGACAGCAACCGCTGGGATGGAAGATATGGTGGACATACCTCCACTACACCTTAGGGTCAAGATGAAGGCAGCAGCTAGTGCATACAGACTGAAAACTGGTAAATACTGGATCTCATTGGGATATCCAGAATCACACACTGAAATAGTGAGCGAGGTAAAAACAGGAATGCCTGGTAAAATACCGGGCGACTATATAATAACTGCCAACTGCTTCAACAAGGCTTACAATATAATAATTGGAAGCAGGGCGCAGTGGGAGAAAACAGTTCGACACTGTATGGTGGACACGGTCTGCTTCACTTATAACACTTCCGTCTGCTACTATTATACCATAACCTCTAAAATGGATGCAGTTGGTATAATGAAATTATTTTTATTAAAGCAATTACAGTATAAAGAGCAGAGCAGTGTTACCCTCTGAAAGGAATTTAGTTGTGTTGACCGTGGTATACCTAACGGAATTTGCTTATTGGAAGTGACCGTCAGAATTACGTACATATTTAAACAGTAACAAACAATATTTTACTTGTCTATACTGTTCAAAAGATAAAGAAAACGGTCGCCAGCCCAATTAAAAAACAGAATGATTGACATTCTTGTTCAAAAAAATAGGTATGAGTCACTTTAACGGGCAAACACAACCTATACTTTGCTACATGCGAATGCAATGAATTCTGGCAGCTGAATATAGCATGCTCACTTTAAGGTTGGAGCTAACAGATCAGAACAAACTATTTGCAAAAATATAACAGATAAAAAAACACACTATTATCTTGAGGACTTAGTCAAACTGAATGGTCTCAATAACGTTACTCTTAATATTCACAGTAAAATCGTTTAGTATTACTTTTCAAACAAATTTCTATCTGACATGAAATATGGATATGGTTCACAGCAGATTTAGTTACTGTGCATACATTAAGTCTCTCGCTACTAACACCTTTCTACTTAGAATGAAAATTAAATGAAGTTCACTAACAAATTACTTCTCACTGTCTTTTGAATAAAGATGTTACTATTTTCGTAGATAGTGGCCTTTCTATTAATCGTTATGTAGCATGATCACAATAGACAAACTATAGATCATGTTACAACATTAATATGCACTTTTAATACACAAGAGGAACCCAATATTGTACAGAATTTCACTTGAATAGCAAGAGTAATTGAAACTTTCTATAATAAAGTAACTTTGTGCCTTTTAACTACTTTCAATGGAGGGGGTGGGGGGGGGGGCCTTAATCTTGATCACTGTAGCAGAGAAAACTAAACACACTTTCATTACATCAGTGAAACACTTAGCAAGCACGAACATGTAACTCTCAACAGTTGCAGTTCTTAACTTTTACTGCAATGAAAGACAAAACTGAGACATTTGTGAGATCCTTTCAACAAACATTATTAATCTTAGCACACTCTAGTGCCATATCAATTTTAATATGCTCTCAATAAAGGAACTCGGCACTCTCTTTAGTTCTAACGGAGAGGAACCTGAGAGGTTTTATGATAAGAAAAAATCAAGGTAGGTACACAAATTCATTTATAAATTACCTTATATTTGAGCACACTATAACATCCTAGTAGCTGATCCTTCACTGTACATTACTATAGTTCTTCTATTATAGCGATTGCGCAATGTGGTGGCGCGCGCATGTTGGTAGGTGGATTTGCAGGTAGAACTGCTGGACTCTGTCATTTCTTGGTGGCAATGATAGATACCAATTTCAGAATAATTTGAGCCCTTTATCCATCCATCCGAGGTATTGGAAACCGTCAGGAAAAGCCTCTCTCCGAAGCAGCACAATACGCAACTTTTACATGGGCAGTTGATAGCTTTGTAGCTCGTCCCCGACTGATTCTTGGTTCCACCTTTCTATCCATGCCAACCACATTTTGCGCGCGCTACAAAGCTCCGTTCCCGAGGGAAACCACACCACCTTTTACATACAAAATAACTAAGAACCCTAAGTGAAGGCCAGCAGTTTACATAAGAGCAACCAAACATATTAAATAAAACAGAACATTTGCATATACCGACATTTCTACAAAAAAATTATTTAAACAAAATTATTCAAACTCAGATTATATGAGACAGACAAAACATCATTTGCTCATATTGTGCCTATTACAGAGATTACACTTCATTACAGTATCGAATTAATCATACACTAATTGCAGAAGTTCAACGATGCGATGCTGAACAAAATAGAAAGGTAAATGACTCAACAAAAGTTATGTGGTGTCTAAGCTATGGTGTTACAAACTGATGGGTCGAAATCAGACAAAGGCGCTGGGGCTGGTGTGTACGGGGCTCAGCCAAGACTGGAGGACATCATCTCTCTAGGAAAATTGGCCTCGGTATTCCAAGCTGAAATTACTGCAATCAGGCCGTGTGCGGAGGAGAATATGCGAAGGTGCTACAAGGACCGTAGCATCTGCATCTAATCAGACAGCCAGGCAGCCCTGAAATCGTTGGCAGATTCTGCAGCGAGATAAAAAAAAATGGTTCAAATGGTTCAAAATGGTTCAAATGGCTCTGAGCACTATGCGACTTAACTTCTGAGGTCATCAGTCGCCTAGAACTTAGAACTAATTAAACCTAACTAAGGACATCACACACATCCATGGCCGAGGCAGGATTCGAACCTGCGACCGGAGCGGTCGTTCGGTTCCAGACTGTAGCGCCTAGAACCGCACGGCCACTCCGCAAGAACAAAATCTAAGATTGTTGCAGAATGTGACAGGGCTCTGGTGGAGCTGGGGGGAAGCAATAGGGCAAACCTAGTGTGGGTCCGTGGCCACTCAGGAATCGATGGCAATGAACAAGCCAACAAATTGGCCAGGATGGGGGCAAAGACTCCATTAGTTGGACCGGAAACTGTCCTGACTATCACCAAGGCTATGATCAAAGTAGAACTACGGAACTGGCTTAGAAGACAACACGTAGAATACTGGACCAAGGTATATAAACTGGGCTTGAACGGGAAAGCGTTTAAACTTATGGTTGGACTGATGACCGGCCATGGGAAGTTCAAAGAACACCTACATACATACAATGGGTATAACGGAAGAAGACACCTAAATGTACGATCTGAGTGAAGAAATTCCATCACACCTAATCTTCGAAGGCACTGCATTGGAGAACAAGAGACACAGTATTTTCGGGACAACTAGACCTGAAGAAATTGTCTCTAACAAAAAACTGGTAAAGGAACTCCTTCCACTATTTACGGGCATTGTTTGGCTTTACTAGACATACAGGGAAGCGATACCGCACAATAGACTCAGTTTCGGTGCGGGCAGTGGCGGGTTAGACCAAAGCTGTTTTAGCTTCCCTGCCAAAATCAAACCAAATCAGGCTGCCCGCTCCCTCGACGTAAATTCCATCGAGCAAGTATGTGAAACGTTTGGGAGACGTACTGGCAGCACATATGCATGCACCAACGACAATTTAGAAACTGTCAACAGCGGTGTTGGAGGAATGGAGTGCTCTACCACACGAACTGCTCACCAACCTCGTGGCCAGCATGGGAGCACGCTGCAAAGCATGCGGTAATATCCGTGGTGATCACACACCTTATTAAGAGTTATCTGCTGCTTTTGTAATGTCCAATGAACCATCATCAATTGTATTGACTTAAGTGTACTTATTGTGTCAATAAAAGTGTCATTTCTGTTCGTCTCATTGCGTTACCTTCTCAATTATACTGTTGCAGTTCTTTCTATGTGTTGTTCAAGTTTCAACGGCCTTTATTACTTGACAGTGACGTATCATGCGAAAGTTACATTTGACCTTAAGTTTTGCACACCAGTGTTAGAAAGAATCCGCCCCCTCAGCTGAGCGGTCAGCATATCTACCTGCCAGTGGCCCCGAGTTCGATTCCTGGCCGAGTCGCAGATTTTATCCGCTTGGGGGTTGGGTGTTCATTTCATCATCATCGACACACCAAACGCCCAATGTGTCAGTACGCTTTTAGCGGCGGCGAGGCGAGGACACCTGCTATGTACCGCCAGCAGGACCGCGCATAAGTACTTTGTGTTTACTTCTTCGGCATTACGGGTTAGCTCTGTTTCTACGTTCATTGCGCTTTGGCACATTCCTATAGGCAGGATATGATAAAGATCACTTTTCAATCGGACCAAGCCCGACCAAATGCTTAAGACGTTTGTTCAAATGTGTGTGAATTCCTAAGGGACCAACATTAAGTCAAGTGATATGAAACTGCTTTTGAGATGATTCAACCTAGAGTCATTCTCCACATCCCCAGAGTTAGTTAATTTTCAGTTTCTTGAAATCCATTGCCAAAAATTGTGAACCAATAATGATAGAAATGTTTTTAGGGAATGCATTTCACCTTTGTGTACCTCAGTGTTAAACTCTTTGGCCTGTATGGATTTTTCTGTGTGGGTAGTGATACTTATGAGAAATGACACTTCTGTTCATGTGCTTGATTTGAAAGCTGTTAGGTTTTCATTGTGTTTACAACTTTTCTTTCTCACTTAACAGGTTGATGACTTCTTCACTCTTTCAGATAAACTTAACAGATTTAAGTTTTACTATTTATCTTATTTATGTGTAGGTGTAAGGCACTTTTGGTACCACTTTGTATTTCTTGCATCTGAGGTATGATAAACATTGTTTAACATTCATATAATAATCATCTATGGCCACAATCTCATTTTCATTACGTTTGTGACACACTGAGGACTGATGCTTTAATGTAATTAATTTCTTTTGTCAGGTGCAAGAGCAATTTTGTGCACAAACCCTTATGCCCTTCGTTCATTCGCTTTCCTTCTGAAGAGTTGCTAGAGCTAGAAATTTTTGTAGGAAATAGTATTATGTTTTGTGAATACTGTACACTGTAAGTAAGACAAACTTAATTAATCTTTTATTTTTGTGACTGTATTTTGACAGATATTTGTACGATAATTCTATGATTTTCATTCTGATTCATGTATTACACGCACACAATGTTTTACTCATATTTTAATTAATCTTTTATTTTTGTGTCTGTATTTTGACAGATATTTGTACGATAATTCTATGATTTTTATTCTGATGCATTTATTACACGTAAACAATGTTTTACTCATATTTTCTTATGCAGAATGCTGTGTAACGCTGATGTAAATAAATTCATCTGTTTGTCAGAATGCAACTTTTGTGATAATTTGTCAACCTCAGCTCTATAGTGTGGACTAATCTTGCATGCCACCACCAAACTCATTCTCTTGTGGAAACTTAATTTAAGTATTTGTTTCGTAACAATATGGTGACAAATATATATTGCAATTTTTATTCAATCGTATGCATTTACTCAGTTGTAGCAATGTTTGTCTCTTATGCATTACTTTGGGTAAGAACATTCATGAAGATATTTAAGCATACTCTTCTGCACTGTGAGATACTTATACAACGAATGGACTTGTTTTTGTACACTGTAGCGCCGAAGAAACTGGTAAAGGCATGCGTATTCAAATACAGAGACATGTAAACAGGCAGAATGCTGCGCTGCAGTCGGCAACGACTATATAAGACATCAAGTGTGTGGCTCAGTTGTTAGGTCGGTTACTGCTGCTACAATGGCAAGTAATCAAGATTCAAGTGAGTTAGAACGTGGTGTTATAGTCGGTGCAGGAGCGATGAGACACAGCATCTGCGAGGTAGCGATGAAGTGGGGATTTTCCCCTGCTACCATTTCACGAATGTACCATGAATATCAGGAATTCGATAACACATCTATCACTGCAACGGGAAAAATATCCTGCCATAACAGGACAGAAATGCAACCCTTCCGCAAACTGCTGCTGATTTCAATGCTGTGCCATCAACAAGTGGAGCGTGCGAACAATTCAATGAAACATCATAGAAAGCCCACTCGTGTACCCTTGATGACTGCACGACACAAAGCTTTACGCCTCGCCTGGGCCCGTCAACACCGATATTAGACTGGTGACGACTGGAAACCTTTTTCCCTATCAGACGAATCTCACTTCAGATTGTATCGAGTGGATGGACGTGTACGGGTATGGAGATAACTTCATGAATCCATGGGCACTGCATGTCAGCAGGGGCTGTTCAAGCTGGTGGAGGCTCTGTAATGGTGTGGAGTGTGTGAAATTGGAGTGATACGGGATCCCATAAACATCTAGATACGACTCTGACAGGTGACACATACGTAAGCATCCTGTCTGATCACCTGCGTCCATTCATGTCCATTGTGCATACCGAAGGACTTGGGCAGTTTCAACAGAACAATGCGACTCCCCACAGTCCATAATTGCTACAGAGTGGCTCCCGAAACACTCTTCTGAGTTGAAACACTTCCGCTGGCCGCCAAACTCCACAGAAACGAACGTTGTTGAGCATTTCTGGTATGCCCTGCAAAGTGCTGTTCAGAAGAGATCTCCAGCCCCTCGTACTCAAGCGAATTTATGAAGAGCCCCGCAGAATTCATGGTGTCAGTTCCATCCAGCACTACTTCAGATATTAGCTGAATCCACAGCACGTCGTGTTGCGGAACTTCTGCGTGCTCTCGGGGGCCGTACGCGATATGAGGCAGGTGTACCAGTTTCTTTGGCTCTTCAGTGTACAACGAAATGCTAGGTCACTTCACCTGGATTTATGCAATTATTTCACAGTTGTTTGGTGGACTAGTTCTACGTTCAGGATTACTACGGCACATTACGGTACCGTTGTGAGAGACATTCGCTCTGAGTTGTCAGTGGAAATTTATGGACCAATGTTGCATCCTCTGAGACTGGCCTTAGCCTCCTCACAAATAAACCAATACAATGATGCAACTCATACAATATTTAGGCACTGAATCTTCGATAAAACATCTGTACTTGAAGACAAACTTCGACGAGTTTTCTTCAATGGTGCACTGAGTACACTCAGGTTAGAGACGATTTTCACTGAATAGTACACTTCAACGTCGGCAACACAATTTTTTGATTGGTGTAAAGAAATGTGACATTTCCGTGAAGTTTTGTCTTCATCTTTGTGACGCAACAAATTTCTTAACAGTGAACTCACATACTATCTGCAGAGCAAAACCATCAACCAATTACTATTAAGATATTACCACATATGGTTTCGTAATAGTGCTTCGAGCACGCTTGTGTTTATGGGACTGTTAGTGAGCCGATGCACAATGATTTAAACCAATTTGCCGTGCTCTATTATGGGCCTGCGCACGACGATTTAAACCAACTTGTCATGGACTGTTTGTGTACCTGTATACAATCACTGAAAACAATTTTTGAAGAACTATTAGTGCGCCTCTGCATGGCAATTGAAAACAATTTGTAAATACGGTGAATCATGATATTTTTTATGCTATTACAGTTATAATTTCTTTATTACTGCTGTAGCGCTCGACCACTTTCTGTCACAAAATACCCTAGAGCGGAAGTGAGTTGAAACGGAGCGTAGCAGAGGCAGGCAACAGTGTTACAGGTGTGTGTTGTGGCGCAAAACACAGCCGACAGGCATTGCAAAGCAGAGGCCTCTGGGCGCGGCGTAGCAAAAGGCGATGCTGCAGTACGCTAGCAGGACAGAAGCCTTTCTTCACTTGCCACCACAGAAGTGTTTACAATGCGCGCCGTAAGCCATAAATAAACATAGTTTGGAGCTTATAGGTACCCAGACAATTATGTACTAAAATATTGTTGACGCAGTATCGCAGCTTACATCGTGAGTCTGTGACACCCAGAGCGACATCCTAGAATGCAATACGGGGTCTACTGTTCGTCTTCCGTTCTTCTTTATCTTCTGTCAGTCGGCGACGAATCCAGTGGGCACACACGTTTGAGTACTATAACTGTAGGATGTGAGGTCCAGTTATGGAAAACACCATTTTTTCAAGTACCCAAACATGTTTCAGCATCACTGTGCCATCGTCAGTGGATTTCCCTTTTGTTTAATCCTTACACTTGGTGTGGTGTGGTTTTGCATAACTAGCGGACCTCACGTCCTGCAATTTTAACTGCTAACACGGCAAACACAAGGAGCTGCAAACCCAGATGATGAGTGCTACAACTGTTTGACGAGTCTGTCAGCGCTCCAGTTGAGCAGCGAGGTGTTTGATTGTGAGCTGTCGATCACCTCAGATGAGATGTGTCTACATGTTCCAAACTTGCAGGAGAGACCGCTGCGTGCTGGCCGGCATGAGGGAGATCAGACAGGTTTTCACGACCTTGTTACAATGATGACAGACGCCTCTTCTGTAACCGAGCGGTTCTAGGCGCCTCAGTCCGGAACCGCGCTACTGCTACGGTCGCAGGTTCGAATCCTACCTCGGGTATGGATGTGTGTGATGTCCTTAGGTTAAGTTAGGTTTAAGTAGTTCTAAGTCTAGGGGACTGATGACCTCAGATGTTAAGTCCCATGGAGCTTAGAGCCATTTGCACCATTTTTTTTTTTTGCCTCGCCTAACAACTCACCGTGCTTTTGGTCATTACCAGGGTCTCCGCAGACATTCTGCAAGCCTCTCTGAATATCTGCGATGATCTGGTTTTCCGCCGAGAGAAGCTCAGTCATAGCTCTCTGCCGCTTTGAATGCTACGAGTAGCCCCGCGACCTATGAAGCCTACAGGGGCTGAAGTGGGAATATTTCACGATGTCCCAAAACAAATTTCACATTTTTTTCAATTGATATTGACCGAGAAAAAAAGTCTTGCGTTACCAGTAGGACTAGTTGATTTGGGGGGGAGGGGACCAGACAGCGAGGTCAGTGGTCACATTTGATGGGGGAAGGATGGGGAAGGAATTCGGCCATGCCCTTTTAAAAGAAACATCCGGACATTTGCCTGGAGCGACCTACGAAAAACAGGGAAAACGTAAATCATGATGGCCGGACGCGGGTTTGAACTGCCGTCCTCCCGAATGCGAGTCCATTACCACTAGGAAGATCTGCCCTTCCACACAGTGGGAAAACGCTAGAATTTGTTACCTACGACTTTTCCCCTTCTTTTGTGGGGTGAGATGACGCTCTATCAATTTTTTATATTTGTAATATTACATCTGCTGCAGCTAATCTCGCTCCTACTGTGCAGTGGTCAATGCTTGGGGGTATTTGCTATTGTGGCCAAGCGGTTCTAGCCGCTTCAGTCCGGAGCCGGCCGCAGGTTCGAATCCTGCCTCGGACATGGATGTGTGTGATGTCCTTAGGTTAGTTACGTTTAAGTAGTTCTAAGTTCTAGGGGACTGTTGACCTCAGATGTTAAGTCCCATAGTGCTTAGAGCCATTTGAACCATTTTTTTATTTGTTTCGTTTCTTTGGAATGTCGTAGTTCCTTATCTACATCTTTGTCTATGTATTGGAAACCACTGTGAAGTGCACGGCAGGGAATAATTCCCTAGGTATGTATTACTTTTTCCCACTCCATTCGTGTATGGGACTGGGGAAGAATGGCGGCTCAAATGCCTTTGTGAGATCTATCATTAGTACAATGTCACCTTCGCTGTCCTTACAGGAACGTTACGTAAGTGGCTGAGGTATATTCTTCGATCCACCACTTAACGATGGTACTTGGAACTTGGTAAACAGGGTTATTGCTGGCATTTGTTTTATGGGTATAAGACGTCCGTGCAAGACATAATTCTCAACCTAAAGTTTCGTTATGTAATGCTGAAGACATCATCAGAGGCATTAACGACTCAGAAAGCTGTTACAGCCTCAGACAAACTCAGCAAGCCTAACAGTTTATATGTAACTACGCAATGGTACGCTCGCGACGTCATCAAACCTAAAAACGCGGAGTTGCAATGACGTGTGTTATGGTGCTTGTAACGGAGGAAGTGTTGGCTCCACTTGTTTTGTTTGCTCAAAAACTTGTATAATTTCTTTCTATCTTCTTTTCCGTTGAAGTTGCTTTAGTGCTTTTGTATTTCTATGGTTTCTCTGCACATCCAAGCATAGTAATGATTGGATCTTACTAATACCACAGTGTCAGAGGAACTAATTTTCTGGTTTCCTGTTCCCGCTACATGATCTACTACTACTACTGATTTATTGGTCTTCCCCGGGTGACAACTACTTTTGTGTTCCTTAAAGCGTATGTTAAGGCTTGGTATTAATCATTGTTTTCCTGGTTCCTTTCCACACCGCCTCGGAACATACGAGCAGTTGTTGCCAAGGAAAGACGGATAGATCAGGCATAGTAGGTCATGCAGTGGGGCCATAATTACTCTTCTAAAATGTACAGAAAGGCCACAGAATTTCAAAACTGCAAACGTAACTAATAGAAACTGAGAACGATGGAAAATAGACGAGTTGTGGGCTAAAACAAACAGCGCAAACTCTTCCCTACTACGAACTCCATAACATACGTCGCCCTGACACCGTATTCTTAGGCAGCGGCCTGATGACGTCACGGACCGACCTTGGCGTGGATGTAGAGAATAGACTTTCCGAGCTCGTATGAGCCTCTAATAGCTTTCCGATTCCTTAAAGCCTCTAATGAAGTTACCAGCATTATAAAACAAATCCTTAGGTAAAGAATTATGCCTTGGACCACGGTCTTATACCCACAAAACACATGTGCGCAAAAAAAAAAAATAATAATAATAATAATAATAATAATAATAATAATAATAATAATAATTCTGGCCGAGAAAGTCTACATTGTATGGTTGGTAAATACAGCGTCTCAGGATTGTTAGTTACTGCCTTCAGTCGACTGCCAGTTCAGATTTTACAACAAGTTCATGAAGCTCTCTCAAGTGTCATTCAAACCTATGACCATACATGCTGTCCATCTTTTCATGCGCTCAATGGTCCTGTTTGCTATGGTCCCATACATGAGCAATATTCTACAAAGTTCTAGGAGAGTTTTGTAAGCAGTTTGCTTTGTAGAATGGGAACATTTTCCGGTGTCTTACCACCAAATCGAAGTCAGCCACTTATTTTACGCCAGTATAATCATTCCGTTTCATGTCTGCACAAATATCTATATATTTTGCCTGTTGGAATCT
Organism: Schistocerca serialis cubense; assembly: GCF_023864345.2. Classification (NCBI taxonomy): domain Eukaryota; kingdom Metazoa; phylum Arthropoda; class Insecta; order Orthoptera; family Acrididae; genus Schistocerca; species Schistocerca serialis. The sequence goes on from NC_064638.1 coordinate 1,243,181,549, forward strand.
AGTACAGTACAATTATTGTGACTGTGTCATCGCTAAGTTCTAAAAAGTTCCCTTTCTTTACAGTTCATGACGAAGCCACTCATCCAAAAGAATATTGCTGTCACGAATAAGTATTATTCTTTTCTAACTCTGGCCTAGTTTCCACGATTTCTTCACACTGTAGTACCGGGAACTAAAATAAGTCTAACGGTGATATAATCCACTTGCATCGACCCACTGTTCTTTCTCTATCGTTATTTTTCAAGAGTTTGTTTACTCGAAATCAAAAAGTTAGAAGTTCACTTATGTGTCAGAGCAGCTTATGTTTTGTCCTGACTTACTAATGCCACTGCATCTTGAAGCGCTCCAGTTTTCGGCCATTTCTGCTAACGTGCAGACTCATCCGTGCAACGCCACAAGAGGCGAAATTCGCTTTGCCGCTCCTCCGTCGGCGCCTCCACGGTGTCCCGTTGCTGCCTCTGGCCGGGCAGTTTTTACAGTGGATGTAGAATTCGGACGACTGCGGTTCCTGGCTGACAGCCAGGGTTGGGCATCTCAGGGGCAGAAAAGGCGTCAAACAAACGCAGAAGCAGTGACAGACCAGGCAGCAGAGCCAATAAAACATCTTGAAATATAGACGTTAGTCTTGTTGATGGTGCACATACAACTTCAGCACGTCACATCAGTAACGCACGCGGTGATGAAACACTAACGAGTCACTAGCCTCGGACTTTTTTTCTTCACAAGCTGTTTCACTTTGAAACAAAACTAGTGGCGACATTTGTTTTTCTTTTTACGCGCTTAGGTGAAATGACATGTGTGGCTAGGGCCCCCCGTCGGGTAGACCGTTCGCCTGATGCAGGTCTTTCGAGTTGACGTCACTTCGGCGACCTGCGCGTCGATGGGGATGAAATGATGATGATGAGGACCACACAACACCCAGTCCCTGAGCGGAGAAAATCTCCGACCCAGCCGGGAATCGAACCCGGGTCCTTAGGACTGACCGTCACGCTGACCACTCAGCTACCGGGGACGGACACGCGCTCAGGTGAAACTCAATTACATTAATGGTGATGAAGTCCCATACTCCTTGATAGAGTGTAGGGGAACGATGCGGGATACCCACACCGCCGTACTAGGCAAGGTCCTAACGGAGGTGGTTCGCCATTGCCTTCCTCCGACCGTAATGGGGATGAATGATGATAGTGAAGACGACACAACAACACCCAGCCATCTAGAGGCAGGTGAAAAGCCCTGACCCCGCCGGTAATCGAACCCGGGACCCCGTGCTCAGGAAGCTAGATCGCTACCCCGAGACAACGAGCTGCGGACTCAATTACATTGCTGGCCCGCGATATTGCAACGTCAGGAAAGATAGTTTCGAAATTTCATTTGCTGTAAGAATACAGTAGGAACAAATGGTTCAAATGGCTCTGAGGACGATGAGACTTAACTTCTGAGGTCATCAGTCCACTAGAACTTAGAACTACTTAAACCTAACTAACCCAAGGACAGCACACACATTCATACCCGAGGCAGAACTCGAACCTGCGACAGTAGCGGTCGCGCCTCTCCAGGCAGTAGCGCCTAGAACCGCTCGGCCACTCCGGCCGCCACAGTAGGAACAATACATTAGTAAAATTGTAGGATGTTTTCGGGGAACAGTTTACGAAATTTAGTACGCAGAACTGCGCCTGCAAATGGGGTGAATGGAAACAATGGAGTGAGTAGAAACATTCAAAAAAAGCTATATCCCTTCTTCTCGGAAGATAAGTGGGAATCACATTCAGAGATTTGTTTGCGTAGGTTGCTAGTGGATCAGTCTAACAGAAGAACCAGGAATTTCGCTCGCGCTATGATAAACATTAGAAGTTTTACTGAATGTGCTTACTTTGAACGCCATCTATACACACCAAAGTAAATTGTTTTAATTTAAGTACATGGCAAACAAATTTGTAATTGCGTTTCAGTAACCAAAAGTTCAGTTTTCATTTTATCTAAATGTAAATGTAACGTTGTGTTTTGGTAATTTTTGGGCTGGAGGAAAACAGTAACCGCCAGTGTTTCCTCAGAAGAAGACCAAGAATTTGACGGAAATAAAGAGCCACGTGACATTTTTCTCAACCTAGGAGATTATGCTGTGATCAAAGTATATGGAAAAAGAAAACAGTCATTTAAGCTTGCATTTTATTCACTATTGATTTTACATGTCTAGTTTCGATTACCAAATTAGGGAGCAAATCTCGCTGGTCATAGAACGTATCAATACATGAAATTAAAACAGAAAAGTAGTAACAGATAAAATACAGTGTTTGTGAAACTTAAAAGGGGGACTACCTATTTTTATATAAACGCAATCAACAATGTAACAAAAAATTAGCTTAATTTTTCAAGGGACTCCTCCACAGAATAAAAGGAGTGGCGCATGAGAAAATTATTCAGTGTAGATTTGAAAGCACGTAAATTACTGCTATGATTTGTGAATACTTGTGGTAACTTATTGAAAACGAACGCAGCACAATACTGCACGCCTTTTTCCATTAGAGTCAAGGAGGTGTGATCCAAAAGCAGATTGGTTTTCTTCTAGTATTAACTGACTGAGACCAATGTCAGAATACACAGACTAATGAACAGGAATCGATAAGAGGTTCACGAACTTACACCACTTATTTTTCGAACCGCCCGTTTCTGAGCCAAATATACTCTTTGAGAATGGGAAGAGTTACCCCAAAATATAATCCCATACGTCATATGCGAATGAAAATACGCAAGGTAGACTACTTTCTGTGTCGAATTATCACTTACTTCAGACACTGTTCTGATAGTAAAAATGACTGCATTATGTGTTTGAACAAGATCCTAAACATGGGCTTCCCACGACAGTTTACTATCTATATAAACACCTAGAAATGTGAACTGTTTAGTCTTACTAACCATATGCTCATTCTGTGTAATTAGAACGTCAGGTTTTGTTGTATTGTGTGTTAAACACTGAGTCTTACTGTGATGTAGTGTTAGTTTATTTCTTGCAACCAAAGAAGTTATCAAAATTTTTTTAGAATCACTTGCAATACTAGTAGGCAGTTCATTTACATAAGTAAGAAAGAGGAGTGGCCCCAGCACTGATCCCTGGGGCACCCTCCATTTAACAATGCCCCACTTTCAACCCACATCATAACCATTCTTAGTACAATAGAGAATGACCTTCTGCGCTCCGTTCTTAAAGTATGATGTTATTGTGAGCTACTGCCCATAATACACAATGGTTAATCTTTCTAGCAATATTTTGTGATCAACACAATCAAACACCTTATTTTTAAAAAAAAATGTGCCTGGCATTCCAAACCTTTTGTTTATCCATCCAATATCTGACAGAGGAAAGACAATATAGCATTTTAAGTTGTCAAACCACTTCTAAAACTAAACTGTACATTCGACAGGAATTTTGTGAGATAAAAAGATGGAGTATCCTTGCATACACAACATATTGAAGAACTTTAACAAACACTGGTGGCATAGAAGTAGCTCCAAAATTGTCTACATTATCCTTTACTCCCTTTTTATAAAGCGGTTTTACTCGTGGATACTTAAAACGTACAGGAAGCTGACCAGTCCTAAAGAAAAAAATTACATATATGGCTAAGTACAGAGCTCACAAGTGCAGCACAGTAATTTAGTATTCTGACAGATACTCCATCATATCCATGAGAGTCCTCAGTCTTCAGTGGTTTAATGATTGACTCAATCTCCTCCTTGTCAGAGGATTATTTCAGATATCAGTCTCGGAAAGTTATGAATAATCCATGACCAGTCATTCGTTATTGGGTGATGAAGGAATACACGTCTTACGGAAAATACGACAAATTACAGGGATGCCAAAACAGTATTTAGACTTTATCACTTGCTGACAGTTTCCCCAGATTAGAGATTAGATTAAATTAATTATTCATTCCATAGACCGATAAAGTAGGGAATCCTCCTGGGTGTGGAACATGTCAAATAAACACATTACAAAAATGGAATTAGAAAAACTTGAGTTTCATTAATTTTAATGATTCTCAGTCAATAAACAGTAAAATTATGTACGTGAATTAAATTTAAACTTCTAATATTCACAGGTTTAATACTTACATCTGCTTTCATTAAATCCGTCATTCAGACATTTCCTAGTTTCTTGGCTATTACAACCAAGTAAATTAAAATTAAAAAGAATTAAAATTAAATAAATTAAAATAAAAAAGTAAATTATTCATTTCAGTGATCCTCAGTTAAGAACAGTCAGATTACGTACAAGATTTAAAATTAAACTTCCACTATTTACAGACTTCAGAATTACATCTGCTTTTCATTCATCCATCATTCACACAGCAGGTAGTTACTTGGCTGTTACAACCAAGTACTGTCAAAAATTAAAGTATAATAAATTTTCATTGAAATGGTCTACTGCACTTGTTGAGAAACTCATGGATGGAATAGAAGGAGTTGGCCACCAAAAATTCTTTCAAATTATATTTAAATTGTGCCTTGTCTGAAACTAAACTCTTAATGGTTGCTGGTAACGTATTGAAAACATGCGTTGCTGAATACTGGACTCCTTTCGGGGCAAGAGTAAGTGATTTTAAATCTTTATGTATATTATTGTTATTCCTAGTATTGATACTGTATACTAAGCAATTAGTTAGAAAGAGAGATGTATTATTTACAACAAACTTCATTAAGGAATAAATATATTGAGAAGCTGTGGTTAATATGCCCATTCTTTGAGTAGGATTTGACATGATGTTCTTGGATTTACAGTACTCATTACTCTTATTATACGCTTCTGTACTGTAAAAATGTTTTCTCTGTTTGTGGAGTTACCCCAAAATATGATACCATATGACATAACGGATTGAAAATAAGCAAAGTATGCCAGTTTTTTTAATATTTATATCTCCCATTTTTATATTTATATCTCCTATATATTTATATTTCCTATCTGCAATGTCTGTCGTTAGTATGTTGCTCCCAACTGAATTTATTATCAAGTTGTAATCCCAAGAATTTTACACTCTCAACTTCTCCTGTTTCCATGTGATCATATTTTATACACACACCAGACGGAAATCTCTTGGAAGTTCTGAACTGCATACAGTGGGTCTTTTCAAAGTTTAATGACAGTGAATTGGCTGTGAACCATTTATTAATGTCAGTAAAAATTTGATGGTTTTTTTTCTGATAACCAAAGTAGTGGACATGATGAAATACCAGCAGAATTGTTTAAAGTCACTGGAAAGGATGCAGTGACAATGCTGCACTCAATATGTCAAAAAATATGGATCATGCAGCAGTGGCCAGAAGACTGGAAAAGTTCAGTATTCATCTCCATTCCAAAGAAGAGAAGTTCTAAAGAATGCTCAGATTACCAAACAATCGCACTTATCTCACATGCTAGCAAAGTCATGTTGAAAATCTTACAAAATAGACTTCGCCAATATCTAGATCGAGAGCTACCTGAAGAACAAGCTGGATTTAGGAAAGGAAGAGGAACTAGAGATCAAATTGCTAACATTCGGTGGATTATGGAAAACGCAAGAGAATTCCAGAGTGATATGTACCTCTGCTTTACTGACTACGCCAAAGCCTTTGACTGCGCCGATCACAACAAATTATGGAACATACTGAAAAACGTGGGTGTACCAGATCACCTCATTCATCTGATACAGAGTTTATACCCTGACCAAGGAGCCATGGTGAGAACTATGTATGGAACAACGAAATGGATAAAGATTCAGAAAGGGGTCTGACAAGGCTGCATACTGTCACCGTACGTATTCAATCTGTATGCAGAACATGTTATGAGGAATGCGAGGCTAGATGACGGAAAAACAGGAATTAAAGTAGCTGGAATAAATGTAAACAACCTCAGGTACGCGGATGATACGATTCTGTTGGCAGAAAGTGAAGAAGAATGGAGAACACTCTTGCTGAATGTGAAAGACGAAAGTGAAACTGCCGGTCTTAGGCCGAATGTGAAGAAAACGAAAAATGGGGCAACTACATCTACCAATTCGTGGGATACAGCAAGAGAAACCATGGAAGTAGTGACCACATTCAGTTACCTCGGTTCCCAGATCTCTGCTGATGGCGACTGCAGCCATGAAAGCCAGAGACGCCTGTTGATTGGTAGACAGGCGATGTCAAACCCTGACGAGGTTATAAGGTCCAGAGATATAACACCAGCAACAAAGATCCACATTGTGACGGCTATGGTCTTTCCAGTTGTGGTGTATGGATGTGAGACCTGGACCATTAGAAAGGCTGAATGGCGAAGAATTGACTCCTTCGAATTGTGGTGTTGGAGGAAACTTCTTAGAGTTCCATGGACTGCAAAGAGAACCAACAGATCAATATTGGAGCAAATAAAACCAAATTTCTACCTGGAAGGTCTAATGTTAAAACAAAAGCTGACCAACTTTGGACACACAAACTGAAGGCATGCCTCACTGTAAAAAACATTAATGCTGGGGAAGATTGAAGGAACTAGAAGTAGAGGACGTCAGAGGATGAAATGGATCGCTGGCATCACAGAAGCAATGTGTTCCAACCTGGAAGGTCTACAGGAGAAAGTGCAAGACAGGAAAAAGTGGCATGATTTGGTTCATTGGGTCACGAAGAGCCTGAACCAACTAAACGAATAGAGAGAGAGAGAGAGAGAGAGAGAGAGAGAGAGAGAGAGAGAGAGAGAGAGAGAGAGAGAATTTGATTAGCTGCCCTTTCTAAATTTACATTTGATTTACTATTTATTGCAATGTTTGTATCATCTGCAAATAAGACAAACTTGGCATCTGGTGATGTAACACATGACAGGTCATTATTATACACAAGAAACAGTAGTTGACCTATTATGGAACCTTGGGGAACACCACATGTAACTTCTTCCCAGTCATATGATGTCTGATTGCCTACTGCTGAAGTGTTACATAATGACACCCTTTGTTTTCTATTAGTAAGATGTGACTGAAACCACTTTGCAGCACTACCAGTGACGCCATAATGTTTTAATTTACTTAAAAGAATGCCTTGATTCACACAGTCAAGCGCCTTTGACAGGTCACAGAATATGTCAGTTGCCTCTAATTTGTTGTCCAATGAATTAAGGACATTTTTGCTGTATGTGTAAATAGCTTTCTCAATATTAGAACCCATAAGAAACCCAAACTGTGACTATGACAATATGTTATTTTCACTAAGGTTCTTAAGTAGACACTTGAAAATAACCTTTTCAAATATTTTTGAAAAAGCTGGCAAAAGTGAGATCGGTCAGTAATTTTAGGGCATTTCTTTGTCCCCTTTCTTACGGAGAGGTATAACTTCAGCATATTTAAGTCAGTCTGGGAATGTTTCTGTGACAAGTGATTGATTACACAAATAACTTAAGATGTGACTAAGCTCACATGAACACTCTTTTATTAACTTTGTTGATATGTTATCATAACAACTAGAATGCTTTGATTTCAAGGACTTTATGATGGATTCTCTTTCTTTGGGTGAAGTAAGTGTCAATTCCATTTTACTGAGATTGCTTGTGTGCACTGGTCTCAGATATTCCATTGCATTATTTACTGACCTGACAACCCCATGCTATCAGTAACAGAGACAAAATACTTGTTTAAATGGTTTGCAACACAACATGCGTTTGTTACCAGGCTTTCGTTTATTTTTAGAGCTATTTTTTACTCCTCATTTCTGGTCCTACTTGTCTCTGACTTAACCATATCCCATATTGTTTTTATTTTATTGCTGGATGTATTTATCTTCTTCTCATAATGCAAGTTTTTAGATTTCTAGATAATCTTCTTCAATATTTTGCAGTAATTTTTGTAATGAGTTATAATGCTAGTATCAAAGGTGTCCTTACGCATCAGATGGAGTTTCCTTTTTTGTCTCATATGCTATCTTTATCCCTTGTGTGATCCATGGTTTCTTATTAGACTTCTGCTTAATTTGAGTTACCTTCAGGGGAAAACAATTTTCAAATAAGTTTGCTAACTTTATTAATGAATGTTTTGTGTTTTCCATTTGTGTCTTGGATGCTGTAAACATCCATCCAATTAATTTATTTGAGCAATCTCCTAAAATTCTCAGTTTTTGATTGTTTTATTGACCTTCTGTACTCAGTTCAGATAGATGTTTTACCCTTACAATTTTAAAAATGTAATGTTAGCTGTTGCATGTCATGGTCAGATAGCCCATTTACTACTGGTTTTGTAACGTGGCTTAGTTGCCTAGAATTGTCTATAAATATATTATCAATGGTAGTCTTAGAACATTCGTATACCCTAGTTGGGAAATTTACAGTAGAAATTAAATTGAATGACAATGTAACTGATTTCATTTACTGTTCACTGACAGTGTTTTTCAGGACACCTATATTAAAATCACTAGCAACCACTAGTTCTTTGTTTTTTTAATTTTAGATGAGATAAGAAATAAGAAAACTGCATTCAAGTTGTAACCTTTTTCTGATATAAGGCTGCTTACAGTGAGTAATACAGATGTGTACAGAAATACATTAGAAGTGATATGTAGTAGAGGATATATTAAACAAATATTCAGGAAACAAATACACAACTGATCTGACTAATCAAAGGTGTTGCTAGTTGCTGCTATGTTACGTTAACAAGAAATAAAATTCGTCTCACTATTTATTTGCTGCGGCCTTCAGCTTGAAGACTGTGTTGACACAGCGCTTCACACTAGTCTATCCTGGGTAATCTGCTTCATCTCCACATTACTACTGCATCCTACATCCATTCGAATCTACTTACCGTTGGTACGCCTACGTCTCTCTCTCTACAATTTTGCCTCCATTACCGAACTGACGATTTCCTGATTCCTAATAATAAGTCCTGCCACCAATACCTTCCTTTAGACAAGTTGTGCCATAGTTTACTTTTTCTCCTCAGTTGGGTACAGCATCTCTTCATTAGTTACATATCTAATCTTCAACATTTTTCTCTAGCATCACATCTCGAAAGTTCCCAGTGTCTTCTTGACAGAACTGTTTATTGGCCACATTTCTCATGCATGCAAAGCTGCACACCATACAATAGCTTCATAAAATACTTCCCAAGATTTAAATTTATATTCTTTTCCAGAAAAGTTTTTCTTGCTATTGCCAGTTTGCATTTTATATCATCTCTACTTTTGCATTCTCGACTACTGCTTCCCTTTCAAGTTCTTGAAATCTCAAAACTTCAGCCTACTTTCTGTACAAGGATGTAGATAATCTTGAGTCCCTGTGTTTTATATCTGATACCGCCACAGCGTCAAAGAGTATATTTCAGTCTAGATTTTCGAAAACTTTCTCTAAATGTACATATAGGACTGACGGATGACATCGCAAAAGTACAAAGAAGGGCAGCTCGTTTTGTATTATCGCGAAGTAGTGGAGATAGCGCCACAGAAATGATACGTGAATTGGAGTGGCAATCATTAAAACAAAGGTGTTTTCCTTTGCGAAGGGATCTTCTCATGAAATTTCAGTTCCAGTTTTCTCCTCTGATTGCGAAAACATTCTGTTAGCACCCACCTACATAGGGAGAAATGATCATCACGATAAAATAAGAAAAATCAGGGCTCGCACAGAAAAATTAAAGTGCTCGTTTATCCCACGCGCCGTTCGAGAGTGGAACGGTAGAGAGACAGCTTAAAGGTGGTTCATTGAACCCTCTGCCAGCACTTTATTGTGAATAGCAGAGTAATCACGTAGATTTAGATGCTATAAATACAGGTTTGCCTTTCTTCAGTCTGTCTACGAAGGTACCTGGTACGATAAGTACTGCCATATGTGTTCAGTCATTTACAGAAATCTAGCATTCTGTTCCCGTTTGTTTTCTATAGCACTTCCCACTACATATTCCTTCTACTTTACAGCCTTCTCTTCTTCACTTACTTCTGGCCTGCCTTCTGAGATCTTAATATTCGCACAGTTGCTTCTTTTGGTGATAACTAGGTTTTGAATAGCTTAAGTAAAAACATGGACGTTGGACTCAAGCATTTGTCATACGTTATTTGACGTAAAACATTTTATTATTTAATGGCAATAGTCACATTACAATTTACAAACCTATTAAAGGAATCAGAAACAGACTCCAATCTTTTTTTTTAAAGAACCCTTACAATTATGCCATTAAAAACAGGACATCTAAACCGGAAGTACAAAGTTACAGAAAACAAACTTTTATATCAACTGAGCGTGGCTAAAAGCAGGTTTAACAAACAATCTTATCAGTCAGATGAATTACAGTAACAGCCGTTAAATATACTAAGAATTGCTCGATTCATTAAAAAAAAACTTTAACAATTGTATCGTTAAGAAGAGGATCTTAAAATCGGAAGTACAGAGCTCCCAAAAACATGGTTCATGGTTACATCAACTGAGCGTGGCTGCAAGCAGGTTCAACAAACAACTGTATCAACCAAATGAATTACAATGACAGCTGTTAAATGTACCAACAAATTTCAAGCCTAGCTGACCGTTACACAGTTGAACATCATTCATCTAAATCCCTGGTTGTTCAAAAGACACGCCACTGATTCAAGCTGTTTGGAGGCCGTTTAGCAATGCATACCACTTAATAAAATATTCCCTAAACAATAAAATACACAGTCCCTCAAACAGACCAGTCAGAAAGGTATAAAATTTCAACATAAACGGCCACCCGTATATTGAAATCAAATATTAACTACAAGTCTTAACAAATGTATAATTGTCGAAGTTTGAAAATAAGTTGAAGTACATGCAACTGAAAAGTACTTCAACAAAGTAAGCACAGAGCTACAGCAGACGGCTATGACAGCCAACAAGGAAAGAGCAGCCAAATTTCGCAGCAAGAGTACTAGCTAATGACTGTGGACCAAGGAAAGGTTCGCCAGTTTCTCTTGATAAGTAACATGTCTTAAATTGTACAAGCTGAGCAGTAGTGATAAGCCTGCCAATTTTAAGGAATAATTACAGAGGCATAATGAGGAGATACGTCAGCCTTGGCAAACACGCATTAAGCTCCTGAGCTCTTTAAATTCACCAAACAGATGTAACTACTGGTCCCCGCACGAACGGTGACACTCCGCCGTGGCAGGCATGAAGGGATCGACTTAACTTGAGCCACATCGACGCGGCTAGCAGGTGCTGGCGACTGTCGACAAACCCAGACGCCGTGCGGCGATCGGAGTTCCGCCGAGTCAACAAACAAACACGCCTCTGCTCTGGCCCAGAGAACAGGATCGCACCGTTTGCCTCTAAAGCTGCCTGTGAGCGCAGGTGAAAATGGGACAGTATTCCGTGGAAATAAAGCTTCACACAAGAACGGAGTAAAAAGGAAATATGTAGATTAATGGCATGCAGGTACCAACAGGTTAAATTTAACACTCCTTAAAATTACTAATATTCCCTATCGATCACGTCAATACCCGCTGATTCAATAACTCAGACATACGCATATACCACGTGGCCTCTCACACAGATGGAGCCAGAAATTGTCCCCTTCATGATACCTGTCACAGGGAATAGTCTTTCGCTTGTACAAAGTATCGTCAACATGAGTGTTCTGCCAAAAGGCAGGTTTTCACATGCTAGTTCTCCAGGCTGTCCAGTCTTCTGCCATCCTCTTCAGGTCTGCATAATTTCCCCTTCCCTTTATGTCGTCTACCATATTGTATCTCTTTCTTCCTCTCAGTCTTCTCCCACAAACCAATCCTTCCAAAGCCTCTGCTAGCAAGCACTCCCTTCTCAATGAATGTCCCAACCAGTTCTTTTTCCTTTTTCTTACAACCTTCAGCAGACATCTTCTCTCACCAACCCTTTCCAATACTCTTTCATTACTCACTCCTTCCATCCAGCTTATTCTCTCCATTCTCCTCCACATCCACATTTCAATTGATTCTAACCTTTTTTCATCCTCTCGTCTCGCGTCCATGTTTCTGTCCCATATAGTGCCACACTCCAGACGTAACATTTGCCAAGCCTCTTCCTTAGTCCTTTATCTGATTTGCCACACAAGAGTCTCCTCTTTCTGTTGAATGCGCCCTTCGCTATGGCAGTTCGAGTTTCCACCTCCAGGTGACATCTCGAGTCTTCAGTTATTTTGTCTCCAAGATATTTAATTGCACTTACTTAGCTAATGGTAGATTGTCCTATTTTAATATTGGGCAGTCTGCGTCTTGTACTGATGAGCATAATCTTTGTTTTTGCAGTGTTTATTTGCATCCCATTTTCCACACGAGCTACAGTCAGATCTTTCAGCATGTTATTCACTGTCCGCTCACTTTCTGCCACTAATACCATGTCATCAGCAAATCTCATACATTCTATTCTCTTTCCACTAATACATATTCCCCTTTTCCCATCCAAGCTTTTCGCAATAATCTCTTCAAGGTATACGTTAAACAACAGCGGGGAAAGGCAACAACCTTGTCTAACTCCTCTTCAAATATTGCTTCCTTCTAACATATCATTTCCAACCCTTATCCTTACTTTCTGGTGTAAATATAGATTCTGTTGTTGTTGCTGTTGTGGTCTTCAGTCCTGAGACTGGTTTGATGCCACTCTCCATGCTACTCTATCCTGTGCAAACTTCTTCATCTCCCAGTAGCTACTGCAGCCTACATACTTCTGAATCTGCTTAGTGTATTCGTCTCTTGGTCTCCCTCTACGATTTTTACGCTCCACACTGCCCTCCAATAATAAATTGGTGATCCCTCGATATCTCAGAACATGTCCTACCAACCGATCCCTTCTTCCAGTCATGTTGTGCCATAAGCTCCTCTTCTCCCCAATTCTATTCAATACCTCCTCGTTAGTTATGTGATCTACCCATCTAATCTTCAGCATTCTTCTGTAGCATCACATTTCGAAAGTTTCTATTCTCTTCTTGTCTAAGCTATTTATCGTCCACGTTTCACTTCCATACATGGCTACACTCGATACAAATACTTTCAGAAACGACTTCCTGACATTTAAATCTATACTCGATGTTAACAAATTTAACTTCTTCAGAAACGCTTTCCTTGCCATTGCCAGTCTACATTTTATATCCTCTCTACTTCGACCATCATCAGTTATTTTACTCCCTAAATAGCAAAACTCCCTTACTACTTTGTCTCATTTCCTAATCTAATTCCTTCAGCATCGCCCGATTTAATTCGACTACATTCCATTATCCTCGTTTTGCTTTTGTTGATGTTCATCATATACCCTCTTTTCAAGACACTGTCCATTCCGTTCAACTGCTCTTCCAAGTCCTTTGCTGTCTCTGACAGAATTACAATGTCATCGGCGAACCTCAACGTTTTTATTTCTTCTCCATGTACTTTAATACCTACTCCGAACTTTTCTTTTGTTTCCTTTATTGCTTGCTCAATATACAGATTGAATAACATCGGGGAGAGGCTACAACCCTGTCTCACTCCCTTCCCAACCACTGCTTCCCTTTCATACCCCTCGACTCTTATAACTGCCATCTGCTTTCTGTACAAATTGTAAATAGCCTTTCGCTCTCCGTATTTTACCCCTGCCACCTTCAGAATTTGAAAGAGAGTATTCCAATCAACATTGTCAAATGCTTTCTCTAAGTCTACAAATGCTAGAAACGTAGGTTTTCCTTTCCTTAATCTTTCTTCTAAGATAATATAGATTCTGTATCAGTCGAAATATGGCCTAGAATATAAATTAGAATTAGTACCACTGACTGATGGTCATACGCTCAAACACTGCTAGGAGCTTTAATATAATAGGCGGGATTCCATATAACACAGGCATGGCCTTACAATATCAAGTCGTCAGAATAAGAAAACAACACTTAACTCCTCTTAGGTGAGAAGCAATCGCGACTTGAAGGATTCCAGGCAGGGCGTTATTGCTTTCAACCCACAGAGACGATCTTCAAATGGCTCTAAGCACTATGGGACAACAGTTGAGGTCATCAGTCCCCTAAACTTAAAACTACTTAAACCTAACTAACCTAAGGACATCACACACATCCATGCCCGACGCAGGATTCGAACCTGCAATCGTAGCTGCTGCGTGGTTCCGGACTGAAACGCCTAGAACTGCTCGGCCACCGTTGCTAGGCGATCTTCGAAGTGGCGTAAACCTTAAATTTTCAGAGTAAGTGGGGAACTTGCTGACCAGGTTGCACTCGAAGTCCGTCTCTCCGTGCGCCATCCGCTGCTCACAATTCTTAAGTGTGCCGGCTAGTCTTGCCCCCGACGGATTTAGCCTTACACCTTTCCTCGAGACCCGCGCCGTACTACCGGAGTCCCTTAAAAGTGACGACTTGCCAGCCACGTGCCCTTCAGCCAACTGACGTCCACAGGCCCCGCCAACCAACAACACACACACCTCAACAAATACCTGAGATGGCAACATACGACCGACTCGACGGTGACAATCTAAGCAGCTAGTGGCGCCAGCGGAAAACTATACCGCCAATATAAGAGCCACCACGGCTCGTTTGGCTCCAATTTTACTTTTCCTTTGCTTTAAGTTTGGCATCTATCTTGTCAAAGTGCAAATTCGCGAAGCAAAGCATGTGAAAGTCGCATACATAATCAGATACGTAACAATTACAAATAGTAATTCATCAAAACTGAAGAAATAAAACATAAATAATAAAACTTGTGAAAGAATATATTACAAAGAAAATAAAAAAGTCGTATGTCTTCACCCAAATTCGTCTTTCTTTCGAGTAGGTTCGGGGTACACACTATGTGATGAAAAGTATACGGACACCTGGTTCGTGGTGCCCTCCATCGGTAGTGCTGGAATTCAATATGGTATTGGCCCACCCTTAGCCTTGATGACAGCTTCCACTCTCGCAGAAATACGTTCAGTCAGGTGCTGGAAGGTTTCTTGGTGAACGGCGGCCCATTCTTGACGGAGTGCTGCACTGAGGAGAGGTAAGATGTCGGTCTGTGAGGCCTGACACAAAGTCGGCGTTCCAAAACACCCCAAAGGTTTCCTACAGGATTCAGGTCAGGACTCTGTGCAGGCCAGTCCATTACAGGGGTGTCATTGTCGTGTGACCACTCCGCCACAGGTACTCGATCCTGTTGAAAGATACAGTCGCCATTCCCAAATTGCTCATCAACAGTGGGAAGCAAGAAGGTGCTTAAAAAATCGATGTAGGCCTCTGCTGTGACAGTGCCACGCCAAACAACAAGGTGTGCAATCCCCCTTCGTGAACAGCACGACCACTCTACAACAGCACAGCCTCAGAATTTTGCCGTTGGCACTACACACGCTTTCAGATAACGTTCACCGGGCATTCGGCATACCCTTACTCTGCTATCGGATCGCCATATTGTGTACCGTGATTCGTCACTCCAGACAACGTTTTTCCACTGCTCAATCGTCCAATGTTTATACTCCTCACACCAAGCGAGGCGTCGTTAGGCATTTACCGGGGTGACGTGTGGCTTACGAGCATCCGCTCGGCCAAGAAATCCAAGTTTTCTCACCACCCGCCTGTCGTAGTACTTGCAGAGGATCCTGATGCAGTTTGGGGATTCCTCTGTGATGGTCTGGATAGATGTCTGCCTGTTACACATCACGAACCTCTTCAACTGTCGGTGGTCTCTGTCAGTCAACTGACGAGATCGGCCTGTACGCTTTTGTGCTGTACGTGTCCCTTCACGTTTCCACTTCACTATCACATCGGAAACAGTGGACCTAGGGATGTTTAAGACTGTGTAAATCTCGCGTAGAGATGTATAACACAAGTGACTCCCAATCACCTGACAACTTTCGGAGTCCGTTCCGAGGAGCGCGCTACTCTGCTCTTCAAATGGTTCAAATGGATCTGAGCACTATGGGACTTAACATCTGAGGTCATCAGTCCCCTAGAACTTAGAACTACTTAAACCTAACTAACCTAAGGACATGACACACATCCATGCCCGAGGCAGGATTCGAACCTGCGACCGTAGCGGGCGTGCGGTTCCAAACTGAAGCGCCTAGAACCGCTCGGCCACACCGGCCGGCTACTCTGCTCTCTCAGGATGTCTAATGACTACTGAGGTCGCTGATATGGAGTACCTGGCATTAGGTGGCAGCACAATGCACCTAATACGAAAAACGTATGTTTTTGGGGGTGTCCGGTTACTCTTGATCACCTAGTGCAGTTAAAAATAAACCGCTGTTTTCAGTGGACCCCACCCCATACTTCAGAGGTGATATGTCGTTGGCTACAGGTAGCGTCTGCCACTTCCAGGTGATAACGCCAATTCCGCGAGCAGCCGCGTCATCAAAGAAAACGCTTGCCGCTGGCGCTCCCGCGTTGTGATGGGAATCGGTCTTCATGCGTAGCGATTGTTCACATGGCTCTAAGCACTATGGGATTTAACATCTGAGGTCACCAGTCCCTTAGACTTAGAACTACTTAAAACTAACTAACCGAAGGGCATCACACACATCCAAGCCCGAGTCAGGATTTGAACCTGCGACCGTAGCAGCAACGCGGTTCCAGACTGAAGCGCCTAGAACCGCTCGGCCACAGCGGCTGGAAATGCGTAGCGCTGTTAGTCTTCTAGTATAGGTGTCGGATCTTGGAATCTTTCCAAGTGTAGTCAAATTGCTACATGTTATTTGAATTTGGTGTCACATTTCTGGCAACGGTAACATTGTTTCACTGGTCATAGCAGGACTCATGACCATTCCTAAGACTACAATGTTACAAGTATAGGAGGGCCGTGATTCGATCGCAGTATGTCGCTTAACGTCTCCTTGCTAATGTGCTATGTTATATCTCGTGTGATAATATACAGGGTGATTCCGAACTGCGTAGTTACCAGTAAATAACCTACGTTTTCTTTAATAAATAATAAATAACGTCTGTAAACAAAAAAGGGGCAAAAGTAAAGATACATAACATTAGAACAGTTTTACTTGGTTATAGTGAGGACAATAATCTTATAATTTCAACGTTTACAACAGATCACATTTACAAAAGATGTTCGAAATTTGCACTGTTTGCTCGAATAAACTAATGCGTTGCTCAGTCATCCCTTCCCGCCCAAGACCAACCGCTACACGTGCGGCGGCGTACGTCACCTGAGGAAGTTACAAGTTTAACATTTCTCATCTACTTTTCAGGTATTTCCCGACATTTGTGACCTCATATGTCTTATATTAAATTAGTTGTCTCCGCGTCGTCTAAGGCGTTCGGAGGTTTTCAAACGTCAATAAGGTTCACCCTGTTTATAGCGCGCTACTGATCACTAACTGCGCGTGACGTTGGCTGTCGTAATATTTTTATCATTATGCGGCAGTAGTGGCGAACTGTATTACGCTCGGTAAAAGCTTTGGCTACACTATTACTCTGTTTGCTCAACTATTAAAAGCACTATGCTGTAACTTTCATGCGTGATTCTCGTCACTAGAGTTATATATTGATATCATTTGGGAAAATATAGTTACAGTTTTGGCTCAAATGGCTCTAAGCACTATGGGACTTAACAACTGAGGTCATCAGTCCCCTAGAACGTAGAACTACTTAAACCTAACTAACCTTAGGACATCACACACATCCATGCCCTAGGCGGGATTCGAACCTGCGACCGCAGCGGTCGCGCGGTTCCAGACTGAAGCGCCTAGAACCGCTCCGCCACAACGGCCGGCAGCTACAGTTTCAAATAGTCAACAAGACCAGTAGTAATTGAGAAGCTGATGTAGCTCTATTTTTAGCAATCATATACTACCGCTCGCTCAACGAGAGACCTGTACCCAAAGACTGTAAAGAAGCACAGGTCACACCAATATGCGAGAAGGAAAACAAAAATAATCCGCTGAGCTGTAGACACATATCACTGGTAGAGGCTTGCAGTACAACTTTGGGACATATGCAGTGTTCGAACGTCATGAAAATATCTCGAAGAAAACGATCTACTGGCACATAACACCTATTCGCAAAATATAGTACGTGAAATACAGCTGGCTCCTTATTCACACCAAGTAATCGGTGTTATCTGTAGGTGATTCCAAGTTGATTCCATATTTTTGTTCTTCCAGAAGGCCTTTAACACGGTTCCCCAAAATTTAATTTCTTGCTTATTCAGTGTCGCCTTAGTTACGCATTTGGATTCGTAATTGGTTGTCAGAAAGGTCACAGTTCATAGTAGTTGACGGAAAGTGATCTGGTGCAACTGAAGTGATATCTGGGCTTCCTGAAGGAACTGTTATAGGCCCTCTACTGTTATCAGTTTATATAAACGATTTACGAGACGATCCATGCAGCCTGTTAGATGGTTTTCAGATGACTCTGGTGGTTAGCCCCTAATAAACGCTTTATAATATCAATACGAATTACAAAATGATCGACATAAGATATCTGCGTGTTGAAGGAAGTGGCAATTGACCCTGACTTATAAAAATAGTGAGATCCTCCACATGTTTTCTAAAAATAATTCCTTTAAATTTCGGTTTCACCTTAAACAATACAAATTTTAAGGTTGTCGATTCACCTAAATATCTAGGAATTACAGTTAGGAACAACTTAAATTGGAACCATCGTACAGAAAATGTCGAGGGGTGGACTAACCAATGACTGCATTATACTGGCAGAAAACTTAGAAGATGCAACAAATCTAATAAAAAGATTTTCTACACTACGTTTGACAGTGCTCTTCTGGGGTACTGCAGTACATTATTGAATTCTTACAAGGTAGGACTGAAGGAAGACATTAGAAAAGTTCAGTTATTGTTGCGAAACAAAGAAGGGGGTGTCACGGATGTAATAACCGATTTGGGTTGGCTGTCATTAAAACCAAGGCACTTTCAGCTGTGAGACATTGTTGCGAAATTAAATCGCAAACTTTCTCCTCTGAACGCGAAAATGTTTAACTCCCATCTACACAATCTTAATCTTAATAAAATAAAATAAGTCGCAGCTCGTATAGGAATATTTAGATGTTTATTTTTCCCACTGGCTATTTGATAGTGGAACAGTCGAGATATAGTCTGAAAGCGATCCTTGGAAAGTAAGTGTGAATTGGAGACTACTCACGTAGACATAATGCAAATACAATTTTGTGTTACAATTACAATTTAATGCATAGTTCGTTTAGTTTATTCTTTTTATGTCAAGAACAGGTCGTACGTAGATTCTATTTTACTCAATCAGAAGATCACAATTGCACAAAAAAATCCATCCTTTAGAAGTGTTAATGAGGAAAGTGCAAGTAAAGCGTAAAATATCAGACGGTCCACGTTGCTGTGTGTCTGTTAATTAATTCCGAATATTCCTAACGGTCGCTACTGCAATTGACATGCCACCTACGTCATATTATTTCGTGTTTAACTTACGAAATTAACATTACAGCTTCATTATGATTAAATTATTCCGTACGTGTGGTGTCCCAGTATTTGCTTTTGTAATAACGACATTTTAATATTTAATTATTCGCATAAATCGTTTAGGTATTACATATCTGTACTCAAACAGTTTCTCTCGTTCGAGAGCTATCTGAATACAGCTCTCGTATTAGCGTGTGGAGCACAATTTAGATTTCCTCTATCGCTAAGCTGGGAAAGGAAGCAAAAGTGATGGTTTGACATTGCTTTCTTCCTCCTTGTTCCGAAGTTTCAAGTGCGTTTCTGCTACATGAGGTTGGCAGTGATGACTGCCTTTAGGCAGTGTTTGATTCAAGGTGTGGTGACTGTGCACTGTACACTACCTATTGTCTCCAATTGTCCTCTGATATAAGACGATGAATAAACGTTTCATCACCAGCATGCGAAAATGCTTGTACTATGGCATTCGTAGATGGGTAGTTTCCCTTTCTCAGATCACCGAGGTTAAGCGCTCTCGGGCTGAGCCAGCACTTGGATGGGTGACCATCCAGTCTGTCCAGCGCTGTTGGAAAGCGAGGTGCACTCAGTCTTTGTAAGGCAAGCTGAGGAGCTACTTGATTGAGAAGTATCGGCTCCGATCACGGAAACTGAGAACGGCCGGGAGAGCGGTGTGCTGACCACATGTCCCTCGATATCCGCAGCCAGTGAAACCTGTGGGATGAGGATGACACGGCGGCCGGTCGGTGCTGTTGGGCCTTCATGGCCAGTTAGGACGGAGTTTAATTTTAGTTTATTTTCCCTTTCATCACCCTCATCGTCAGTTTACATCCACTTCCAGACTTCAGCTACTTTTTTCTGCTGCCACCTACCGTCCTCCATTAGTTCGCTTCCTTAGCTCTTACTTACTCCGGCAAAGAATGGACTTAGTTCATCGCCCATATATTCGTCTGCTCCCACCAACCTCCATTTTTTTTTATTGCAGTCATAACTACGGCAACGACTCCGTTTCTGCATGACCCATTTGTTTGTCTCATAGTCACTCTTACCAATAACTAACTCACATCTCTCCACTGCTCGCTGATCAACATTCTGTCTTTGCACTGCTTTCGCACTGAAAGGCCGTATCTCAGTAGTCAAGATGTGGGCCGCGCAAATGCAGTGGGCAGAATATTTATAGATGCCCATTTGTCCGGGAATTTGTCCAAAAGAGTTTTAAATACCCAAAATCTGGACATTTATATAAAAAAGTAATCTTTAAAACTTTTACTGCTAGAATGTATGATTTACCAATTAAAGTAATGGATGGAACTATACTCTCCATACTAAAATTTAGTAAATGTTACAGTTAAACCTACCTACATAATTCAATGATTTTGTTACTAAGAACTAAAGGAAAAAAGAGAGAAGTAATTTTTTTTTTTATTTTACTTGCATTCCAACTTGCTGAACCAAGAGGACCAAGGAAGGGCACGTGTTGCTAACACCTGCATATCATTTGTAACGTCTTTTTTTTTTTTTTTTTTTTACCAGTTCTACTCTTCATTCTCACTCTCTGTTTCTTCTCTCTATCTCTCTCTCATTCACTCACTCACTCACACACACACACACACACACACACACACACACACACACACACATCGTGTTGAACAGCTTTGTAGTGCTAGTCGGTATACATATATAGAAACAAAACAAACACTGTCCTTGGTCATCGCTTTGTGATATAAAACTCAGTATAATCTATATCAAATCTCTGAATATTATTGAAGAATGATTGTTGATAGCAAAATTATTACTAAATGTGTTAAAGAGCTGGCATAGTGTAACCTCCCTCTTCCTAAACGGCCTGCTGGATTGCTACATAACTGCCGGTGGTCGCGTAAACTTAGCGAAATTTTACAGTGAGTAAGGCTCTCGTTACTGAAGGAAAATAACACCGGTTACTCGGAGGAAAGTGTACAACAGACCCATCCGAAGGAAGAATGTATTCTAAACCTAGTCTAAATACTGATGATAATTTTGAAATGGGTGCAAATGTAGTGCAATCGTTCACGAATTACACAGGGTGAAAAATGGTACGGGAAAAATGGTACCACGTAATATTTTTAACACAAAAAATATTGATAACACAAAAATTACTGATTAGCTAAAAAAAGGAATCATTAAACGGTCGACAGCCCACTAGGGCAATGAATCCTCGGATTATTAAGAAAGGTAATGGCAAGAAATTTAAGCAATACTCATTGGATGGGCAACAGAAGGTTTCACTTACTTATTCTGAAGCACTAAATTTTCAAAGTAAAGTTAAATGAAGTTACTGATTGAATAAATGACTGACTTAAACTTCTTTAAGTAAAAAGTGACTTTCAGTAGCCTCACTGTAACGCAATAAAAATTTAGAAAAAGCAAAACATTCACTTCTGATTATTGAAAGACTGAATTGAATTTATTTTAAGCGAATGGGAAACCAATTTTGCTTTAATTATAACAACACTGAAATACGTACCAAGGCAGCAGAATTCACTTGCTAAGCTAAATACAGAATAAATGCAATTTCGCGCTCTTAATTTGTGCTGTGTCTTTAGTTATTAGTTTTGCCAGTGAAATTTTATGTTACTTCAAGTGAATGAAGTTAATACTCAAAACTGCAAATTGGTTAAGCCTCTGTTACGCAATACAAGAATGAGCAGTTAATGGGGCAGAAAATTTAGACCGAAACTTGTCATTAGCGTAGAAACAAAACTGGCAGTAAACAGTTAATGAATTTTCACATTTTTGCGCCACTCACCGGCTGCATGGAAAGGAAAGGGAACCTCTTGATAATAACGTCTGAGGACAATGACAGCACAGGTGGCCTACAAGTTTAACTATTGCAGGTTATTATTCAAGTTAGTCAATCTTTGCGAAGGAAATCCCACCGGGTAATGCCTCTACAAGGTTACATATTTTTTCACTTATCAGTCTTACGATGTAGCTGTGCCGACGACGAAGAATATAGCCGCCGACAATGCTGAGATGCCTTTGTTGCTGCTGCCGCTGTTTGAGAAACCCTAGCCGTCTCCAGAGCCACGGATAATTACGGGACAGGCAATAGTAAGAATTGCAGCTTCGTCCGCCCGTCCAATACTGCTGTGGTCCCAATACTCGCGGGTTAATGAATTAGGAGCGCCTACACTGGTCCCACCACAGCTGCACACGGCGTTAGCGGAAGCGCCCAACAAACCTTACACACTCTTTCATGTCTCAAGCTGCTCTGCCTCCTCTCTGCTCGCAGCGCGACAGAGGCTCTGCATACGCAAAGATAACCAACGACACAGCTACTGCCATTTCGTCTTTGCTATCAATACATTAAAATAAAGTTCTCTTGGCTATCACCCAGCAGTTTGCAATACTTACATTATAATTACAATCAATTATATACGATCAGAAACAAATACACTATTACATCAGTCACGTATTAATATATTTTCTGTAATAAAGCTTACGTTTCAGAACCAGAAGTACAGTACAAGTTATCAACGGACATTAAACTTCGCAAAATTTGGGTGGTGCAGAAGGTATTTTGTCTGCATTTTCGGTGTTACAATGTGTTTCTTGATGGTAAATGTATTCTTAAATGTTAAACTGTTTCCAGTGAAGGGAAAAGAAGCTTTATTGTTTGAGTCAGACTACAGTTTTCTGTTCTGCTCTTTTTTACGATCTTCGGTATAATTACATTGCTGTGAAGATAAAGTTGACCTCATTAAATGTATAAAAAGTTATGATTACAGTCCACTTTATTTCCCCTAATAACTCTCCCTAATTCTCAAGCAGCTTTTTCAACTTGATTACCCAACCACTAAAGAAGCAGTGTTGCAATACAAAATATCCAATACAAAATATCAGCATAATTTTTTTATAAACACCTTTTAATTAAGCTATAAAATTTATAAATGACCGGGCTTTACGAATTCGGGCATTTGCTCAGGCATTTATCCTGGGCATTTTCCCCAACTGTTAAATGTCCAGACATTTTACGCCACTACTCACTACGATAAATCAAAATTTGTAATACAATGTTGTTGTTGTGGTCTTCATTCCTGAGACTGGTTTGATGCAGCTCTCCATGCTACTCTATCCTGTGCAAGCTTCTTCATCTCCCAGCACTTACTGCAACCTACATCCTTCAGAATCTGCTTAGTGTATTCATCTCTTGGTCTCCCTGTACGATTTTTACCCTCCACGCTGCCCTCCAATGCTAAATTTGTGATCCCATGCCAGATCATGTCCTATCAACCGATCCCTTCTTCTAGTCAAGTTGTACCAAAAATTTCTCTTCTCCCCAATTCTATTCAGTACCTCCTCATTAGTTATGTGATCTACCCATCTAATCTTCTGCGTTCTTCTGTAGCACCACATTTCGAAAGCTTCTATTGTCTTCTTGTCCAAACTATTTATCGTCGATGTTTCACTTCCATACATGGCTACACTCCACACAAATACTTTCAGAAACGACTTCCTGACACTTAAATCTATACTTGATGTTAACAAATTTCCGTTCTATAGAAACGCTTTCCTTTCCATTGCCAGGCTACATTTTATATCCTCTCTACTTCGGCCATCATCAGTTATTTTGCTCCCCATATAGCAAAACTCCTTTTGTAATACAAACTGATTGCTAACACTTCTTTCCAGATATATTGGAAGCCCTACTTCGATCCTTAGAAAAGTTACACATATGTGGTTTTTTGGTTCATAACAACCCGACTGATATTTAAGGATGTAATAATCACAATTATTTAACGCTTATTATAATTTTAAATTCAGCTTCTTGCTCACCTAAAGTTGCATTTTAGCCAGGAGTACAGTTTCCAAAATATTCACACCAACTTTTCCCACAAGTTTCTTATACGTATTGACTTATTATCTTCTTTTCTATATGTCCTGTCATCGAAGCGTAACACATGTGAGTTGATACAGAAGTATTTCTACGACACTGTGGCAGGAAAGTTGGATCCAATTCAGTGGTCATCAAACTTTCCTGCACAAAGAGACAATACTGCATTGTCCGGTGGCATCTCGGATTGCATATGTACCGATCTTATAATTATTTGGCAACCTACATAACCTAGTATGTTACGAGGTTCCAACAGATTAGCTATAATGCGGGCGGCAAAAGTTGACCGACAGTCCTCAAGGAGTGTTCGTTAAAAGTCGGCACCATTCAGAGGCTTACTGTACACTTTTCTGTGCTTCAGATTGTAGCCACACTTGGCGATCTGAAAGTTGTCACACTAAAATTGCCTGTCGAAGTGTTGTTGTGTTGTCTGTGTGAGAGGATGATTGACTCATTAATACCAGTACTCGTACGTACATTTAAATATATTATTCAATATGACACATGACCACAAGTGTTTACTAATGTTTTGAATATCATTTTGCTTCTAGTCATTGTGTTGTATTACAACAGCCTTAATTTCATGTTCCTTGTGACAAATATGTATCGCATTTTAAGATGATCGTGTCTGTGATGTATATTCAAGAATCAATGATACTTCTGTATCAAAATTTATGCCATAGCAGCTGATCAGTAGGAGTCACACACAGTCGTGATTTGTTACCACGGGAAGACAAACAGTAAAATATTTCACCTCTAACTGTAATAAAAATGTGGACTTTTGGAGAAAACTTACCAATTCCACTCAATGTTGGGATCGAGAGTTACAGGATCAAATAGTTGTCAGTTACCCTTGAACATCAGGACCGAGTAAATTTTTAAAAGTGCAAGAATCAATTTAACTGCTTTCAATTATCTAATCTTCATGCAAATCTGAATAGAGACCTCAGGTTCTGGTTATTCGTTTATACAAAGAGCGTTCAAAACGTTTTGCACAGCCTTCTCTATTTTTTTTTTACTTTTTGCAGGAGGAGAATGAAATTTTTTGTGAACTTAATTGGAACATTTAGCTATAAATTGAGCCTACTCAATGTAGCCTCCATCAGCTGTGACGCACCTGGCCCAACGTTCTTTTCATGATGTAAATGCACTTTGGTAAAATTCTGGGGATTGACTTTTGCACCATCGCTTGATACAGGAAATAAGGTCTTTCTCACTATCAAATGTTTTACCGGGCAGGTGGGCCTTGAGACGACCAAAGAGGTAAAAGTCAGTCTTAGCCAAGTCCGGACTGTAGGGAGGATAAGGAACAATTTTCCAACCCATTTTCCTGATTTTCTCCTGTATCATAAGGGCTGTACGGGATTTGCCATTTTCATGGTGTAGTCTCATGAGCTGACCCTGAAGTTGTGGTTGGTGGGTCTTGATGGCATGTCGCAATTTGTCCAATGACAAACAATAACGGTTCCGGTTAGTTGTGGAGCCAGGTTCCAAAAGGTCAATAAAAATGACACCACACTGATTCCAGAAGAAGGAGACCATCACCTTTCGGCCTTCTGTTCGTAAAACTCTTGATTTCTTCTCAGGTTCGGACAAAAACAACCATGTTTCATCTTGGGTAATGACACCGTCAAAACACTGTTTCCACTCTTCAGTAAAGAAAGGTCTTCATGACACCCTCGCACACATTCTTCCTCATCGTTTTCATTTCTCTTGTCAATAACTTAGGCACCCAACGTGCACAGATTTTTGTGTACCCTAGCGACTGTACCAGTGATACCACACTACCCAATGACAAACGAGTCATTTCATCAAGCTGTCGTGTAGTCACACATCTGTCATTTTGGATGATTTGATCAATGGTCCCCTTATTCACATCACTCACTGCCGTCGGTGGTCTACAGCATCGTTAATTGTTCAGTAGAGAAAAATCACCTTCTTTAAACCTCTGCAACCACCGCTGGATACCGCCGAGATACACTGTGTCCTCCCCATAAACAGGGAGCAACTTCCTGTGAATCGATGTGGCAGTCATCACCGGTCTTGAAGAGTAACTCCATCACCAACGTGACATCTACTTCACGGTCCATTGTGGCTCACCTGTAAATAAAAGAAAATACTTTTATATACGAACTTATAGCTAAATGTTCCAAGTATGTTCACGAAAAATTCATTCTCCTCCTGCAAAAAATAAAACAATTATAAACAACTGTGAGAAATTTTTTGAACGCCCTTTGTATTTTGATCGCATAAATGTGTTTATGAGTCAACGTGAGTATTGAATATAATCATTATTTTTGTTTGACCCCTTCACAGACATTAAGTTGTTGTCTTTTAAAATATATCCTAGAAGGTATTAGCAGTCAACTCTAAACCTAACCCACGTACTACTCCAGTCAGGTATTGTTTGTCAAAGAGAAATTTTGTGCAAATTCCCTAATTTCAGAGCTTGCCTAAGG
The DNA here is from genome assembly GCF_023864345.2 of Schistocerca serialis cubense. Taxonomy (NCBI): domain Eukaryota; kingdom Metazoa; phylum Arthropoda; class Insecta; order Orthoptera; family Acrididae; genus Schistocerca; species Schistocerca serialis. The sequence continues at coordinate 1,243,208,190 of NC_064638.1, forward strand.
CTGTAATCTTCATGTTATCCGTTTACCTTCACACGCAAACAAGTAGAGGCTGGTTCTTAAAGGTGATCTCCCCACAGTTAGTTTTGGACGGTTAAGAGAAATCTGAAAGCGCGAGGTTTTTGCAAACTAAATCCATGATCGTATATGTTAGCTACGATTTCATCGAAATAATCAGGAAAAATTTAAATGTAAAGAAAGCTTCAGAACTTTCTTTTGTTCTTTCTTTTGCTTGTGCCGTTTTCCCCGCAGATATGCAGGGTCCGCATGCTTAATCAGATGTGGCAATGTTAGTGGAAGGGGTGGCCGGATGCCCTCCCCTCCGCCACCCCGTACCCCCCGGGAAGGAATTAGTGCACCCCGACTGTGTAATCCATGGAGTGCAGCGAAAGTGTGCAGATGTCTGCGAGCCGTGTAACTGAGGCGGGATGTGGGGACCAGCGCAGTATTCACTGAGGGGGATGTGTAAAACCGCCTAAAAACCACACCCAGGCTGGCTGGCACACTGGCCTCGTCGTTAATCCGCCGGGCGGATTCGATCCGGGGCCGGCGCGCCTACCCGAGTCCAGGAAGCAGCGCGTTATCGCTCTTGGCTAATCGGCGGGTTGTAAAGTTGAAGAAGAAAGCTTCATATATGAAGCTCTTATTGAGCTGATCACGTGTAGGCACACTGCATTACTAGTTTTGGCAGAAGTAAGCTGTAATCTTCAGATCCATAAGGTTACAAAAATTACAAAAATATTCACTCTTGTTGCTGTAATAGTAAATTAAAGATTTCATATTAGTTTTTTGACTTAACGACAGTGCGATAAGCTGCACGTTTGTTCTCATGCGACAATAACGGATTGTGAATTTGAAATAAAACAAAACTACTTTTATATAAATTATAATAGTAAATAAAAACTTCATATATGAAGCTTTCCTTTCGTTGAATTAACTTCTCGCTCTCCTGCGGAGAATTTCAAGTATTTAGAAAAATTTAAATGTCATCCCTAATCTACCTTCTCCCTTCTATTCCTCCGTTTTTTATTCCCTCTGCTTCATTATACCATATCCCTCCCCCACCTACTTCTCACACCCAGTCCCTCTTCCAACTACCTCATGAAACCCCATATCTCTTCCACCCACCTCCCATATCGTCTCCATCGTCCACCTACCCCTCTTCCCCTTTTATCTGTCCATCACCTCCACCCCCCATATCTCCTCCTCCCCAATTTTTGACCATTATCTCCTCTCCACTGTGTCCAATTCCTCTACTCCCCTTTCTCTGTCTGTCTGCTCCTCCCCAACTCTCTGTCCATCTCCTCCCCCACCCACTCTTGTTCACCTTCTTCTTCGTGTCTCCCTGGCCATCTCCTCCTGCTACTTATCTCCGTCATTCTCCTCCCTCTCTCTGTCTGTACATCCTCTCATCCCCCATCTCTCTGTCCACCTCCTCTTCCTCCCATCCTAGACTGCACATACATCCATACACCACAAGCCTCCGTATGTCGGAGGGTGCCAGTCATTTCCACTCCTGTTCCACTTATTAACAAAGTGAGGGAAAAACGACGATCTAAAAGTATCCATACTTTCTCGTGTGGTATCGTCGTCGGCCTTACGCGAAATATACGTTGGTCGCAGTACATTCGTTCTGCAGTCGTCTTCAAATTTCGCAATAGTGGCTTGCGAAAAGAACCTCGTCTTCCCTCCACGAATTCCCATTTTTCACGAACGATCTCTGTATTACTTGTGTGCTAGTCGAACCTACCGGTAACAAATCTAGCAGAAAGCCTCTGACTTATTTCTGTGTCTTCCCTAATCCGAACTGCTGAGGATCCCAAGCACTCGAACAGTATTCAAGAATGGAACGCACGAGCATTTATTTACTTTATGGATGAGCTTCACTTTCCCCTAAATTCTCTCCATACAACGATGTCTAGCACTCATCGTCCCAAATACCGACGTGACGTGTGTAACGTCTAGTAAGAAACAAAAACAACATATTATGTAGTAACGAGAAAATTATATGTATCATATTGTGTTATTGTATAAAATTATGTATTTTTTTTATTATTTATTTTTGAGAATATCTGCGTCGGCGAGTAATGAAACCGCCACAGACGATAAATGTCGAACAAAGATAAAAATATGTAACTAGTATATAACACGTGACGAATATCAATTTCTTTGTCTTCTTCATCTGGGAGTCGAGCGAGTAAGATATCCTGTGTCGTAGTAGCGAACGCTAGTGTAGCATTCTTTTGTCGAGACTAAGAGATGTACGCCATTACGTGTGAATTCATAAAGGTGTGTAACAATTGAAATATTTAAATGTTTTAATAGAGTTATGTAAATGAAAACGTGCATTATTAATTGTTAAAGCTTGCTTGCCTATTATCCCATCCTGTTGAGACATTTTTCAGTTATATAAATATTATCTGTGGTGCTGAGCTGCGTGGCGAACGAAAGAGCCGCTGCCGCGGCGTATTCAAACGACTTCCAATATAGTCTATCATACTGCAAGGAAGCGGTAAAGTAACAGTAAAATAATATAATTTTTTTTAGCTTCCAGACTTGCAGTGCAGGTCAGCAGATTTTATGATGTGTTGCAGGTTGACGCGGGCTGCTGATAGTATATAACTCACAGTACAAATAAGTTAATGTACCGTCAAAATCTAATAGGAATCTTGCTGTGCTCCGTTCTGGTCTGGCAAACTTTATAGTGAAAACGTATTTTTTTAATAAGAGTCTCATGTTCTTGTGCTAGTCGTGGCATTGAATGGTGTTTTACCGAGAAACAAAATCCACTGCAAAATTTTGTTGTTGAACGATCATACGAACTGTAACATCAGTGTTCATAACCAAGTAATTTCAATTTTCAATAACTATAAAGTAGGGAAGATATGTTGATTTTTAGAATGAGTTACAGTCACGAAAAAACGTTCCTTTGATTGTAGGCCAGATACAGAACAATAAGATCTCAATTTATATGTTTTGCTTTGTTAAAAGGTAATGATGATAAAGAAATTCAAAGCACGGCATTACTAACAGATATTTCGCGGCTCTTTTCGTATATGCGATATTAAAAAACGCGAAACGTGTTCATTTTATTTGACACCTCCTTGCAGCTTTATGTACAGATATTTAATCGTAGCGACTGTGTCAAGCTGCACCCTACAAATATTGTCTTCGAACATTACAGAACGTAACAAACTTTATATATAATTTCAAAACTTCACAATTTTTTCTCGCTGACAACCCCTTCAAAATAATGACAAAAAATTGTTCAAATGGCTCTGAGCACTATGGGACTTAACAACTGAGGTCATCAGTCCCCTAGAACTTAGAACTACTTAAACCTAACTAACTTACGGACATCACACACATCCATGCCCAAGGCAGGATTCGAACCTGCGACCGTAGTGGTCGCACGGTTCCAAGCTGAAGCACCTAGAACTGCTCGGCCACAACGTCCAGCCAAAACAATGACAGGGATAAAGTTTACCACTTATGACATTTCCTTTGTTTCTGCAGTGAAACTGCCGCGTCAGGTACGACATTTTAATTTATTACTTCTTTACTATTAACAGTATTGTAGCGGCACCACCGTTTAGAATAGGGAAAGTTAGTTTTGTGTGATATTCTGAGCACAAATTACTACCAGGTGCAGGCCGGATTGCAGTGAGTTACTCTTACCAGCGGTTGCGAAGGCAAATGTAGGCCACAGGGGCGTAGAACTGCTGGAGAAGGCACACACAGCAGTTTGCATGGCGCAAGTCACAGGCAGAAGAGGACCACTGGCCAGCCTAGTGTTTTATGCGTACATAACCCGAAGTGGCACGTTAGTGAAACTGAAGCACACAGCCGAGTATAAATAGGTGCCATTTTCTAACGAGATTCATTCAAGTGTGGCAGCTCTCCTGGACGGCATGGCGTGTCACCCCACCAGCTTCACACAGCAGCAGATGGAGCACCAGTGTTCCAGTCCATGGCGGGTCGTGGGTTCGACCCCCTCAGGCAAACGCAGGGTCCATTGCCAGCCAGCCAGCGGCAGGCCACTCTTCGGCTGGCTACCGTGGGCAGTCGTCTCAGCTCCCGACAAACGCCGGAGACTTCCCGAGGCAAGGACCGCAGATTTGGACGCCGGATCACGGGCGCTTGTTCGTCGCCGCGATCTGAGCCATGCCAGCGAGAAGAAGGACGCAGCTGGCTGCCTGCAGCTCACACCGAGTGCCGCTGAGTGGGTAGGGATTCAGAATGCTGAGCCAACTCCTAGCATCCTGATGACACTGTAACTCCACTGGCGCACAAGGCTGGCTCGACAAAGCATTGCATTACACGGTCCGCTGGGGTGCTTCCTCAGCATTGCAGGGCCCTGTGATGCAGACCAAGAATAACTAAGGCACTGTAGCTAAAAAAAAAAAAAAAAAAAATAAAAAAAAAAATAAAAATAAAAAAATTAAAATTTTACTTGGAAAGCTCTCGCCTAGTTTCAATACGGCACCTCCCAACTCCCACCCACTACAGTATTATTGACACATTTTGTAGACAGTATTCACGTACACCACATATTTTGTTGTACAACATGCAGTTCAGGAGATTTTTTTTATTCATCAACCTTCTAACTAGTTTGATTTGGCGCACCACAAATTCCTGTACCAACCTTTACATCTCATAGTGGCACTTGCAAACTACATCCTCAGGTAGTAGTTTATGGTTGCAGACATAACATTCCTATTATAGTAGTCTACGCAAGTCACTTCATAGATCTTCACCACTGATGGATTTATGTACAGGATAGGAGTTACAATCCTCAGTGTCAGTTAAGGCCTGAAGATGGTGTATTGAGAAGAATTTGCATAGCTCTGAAAGATCTAAGCTGTAGCAAGGCTCTGGGAGTAGACGATATTCCATCAGAACTACTGATACCCTTCAGAGAGACAACTGTGACGAAACTCTTCCATCTGGTGTGCAAGACGTATGACACAGGCGAAAGACCGTCAGACTTCTAGGAGAACGTAATAATTAGAATTCCAAAGAAAGAGGTTTAAACAGGTTCGAAAATTACCGAACTATCACCTTAGTAAGTCATGGTTGCAAAATACTAATAGGAATACTTTACAGAAGAATGGAAAAACTCGTAGAAGCCAACCTTGGGGAAGATCAGTTTGGATTCCGGAGGAATATCGAAATGCATGAGGCAAAACTGACCCTGCGACATACCTTAGAAGATAGGTATGTGTAGGCAAACCTACGTTTGTGGCATTTGTAGACTTCTAAAAAGCTTTTCACAATATTGACTGGAATACTCTCTTTGAAATTCTCAAGTTAGCAGCGGTAAAACACAGGGAGTGAAATGCTATTTAAACGTGTACACAAACCACTCGGCGGTTATGAGTCGTGAGGCATGAAAGTAAGCAGTGGTTGAGAAGGGAGTGAGACAGGGTTGTAGCCTATCCCTGATGTTATTCGATTTGCATATTGAACAAGATGTAAAGGAAACCAAAGAAAAATTTGAAGAAGGATTTAAAGTTCAGGGAAAAGAGGTTTGCAAATGACGCTGCAATTCTGTCACAGACAGCAAAGATCTGCGAAAAGCAGTTGAATGAAACGGACAGTGTCTTGAAAGGATGATATAAGGTGAACATCAACAAAACCAAAACCATATATTAAAATGTTGTAGAATGAAATCAGGTGATGGTCAGGGAATCAGATTGGGAAACGAGACACTTGAGTTTTGCTATTCTGACAACAAAATAACTGATGATGGTCGAAGTGGAGAAGATAAAAAACGTAGACTGGGAATGACAAGAAAAGCGTTTCTGAAGATGAGAAATTTGTTAACATCGAATATAAGTTTAAGTGTTACGAAGTTGTTTCTGAAAGTATTTACTCAAAGTGTAGCCATGTATGGAAGTGAATCATGGACGATAAACAGTTTAGACAAGAATAGAATAGAAGCTTTTGAAATGTGGTGCTACAGAAGAATACTGAAGATTAGATGGGTCGATCACGTAACTAATGAGGAATTACTGAACAGAATTGGGGAGACAAGAAATTTGTTGCAGAACTTGACCAAAGAAGGGAACGGTTTGTAGAACACATTCTGAGACATCAAAGGATCACCAACTTAATACTGGAGGGAAGTACAGGGAGTAAAAGTCTTAGAGGAAGACCAAGAGACGGATACAGGAAGCCGATTCAGAAGGATGTAGAATGCAGTTGTTATTTAGAGATGAAGAAGTTCGCAGAGGATAGAGTTCCATGGAGAGCTGCATCAAAACAGTCTTCGGATTGAAGACCACAAAAATAACAAGAGGAAAAGTAGAGAATGCTTTCAAAATTCAAAGGGCTGATGGCTGTAAAAGATTCAGTGAAGCCTTGTAGCCTTCATTTATCGAGCCAAATTCATCATATGTGAACTGTATTCCGTACTACATTATTCTTATTGCTGAACAGCTATTCCTGTTACTTCGCTCCTGTAATCTATGGAAAAAATCTTTTCCGACGTCAGAATTTCTTAAATACAGTATAATACAACTCAATGGTGTATCAATCTCTTTAGGTAATATGTATTCCACATCTCTGTGTTACTGCTTAATTTGCAAGATGTTTAATACCCTCCTATGTTTCTCTGCTGGTTCGCTGATCCTTTCTATTGCATTTTTCATAAGTGTGGTCACCATATAAATCTTTGATATCCTTTTATTGTTTTATAGAGACGAGGATTCGTTACTAATCCAGGGCAGTTTCCAGTTACAATGCAGACGAGAATTGATTATTTAGTTTGCTGAGCCACTCTTCTTTAATGTTTATCCGCAACCTGTTATTATTGCACAGGCCATTGAATGAGTGATGTTAGTTCGTGAGCCATTTAATGCTCTTCACTTGAAGGTAATACCGTGCTTGAGAAATGTTTTTCTACTTATGGTGCAAACATTTCGATTTGCGATTTTAGCTGTTCAACTATCTTCTTATGTTTAAACATTAATAAGGAAGACATCATACTGGAAATCTAACTCTGCCATTCCAGTGTATCGACCATGGGATTTGTAGCTAACACTATGAGCTTATTTGAAAGTAGGTGCCACATTCGCATCGCAAATACTAGACAGGAAAAACAGCAGTTTGCGCACCGATAACACTTCTTTGATCACTGCACTAAGACTTGACGTATAGTATACTTCTTATTTTCAACAGGTTTCGTATATAACTGAGAATTGTGAGGGATAAGCAAAAAAATCTTCAGATCAAAACTGTCTGCAGGTCCGAGACTCGAATTCGGGACTTTAGCCTTTCGCGGGCAAGTGATCTACCATCTGAGCTACCCAAACACAGCTCACGCCCCGTCCTCGCAGGCTCATTTCTGCAAGTACTTCGTCTCCTACATTCCAAATTTCACAGAAGCTCTCCAGCGAACCTTGCAGAACTAGCGCTCCTGGAAGAAAGGCTATCACGGAGACATGGCTTAGCCACTGCCTGGGGGGTGTTTTCAGAATGAGATTTTTACTCTGCAGTGAGGCTATTAGGACGGGGCGTGAGTGGTGCTTAGATACTTCAGCTGGTAGACCACTTTCCCCCCGAAAGGCAAAGGTCCCGTGTTCGAGTCTCGGTCCAGCACACAGTTTTGATCAAAGGTCCCAAGTTCGAGCCCTGTCCGGCAGACAGTTTTGATCTGCCGGGAAGTTTCATATCAGCGCACACTCCACTGCAGAGCGAAAATCTCATTCCGAAAAAATCTTCAATTGAAAGGCCTCTCTGTGGGACACCCCTTTTTATTCAGAGCAAGAGTTTCTTCGCATGGGGGAGATGATGCTGTTCAGAATAGAATTCCTATAAACGTATGTCCAGAAACCATGGGATATGGATCACATCCGTTACTCACTCTGATGGACGTGTGTGGTGGTAAACCGCCTTTTTAGGAGGGGGACTTGAGCCAACCCCACATCGAACACGCCCAAGGATTAACGGCTAAGGTCGGTGTGCTGGCCACTGGGATGTGCTTTTGTATTTGGTTTCCCCTCATCCCATTGATGAATACCGATCTGATACCGAAGTGCCACCCCAGCTACAAAATTCGCAAATATTTAGAAAACTTTTGATCACTTCCACATGAATAACAGCACCTGCAGACAGATGAGGTACACATATTCGGCCCTGGGGAGTAACGGGGCGGCGACAGGAAGGGTATCTGAACACCCCTTAAACTAACCATGCCAAATCTCTTAATAGTCACCCGACACTGCGGCGATGAAGGACGAAACCACAAGAATAAGAAGATATGGGTTATATGCGTTAGATTTCTGGCAAGTTAACGAGGGCATGTTTATAATGCAAAAATATTTTGTCCTGTCTTATAAAGACAAGTCATTGTTTGACGTAGTTGTCAAAAATCTCGGAAAGTTCTTGATTGTTCAGCTTCAAATTTTTGCAAGATGCTCTAATAAACATTAGAACAGATATAGGCTATATATATTTTTAATATGTATAATAAACAAATATATGTGTGTAAACATAAAGGGTAAACATTGTCAACAAAAATCTCGAAACGTTATCGACTGATTTACTTCAAATTTTTCCAGAATATTCTAATAAACGTTTGGACGGAAACAGGTTTACGTATTTTTAATGTATAATAATATATAAACTGGAAACTTTGTTATAAATAATCTCGAAAAGTGTTTGGCAGGTTTAGTTCAATTTTTTAAACTACATTCTAACAAATATTTGGGCAGACATATGTAAGAAAAGAGGAACCTTGGTTAGGAAAAAAGTCGAAAATTTCCTGATCGATTTACTTCACATTTGTACATGGTATGTTATTAAAAATTCAGACAGACATAGGCCGTATATTTTTTTAAACGCCATTGTACAGTTTTTTGCTACTTCAAGAAAGAAAACGTTGTGGTGTGCTGTGAAAATGTGCATTTACGTTTTGTTCCTCACAGTCAGTTTTATTTACGATAGCAGGTCATGTAAGCCATTAGACACATTGTTTCTCCTGTATATATTCTTTTTCCTTAGAAATAAGTTCAAACAAAAATTGTATAAATTGTGTTCTTTCTCGCCATCGGTCTTATAGAAGACAGGAGTCTTGTGTTAATGACTTATCGGCTTATGATTAGAATACTACTATTGAATCTGAATCGTCCAGAACATTGTAATCCTGTTCATTCGCAGATCAAAACTTTCAGAAATACTGTAACTGAAGTTACTATCCTCACAGACCCACCAGCTGAAGAGATTTTTTTCGTACCTGGTATACCTATGTTTCCAATCGACTGACCCATTCACTCTAAGTGGCTTCAATTCGCAATCAAGACGTCTTTTGCTATAACAATAAAAAAGCCTCAATGTCAGAGAGAGGGGAGAGGACGTGGACCTAGTGAAGGATAAGGAGAAGATGGACAAAGAGAGGGTGGGGAAGGAGTTTAGGACGTACATGCAACCCCATACATATTTAGCAATTGCTGTTTGTGCCATAGAGCGTATGATCCTATGAGTCTGTCGCCCAAACCTTCTGTCCACGCGTTGATGGTAGGGGGAACCTGACGCCTTGCCCCACGATCGCTCAAGTATATGGTTCTGCCCACACGTGGTTATTGTGCTAATTTATTATCCCACTCCGGATGAACTCTGCCCGGAAACTGCGAAATGCGGAACTTATACTACATTGGCAGACCAGTAATCTGTCGCATGGTGATCTCGTATTTACAAACAGTGAGGAACATTCTGTAGTCTTCACAGCGGCCTCACCTTCTTGCCCGGCCTGGGAGTTGTGGTAGGTCTGCAGCGATCCAAAATCGACAGGTCGTTGGAACTCCCTTGAACATTTTTTTTCAAGTAGCATGAAGCGTTGACCACGGCTTGCGACGGGCAAGACACGAACCTGCCGATTACCGCCGCTGGCCAAACCGTAAAAGAACATCACGTCTGTCGTTTTTCCCGTGAAATAATAGTATTCCATTTCACTGCGTACGTTGTGCAAACTTAACGAATTGGCAGACCCTGTCTGGGAACATTAAAATTTCAGAACCATATGTGCGGATCGGATAATACTGGACACAATTCTGACAATAGCTCGACAGTCAGAGTACTAAAAAGACGAATGTAGTCAATAAGAAATGAGCAATGAGCTTTAACAGGAAGGCAGTGTAGACTACTGGTTATTGACCATAGTCGACGAAAATAAAATGGTTCAAATCTTAACAGGAATTTATTTCCAGATACATGTTCATCACACCTACACTTTTTTAGAAAAAAAAGCACCTATGTGCCGGACTGTGAACTCGAACCAAGGAGCTGCCTTTGGCAGGCTATTCTACCAATTTTGAAAGGTAGGAGGTGAGTTACTTGCTGAAGTAAAGTTATGAGGACGGGTCAAGAGTTTTGCTTGGGTTCTCCGTTGGTAGACAGAGGTCCCGGCTGCAATCCCGGATTGACCGAGGTGCCGCAGCGGTTAGCACTTTGGTGTCGCATTCGGTGGGACGACGCTTCAAACCCGCGTCCGGCCATCCTCCTCGATTTCCTTAAATTGTGCTAGACAAATGGGACCATCCGAGCTTGTGGTCCGTCTATAATGACCTCGATGTCGACTGGACGTTAAACGCAATCTTCCCTGCTTCCTTCCTTCCTTCGATTCCAGGTCTGGTACAGAGCGTTAATCTGCCAGAATTTTTCATGTGGCACCTTGTTACAAACACATTGTGTGTGCTGTTGAAAACATTTTTTTCTATTTCTTTGAAATGTTCCAAATCACCTTTCCTTTCTTTTCACATTTCCTCATTTGCCCTCCTTGAATTGTGTGATGACTCTTTGAATGACCAAGTAGATTTTGGCTCTCATGCTCTCATAGAATGTGATTAAATTTAGGTAATTAAAGCGTGTAGAGCGACTGTTGTGCATATACATGTTTCCAGTCTTCCTAAGCTGTTACTCAATTGTCGTGCCGTGTTTATAGAGATTCTCATACTCTGAGGTTCGATTCTTTTACACCTATACGTATACTTTCTTCTCGGACGTGCTACGAATGTACTTACAGAACTCTATAGTTATTAACTGTGGCCGTTTCCACTGTGTCCTTGCTCATATGTGTATGAATATAAAAACTGGTTGTTTTCATTGATGTTGTTGGTCAGTCCCAACGATTTCAAACCTGGTTGCTGCTGACAAGTCGGTTTCCGTAGCTGAGTGGTTAGCATCGCCGATTGCCATGTGGAGGTCCCGGGTTCGTTCCTGGTACGCCAGGGAATTCTCCTTGGTGGGAGGCCTTGTAAGGTATGAACTCAGTCTCGTGAGGCCAGTTGATGATCTGCTTGACTGAGTAGTAGCGGTTCCAGGTCATGAAAACTGACAACGGCCGGGAAAGCTGCGTGCTGAACCCACGACACTCCATAGCGCATCCAATTACGTCATTGACAGACGATGACTCGGCTGTGGGCTTGTGAACGGAGTAAACGTTTACTGTAGACAAACTTGAGATTCCTAGAATTTTACGCCTTCCATAGTTGCTTCATTCACGAAATTAACTATTTCTTCAGGCTTCAGGATGTGTCCTGTCATCCAAAAACTAAATCCATTATTTTAGTCAAGTTGTGGGATAAATTTATTTGCTCCTTGATTCGAATCACTACTTCATCAGTTATCCGATCTACCCCTCTAATCTTCAGCATTCCTCTAAAGCTTCTATTACCGTCTTGTCTGCACTGTTTATCACCCACTTAAGTACGAAGCTATACACCAACATTTTCAGAGTTCTTAACATCTGAATCTATATCAGATGTTCACATATTTCTCATATCCAGAAATCCTTTTCTTGCTGTTTCCAGTGTGCATTTTAGGTCCTCTCTACTCGTTTCATCGTTAGTTATTTAGGTTCCCAGATAGTGTCTAATACTTTCAGTGCGTCATTTCCTAATCTAATTACCCCAGCACTGCCTGATTTACTTCGATCACATTCAATGAAAGTAGTTTCACCTCTGCATCTGCATATACAGGGTGAGTCACCTAACGTTACCGCTGAATATATTTCGTAAACCACATCAAATGCTGACGAACCGATTCCACAGACCGAACGTGAGGAGAGGGGCTAGTGTAATCGTTTAATACAAACCACACAAAAATGTACGGAAGTATGTTTTTTAACGCAAACCTACATTTTTTAAATGGAACCACGTTAGTTTTGTCAGCACATCTGAACATATAAACAAATACGTAATCAGTGCCGTTTGTTGCATTGTAAAATGTTAATTAGATCCGGAGATATTGTAACCTAAAGTTGAAGCTTGAGTACCACTCCTCCGCTGTTCGATCGTGTGTATCGGAGAGCACCGAATTACGTAGGGATCCAAATGGAACGGTGATGGACCTTAGGTACAGAAGAGACTGGAACAGCACATTACGTCCTCACGCTAACACCTTTTTCTTGGTCTTTTCACTGACGCACATGTACATTACCATGACGTGGAGGACGCATAAATTGGCCAGCCCGTTCTCCTGATCTTACACCTCTGGACTTCTTTCTGTGGGGTGCGTTAAAGGAGAATGTGTAATACGATGTGCCTACAACCCCAGAGGATATGAAACAACGTATTGTGGCAGCCTGCGGCGACATTACACCAGATGTACTGCGGCGTGTACGACATTCATTACGCCACAGATTGCAATTGTGTGCAGCAAATGATGGCCACCACATTGAACATCTATTGGCCCGACATATCGGGACACACTCTATTAGACTCCGTAATTGAAAACGGAAACCACGTGTGTACGTGTACCTCACACCTCATGGTAATGTACATGTGCGTCAGTGAAAAGACCAATAAAAAGGTGTTAGCATGTGGACGTAATGTGCTGTTCCAGTCTCTTCTGTACCTAAGGTCCATCACCGTTCCCTTTGGATCCCTACGTAATTCGGTGCTCTCCGATACACACGATCGAACAGCGGAGGAGTGGTACTCAAACGTCAACTTTAGGTTACAATATCTCCGGATGTAATTAACATTTCACAATGCAACAAACGGCACTGATTACGTATTTGTTAATATGTTCAGATGTGCTAACAAAACTAACGTGGTTCCATTAAAAAAATAGGTTTGTGTTAAAAAACATAGGGTTACAGCGTCATCGGCAAACATTACAGCTTTTATTTCATTTCCTTTAACTTCAATTTCTTTCCCAAATATCTCCTTGCCTTTATACATAACATGCACAATACACAAACTGAATTACATCGGCTAGGCTGCAACACTGCTGATACCCTTCTCAGTTACTACTTTCCATGTAACGGTTGTCTATTTCTCTTACAAATTGTAAATATTTCGCTCTCTGTATTACATCCTTGTTACCTTCATAATTCTGAATGTTTTATTCCGGTCTTCATTGAACAGAGCTTCCTCTAAATCTACAAGTGTGATAAATGTTGTGTAACATTTTTTCAGTCCATATTCTATTTCGTAGGCTCAGTATTGACTTCAGTGTTCCTACATTTGTCTGGAGCTCAAACTGATCTTCCCCAAACCCTTTTCTTATAAGCCATCAGTCTTCTGACTTATTTGATATGACCCACCACGAATGCCTCTCCTGCGCTAACCTCTTCATCTCTGAGTAGATATTGCAACACACGTCCTCAGTTACTTGCTGGATGTACTCCAATCTCTATTTTCCTCTAAATTTTCACCCTCTACAGTTCCCTCTACTACCACGCAAGTAATTCATGATGTCTTAACAAATGTCCTATCATCTTCGTGTCAGTGTTTCTCATATATCCCTTTCCTCGATTGTCCGGAGAAGCTCCTCATTCGTTAATTATCAGTCCACTTAGCCTTCAACATTCTTCTTCGGATCTCCCACAGTCACCGTTTCATTACCTCACAATGCTATCCTCCAAACGTACTTTCCCAGAAATTTCTTCCTCGAATGAAGGCCTATGTTTGATATTAGTAGACTTCTGTTGGCCAGGAATGCCCTTTCTGCCAGTGATTGTCTGCTTTTTATATCCTCCTTGCTTCATCCGTCTTGGGGTTTTTGCTGCCTAGAAATCACAATTCCTTAACATCATCTACTTCGTGATCACCAATTCTGATATAATGCTTCTAGCTGTTCTCATTTCAACTACTTCTCATTACTTTCGTATTTCTTCGATTTACTTTCGATTCATATTCTGCGCTCATTAGACAATTCTATTCAGCAGATCATGTAGTTCTTCTTGAATTTCACAGAGAATAGGAATGTCATCACCGATTCTTACCATTGACATCCTTCCACCTTGAATTTTAATTCCAACTTGAACCTTTCTTTTATTTCCGCAATTGCTTCTTCGATGTATAGATTGAACAATAGGGGCGAAAGACCACATCTCTGTCTTACATCCTTCTAATACGAGCACTTCTTTCCTGATCGTCCACTCACAGTATCTCTCTTGGTTCTGGTACATACTGTATGTTACCCCTATTTCCGTATAGCTTACACCTGATTTTTCTAAGCATTTCGAGCATCTTGCACCATTTTACACTGTCGAACGCTTTTTTTACCTATGAACTTGTCTTGATTTTTCTTTAGTCTTGCTTCCATTATCAACCGTAGCATCAGAATTGTCTTTGGTACTTTTACCTTTCATAAAGTCTGTTTCTGATCTAACAAATCTGCAGTTTTCTTTATCATACTTGTATATATACACTTTCAATTTTCTTTTCTATTCATCTGTGTATTGTTACTGTCTGTCTCCCTGTCTATAAATTTAATGGCATGAAGTATGTATACAGCTGGCTGAAACGATATTTGCCAGTTGAGTGGTAAATGTATGTTCTTGTTTGATTTCGTCGTTATTCTTCATTTTATGATTTTAATTCCAGACTTCCCTGATAAATGAAATTGACGCATACTAGCTCGTCCTTTTGCGATTCTCCAGCGAATGAAATTCCCTCCATGTCAAGCACATCTTCTTCACACGCACTACACATCGATTGTCTCGCATTGAACTCCTCTGTTCTCGCTCCTCACTTCGCAGACAGCGCTACTCACACAGACTGGTGTCGTGGGTTCACTATTTTATATTTTCAATCGGTATACATAATACTCAAGACGAAGCTAACCTAAAATATTTGTATTTAAAATAAATATCGTTCCTTCACATCGTGCAATGTACCTTGCTGCGCTACCACCAGTATGAGAAAGGAAATGGTCAGATGAATTCCTGGATGAATGTTTCATTCTGCTACTGATTATTCGCTGTTCTGAAACTTTCTGCCAGATTAAAAAGAACTAAGACTCAAAAAGTGCTACATATCTCCGAAGTCACTTCTATAATATAGACAAAAATCAAAGTTTCAGTATTTTAGAACATTAAAAAGAGACCCTGATAAATTGAAACTTTGTAACCTGTATCATACCATGTAGGCTTTCACGGCCGGCGTCTTTATCAGTAAACTCTTCCGGGCTAAGTTGCCGTGGTCGATCTGTAGAACTTCTTCTCCCTGACGTTTCGTTCTCAACTACGGAGAACATCTTCCGAGGTGAGTCGACGACTGGCTGCTAGGAGCTGGGGCCGCCGCTTATATAGAGATCGTAGGGGGCGCCACCACACGTCACGTGGCGTCGATGTTCAGCTATCTCTGGCTATCGTCTGTTCTCTCGATTGCAGGCAATCGATTGTCACGTGATTGATGCAACGTCGACCGCCATATCTTATCCAATTTTAATCCTTCTTCTTTACGATTAAAATTGTATTGATGTTTGTGGATTTCAATTGCCTCTCTATACATACGTGTATAATAGTGCGACGTCCTCGCTAGCACGCTTGTTTCACCAAATTTTATGTCGTGATCTCCATCCTTAAAAACATGTTCCGCTACTGCCGATTTGTCGATATGTCCCAAACGACAGTTTCTTTTGTGCTCCGTCAACCGTGTATTGATGCTTCTTTTTGTAGTTCCTGTGTAAACCCTGCCGCAACTACACGGAATTTTATATACCCCTGGGGTGGCTAGGGGGTGACGAGCATCTTTTGTTGATCTTACGCATTCACTAATTTTCTTAGTAGGTCTAAAAATGGTCTCTACCTGAAACTTGGCTAGTACTTTTCCAATGCGATCCGTGATATTATGGATGAACGGAAGAAATACTTTTCCAGCTGATGGTTGTTGCTGTCTACTATTTTTAGGCATTTTTCTATTTGGGTGAAGTGCTCGATTAATATCGTTTTTCGTATAACCATTTTTCGCAAAGGCCATTCGTAAATGATTTAGTTCTTCTTGTAAGTAGCCTGGTTCACAAATATTATTGGCCCTATCCACTAGTGTTTTTATGACCCCCCTCTTTTGCCTAGGGTGGTGGTTTGAGTTCTTATGGAGGTAGCGATCAGTATGTGTACCTTTCCTGTAGACCTTATGGCCTAAGGTCCCATCCGCCCGTTTGATAACTGATACATCCAAGAAGTTAAGTTGTCCATTCTTCTCCTTCTCCATAGTAAATTTAATCTTTGGGTTGATGCTATTTAAGTGTACCAGGAAATCATTCAAGTCTTCTTCCTCATGATTCCATATTACAAAGGTATCATCCACATACCGATACCACTTCGAGGGGCTTTTTTTGGCCGACTGCCTGTCTTTATTCGTGGCCACGTAGAACCGTCAAAAATATTATTGTCTGCAAATGCAAATGTCCGTTTTCTAATCACGATCTATATATAATTTAAGTATGGTTGTCGGGAAGTGTCATAACGGCAAAAACTTTGTTGCACTTATTTGAAATCGAAAAATAATTTAATACCTGTCAGATCCATCTGAACAAAACGACTATTCCATTTGGTTTGTCGAGTCGATGAGGCCAGAGACATACCACCACACTTTCGAAAACAGTCATTTACACAGTCCCGGAGGTAGCAAGGGCAGATGGGTGCGAGAGCTATCGCAAAGTCAGCTTCATAGCTCATGCATATAAGCAGCTGTGAAGAACAATACACAGAAGAATGGAAAAGAAAGTGATACTCTGTTACATTACTATCACTTTGGCTTTAGGAAATTACCTTTACAAATGCCAAAGTGTTGAGCACATTACAGATTCTAATATGTAGTTTCCACTTTGCGCTTGATAAGACTTACATCAAAACACATTCACAGGACTTGGAGACGTACAAAACAACAGCGTAAAACAGAATAAGATAACCAAAATTCTCAGGAAAATAGGCTTAGGCATTAGAGAAAGACGGGTGGAATAGCGGTTATATATGTCATGGAATAGAGATAGCCGGCCGCTGTGGCCGAGCGGTTCTAGGCGCTTCAGTCCGGAACCGCGCTGCTACTACGGTCGCAGGTTCGAATCCTGCATCGGGCATGGATGTGCGTGATGTCCTTAGGCTAGTTGGGTTTAAGTAGTTCTAAGCCTAGGGGACTGATGACCTCAGATGTTAAGTTCCACAGTGCTTAGAGCCATTTTTGAATAGCGATATTCATATAGACAGATGAAAGTAGAATCACGTACACAAGATGTAAAAGGCCAGTTCACTGGACAAGACGTCGTTTGTACTCTGGTGATACATGTGAAAAGGTTTCCGGCGTTATTACGCCCGTACGACGTGAACTGACAGATTTTGAACACGGAATCGTGGTTGGTGCTAGACTGCATCGGACATTGCATTTCGGAAATCGTAAAGGAATTCAGTATTCCACAGTATCAACAGCGTGCCGAGAACACCAGATTTCAAGCATAACCTCTCACAATGGACAACGCAGTGGCCGACGGTCTTCACTTAACGACCGAGGGCAGTGGCGTTTGCGTAGAGTTGTCAGTGCTAACGAATGAGCAACACTGCGTTAATTAACCACAGAACTCAATGTGGGGCATGCGACGAACGTATCCGTTAGGATATTGCGGCGAAATTTCGCGATAATGAGGTATGGCAGAGTACGACCGACGCTAGTACCTTTCCTAATATCAGGTCATCACCTGCGGCGCCTCTCCTGGGCTCGAGACCATATCGGTTGGTCTCTCGACGAATGGAAAACCGTGTCCTGGTCAGATGAGTCTCAATTTCAGTTGGTAAGAGCTCATGGTAGGGTCTGTGGGGCATAGGTCCCACGAAGCCATGGACACTTGTTGTCAACAAGGCACTGTGCAAGCTGGTGGGGGCTCCATGAGGGTGTAGGCTGTGTTTGCGCGATGTGGTCTGGGTCCTGGTTCATTTCGGCTACTTGGAAACTATTTAAAGCCATTCACGGACTTAATGCTGCCAAAGTAAGAAGGGATTTTTATAGATGACAATGTGGTATGCCACTGGGCCCCAATTATTCGCGAGTGGCTTGAAGAACATTCTGGACAATTCGAGCGAAAGATCTGGCCACCCAGATCGGCCGACGTGAATGCCATCGAACATTTGTGGGACATAATGGAGAGGTCAGTTCGTGCACAAAATCCTGCACCGGCAACACCTTCAAAATTATGGACACCTGTTGAGGCAGCGTGGATCAGTATTCTGCTGAAGACTTCCAACGATTTGTTGAGTCCATGCCAAGTAGAGTCGCTGCACTGGCGGGGCGAAAGGAGATCCGACACGAAATTACGAGGTGTCCCATGAATCCTGTCACCTCAGTGTACGATACGTACAAGACCCAAGAGCGAACAGTAAGAATGGAAGAACGAATCTTGGTTGCAGGGATGTATATTTTTTACTTATTTACCAATGGCACATTTCCCCTGATTTAGACATCTTCAGATTGGCTGAATATTAGATGGTGTAAGGTGCAACGGATACCATGTAATACTCAACATATATTTCTGAAGATGCCTGAATCGGTCGAAACACGTCACCTGTGCAAGCAAGACTGACTGTTTTTTGGGAGTATTTACTGCTTGCTGCACCATCCTTGAGACGTGTTGGAAAAGAACGAGATGAAGTGCTCGGTTTGGAAAATGTATTGTACAGGGATGCAGTCTAAACAACCTTACTGCTGGATTTGTACATCGAAGAAGTAGAAATGGAAAAACATGAAAGGCGCAGGAGTGGAATTAAAAATTTGGGTGAATGGTTATCAGTCTTAAGATGCGCTTATGACATTGCTGCCTCAGTGAATATAGACAATAACTATATAACGCGTTAAACAAAATTAACCGTATAATGAGTGGAGTATATGGACTGAAAGCAAACCGAAGAAAGACGAAAATATTCAGAAAGAGCAGAAATTTGAATAGTGATAAATTTATCATCAAAACTGAGGATCACGAAGTAGTCGAAATTTAAAAATTTTGGCACTTTGGAAGGAAAATAACTCTAACAAAAAGCGGGAAAAACAAGTAAAGCATACTACCACAGCTCAGAGAAGGTCTGCTATTATCAAACATATGCCTTAATCTGAGGAAAGACTTTCTAAGAACGTACGTTTGGAGCACTGCATGGTAGTGAACCATGGACTATGGGGAATCCAGTAAACAAAAGGTATTTGAAATGTCTATTATAGAAGAATGCTGAAAACATTGGCGGACTGATGAGATAATGGATGAAGAGACTCTCGGCAGAATCTGCAGGAAAGGAACATGTGGAAAACACTGGAGGAAGAAGGGACAGGGAGGCAGGGAATTGCTTAAGTAATCGGCGAATAACTTCCATGGTTCTACAGGGATACGTCCGGGGTAAAACTGTAGAGGAAGGCAGAGACTGGAGTGGATCCAACAAATAATCGCGGACGTAGAGTGCAAGTGGCACACTGAGATGAAGAGTTTGGCTCGAGAGAAGAATTTTGTGGCGGGCGAAGTTGTGATAATGGCGATGTTCTTCTTTTAAAATTCCTTCCCGTTTTTCGCTTTGGCGATATTATACATGGTGTTTCCGTAAGAAAGTGCAAAAATGCAACAGGACATAGAGAAAGCTCCAATGAACAATTTGAGGTAGGAAACCTGGGGGTCGGAGAAGCCAGCTTAAGGGGATGTTGGAAGTAAACTTGACTACTGCTTTGTCTAGCAATACTTTTTTCCACATTATTTACAACTAAGATGCCTACAAGTACTGTGTTGTTAATTTACATGCCAGGAAACAAGGAACTTACAGAATTGTAGCTGCTTGTGATGTGGTTCGAAACACAACAGGGATGAAACTTCCTGGCAGATTAAAACTGTGTGCCCGACCGAGACTTGAACTCGGGACCTTTGCTTTTCGCGGGCAAAGGTCCCGAAGTTCGAGTCTCGGTCGGGCACACAGTTTTAATCTGCCAGGGAGTTTCATATCAGCGCACACTCCGCTGCAGAGTGAAAATCTCATTCTCATAACAGGGATATTTGTCAAGGTGCATCAGAATCTTGTTCGCTGATTTCATGCTTGCGTTAAGGTTGATGGCCGTCAGTTTCAACACGTTTTGTATGATACAGTACAGATGGTGCGTTCAGTGATTGTATTTGCAAATAATTGTAACTAATGTAAATTTAAAAGTAGATAATAATGCGACTTTATTCTTATTGTCTCTTTAAGCTGGCTTATCCGACCCCAGGTTCCCTACCTCAAATTGTTTAGTGGAGCATTCTCTACGGCCTGCTAAATTTTTGCACGCTCTAACTGAAACACCCTCTGTATGTACACTGAGGGGAAAAAATCGGGACACCAAGAAGGAGCTGTTCGACATAAACGGAAGTTGGTAGGAGTATCTCTACAACTGAAAGATCATATCTATTCACATACCACTTCAGTCGCACTACTATCGCCACTATGACAATGCATATCAGCTTTGCTTCACAAGCCCGCTGTAATGACCGTGAATGTCATTTATTTGTGATATTCGACATGGTGAGTCGATGCCTTTAAGGCTCGAATGAAGTCAACACCTCATTGAGTTCGAACGAGGTCGCGTATTATTTGGATGTTCCTTCTGCGATATTGCAGAAACTCTTGGCAGGAATGCTTGCAGCGCTGGTTCCTCACCTTCGAAGCAAAGTAAACATGACGGACGAAGAAAGGAGAACATAAAAACAGATTACCACAAGAAATGAGGGTATTCCCGGGCTAAAGAAATCTACTACCATCAAACGTACGCCTTAAATTTAAGGACGAAATTTTTGAGCATGTACGTCTACATATGATACTGCATGAAGAGTTCGACAGAGCACTGAAAGACCTAAGCAATACTGCTTTCCGGCGTATTTTCCACTAACTAACTTGTTTCGACAAGGCCCCGAGAGTAGACAACATTCCGTTAGAACTACTAATAGCCTTGGGAGAGCCAGCACTGATAAAACTCTACCATCTAGTGAGCAAGATCTATCAGACAGGTGAAATACCCTCAGACTTCAAGAAGAATATAGTAATTACAATCCCAAAGAAAGCAGGTGTTGACAGATGTGAAAATTACCGAACTATAAGTTTCATAAGTCACAGCTACAAAATGCAAACACGAATGGAAAAAATGCTAGAAGTCGACCTCGGGGAAGATCAGTTTGGATTCCGCAGAAATGTTGGAAAACGTGAGGCAATACTGACCCTACGATTTATCATAGAAGATAGATAAAGGAACGGTAAATTACGTCTTTCACATTCTGTTGGTCGCAGGGGTCAAATACACGGAGCGAAAGGCTATTTACAATTTGTAGAGAAACGAGATGGCAGTTATAAGAGTCGAGGGGCATGAAAGAGAAGCAGTGGTTGGGAAGGGAGTGAGACAGGGTTGTAGCCTATCCTCAATGTTATTCAATCTGTATATTGAGAAAGCAGTAAAGGAAACAAAAGAATAATTCAGAGTAGGAATTAAAATCCGTGGAGAAGAAATAAAAACTTTGAGGTTTGCCGATGACATTGTAATTCTGTCAGAGACAGCAAAGGACCTGGAAGAGCGGTTGAACGGAATGAACGGTGTCTTGAAAGGAGGATATAAGATGAACATGAACAAAAGCAAAACGAGGATAATGGAATGTAGTTGAATTAAGTCAGCTGGTGCTGGGGGAATTGGATTAGGTAATGAGACACTTAAATTAGTAAATGAGTTTTGCTATTTGGAGAGCAAAATACCTGATGATGGTCGAAGTAGAGAGGATATAAAATGTAAACTAGCAATGGCAAGGAAAGCGTTTCTGAAGAAGAGAAATTTCTTAACATCGAGTGTAGATTTAAGTGTCAGGAAGTCGTTTCTGAAAGTATTTGTATGGAGTGTAGCGATTAATAGTTTTGACAAGAAGAGTATAGAAGCTTTCGAAATGTGGTGCTACACAAGAATGCTGAAGGTTAGATGGTTAGATCACATAATAGAATGGGGGAGAAGAAAAATTTGTGGCACAACTTGACTAGAAGAAGGGGTCGGTTGGCAGTACATATCCTGAGGCATCAAGGGATCACCAATTTAATACTGGAGGACTGCGTGGAGGGTAAAAATCGTAGAAGGAGACCAAGAGATGAACACACTAAGCATATTCAGAAGGATGTAGGTTGCAGTAGGTACTGGGAGGTGAAGAAGCTTGCACAGGATAGAATGGCATGGAGAGCTGCATCAAACCAGTCACTGGACTGGAGACTACAACAACAACAACGTGAAAAGAAACGTAAATTAGTTACAAACTACGGCGTGCATACACTTGATTCAACATGTAAACGTCACTACAGATATTCGGATCTAGGTTATGACATGTTCGATACTCCTGTCATCATTGTCAATGATGTGGCGCACACAATTAGCGAAATTCTGCATGATCGCTGAAGTGTTGGAACATTGATGCTGTCGATCACCTCCTGAAAATCTGTTTTCAGCTCATCAATGATTTTGGGGTTATTGCTGCACACATTGTCTTTAATGTAGCCCCACAAAAAGGAGTCGTATATGTACAGGTCCGGAGAATATGGCGGCCAGTCGAGGCCCATATCAGTGGCCTCTGGGTACCTCAAAGCCAGAAGGCTGTCCTCAAAGTTCTCCTGCAGGACATCCTACTTCGATGGGGTCGAGTTCCGTCTTGCATGAGCCGCATCTTTTCGAAATCATGGTCTCTTTGGATGAGAGGGGTGAAATCATCTTCCAAACCCATTACGTACCAATTGGTAGTCACTGTGCCATCAAGGCACCGATTATTCCGTGACTGGACATTGCACGCCACACAATCAGCCGTTGAGGGTGAAGAGACTCCTCTGTGGCGAAATACGGACTCCCAATCCCCTAAATGCGCCAAATTTGCTCAGTGCCGAAACTATCCAAATGGAAGTAGGCTTCGTCGCTAAACCAAGCCATACTAATTCTCGTCATGCTCGGCGGCCAGCCATTCAGTCGAATGTCCTAACAGAAACCGTTCAGAAGTGATGGCGATTTTATTTCTTTGATATCGGTAACAATCCTGTATGTATGAATGTACGTTCCATATCTCCCCCTATATTACTGGACCGATTCCAGAAACACTTGGTGCACGTATTATTGACTGTCTGGGAGTAAGAAGCACTGAGCGATGGGGGTGGGGGTGAAAAAGCAGTATAGCCCACGACGCGAGAATACGCCTACTTTAATTATCAAGAATTTTGGAATGAGAGCACTTAGAGACTTGCAACGAACTATACACATGTCTGGAAATAAAAT
This sequence comes from Schistocerca serialis cubense, assembly GCF_023864345.2. NCBI lineage: Eukaryota > Metazoa > Arthropoda > Insecta > Orthoptera > Acrididae > Schistocerca > Schistocerca serialis. The sequence goes on from NC_064638.1 coordinate 1,243,231,694, forward strand.
AATGTAAGGAGAAACGTTTTTTTTTCTTACTACATTTTCGTTCTTCGTGCAGTAAAACTGCCACATAAAGCATGAAATGTTAGTTTATTACATCATTACTTCTAACTGTATTCGTGACACAATACGCAAGCAGTATTCTCGTATATCACTGATTGCACCAGAAAAATTGCATGACTTTACGAGATTTGATTCACGAGATACGACATCATAAACAGTGAATCCTTAAAAACTACCTCATCGTGTGAGACCCATAAATGTATTGGTTCGTTGCTACTATTTCTATTTGCAACGCTTTTCGCAGACAGAATATGCATTTGCTGCTGAATGTACCTACAGAAATATATCATTGTATGTCACAAAGTTCAGGTGATAGGACTTCAGATACTGAGATACGAGGAGAAACTTGTGCATCTTGCTTCAAGTATTAATTTATAACTTCTTTACTAATGACTCTACTTGAAATATATTTCACAGACAGTATGCAGTATTCATGTATGTCAGTCAGCGCAGCTACAAAAATATATCTTTGTACGAGACTTACTTTACGGAATATGACGTCATAAACACTGAGATGCTTGAGAAACTGCTCCATCATGCATGTTTTAATTTATTACTTCTTTGCCACTAACGTCCGCCCCGATAGCTGATTACAGCAGGCACAGTAGCTCAGCGCATTCGGTCAGGTACTCGCACTCTGTAATAAAAAAACTGACAAAAGGAATCAACGATCAACTTGAGCCGAAGTCTTGTGACGTCCGCCCAGACCAAACGCAACGAACAATACCGAACAAAATGAAAAAACAATAAATAAAAAAATAAAAGTGGTCAGCGCAGCGGTCTGTCACGCCAAGGGGCCCGGGTTCGATACCCGGCTGGGTCGGAGATTTTCTCCGCTCATGAACTGAATGTTGTGTTGTCCTCATTATCATTTCATCATCATCAGTGAAAGGCAACGGGGGACCACCACTGGAATCACTTCTCTAGACGCTCATGCGGTGGGCCTCTCAGACGAGGCTCCCCCCATGAAAAGACCTGCCGTGACACAATACGCAAGCAGTATTCGCGTATATCACTGAATGCACCAGAAAAATTGCATGACAGTACGACATTTTGTTCAGGAGATACGACATCATAAACAATGAATCCTTAAAAACTACCCCATCGCGTTACACCCATAAATGTATTAGTTCGTTGCTACTACATTTGCTACACTAGTCGCAGATAGAATGTGTATTTGCCGCCGAATGTACCTACAAAAATATATTATTGTACGTCACACAGTTTAGGACATAGGACGTCAGATACTGAGATACGAAGAGAAACTTGTGCGTCTTGCTTCAAGTTTTAATTTATAACTTCTTTACTAATGACTCTACTTGCTATATATTTCACAGACAGTATGCAGTATTCATGTATGTCAATCAGTGCAGCTACAAAAATATGTCTTTGTACGACACTTACTTTAGGGAATATGACGTCATAAGCACTGAGATGCTTGAGAAACTGCTCCATCATGCATGTTTTAATTTATTGCTTCTTTGCCACTAACGTCCGCCCCGACAGTTGATTACAGCCGCCACAGTAGCTCAGAGTATTCGGTCACGTACTCGCACTCTGTAATAAAAAAACTGACAAAAGGAATCAACGATCAACTTGAGCCGATGTCTTGTGACGTCCGCCCAGACCAAACGCAACGAACAATACCGAACAAAATGAAAAAACAATAAATAAAAAAATAAAAGTGGTCAGCGCAGCGGTTTGTCACGCCAAGGGTCCCGAGTTCGATACCCGGCTGGGTCGGAGATTTTCTCCGCTCATGAACTGAATGTTGTGTTGTCCTCATTATCATTTCATCATCATCAGTGGAAGGCAACGGGGAACCACCCCTGGAATCACTTCCCTAGTCGCTCATGGGGAGGGCCTCTCAGACGAGGCTCCACCCATGACAAGACCTGCCGTAAGGCGGAACATAAAGTTTAAGTTTTACTACTAACTCTATTCACTACACATTTCGCACTAGGAGGCCACTGTCATAAACATTAAGCTGCATGAAAATGAAGATGCAGTGCGAAATTCGCGAGATGCAGGTGAAATATGTGTACACATACGGTTGAAATATGTTAAATTTATGTGAAATACGAGGCCTGTTCAGAAAGTAAGCTCCGATTGATTGCCAAATTGAAACCACAGTGAACATCAGAAATGTTTTACTTGTAACAATTAGCTACACCTTTCAGCTACTTCTCTACGTAGTCGCCGTTCTGACTTAGACATTTGTCATAGCGTTGTACCAACTTTTCAATAGCCTCATCATAGAAGGCAGCCGCCAGTGCTTTCCGCCAATTCTCCACGCTGGCCTACACCTCGTTGTCTGTGTCAAAATGTTGTCTTCAAAGACAGCGGTTCATGTGACCAGAGATGAAACTCAGGGGGAGACAATTGCGGACTGTATTGTGGGTAATCTAACATTTCCATTTGAAAACGATGCAGGAGCATCTTCATTGCCCCTGCAGAATGCGGCTGAGAATTGTCGTGAAGACGAAACAGCACGACAGTTATGTAATGTTGGCTGCATAGCTTCAGGCGAAATTTCTCACCAGGCCCTCGTACTTGGCGGGAGACACTATTTTCTAGACATCTTTACGCACTCACTGCGAGCTCAGAAATGAGAAGAGCGACGTGATACTAACTGGGGTTATACTAGAGACACTACCCAACACATCTGTACAAAGCTTTATCGGATTTTCATAGTCGTTTCCATTTCGCGACCGATCGGAGCTAACTTTCTGAACGCCCCTCGTATATGCGATATACGCGTATGTGAAGAAAACCAGAGGCATAAAGCCCATACTGATCTGTGGAACGATTTCAATCAGATTTGGTACACATATTAGCTGTTGTTGTTGTTGTGGTCTTCAGTCCTGAGACTGGTTTGATGCAGCTCTCCATGCTACTCTATCCTGTGCAAGCTTCTTCATCTCCCAGTACCTACTGCAACCTACATCCTTCTGAATCTGCTTAGTGTATTCATCTCTTGGTGTCCCCCTATGATTTTTACCCTCCACGCTGCCCTCCAATACTAAATTGGTGATCCCTTGATGCCTCAGAACATGTCCTACCAACCGATCCCTTCTTCTGGTCAAGTTGTGCCACAAACTTCTCTTCTCCCCAATCCTATTCAATACTTCCTCATTAGTTATGTGATCTACTCATCTAATCTTCAGCATTCTTCTGTAGCACCACATTTCGAAAGCTTCTATTCTCTTCTTGTCCAAACTATTTACCGTCCATGTTTCACTTCCATACATGGCTACACTCCATACAAATACTTTCAGAAATAACTTCCTGACACTTAAATCTATACTCGATGTTAACAAATTTCTCTTCTTCAGAAACGCTTTCCTTGCCATTGCCAGTCTACATTTTATATCCTCTCTACTTCGTCCATCATCAGTTATTTTGCTCCCCAAATAGCAAAACTCCTTTACTACTTTAAGTGTCTCATTTCCTAATCTAATACCCTCAGCATCACCCGACTTAATTCAACTACATTCCATTATCCTCGTTTTGCTTTTGTTGATGTTCATCTTATATCCTCCCTTCAAGACACCATCCATTCCGTTCAACTGCTCTTCCAAGTCCTTTGCTGTCTCTGACAGAATTACAATGTCATCGGCGAACCTCAAAGTTTTAATTTCTTCTCCATGGATTTTAATACCTACTCCAAATTCTTCTTTTGTTTCCTTTACTGCTTGCTCAATATACAGATTGAATAACATCGGGGAGAGGCTACAACCCTGTCTTACTCCCTTCCCAACCACTGCTTCCCTTTCATGTCCCTCAACTCTTATAACTGCCATCTGGTTTCTCTACAAGTTGTAAATAGCCTTTCGCTCCCTGTATTTTACCCCTGCCACCTTTAGAATTTGAAAGAGAGTATTCCAGTCAACATTGTCAAAAGCTTTCTCTAAGTCTGCAAATGCTAGAAACGTAGGTTTGCCTTTCCTTAATCTTTCTTCTAAGATAAGTCGTAAGGTCAGTATTGCCTCACGTGTTCCAGTATTTCTACGGAATCCAAACTGATCTTCCCCGAGGTCGGGTTCTACTAGTTTTTCCATTCGTCTGTAAAGAATTCGTGTTAGTACTTTGCAGCTGTGGCTTATTAAACTGATTGTTCGGTAATTTTCACATCTGTCAACACCTGCTTTCTTTGGGATTGGAATTATTATATTCTTCTTGAAGTCTGAGGGTATTTCGCCTGTTTCATACATCTTGCTCACCAGATTGTAGAGTTTTGTCAGAACTGGCTCTCCCAAGGCCGTCAGTAGTTCCAATGGAATGTTGTCTACTCCGGGGGACTTGTTTCGACTCAGGTCCTTCAGTGCTCTGTCAAACTCTTCACGCAGTATCGTATCTCCCATTTCATCTTCATCTACATCCTCTTCCATTTCCATAATATTGTCCTCAAGTGCATCGCCCTTGTATAGACTCTCTATATACTCCTTCCACCTTTCTGCTTTCCCTTCTTTGCTTAGAACTGGGTTTCCATCTGAGCTCTTGATGTTCATACATGTGGTTCTCTTATCTCCAAAGGTCTCTTTAATTTTCCTGTAGGCAGTATCTATCTTACCCCTAGTGAGATAAGCCTCTACATCCTTACATTTGTCCTCTAGCCATCCCTGCGTAGCCACTTTGCACTTCCTGTCGATCTCATTTTTGAGACGTTTATATTCCTTTTTGCCTGCTTCATTTAATGCATTTTTATATTTTCTCCTTTCATCAATTAAATTCAATATTTCTTCTGTTACCCAAGGATTTCTACTACCCCTCTTTTTACCTACTTTATCGTCTGCTGCCTTCATTACTTCATCCCTCAGAGCTACCCATTCTTCTTCTACTGTATTTCTTTCCACCATTCCTTTCAATTGTTCCCTTATGCTCTCCCTGAAACTCTGTACAACCTCTGGTTCTTTCAGTTTATCCAGGTCCCATCTCCTTAAATTCCCACCTTTTTGCAGTTTCTTCAGTTTTAATCTACAGGTCATAACCAATAGATTGTGGTCAGAGTCCACGTCTGCCCCTGGAAATGTCTTACAATTTAAAACCTGGTTCCTAAATCTCTGTCTTACCATTATATAATCTATCTGATACCTTTTAGTATCTCCAGGGTTCTTCCATGTATACAACCTTCTATCATGATTCTTAAACCAAGTGTTAGCTATGATTAAGTTGTGCTCTGTGCAAAATTCTATCAGGCGGCTTCCTCTTTCATTTCTTAGCCCCAATCCATATTCACCTACTACGTTTCCTTCTCTCCCTTTTCCTACACTCGAATTCCAGTCACCCATGACTATTAAATTTTCGTCTCCCTTCACTATCTGAATAATTTCTTTTATTTCATCATACATTTCTTCAATTTCTTCGTCATCTGCAGAGCTAGTTGGCATATAAACTTGTACTACTGTAGTAAGTGTGGGCTTCGTATCTATCTTGGCCACAATAATGCGTTCACTAAGCTGTTTGTAGTAGCTTACCCGCGTTCCTATTTTCCTATTCATTATTAAACCTACTCCTGCATTACCCCTATTTGACTTTGTGTTTATAACCCTGTAGTCACCTGACCAAAAGTCTTGTTCCTCCTGCCACCGAACTTCACTAATTCCCACAATATCTAACTTTAACCTATCCATTTCTCTTTTTAAATTTTCTAACCTACCTGCCCGATTAAGGGATCTGACATTCCACGCTCCGATCCGTAGAACGCCAGTTTTCTTTCTCCTGATAACGACATCCTCTTGAGTAGTCCCCGCCCGGAGATCCGAATGGGGGACTATTTTACCTCCGGAATATTTTACCCAAGAGGACGCCATCATCATTTAATCATACAGTAAAGCTGCATGCCGTCGGGAAAAATTACGGCCGTAGTTTCCCCTTGCTTTCAGCCGTTCGCAGTACCAGCACAGCAAGGCCGTTTTGGTTATTGTTACAAGGCCAGATCAGTCAATCATCCAGACTGTTGCCCTTGCAACTACTGAAAAGGCTGCTGCCCCTCTTCAGGAACCACACGTTTGTCTGGCCTCTCAACAGATACCCCTCCGTTGTGGTTGTACCTACGGTACGGCTATCTGTATCGCTGAGGCACGCAAGCCTCCCCACCAACGGCAAGGTCCATGGTTCATGGGGGGGACATATTAGCTACAATCTGAAATTATATACTGTAGAGGTATCAACCTTCAGCATCCTATTGGGGTGTGTGTGTTAACATGGAGAGTGAAGGAAGGACAAGGAGATGGACAGAGAATGAGGAGGAGTTTGGTGGGGAGGGTGAGGGGAGGGGGGAGGGGATGGGGGAGGTGGAGGGGAGGGGTTAGGGGAGGGGAGGGAGGGGTAGGGGGGAGGGGGGGGAGATTGACAGAGACTGGGTGAGAAGGAGGCAGGCAGAGAGATGGGGAAAGAGGGAGTAAACAAACAGAGGGGGAAGAGGAAATGGATAGAGAAAGGGAGGAGGAGGAGATGGAGAAGGACATGGGGGGGGGAAATGGAATCAGATGGGGAAAGAGGAGGAGATGAATTGAAGGGGAAGTAGCTTATGGACAGAAGGGAAGTTTCAGACCGAAAGGTGGGGGAATTGGAGATGGACGCCAGCCGGAGTGGCCGTGCGGTTCTAGGCGCTACAGTCTAAGGCCGAGCGACCGCTACGGTCGCAGGTTCGAATCCTGCCTCGGGCATGGATGTGTGTGATGTCCTTTGGTTAGTTAGGTTTAATTAGTTGTAAGTTCTAGGCGACTGATGACCTCAGAAGTTAAGTCGCATAGTGCTAAGAGCCATTTGAACAATTTTTTTGGAGGTGGACACAGAAAGTAATGGCAAGGAGATGAACTGGGAGAGGTGGAGGTGGACAGAGAGAGGCGGAGGAGGAGGTTGACAAGCAGAGGGTGAGAAAGAAATGGGATTAGAGTGGGAGGAGAAAGAGATGAGGAGAGGAAGAAAGAGCAGATGGACAGATGGGGGAGGAGCAGGTAGAGAGAGGTGTGAGGAGGAGATGGAGTAACAGATTCGACAAGAGGTGATGGGCAGAGAGAGGGGGAAGGACGAAATGGACAGGAAGAGGAGGGACGAGGAGATTGGAATAAATAAATACCCCGGCAACACAAGGTTTGCAGTTATAAAGAGTCAGCTTTGGTAAAAACTTCAACATGGTTAGATTATTTTTTAACAAGTCAGACATTAAATATTGCTACTAGACGTGATTATCATTAGTGCATCCCCACATTCCGTGTCCAGGTGTCGTGAAGATTGTCACTTGCGTAGTGGGTATCCTTCTTCTCCACCGGCTCACACAGCCATAGCAGCGGATATAGCTCTATACACAACCAATCACGACCCACAATGTGGCACAAATGCCACACAGTGTTTCGCTCCAATGAAACAAATGAAGGACACTCGCTGGGAAACAAGCGGTAGGTAACGGCGCTGACAGCCGTTCGGGGTAATCTGGCTGGGGCCATTAGCTGCGCCGGTGGCTGACCGGAGCCTCTCGGCTGTGGGAGAGAACAGCGAGAGTGAGGGGTGCTCCTGCGGTCTGCGGCAATCAACTGCCGGGGAAAATGAAGCCGGCCGGCAGGCGGCGCCGTGGCGCGGCCTTTGTCGGGCCCTCTATAGGAGTGGGCTCTGGCGACCGAGAGGCGGGCCGCGCCCACTGAGGGCCGCCGCTTCAAAGGAGTCGCCGCCAGACCCAGCCCCCGGCTCTCGTGCCGCCACCGAGTCCTCTGCTGGCAGCGGAATCCGCGGGAGCTAAACACCGGCAACTAGCGCACCGCTCACGTTGAATAATCTGTCTGCGAACTGAAGAGCGAGCAGGGAGGGTGCCCACTCTTTCTACCCTACTACCTGACAACGAGCTGAGATGAGAGGAATTCGTGCCCAGCGACGTATCTGGTGCAGTACCCAAGAACACTACGACAACGGCCTCTTTGCACAGAAACGAAAGAACTGTAAAACATTAGAAATAATTAAAATTCGTTCTTACATCGTTCTCTTTGTACAATGCGGCGGCCGTACCAACGTTACTGCCTCTATGCCCGCATTATACCACTGATCTGGTCGACATCGCAACCATCGCCTTGCTGCATCAGTAACTTCCCGAGTGCATTCTTCATCGAGCCAAAGTGATGGAAGATAAAAGGTGCAAGATGCGGGCTGCAGGTTGGATGAGGAAGAACAGTCCAAGGAAGTTTCGTGAGCTTCTCTCGAGCGTGCAGACTTGGGTGAGGACTTGCGTTCCCAGGGAGAAGAATTTAGTTTGTTTTTGTGGCCACGAACACGCTGAAGTCGTTTCTTCGATTTCCTGACGTTAGCACAATACACTTTCGAGTTGATCGTTGCACCACGAGGAAGCACATCATATAGAATAGCCCCTTCAGAGTGCCACAAGGCCGTCGCCAGGATTTTGATGGCTGAAATAGCGGCTTTGAACTTTTCCTTGAGAGGAGAGTTGATGTGGTGCCACTCCATAGACTGCCCTTTTTTCCGTTTCGAAGTGATGAAGCCATGTTTCATCGCCTCTCACAATGTTCGACAAAAATTTGTCACGGTTAGCCTCGTAACAGGCGAACAGTTACACACGCATGGTCCTTCGTCATTCTTTATAGTCTTCTGTTAGGCGGCGAGAAACCCAGCAGGCTCACACTTTTGAGTAGCCCAACAGGCCATGCGGCTTTTCGCGGATGATGCTGTAGTATACAGAGAAGTTGCAGCATTAGAAAATTGTAGCGAAATGCAGGAAGATCTGCAGCGGATAGGCACTTGGTGCAGGGAGTGGCAACTGTCCCTTAACATAGACAAATGTAATGTATTGCGAATACATAGAAAGAAGGATCCTTTATTGTATGATTATATGATAGCGCAACAAACACTGGTAGCAGTTACTTCTGTAAAATATCTGGGAGTATGCGTGCGGAACGATTTGAAGTGGAATGATCATATAAAATTAATTGTTGGTAAGGCGGGTACCAGGTTGAGATTCATTGGGAGAGTCCTTAGAAAATGTAGTCCATCAACAAAGGAGGTGGCTTACAAAACACTCGTTCGACATATACTTGAGTATTGCTCATCAGTGTGGGGTCCGTACCAGGTCAGTTTGACGGAGGAGATAGAGAAGATCCAAAGAAGAGCGGCGCGTTTCGTCACAGGGTTATTTGGTAACCGTGATAGCGTTACGGAGATGTTTAATAAACTCAAGTGGCAGACTCTGCAAGAGAGGCGCTCTGCATCGCGGTGTAGCTTGCTCGCCAGGTTTCGAGAGGGTGCGTTTCTGGATGAGGTATTGAATATATTGCTTCCCCCTACTTATACCTCCCGAGGAGATCACGAATGTAAAATTAGAGAGATTAGAGCGCGCACGGAGGCTTTCAGACAGTCGTTCTTCACGCGAACCATACGCGACTGGAACAGGAAAGGGAGGTAATGACAGTGGCACGTAAAGTGCCCTCCGCCACACACCGTTGTGTGGCTTGCGGAGTATAAATGTAGATGTAGATGTAGGAGGACGAGTTTGTCAGCAGTACCAACAGAGACGTCCAATTGAGCAGCGAGGTGTTTGATTGTCATCCGCTGATCATCACGAATGAGAGTGTCTGCAGGTTCCAACAACGCCGGCCACGGCAAGCGCGTGATCGGAGAGGTTCGCGCGACCTTGTTACAAAGATGACAGACGCCTCGTCCAACGTTTCGCCGTGCTTTTGCTCGCTGTCACTCCGTAGACACTCTTCAAGGACCTATGAATATCAGTGATGCTCTCGTTTTCCACCAAGAGGAACTCAGTGAAGGCTCTCTGCTTGGAATGCAACCTCGGTACATACATCATTGTGAAGGTTACGTATAGCGCCGCGACCTGTCGGAACTTCATGGAACTATAGGGGCTAAAGCGGGAATATTCCTCGACGTCCCACAACAAGTTCCGCATTTTTTCAACAGAAATCGGTGGAGATAAATATGTGTTGCATTACTTACTGAACGCTCCTCGTATACTGTATTCCTATGCTTCTTCTAACTGTTGCCGAGCATTCTCAACTGACCTTAGCTATTCCAATACCTTACATCGAAAACTGCAAAGAGTACACTGGAAAAACGAAAAGAGTTACATAAGGCAACCGTCGAAGCAGGGAATAGGTAAATGATTGTAGCAGGAAACCACAGTATTCGTGGCAGCCACGAGCGTATACTGTAGTAAGTTGTACAGGCTCAAATAACTCTGAGTGCAAAGGGGAGGGACTCGTAGATTTTGATTGTCTAGAGGAAGTGTGTCAGTGTCGAGTACATTTACAACTTGCATGCTGATAGGGTCCTGTAGTCCCCTTTCATTATCATTTTAATTGCTTTCCAGTGATACAGAACTCTGTGGGATGCGTGAGTGAATGAACGTGGGTGTGTTTCATTTTTGCTATATGGTGGTTTAGTCTGCTGCAGAGAATTAGCGGTGGTCGTACAGACTGGCCAACCCTTGCAGTTTTCAGGTAGGTAAAGAGGTTTGCTCCCCCTGTGTGAAAGTTACCGGTGTTAGGTTGGTGGCGGAACCCTCATCTCTTGGTTTTCCCGGCCACGGGGTCGCGTGGGAGACGTTGGAGCGTGCGAGACGGTCAGCCTGCTTCCAGCTCGCCGAGGGTCTGCAGCCGAAGTCTCTTCGAAGAAGGGTGAGTTGATTTAACCGCGCCGCGTGGGATTAGCCACGCGCTCTAGGGCGCTGCAGTCATGGACTGTGCGGCTCGTCCCGGCGGAGGTTCGAGTCCTCCCTCGGGCATGGGTGTGTGTGTTTGTCCTTAGGATAATTTAGGTTAAGTAGTGTGTAAGCTTAGGGACTGATGACTTTAGCAGTTAAGTCCCATAAGATCTCACACACATTTGAACATTTGATTTAACCGCGTGGCGCGTTGTCTCATAGCGAGAGGGGAGCTGTCAGTTTTTGGCCTCGCGTTTCAACATATAAAGATTGTTTTGCTGGGTGCCAGTAAGGTATGCAAGGCTTTATCAGACTTTCAGTTTGATTCCTAATGCAGACTTGACTTTGATCCGTAAAGAGAACGTGGCAAAAGGTGTTCACATGTTGAAGAGCCCTCTGTTCAGTGTGAATGTTTGTGTGCCTGCCTGCCTGCCTGCGTGTGTACGCATTCTAATCTTTTCCTAATCTCGGTAATTTTTGCTTCTTTGTGAAATTTCTTTGTCTCATTACTCTATGTCCGTTGGAAACCATCCACGTGGGTTAATACCAGAGTTTGTTGGCCCTCTGCCATTGTCTTTTGTCTGTTCAAATGAGTCAGCTGTAAAATGTTAATTGTTCGCGACTGTGTGGTTTGACATTACTAAAATTTGTCTCCGCGAACCACGTGGGCACACGAGCCTGTTGTGAAACATATAACGTTTCACAAGCAATTGTACTTAGTCGCCAGGCAACAGCAGTTGTATAGATGCCCTACACCAACGTTTTAAAGAATAAATAATTCTACCTCCAATCTTATCCAGTGTTCCGATGTTACGTCCTTGTTACCTACACCATTTAAGTTGTAGTTTCCTTGTTAGCCCATCCATAGCGTTTCCATGCGCACAGGTCCAATAATTAGTATTCTCTTCAAGCAGATGCTTTTTTCAGGAATGTTGCTGCTAGCTGCTCTTATGCACAGTGTTCATGCACTCTTTACCTTATTTTAATATTTGATTCACCTGAACACTCACTGGATCATATTAATAATTACATCCCATTCTTTATGAATGACTTTATAAGTTTTTCTTATCAATAAATTAAGTCGTTTTCCGACTCAGCCCAGCTTCTTATTTGTCGTGTGGCTAGAGTTGGTGACGACCCAATCTTCTACGTTGACTTCAATGTCAGATAGCATTTTCTTATTCAAAGTGCGCTTCACGCACCTTACACATAGCTTACATTTATTCACATTACTTACAATGCTACGTTGAAAGGACTCTAAAATTTGTTCTGTGAGTGTTTTCAAGGTGATGCTAAAACCAATAAACGTAAGATGTTGGCCATGGACGTACGACGCCATGTATGCACATAAATAAAGTTTCGCAGAAGGCTCTGAGAAAGATAATTCCTACGAGAAAGAGAAGTGATGAACAAAGGGTCACAGGTAGTCTTAAAAACAAAATAGATTGCTAAAGTTCTGTTATCCGTTCTCTAATTCAGTACAAAGTACTAGAGAAAATCATTAGTCCATCAAGGATCTTGTAGTCCGAAATTAAGGACGTTGAAGTTGCTTGAGACTTCGCAGGAACCGTGCTATTACATAGAATGAAAGGAGCTCTTGACGAACCTTTAGATATCTACGAATTATAGGGAATGTAATGTGTTTTCTGCGATAAATCAATAAAAACTTTGAAGAAGAAAAGTGTAGATGGAGCGGCCTGGATATAAGAGATGAATTTGCGCGGTATTTGATTAAAAAATAAGGAAGAGACAAGAATGCAGGCGTGTGGTTGGTTGGTTGGGGGAAGAGACCAAACAGCGAGGTCATCGGTCTCATCGGATTAGGGAAGGACGGGGAAGGAAGTCGGCCGTGCCCTTTCAAAGGAGCCATCCCGGCATTTGCTTAGAGCGATTTAGGGTAATCACGGAAAACCTAAATCAGGATGGCCGGACGTGGGACTGAACCGTCGTCCTCCCGAATGCGAGTCCAGTGTCTAACCACTGCGCCACCTCGCTCGGTGCAGGAGTGTGGCTCGGAAGTCGGGGGGTTAGGGGATCGGTGGGCGGGGGGGTACAGTTTAGTTACTTACGCCTTGGCCTCCATATCTGTTTTAATGCCCCTTATAAAACTATACAGAATACAAAAAGCAGTAAGGAATGAAACTAACGTAAGAAAAGTACAAGGGTATAAGTTATTTAGATTGCCGCATGCTCTATCTCAATGCTAGATCTTGATTCTTGGTCTCCGTGTACAACAGCGGTAGCAATCCTTCGTGCCGAGAAATACCAGTTTCCCAACGCAAAAGCTTCTCTCACTTCTGTTTACAGTCGAGGCTATGCTGCTACCTATGAAGCGATGGCCGGCCGCGGTGGTCTAGCGGTTCTAGGCGCTCAGTCCGGAACCGCGCGACTGCTACGGTCGCAGGTTCGAATCCTGCCTCGGGCATGGATGTGTGTGATGTCCTTAGGTTAGTTAGGTTTAAGTAGTTCTAAGTTCTAGGGGACTGATGACCACAGATGTTAAGTCCCATAGTGCTCAGAGCCATTTTATGAAGCGATGAAGCAGCGGAGCTAACAGCTCACATTTTGGAGCATTTTATGAGGACTGTAAGCTCTTTGTTACACAATTTTAATAACACTGCTGATACGCGCGTGTAGACGGTGTCTCAAAGTGATTTATAGGATATAACAAGTATGAAGACAAAAATGTGAGACGAATTTTAACTTACACATCGAAAGCAAAAGTTTACATTGGCTGCAGTTATTAGTTGCCTGTTCGCGTGGGTGCCTGTAGTAGCTTGTCTGCTGAAGCCAGTTTGGTCGTTCATTGGCCAATGTGCACCGAAACTGCATTATCACAGCACTAAAGGGCGATTTACTTTGTCCGATGCAACAGGTGTATTTCAGTTACACTTGTGCAGCTTGATTTTTGTCGAGAGCACGGCAGTGAACCTCCTACAGCTCAAAACATTCGACGACGGGGCCAGCAAAGTCAAGACACTGATTGTCTATGCTACAGGAAATCCTCAAGTCACCCCAGTGCACTCGTTCAAGGCGTAAGGCATTTTCTAGGTAGTCACCAAAAGTTGTTCAAGTAGTGTTAACCATTCCTTGTGTACCTGTCTGGCATGTTCTGCGGCTACGTACGTGTTTCAGATCATACAGATTTCAGTTGCTTCAAGCCCTTACTGATGGTGAAAACAACAACATGTACAGTTTTGTGAATTCATTCTGGGTGTGGAGATATAACAATTTTCTTTCTTGTTTAGTATTCGGTAAAGAGGTTGCGTTCCATCTTTCTGCTGAGCGTGGGGGGAGGGGGCTAGGGGCAGAATGCCATTTCAAGAACGGAAATGTTGGAGTTCTGGCTTTTCCCACAATTGCGAGAACTTGCCGAAACTTTCAGTGTTCAATAGTTTGGAGCACCACGTGCATGTAAGAACGGTTCTTAACACTGATGGTTCGGCCATAAGGGACGACCGTATCCCGCACTGCGCGAGTGGCCCTTGAAGACCGCGTGTTCTGACGTGTCGGCGATACTCATAACGTGTGGTTAAAACATGAAAACTCTAACCATGCATCAGCCACACGTGCCGACTGCTGAACTAATGATGGTGAGATTGTCGTGTCTCGAGACGCGTTGTTGCGTCGTGTTCAGTACATTTAATGGGATGAAGACCACCAATTATTATCCATCCTCGCATACGAGAAGTGGGTAATACCGCGGACTCACAGTATTGGATATTTGGGCGGTTATGAAAGACTCCACCTGTGTGACATTCCCTCCCCCCCCCCCCCCCCCGCTCACCATCCCCACGAACACTGTTGAATGGCTTGGGGCGCCACATAGTGACTGCCCTAACTGCAGAGACGCAAACATTTGAGACGAGTTCGACTATCACTTGGAAGGTTAGCGAAAGACAAATGAAAGTTTTGGTCCTACAAGTAATTCAAGAAGTATGGTCATGTAAAAGACGTGCCTTTACAATTTCAGATGTTTCTTTTGAAAATAAAACTTTGTAATGTTATGTGTAGATTAAAATATGCCACAAATTTCTATATACATTCGTATAGCAGTCAGTTTAGAATATTTCGAACCTGGTTTAATAAAAAGTAGACAAAATTTAAGATGGTTTTACTGTATGAAGTGCTTTACACAGTCTCCGACCACTTGAGTACAATGCACCGAAAGGTCATACAACCATATGAATTTGTCAGAAAGGTTCTTCTTAGGGATGTTGTTCAACCCGCGCGTCACTTGGGCATGAATGTCGGTTAAGTCGGCAAAGTCTTGATACTTCTTGTGGATGTAGGGACTTTGTCATTCCGTGGTAGATGCACATTGATAACACCACATCTCGTCACCTGTGATGACATTTTTCCAGAGGAGAAATGTCCGCGTTTTAAATTTCTTACAGTCGCAGCATTTTCTTTGTTCGGGAGCCGAGGTGTGCGGAATAAATTTTGCATACCCTTTTCTCTTCTTAAAAACATTCTGCAGAATGTGTTGAACAGTCATTTTAGAAATGTTGCTCCATTGCGATCTGTCATTCACGATGGGCGCACATCTACTACCAACAGGTTTCCGGGGCTTCGATGATCTGCTAGTAAGCCCCTCAAAACAACAGGAATTACAAAGCCAGACACCAGTGAACGATACTAAAATAAATAAAACGCACATTTAGACAAATCCTTGAAATCTACGACTGAAAACAAAGTCCGGGTAAGCACATGCATCTAATTAGTACACAAAGTTCAGTCAACCACCCACAGAATATTGGGGAATAAT